>NC_047087.1:307626631-308250381 GCF_902459505.1 Geotrypetes seraphini
TTGCATTCTCTATCACAATCAACAAATCACTGGGACAGACTATTACATACTGTGGAATGGATTTAAGATCCCCCTGTTTTTCCCATGGACAACTCTATGTTGCTTGCTCAAGGGTGGGTTCACCCAAGAATTTATATGTTCTTGCTCCTGGAGGTGAAACTAAAATTGTTGTTTATAATCAAGTTTTGTGTTAGTTGTATTGTATTCATGTTGTCAAATATTTCACATTATAATTTGATTATTGTACTTTTTATAAAGCTGTAAAAAAATAATTTCATTCACCACTATAAAGTATCTTTATTTCAATCCATTTACTGTGTTATTGCTATAATTAAATACCCGTGCAACGCCGGGTCATCAGCTAGTTACATATATAGCGAGGATAGAGTGGTGAATGACAAGAAAATGCAACCAGTATCAATTACGGGAGGGTGCCGAGAGGGGAGGGGTAAGTAAGAAGGATGGAAGTATTGGATTGAGGGGGAGGAAAGGAGAGATCGGGGGGAGGAGAGGTGGTAGAGTTTGGTTATTTGGAGGGGAGGGGTTTGAGAAATTTATCATAGAGGTAAGATTTGAGAGATTTCCTGAAGGATGAGTAAGATGGGGCAGATGAGATGAGGGTGGTCAGGCAATCTGTCCATCTGCCAGCTTGGAATGAGAGAGTTCTATTAAGGAATCTTTTGTAGGTGCATCCCTTTGGGGATGGGTAGGTAAACAGATAGGCATTGCGCGTGCAAGTGGTGCCTGGGAACGCAAAGTGGTGAAACAGATATATCGGGGACAAGCCAGTTAAGGTTTTGAAGCAGAGGCAGGCGAATTTGAAGATGACTCTCGCTTCTATTGGCATGGTGAATAAATTCTGGTGATGGACGTTCTTCATTTGGTCTGCCTTATGCTTGCATCATCTTGGATCGTGCAGATTGTCTGTCTTCCTCTTTCTTGGGACATTCTGTGGCTTTTTTTTTTTTTTTTAATAAATGCACTATTTCACGTTCTGTTCTTATTATAAAATTAATTGTCTGGGCAAGGGGAGAGGAGAAGGGAGAGCCTGTTCACCTAAATTTCTCCACCTGTTCCTCGCCACTTATGAAATATTCAGCAGAAACATAAAGCACCGTTGACTGAGCAGAATGTGTGTAATTGAACACATTAAACATATCAGGAGTATAAAAGTGTGCAGCTGGAATTAACTAGTTAGTCTTAACCAGCTGAAAAAAAAACCCCCACTGCAATCACTCCACCAACTGATGCAAAAGAGAAAAAAAAAATCTGTTTTAGTGGGGTGATTTGGCTTTTCATGTGCAATCAGCTAAATTTGGGCTATGCTTTTTTTTTTGGCTTTTATTTTGATATTGTGTATTTTACAATTAAAATGATCAAGATTTTTTTTTTTTTCTGGTTTTGAGCAATGTAAAATTTCTAGGCTGCAGATCAATAAAATCAACAGATTTACTTAAGTATGTAAGAACATAAGAAAAACCATGCAGAGTGAAACCATGGCCTATTGAGCCCAGCATCCTGTCTCTGACGGTAGCTGTTCTATCATTCTGAGCATTAACTTACACAAGGCCCAGAGTCATACAAGGCAACAAGGGGAAATTTTTGTTAAAGTACACACTAGCAGAGGCATGCCCATTACAGGCCTGGTTCTGTATAATGCGACCAAAGCGATGATTTACATAGTAACATAGTAGATGACAGCAGATAAAGACCCAAATAGTAACATAGTAGATGATGGCAGATAACGACCCGAATGGTCCATCCAGTCTGCCCAACCTGATTCAATTTAAATTTTTTAATTTTTTCTTCTTAGCTATTTCTGGGCGGGAATCCAAAGCTTTACCCGGTACTGTGCTTGGGTTCCAACTGCCGAAATCTCTGTTAAGACTTACTCCAGCCCATCTACACCCTCCCAGCCATTGAAGCCCTCACCAGTCCATCCTCCACCAAACGGCCATATACAGACACAGACCGTGCAAGTCTGCCTAGTAACTGGCCTAGTTCAATCTTTAATATTATTTTCTGATTCTAAATCTTCTGTGTTCATCCCATGCTTCTTTGAACTCAGTCACAGTTTTACTCTCCACCACCTCTCTCGGGAGCGCATTCCAGGCATCCACCACCCTCTCCGTAAAGTAGAATTTCCTAACATTGCCTTTGAATCTACCACCCCTCAACCTCAAATTATGTCCTCTGGTTTTACCATTTTCCTCTCTCTGGAAAAGATTTTGTTCTACGTTAATACCCTTCAAGTATTTGAACGTCTGAATCATATCTCCCCTGTCTCTCCTTTCCTCTAGGGTATACATATTCAGGGCTTCCAGTCTCTCCTCATACGTCTTCTGGCGCAAGCCTCCTATCATTTTCATCGCCCTCCTCTGGACCGCTTCAAGTCTTCTTACGTCCTTCGCCAGATATGGTCTCCATAACTGAACACAATACTCAAGCATAGGGTTACCAGATTGTCATAGATCATATAGAAGTGAACCGATGTGATGGGAATAGAAAGCTGAGGCTTCTGCAGCGGGAAGAACGTTGGATTTTCAAACTCAACTCGATACAACCTCATGGACTGAATGCATCCATTGACTGGATTTACTTTTATTACACCATCCATCTTCATGAAATCTTTAGCCCATCTGTTTTCATGAATTGTAAACATTTGTTTTTCAGTTTTTTTTCAGTATTGCTTAAAGTACGGAGGAACCAGTTTTTAATACGGGTCTTTTAATGTAATTTGATCCGAGTGAGCAGGTCACGAGCTAGTGATGATGTGGCTGGATCTCACTGCATGATTTAAGAGACGCAGGGGTGCCATTTTTTTGCCTTACCCCGCAGACTCTAAGCGTAGCTAACACTTAAGGCATGGCAAGGTTGTGAATTCTAGTAAACCTGATAATTAACAAGCAAAGATTTTTGTTTCCTCAAAGATTGTGTGCTTTCCTCACCAGAGCCCTGAAGAACTGATCGGCAGATCACGAAACGTTGGCCATCGTCGGCTTTTATTGATTCAGTGAGGAAGCTGTGGCCACATTAAGGCAAAGATAAGTGCTGCCTACTTTTTGTATTATCATACATAGCATGTTTAAGGGGTTGTTTCGCCAATGATAGAATGCTGGAGGGGAATGAAAGAGCAATTTAAGATCCCCTTCAGAGCTCCAGAGCAACGTTTGCCCTGCAGATTCTGAGGCGTTTTCCCCCCTATCTAGCTATCTTTGTTTGAAAATGAAGTCTAGGGTTGACAATGGGTTAAGCTATTGAGCATTTTTGCTACCAGTGAAGACTTTAATCTAATCTAATCCTTAGGTTTGTATACCGCATCATCTCCACGTTCGTAGAGCTCGACGCGGTTTACAGTAGGAGAAATAGGAAGGAACTACAGCAGAGGGTTAGAGGTAGAAGTGTGAAGAAAATTTAGAGGACTTGGGATGCCAAGATATAAGAGTTTCCTTGATTCCTAAGTTGGAGGGAGACTTACATTTTTTGAGAAAAGCCAGGTTTTCAGATGTTTGCGGAAAACTTGGAGAGAGCTCAAGTTCCGAAGAGGGGAGGTAAGGTTGTTTAACTGACTCTAACCACTACGCCATGAAGTGTGGAGAAGAGGGGAGGCCTAGTCTCAATGGGTGGGTCAATCTCAGGGAGGGTCAATCTCACATTGGTTGCTTTCAGGGTGAGGGTTCAATATGAGAGTCAGAATTAGAGGAAAGATTTGGGAGTGGGATGTCTGAATTAGTAGGAAGGGGAGAGTCAGAACATGGCCTAAAATAATAATATATGCTAGTATTTTTTTTTTTTTAATGTATCGACTTAATTTTTCTCAGAAAGATATCAAAGTAAGATAACGGTCTACGTAGATGTCTGTGTTCTACAGTGGGAATAAGAGAATGAAACTAGGCCAAAGAACGGCCAGAGCTATTTTCTCGAAATGGGTCTCTGAGTAACAAAGAGAAATGGATCTCATTTCGCTGAAATGAGACAAAGGGTAACAAATTAGTTTCAGGTGAAAACGCAGCTTAGAAAGTTACACAGGACAGAGAAGCACTGTTTCATTTCAAAGGGTAGGGCATCATTTGCCATAATGGTTTCATCCAGATATTTTTTTCCTTTAATTTAGGAGTAGTTGGACCAATCATAACCTGGCATAGGGACAGATCTCCAATCACTTTCAGTTTTTCGACGAGGGTTACCAGATTATATGTTTATAAAACCCATGAGCCCCAAGCCCGCCCAGTCCCACCCATGCCTGCCCCATTACAACCCCAGCCTCGCCCCCAGGCCCAGCCCCCCCCCCTCAAGTGTTCATAGCCACATTGGGAGAGCATCTGCATCTGCCCATGTGCGTATGTCACGCAATGTCACGTGCATGCAAGTGACATCACGGCGTTGAATCCGCGCATGCGCAGATGCCCTCCCGACGACGGCCTGAGCTGGGAGCTTTTCAAAACCTGGACAAAGTGTCGGGTTTTGAAAAGCCGTCCAGATTTACCCAGACATGTCCTCTAAAAAGGCTGCATTTTGATTACATTTTTTAAATCATTGCCCAATTAAAAGACTGATAATCTCCTTCCTTCCCACTCCCAGATCCAGAATCCCTATTTTTCTTTTCCTTCCCGCCCTCTTCACTCTTGATTGGGGTCAAGCCTCTCTGCTTCTCTCTTCCTTTCCTCCCTCCTTCCCAGTATCCAGCACTTCTCCCTCCCTCTCCTCCAGCCCAATGTTCATATTCTCTCTTTCTTTCCTCCCCTCCCCTCTCATTATTCAATATCTCTCCCTCTCCATCCCTTTTCTACGAGTGGATATACTAATTTGGTGGGGAACAGATAGGCTTACCAGATTTTCCAGAACAAAAATCTAGACCCATGGCCCCGCCCCAGGCCCGCCTCCTCAACCTGTTCACTTGTCAAGAGGGCATTTGCACATGCGCTGGTGTGCTGCAATGACGCCACACGCATGTGTGTGATGTCACCACGTTGCATCCGTGCATGCGCAGATGCCGTCCCGATGTTGCCGCTAGCTGGAGGCTTTTCAAAATCCGGACAAAGTGCCAGGTTCTGAAAAGCTGTCCGGACCCCCGGACATGTCCAGGGAAATTCGGACGTCAGGTAACCCTAGGGACAGCCCCAAGTTCTTCTCCTGGCTGATGGAGCTCGCCATCTCAGTTATAGCTTCCATTGGTGGCCACTCCCCCCCTCCCCTCCCCTCCCCCATTTAGGATTTGACATTTGCCCCCTTCAATCCCCCCTCCCCCATTCTGCTCACAGGTCTGCAGCTCACTCCTCCTCCTCCCATCTGCCCCGGGGTGCCATCAGGGTGCGGGCGCTGTCACTCTGCTCTTCCCACTCCTTCCCCCTCCTTCCCCCTCTTCCCACTCCTTCCTCCCCCCCTTCCCCTGTACCTCTAGCTGTTCACCCCCACAAGTAACAACTTCAATGGGCTCCTCATCACATTGGCTCCCACTGATATCACTTCCGGGTGCCGTGAATTGGAAATGACATCAGAGAGAGAGCAGACACGGTCATGAGGAACACGTTGAAGTTGTGGCACCCTTCCTCTTCTCGGCTCCCCACCACCACCACCACCACCATCACACACCTCTTCCAACTCCTCCCCGCCACATGCACACCCCCTTCCCTTCCCAAGGACCTCTAGTTGTTCATTACCATGAGTAACAACTTTAATGTGCTCCTCGTGACCAGCTTAAACACTTCTCCAGATTACCACCCTTCATATTTTTGTTGTATTTCTATTTGTTAATTTGTAAAATGGTGAATATTTGTCATTTTTCTCACATATATACCACGTAGTCTAAGTGATTTACATGCAGCAACTCCCATTATTCCCTGCCTGTCCCAGTGGGCTCACACTCTATCTAATGTACCTAAACTAAACTAAACCTTAAGTTTATATACCGCGTCATCTCCACGGAAGTGGAGCTCGACACGGTTTACAGGAATTAAAAACAAAGAAAGGAACTCCAATGGAAGGAAGAAAGGCTTGGTAAACAGGAAGGAAAGAGGGGACTTAGAATAATGGAGAGGGGGGGGTAGTTACATTTTGGAGAAAAGCCAGGTTTTCAGATGTTTTCTGAAGTGTTGGAGGGAGCTCGAACTCCGAAGATGGGCAGTAAAGCTGTTCCACAGCTCGGTGATCCTGAAGAGGAGGGATGTTCCAAGTTTTCCTGTATGGGAAATGCCATTTAGAGATGGGAAGGATAGTTTGAATTTCTGGGTGGATCTGGTGGAGTGAGTACTCGAGAGCCAGGATAGTGGAAAGAGGGGAGGAAGGATGTACCTAGAACAATGGGAGATTAAGTGACTTACCCAGAGTCACAAGGAGCAGCATGGGATTTGAACCTACAACCTCAGGGTGCCGAGGCTGTAGCTCTAAACACTGCACCACATACTCACAGTTGCCAGCTTTCCGCGTGGCTAGTTCAAAGCCTGTCACACTACCAAAAATGTACTTCTCTCTCCAGATAATTAGGATGTCTGGTGCAGAAGCTATTGGCAGCTGTTTCGCAGATGGCTCTTAGACATTGGTGGAATGAGGCATTGTGATGTCACAAGGCTGAAACTTTTCACACTATTCATTTTTCTATTCATTTTCCCAGGGGGGAGCTCAGAACAGTTTACATGAATTTATTCAGGAACTCAAGCATTTTTCCCTATCTGTCCTGGTGGGATCACAATCCTTCTAATGTACGTGAGGCAATGGGGGGATTAAGTGACTTGCCCAGGGTCACAAGGAGCAGCGTGGGATTTGAACCCAGAACCCCAGGGTGCTGAGGCTGTAGATTTAACCACTGCACCACTCTAGAAATCAAAATGCAGCAAAAGTGAGCCAAGTATAGGACAATGAAGTCATTGTGACATCACTGAGGAGGTTGGCTCTTAGGCATTGGTGGAATGAGGCATTATGATGTCACAATACCAGCTCTGGCTATCAGAGGCTGAAACCTTTCACACTATTTATTCAATTTTCTATGCTGTTCTCCAGGAGAGCTCAGAGCAGTTTACATGAATTTATTCTGGTGCTCAAGCATTTTTCCCTATCTGTCCTGGTGGGCTCACAATCCATCTAATGGGGGATTAAGTGACTTGCCCAGGGTCACAAGGAGCAGCGTGGGTTTGAGCACACAACCTATGGGTGCTAAGGTTGTAGCCTTAACCACTGCACCACACTCTCCCTAAGGTTCCCTTCCAGACCAGCATCACAGGAACAAAACACAACAAAAAAAAAGGTATAAAAATCCGCTTGTCATCTAACGCAGGCAGCTTTAACTTGGGATTCATACTACTCTGCTTTTTAGTAATGTAATGTAATGTAATGTAATTTGTTTCTTATATACCGCTACATCCGTTAGGTTCTAAGCGGTTTGAAGAAAATATACATTAAGATTATAAATGAGAAGTAAGAAGGTACTTAAAAAATTCCCTTACTGTCCCGAAGGCTCACAATCTAACTAATGTACCTGGAAATTAATAAAGAAGAGAAAATAAAGATGGTTGAAAAAAGAAAAATTCTATGTGAACTTATAGGATGGAAATTAAACTGACAGTGAAGAACTGTATGAAAAATACATATGAAAAGGCGTAGAAAAGGTGAGCGGTGCCCTGGGCGGTGGCGCCCTTCCCCCTCACTCTTCCCCACCCCCCGCCCCCTTCCCATTCCCTGTACCTTTTTAGTCCGCTGCGAATGAATCTGATGCTCTTTTCTTTTTTTTTTTTCTTTAATTTAAGTGTTTCCATCACTGCTATTAAAAAGAAGCTAGAAAGGACACAATGTATTCGATCTATCAGATTCCATCTCCCATCCTAGGGAAGCATTTCTCCAGAGCTACTATAGGGTAAGACTAAATCCGCTTCCTCTCTCAGACCTCTGCTTCTGCTTCTTAATCAAATCTGTTCCTGGCAAAGGCTGAAAGAAACATTTTTTTTTTTTTTTTAAAGGAACACAAAAGGTATTATTCATAGATTTTGTTAGTTTATACGACTCTCAGAGGCCTCAAGGCTGTGCAAATAATCTAAAACAGCCTCTCTCCCATCAATAGACTGCTGTGAAGGGCAAGAAAGATGTCCATCCCCTGCATGAAGGGTCAGTAGGGTAGTAAAGGGGAGGGGGGCGGTCCACCCCGGACGCTACGTTGTGGGGGCGCTGGCACCCCACTTCCTCCTACTCCTTCCCTCGTCACTCACGCCTTGCCTTGCCCCGTGCCTCTAGTTATCCATCGCTGCGAGCAACAAGTGCAACGTGTTCCTCACGATCGCGTCAGCTCTTCCACTGATGTCACTTCCGGGCGCCGCGTATAGGAAGTGATGTCAGATGGGGAGGAGCTGCCAGGGTCGCTAGGAGTACAACTAGAGGTATGGAGGAAGGGGCAGGGGGTATCGGGGAAGGAATGGGGGGGTGGAGACAAGGGCAGGGGGCGGGGTTATTTATTCTTCACGTCAAAAGTAATGAAGGATCAACCCCTGAGAGGTGAAGGATAGAGGGGTCCATCCTTCATGGCTACGCACTACAGGCAGTGGCGTAGCGAGGGTGGAAGCGTTCCTCACTTCCATGCACGCGCTCCCCCCCTTCCCTTCTCTCCCTCAGTACCTCTAGTTACTCAACACTGTGAGCAACATCATCAATGTGCTCCTCATGGCCCCGCCAGCTCTCCCTCCGACGTCACTTCCTCTGCGTGGCACCCAGAAGTGACATCAGCGGAAGAGCTGACGCGGTCGCGAGGAACACGTTGTGGTTGTCGCTCATGGCGGTGAACAACCAGCGGTACGGGGGAAGGTGTGGGAAGAGTCGGAGGGCTGGAGAGGAGAAGGGGTGCCAGTGTCCCCCCCCACCACCACCAACATGGTGCCTGAAGAGGACGGCCCTGCTCACCCCCCCTTGCTACGCCATTGACTACAGCCAGGTCATATTAGAAACAGAAGCTGCAGAATGCTTTCCAGTGGACGCAGACGGCTTGATTCTGGAAATGGCGCCTGCTGTGGTCAGCGCCTGCAAAATGGGTGCCTACCGCCAGGGGCGTAGAAAAGGTGAGCGGTGCCCTGGGCGGTGGCGCCCTTCCCCCTCACTCTTCCCCACCCCCCGCCACCTGCGCGCCCCCTTCCCATTCCCTGTACCTTTTTAACTTCTCCGACGTGCGCAGCATGCCCACGTCAGTGTCAGCTCGCCTTTTGACATCACTTCCTCTAGGCTCAGGTCCCAGAAGTGATATCAGAGGAGAGCGCCAACACCGATGTAAGCAGCAACCTCGCGCCGGGGGAGTAAAAAAAGGTATGGGGAAGGCAAGGGGCATGCAGCACGGAGAGGAGCCAGAGAGGAGGAGAGGGTGCCGCACCCTTAGGAAAACCACACCCGGGACAGACTGCCCCTCAACCCCCTTACTACGCAACTGCCTACCGCGTGTCAATCACCAGTAGGCGCCGAGTCCATAATCTATTTTCTTCTACAGACGCCTTAAATGTAGGCCAGCATTTTACACACCTGCATTCGAGACACCTGACTCGTGCCTACAAGAAGTACCGAAGCACGCCTACAGACAACAAAGGCCATTTCTGGCGTAAACCATGCCTACATTGGCCGTAGGCGGCCGTAGGTGTGCCTAGATGTCTCCATACATGCTAGAACAGCGCCTACTTTGTAGATGTCCTTCACCCTATCAATTTTTTTTTAAACATCATGTGTACCTTTCTCACCCATCTAAATAACCATTCTATTTCATGGTTAAGTCCTATGGGGCTCAAAGTGTTCCAGTTGTAAATGAAACGTTGCTCTTTCTGTATTAGAATCTTAGAAAGGTCCCCCTCATAATTTCTTATATGTATTAATACTGTGTATCTCAGATCATCAAGGGCATGTGACTGCTCTATCCAATGGGCTGTCAGTGTCCCATGTAGGAGGTTCTCTTCCGGGGCAGCACTCGTTGTTCCGGTTGGGGTTCCTTTATAAGCAGATTGTAGATTCTCCTTCAGTGAGCCCTGCTTCTGATGCCCTTCCGATACATGGAGAGCTAATTCAGGTTTGAGATTTGATATTTAAGAAGAATTTAACATATTAAAGCGGCCGTTTATAGGCCGTGTTTATAGGTAGGAATGCTGGTTTAGTTTTAGTTTCAGTCGGAGTATTGAACCTTTCACCTACAATTTCAGGTTTTAATTTGGTTTTAACAAGAGTTAAGCAGAATATCTTAGGTATTTGTGTTTTATTTGGCAGTGTCCGTCCCTGATGAAGACGCGAAACTCGAGTCGGGGGGACGGGGATATCAACACAAGTCTATATGAATAAAGAGAAAAAGAATAGAAAGACGTAGAAGACATTCAACGGAACAGTCTTTTTAAAGTGGTCTGGGGTTCAAAATAATCATTTATACCAACATTCCAGATAAGTCATTGATAATTCATTTTCATTAATATTATCGTAAAGTGTTAAGTAATTAGCACAGAAGAAAGTCTGTTTGGAATGGTTGGGTTATGGGGACGGTGATTGCCATGATGGTCCCTGTTTGAACCCCAGTTTGGAGTTATCACTAAACACGGGGTGTTGGGTCTGAGAATTTCACAAAAAATTCAGTCGGTGATTATCTATAATACAAGGGTGTATTGTATTTTAAGATGAATTGAAGAGCTGTGGTAATTGGTAATTTATTAGGGAAAGAAGTAATACATAGAACAGATCAAATACATCAAGTTGAATATAAGGAACTTGATTGAAAAAATGAAGCAGAATGCATTAAGATAGCAGCCTATCAAGATTCCAGAATCCCAGAGAGTAACAAGATTCTAGAACAAAGAGTAGCAACATTCCATTCAGAATCTCAAAGAATAGCAAGATTCCGGAATCCCAGAGAGTAACAAGATTCTAGAACCCCAAATAGTAGCAACATTCCATACAGAATCTCAAAGAATAGCAAGATTCCGGAATCCCAGAGTAGCAACATTCCATACAGAATCTCAAAGAATAGCAAGATTCCAGAATCCCAAAGAGTAGCAGCATTCCATTCAGAATCTCAAAGAATAGCATGATTCCGGAATCCTGGAGAGTAACAAGATTCTAGAATCCCAAAGAGTAGCAACATTCCATACAGAATCTCAAAGAATAGCAAGATTCCGGAATCCCAGAGAGTAGCAACATTCCATACGGAATCTCAAAGAATAAGAATAATTTTATTCTTCTATACCGCCATCCCGAAAAGGTTCTAGGCGGTTCACAACAAGGTGAGCTAATACATGGGATACAGATAAAATACAAATTAGAAGAATGGATTTAAAAACAGATAAAGACAGAAAGCATTTGCAATATAATGCAGAAAATACCAGCATAGCAGGGAAAGAAGTAATAATAATAATAATAATTTTATTTCTTATATACCGCTGTACCGTGAGGTACATAGAACAGGTCAAATACATCAAGTTGAATATAAGGAACTTGATTGAAAAAATGAAGCAGAATGCATTAAGATAGCAGCCTATCAAAGAGTTGAGTCTTTAACAATTTAGGAAGAGACCTCTAACATCATTTTTCCAAGCCATACATTCAATTTAGGTGAAAGTTTTTGAATATAGGGATCCCAAGTTTCTCTTTTTAAAAACTGGTTTTCCAGCAGGTTTAAAATGTTGATATTGAGTGGAATGCATTTTTAAAATATTTTTTGTTTTGTTTGCATAGGTCTTGATGTCATCATGAACCGTGTACGGGCTCATGCCGAGGAGGAAGTGTTTCGGATTTAAGTAGAAGATGGATTCGCTGGCAGTTTGATGGCTAATGAAAGAGGTGTCCTATAGAGAGATTTCCAGCAGGCGTCTATTGTGTATTGCAGCTGCTTTTGTTTCTTTTGGGAAGAAAATTGAGCCTGAAACCCCTTCCCTTGACAAAGCTTGGAGGGGGAAGCAGGGCCCCTGTTGGGAGATCATTGATACGCGGTGAAGATTGAGGCAGTGAATTTTGGCATGCAAAGTGGGGCTTTGTGTTTGTTTGTTGCTTTTGGGACTATTGTTCCATCTATGAATTGCCTTTGGCAGGATATTTTGCTCATGTTTATGTGACATTGAACTAAGTGGAGGGTTTTTTCTTGACTGATGACTGTATTGGCTCCTAGTCTAAGACGCTATTTATAAGGTTTAATGGAGCAACATTTCTGTGGTCTTTTCTCTCCACATGTTTCTTGTAGATTTATTGTATGAGCTATTGAATTCTTGAGTCAATTTAAAAGATATACTGTACAGGCAGTCCCCGAGTTACAGACGCCTGACTTAAGTACGACTCATACTTAAGAACGCAGTTGCAGCTTCATTTGATTTCACTGAGCAGAATTTCCATACCACACTTCTCCTGCAGCAGATTCAGGAATGATGCAAGGCCACATTAAGAAGATTGTGTGGTTGTGCATGCCGTACCTTAGAGGGAACTCTGGTAGGGACAGTTGGCCCTTTTGTCAGCTGGGAGCAGAGGTAGGCAGCAAGAATCTTAAAATCTACAAGTTCTGAGTTACATATAAATCCGACTTAAGAACAGCTTTAAAAACGTAACTCGTTCTTAACCTGGGGACTGCCTGTATAGGAATAATCAAGCCATGTGTCTGAATTCAAGAGGGCCTGGGATAGGCACATGGGAGCTCTCAAAAAGAGAAAGAGATAATGGTTACTGCAGATGGGCAGACTAGATGGGCCATTTGGCCTTTATCTGCCATCATGTTTCTATGTTACTAAAGTTCTATGATGTCACAATGCAGGTGTAAAGAGCCTTAGCCAATAGGGAGAGGAGATGCAAATGTTAAGAGCCTTAGCCAATAGGGAGAGGAGGAGATAGTGGTTACTGTAGATGGTCCATTTGGCCTTTATCCGCCGTCATGTTTCTATGTTTGTAGTTTGATGATACACATGGCCATTTCAATAGGACGTCTAAATCCAAGTTTAGTAATATTTCTAAGACTTACCCCCTCTTTTACTAAGTTACGCTAACCCAGTGTTTTTCAACCTTTTTACACCTATGGACCGGCAGAAATAAAAGAATTATTCTGTGGACCGGCGGTTGAAGAACACGGAGCTAAGTCGTGGGCCAGACCCCGCCCATCTCTACCTAATCTCCACCCCAGACCCCGCCCCCATAATAGTACTAATTGCACCTTGCACGTCCTGTGCCTCATCTGGAAGCCTTCCCTCTGACGTTGCAACGTCAGAGAGAAGGCTTCCGGTTCAGGCGCAGGACGCGCGTAGGAGCCACTGCCCGTGACTTTGTGCACTGAATCCGTGAGGAAGAGGGAGCTGGCTCAAAGATAATGCCGCGTCGATCGCACCGTGAATCGGCGGTTGAAGAACACTGTTTTGGGCCTGATGCACTTGCTGGCCCTGTGGACCGGCAGGAAATTTCTGTGGACCGGCACTGGTCCATGGACCGGCGGTTGAAGAACACTGCGCTAACCAATTCGCGCATGCGTAGACTAACATGCACATGTTAACGGTTAGCGCACCTTCGTAAAAGAGGGCCTTTAGTGGTCCAGATTGTACAATAATCCCATTAATACAATCCACTATAGTAATCTATTTAATTAGCAGGTATTTTATATCTGTAATGATCACTTTCAATCATTATACTTCCCCAATCTAATACTATTTTAGGGGAAAAGGGCCTCAGAGTTTCGAACCACTAACCCATAGGGGTCACAAGCAGTGTTCCCTCTAAGGTAAGCGCATGAGCGATCGCTCACTATTTTCAGTGGCGTCGCTCATACGCTTTCCCCTGTCGCTCACTCGAGGGAGGTGAGAGGAAGCGGCAGCAGCGGCAGCGGCCTGTATTTTCCAAAGTTGAAAGATGCAGCGGCGGCTCCTCTCAAGATCCCCGACTGCATCGGACTTCGTGAGAGGAGCCGCTGCCACGTCTTCAGTGGCTACCAAGGGGGGGGGGGGTGGCGGTCCGCTCTGGCTGTGCACATCCCCTAAGGCTGCAGTCGGAGAGGAAGTTCGGGCCAGCCAATCGCTGCCTTGCTGGGCGGAGCTTCCTCTCCGATGGCAGAATTGACGTCGGGGGAAGCAGAGAGAGCTTGGGGCAGCTGCGGCGGTGGCTTCGGGACCTGTTTCCCCCTGATGGTTGCAGTGGTGGCTTTGGGGCCTGTTTCCCCCCATGGTGGCAGCAGTGGCTTTGTGGAGGGTAGGGAGCAAGAAAGAGGGCAGGCAGGGAGACAGAAGGGAAACAGAAAAAAAAAGGGGGCATCAAGAGGAAAAAAAAGAAAGAAAGGGCAAGGAGAGAGGAAGAAAAAGTTAGGGGAGGGAATGAGGTCTAGAGGAGAGGAAGCATACAGGCTGAAAGAAGGGAAGAAAGATTGGATACACAGTCAGAAGATGAAAGTGCAACCAGAGACTCATGAAATCACCAGACAAGGTAGGAAAAATGATTTTATTTTAAATTTAGTGATCAAAATGTGGCTGAATTTATATATGCTGTCTATATTTTGCACTATGACCTCCTTTTACTAAACTGCTAAAAACTGCTATTGTGGTTTAATAAAAAGGAAGGGGGGTATATTTGTCTATTTTTGTATGGTTGTTACTGAGGTGACAATGCATAGAGTCATCTGCCTTGACCTCTTTGAAAAAAACCCAGAATAGGAATGATAATTAACATTTTCTCAGCGTATAGTGTGCTTTGTGTTTTTTAATTTTATTGTTGGTAGATCATTTTGACTTGGTCATTTTAAAGTAGCTCGCAAGCCCAAAAAGTTTGGGCACCCCTGAGCTAGAGCGTTGAAGCTGTGTATTTCTATTTTATCCCCCCTTTTACAAAACTGTGGAGCGTTTTTTAGCGCCAGCCGTGGTGGTAGCAGCTCTGATGCTCAGAATTCTATGAGCGTCAGCGCTGTTACCTCCGTAGCTAAAATTCACACTATAGTTTTGTAAAAGGGGGAGGGGTTAGTTTGTGATGACATATTCCATACTAGGCGAAGGTGTTTTCTGTGTTCTGTGTGTTCGAAAGACATGGTTTTCTGTTAGGATTGACGGTGTAGGATTGATCTGTGCTGGTCTGGCTTGTTTAGTTTTACAATGGGTGTATTGATGTACTGCTCACTGCAATATGTAAGATGCTGCCTTTTCCTAGGTACTCATGTGTGACGTGGCTTGTTACTAAAAATCATGTTTTTCGTACAGATGGGGGGGGGGTGCCAAAAAATGATGGGCCCCGGATGTTACATATGCTAAGTATGCCACTGTATGTAAAGATACCAGAAAGCTGGCGAAGCAAAAACTTTAAGTAAATTGTTATTCTTCTAAGTTTTGAGTATTTAACCCTCCCACAATCTCACGGGCACTCGTTTCAAGTTTCAAGTTTATTGAGATTTTGATTTAAACGCAATATCAAATATTTTCAATGTGTATAACAAAAATAAATTTGGGGAAATAAATAAAACCATTTGAACAATAAACATACAAACATATCCATAGATGATTAAAAATACATAAGGAGTACAAGGATAAACTACATTTGTTTAAAAATGCGTCCTCTGCGCCTGCTCATAAATTTGTGGAGTATGTAATTTGTCGCTCATGCATATTTTTTTTTGCATACACCTCATCAATCCTTAGAGGGAACATTGGTCACAAGAGGTGACAAATTCACCCAACTCACATTTCAGTCATAGGCAGAACACCCTTGATTACTTTTTCTCTTTATTTTATTTCTTCCATTCCTTTCACTATTCATCTTTTTATCTTTTATTTCTTTCATTTTCTATTAGTTAAAAAAAAAACAGTCATAATCTTGTATCCGTGTTTGTATTTTATCAATAAATATCATCAATAATTTCACTTCACTGCTAAATAAGGTTGAGGAGTCCATCGAGGGATCTGATCTGCGTGGGGGGAAGTCGATTCCAAGTTTATTGTAAATTTGATAAAACGCTTATCAAAATACTAAGCGTGTTACAGCAATAAACATCCTATATGGTATCCTCCCTCCCTTTATCCCTCTTTCTTGGAATTCCTCAAACCCACAGATCACTGGCCCCTCTTTTAGATATAAGTTCCCTTAACATTCTGATTCATTCACTAGTAATTTCAAAAATGGATTACTGTAACTCTTTACTAAATGGTATCTATCACAAAGACTTAAAACGCTTGCAGCTTATTCAAAATACGGCCATTAAAATAATTTCGGGAGCAAAAAAATATGATCATGTTACCCCTTTGCTTCAAAAAGCCCACTGGTTGCCAGTCTCACACAGGGTAACTTATAAAATCGCTCTTCTGGCATTTAAAACAATGCAGACCAACACACCAGCTTTTATAGATAGACTTCTGATTCCATACGACCCCCCAAGAACTTTAAGATCTATCTCTCAATATAACCTTTAATCATTGGCACGCGTCGCATTTCCACATTTTCTGTTACAGCCCCTACAATCTGGAACGCTCTCCCTCTGTATCTAAAAATGGAAAAAAACCTAAAAATTTTTAAAAGCAATTTAAAGTGCTTTCTTTTTAAAGATGCTTTTAATTGAACTACTATCTCTTAACTATTAATTTTATACTGTTCCCCAGTTCCTAAGTGTTTTTCCCTTATACGTTCCTCACTTTTCTATTACAATTGTATTTCTCCCCCCTTTCCACATGTATCTATGGCCTACGAGTCAATATTTACCCAGTTTGTACGGTCTGTAGTCCTGTAGTTTTTATAGGAAAGTATGTTTAACTGTTATTTTTGTCAAAATGTTAATATTTTTACTTTGTACAACGCTTTGTAGAATCGAAAAGGCGTTTAATCAAAAATTGAATAAACTATAAACTATAACCCTAATACCACCAGATCCTCCCACAAATTAAAACTATCCTTCCCCTCGCTAAAAGGCATTTCCCACACAGGAAAGCTAGGGACCTCCCTCCACTTCAAAATCACTGAGCTCTGGAACAACCTTACCTCCCCTCTTCGGAACTTGAGCTCTCTCCAAGTTTTCCGCAAACATCTGAAAACCTGGCTTTTCTCAAAAAATGTAAGTCTCCCTCCAACTTAGGAATCAAGGAAACTCTTATATCTTGGCATCCCAAGTCCTCTAAATTTTCTTCACACTTCTACCTCTAACCCTCTGTTATAGTTCCTTCCTATTTCTCCTACTGTAAACCGCATCGAGCTCTACGAACGTGGAGATGATGCGGTATACAAACCTAAGGATTAGATTAGATAAGAACAGAGACAAGAACAGAATTAAAACAACAGGCTCGGTATGAAGTGGGAGTAGGAACGGTATGAAGTGGGAGTAGGAACAGTATGAAGTGGGAGTAGGAACGTCATTTGGCAGTTTGCAGTTGGGCGTTTTAAGGCGTATTTCATCCTGGGAGTGGAGAGACCTCTTCGGCACATATGGAGGAAGCTTGGTCATCATGAAGCCTGGCACCATTATTGTCGTGCAGGGATTTGAACACCAGCATCAGGCCCTTGAAGATACAACGTTTGGCGACAGGCAGCCAGTGAACCAACGATGAAGCATGGGAGACAGGGTCACGGGCACCAAGGTTTTTAAGAAGTCCGATTGCCATGTTTGGTACATGCTGGAGATGAATCAAATGAATAGCGTGTTTCAGTAGTCTATGCGTGAGAGGACAAGGGCATAGAGCAGACTCAGAAAAGTAGTTCCTTATTTTTTGATGATGTCGCAGGAAACCACCTGAAAGATATGTTTGGAAAACGATAGATTGGCGTCAAGGAGTATTCTTAGGCTGCGTGCTTGGTGCTTTGCAGTTATGGTAGTTGAGTCCCATTGCAGGAAGGGATGGGCGCGGTTGCAGTGCTCTTTGTGGATCCAAAGGAGTTCCATTTTGGAGACGTTTAGTTGTAATTTGTTGAGGGACATCTAGTTTTTGATTTCTGAGAGGCAGTTTATTGGGGCAAGCCAATGTAGAAGGGTGCCACAGTGTGTCTTTCTATGCAGCAGCAGGAATAATGTACTGGATCCCTGCTCTGGAGCAGTGGCAGCTAAAGTAATGAGGGGGTGGTCTATTCTAGGGGAATGGCCTAATAGCATTAGATTGTCAGGAACTGGAGGGAAGCTTGAAAAACAGTGCCTAAAGAGGAGTCCAGAACTAGGAAAATTTAGCCCACTGAGAGTTGGGTAGCGTTTCCTGCCTTGAGGCCTATCAAGACCTTAGTCTTAAACCCAAGAGCCTAAGGAGGAGCAGTGAGAAGAAGGGAAAGTGTCTGTTTCTGTAAGTGAGAAGTGGAAAGGGTTTGTATGGTTGAAAACAGGCCGATTCTCAGGGTGCAAGGTGCCTTAAGGAGGAGAAGGGAGGGATCATCGTTGTTGCAACCAGTTCTACATCTGAATTGAAAGAATTAAGCCTGTGTGACAGAAGGTGGCCAAATTTTCTCCTTCTAGATACTCTTAGGTGTGGTCAATTTTTAGGACATGGATATACTGTGGTCTTTACAGATAAGTGCTTGAATAATAATTTGAGAAATAGGAAGGGATTTAAGTTTTCAGTTTCAAGTTTATTGAGTATTTGATTAATCGCTTACTCAAATATCTAAGCGATGAACAAATCTTTCAAGTTACAGATAATACAGGGGTTATAAAAAACAGATGAACACTGAACAAAACATTTTAAATTAATGACTAACAAAATAAACAGAAAAGGAAAACAAAGGGAAAGGCAGGGTAATGAAATACAATAATAATGATAGAAAGAAGAATGATAATGGTAAAAAACAATAGGAGGGAAATAAAAGAAGTAGCCTTATGAAAATAAGCAAAAATAGGCTGGGACTCCTAAATATCATAAGCATATTGACCTTAATTTGGACATTGTGAGATCTATAAAGAGCAATTGGTCATTTAGATGAAAATATTGTTTTGACAGAGATTTAAAAAATAAAAAAATTAATAGAAAGTGGAGGGTTTTTATTAATGACTAGTGATTATGGTCGAGGCTGAAAGAAAGACTCTTTCCAGAATCGTACACAATGTTCTAAATGAGGTCTTATACAGCGGCATCAATACCGCTCACTCCTGTTCCTGTTCTCCCCGCTGCTTGCCTCCCACTTTGGCTGCTAGAAAAAAAACAAAACAGCATGCGTGGGACAAGGATCATTTGACCCACTGCATAAAATGAATTATGGGGTCCTTATACTAAGGCGCGCTAACCGATTTAGAGCACGCTAAAGATTAGCACTCACTGAGGCCCTGATTCTGTAAAATGCATCTAAAATTAGGCGCTGTTTAGGTGAGATTTAGACATCCAAACAATGTCCTTAAGATAGATGTCCTAGATAGAGTTTGAGCCCACTGGGACAGATAGGGAAATATCATAAAGTACCTGAATATAAACCACTTAGGATATAAGTGGTATATAATTAATATAATTAATTAATTTTTTATTGGAATGGCGGTTTTATGCTGTTTTACATTAAACTAAAACTAAACTAAACTAAACCTTAGGTTTGTATACCGCGCCATCTCCACAAGCGTAGAGCTCGGCACGGTTTACAGGGTTAGGTTGAAAAGGAGCTACAATGAAGGGTTATAGGAAAGGAGCTAGGAAGATAAAGAACCGAAGAGCGGGAGGTGTTAGATTTTTGAAAAGAGCCAAGTTTTCAGGTGTTTGCGGAAGGATTGGAGGGAACTTGAAACTCTGAGCGGGGATGTGAGGTTGTTCCAGAGTTCTGTGGTTCTAAAGGGGAGGGATGTTCCTAATTTTCCTACGCGGGATATACCTTTTGTAGAGGGGAATGATAGTTTCAGTTTTTGGGAGGATCTGGTGGAATTAGGGTTAGAGGAATTCCAGAAGAGTGGGATAACGGGAGGGAGGATGCCATGTAGGATCTTGAAGGCTAAACAGGCACATGCCTGTTTAATGCTTTTATTTATTTCTCTTCCATCAGACAGAGTGACTAGGATTCAAACCAGCAACATCAGGGTAGAAGGCTGCGGGGCTCATAATCGAAAGAGAAAAACGTCCAAAAACCTGCCTAAGTCGGCACTTGGATGAACATTGTCAAAATACATCCAAGTGCCGATAATGAAAATGGGTTTTGGACGTATTTCTAAATGACCTAGGCCTTCATAGTGCCGCTGAACGACCAAAGCTAAATGGGGCGTTTCAGGGGGAGTGTCGAGGGCGGGAGTTGGGCCAGACGTGGGCCGGCTTAGACTTATTCGTACGGCATGTATAACTGAAAGTTATACAGCCCAGGATCGAGGGAACTTGGACGTTATGACTTAGACCATTTAAAACATGGTCTAAGTCACAAAAACCCACCTAAAGTCACCAGATAAGCACTGCAAACACATAAAACAGACCCCACACACTACCCCAGTGATCACCGACGACCCCCCCAACCCCATAAAAATCGTAATCACACCTTTAAAATTCAGCCTCCAGACCATCATCACCTGGCAGCCTGGCATAGGAAAGCCTAGTCGTTCTGCACAGAGGCGGCTTAAGTCATCTTGGGAGTGGGTTAGGGACCCATGGAGAGGAGGCCCCATGCCCATAAGCTCCTGTAATCACTGCATTGTTATTGAAACATGTGCACTCCCCTATACACCCCCAAAACCCTTTTGTACTGCCATATAAGTGGCTCCTGCAGCCATAAGGGCTATTGGAGTGGTAGATAAGTGGCTCTAGGGGATTCTGGAGGTGGTTTGGGGGGCTCACCATGACCTATAAGGGAGCTGTAGTGAGGAGAAGACATAGCACCCTTTTTGTGAAGTTCACAGCAGTGCCCTGCAAGGTACCCTACTATTTAGGTGCCATGTCTGGCTGTTCAGTCCATCACTTTGCAGACCCCTCCCACGTCCAACAGGGCTTGTTCTAGGCGTTTTTGACTTGGACGGAAATGTGGTATAAAGATGGACGATTTAGCGACTTGGATGATCAGATCGTCAGGACTTATAGTTAGACGATTTTCGAAACAAAAAAATTTTGGACATATTTTTCGAAAATGTGACCTAGGCTGTTTTTTTACTTTGGACAACTTGCGACTTAGACGAAAACGGACTTCGACATCCCTTTCGATTATGCCCCTCTGTAGATTTAACCAGTGTGCTACAGAGTGAGCTAGCAAGCTACATTGCAGTTGTAAAACTAGGTCTTATAGGCATTGTAAGGAAGTCTACTTTTGAGCATAGTTTAGGCTTCAGATAGACCTGAGTTCTAAAGACAGAACTTAGGCACAGTTTGGACGTGCTTAATGTGATCTGCTAGCTCTCTAGGTTTTTATTTTTGCTTTACTAAGCTCAAAATACATTTGAGCCCAAACTAAGCTCAAAAGTAGACCTGGTTTTCAGTTGCCTACAATATAGGCATCATATGGACACCCTAGGTTGCTCAGTGTTATGCAAAAGAATCAAAGGACGCTTAAATTGAGTCATTGCCCAAACCACGCCCATGCCTATTGAGTTAGGCGTGAGTTTTAAACATGGGCGTCCATGAAATTTTGGCTGCGTCTACAGAGTGGTGTCTACAGAGTGGTGTCTACGTCCTTTGGACGCCCAAGTACCAGTTATCGCTTGTTAAGACCCTTGATTGGCTCATTAACCACTTAGATTGGGTGCCTTAACTTTAGGAATGCCTTAGGCGCCCTTTATAGAATCAGGGCCTAAATGCTAAGGTGCCCGTTATATTCTAGGGGGCGCCTTAGCCTTTAGCGAGCGTTAAATCGATTAGCATGCGCTAAATCAGTTAGCACGTCTTAGTAAAAGGTCCCCTATATTTCTCCTGCTACAGCCTGGAATTTGGTACCTGCTGATGTGACTCCCCTAGCCAGATGACAATTTTCCTTTAATATAGTAACATAGTAGATGACGGCAGATAAAGACCCGAATGGTCCATCCAGTCTGCCCAACCTGATTCAATTACAATTTTTTTTAAATTTTTTCTTCTTAGTTATTTCTGGGCAAGAATCAAAAGCTCTACCCGGTACTGTGCTTGGGTTCCAACTGCTGAAACCTACTCCAGCCCATCTACACCCTCCCATTGAAGCCCTCTCCAGCCCATCCTCTCCTAAACGGCCATATACAGACACAGACCATTCGAGTCTGCCCAGTGCTGGCCCTAGTTCAATATTTAATATTATTTTCTGATTCTAGAATTCCAATAGTTCAAATTCACAATTTATTTTTTTTTTTTCATCTCCAAACTTGCTTATTGTCATGGACCATTTCACCCGTGAGGATCATAGTACCATTTTAATTTGACATATTAATCTCAAAGAAAGTCTTTTCTCCAGCTTGGCCCTAATGATTATCTTTCGACCAATTAATATATGCAGGTTCGCTTCACATCGCCCGATGACGTGATTTTGAGAGATTTCTTCCCAGTCCAGCACGGCTTGTAAATTCTAAACAATATGACAGCCATGACCACAGAAGTTCATTTTTAATTTACAAGTGAATTGGATATTGCTGTGTATCTGTGCTCTGGAGATATAATTGCCAAATGCTTTCGTTTGCTTTCTCATAATTCTAATTTATAGCTGCTGCAAGAAATCCACTGCCAACGCCAATATTAGCTGGTTTTATTGGTACACCTTAGAGACTAACCCAGATGCAACTCTCTCTCTAATCTCCAATCCGATGCTAGTTTGTTATTTGCTCTGGGTAGGAGCAGAGCGAGCAAATATTCAATATGGTCTGATTAAAGAGCTGCTCGCATAGGGACATTTCCTCAAGGAGAGCAGGCGGGCTCGGTGTTTGGATGGAATCGTTAAAGGGAAATTAATGTCTTGCTAAGAAGAAAAGGACACAATGTACAGTGGAAACAGTTTGACTACAGGCTCTTGGTAATTGCCAGGACCAGCTGATGAAACTCTTTAATTACAAAATGGAAGGCTGGAGCTCACCAATCAACACCCCCCCCCCCCCCATTCAAAAGACATTATTAGCAAGAAGCAAAAGGTTGGAACAACCGAAAAATGTGAAATGCTAAATATTTAAATTCTCTTTGTTGTCAGTTTTCTAACAGCAACGGCGCCCTAAGCATAAGCAAGCACTCGTCCTTCCATATCATTCGATGCCCTATCCATTGGATCCAGGTGAACGTCAATATGGAGGAATTGTTATATCATGATGGGAGACGGTGGAATACTGTCGTGTAATGGAAAATGAGAACTGTTGCAGGCTTATAATGATGCTTTGGTCTTCAAGGTTCTCACTGTGCCCCTGTGATCCACAATCATAATCATAACTAAAAAAGTGCGGAATTAGGAAAGGTAAGAGAAGGGCGACAAAAAATGATAAAAGGGCTTGGATGACTTCCCTATGGGGAGAGAATAAAGCGGCTAGGGCTCTTCAGCTTGCAGAAGAGACGGTTCAGCGGTGATATGATAGAGGTCTATAAAATAATGAGTGGCGTGGAAAGGGTAGATGTCAATCGCTTGTTTACTCTTTCCAAAAATACTAGGACTAGGGGGCATGTGATGAAGCTACTAAGTAGAAGATTTAAAATAAACCGGAGAAAATATTTCTTCACACAACGTGTAATTAAAAACTCTGGAATTTGTTGCCAGAGAATGTGGTGGAATCAGTTAGCTTAGCGGGGTTTAAAAAAAATTTGGATAATTTCCTTAAAAAGAAGTCCATAAACCATTATTGAGACGACTTGGGGAAATCCACTGCTTATTCCTAGGATAAGCAGCATAAAATCTGTTTTACTACTTGGGATCTAACCAGGTGTATGGGACCTGGGTTGGCCACTGCTCAAAACAGGATACTGGGCTTAATGGACCATCAGTTGTCTGTCCCAGTATGGCAATTCTTATGTTCATATGAGTAGTGATGTCATTTAATAGCAGCCTTACTCAGGCCTCTCTACTCCAATCTTCAAAAAGTTATAAGGCAGACTGTTTAATCAGTGAATAAAAGAAAATTGAGTTGTCCCTGAAGAATCAACAGGGTCACCCTTACTAGCCACTGGGCACCACATGGGAAAGACGTTTGGGCCTTGACCGCATGTCACTGAGTGGAAAAAGGATTGGGAAAATTATTTTGTTGAGTATGTATTTTGGGGAACTAATATGTGATTTGTGAACAAAGGGTTACACATGTTTCGGGGAGGGGGGCATAACAGAAACCAGTACAGAACTATGGCGGCATAAATGCACCGAAGATAAATCTGGGGTATACATGGGCCTTTATCCAGACGAAGGAGGGAGGCTGCTATGTGAACCTCTGCTGATGACTGATGAGAGAGTTTATTAGAAGTTAAACTAAGCTCAACCTATGCGATGTATTTCAATAGCGAACCTTGAAAACTGAGGCTCTGCTCTAATTAGTCAAGAACATGTCACATGACTAAAAATACTCTATTCTTAGGTTTGAACTGTTTGCGGATGTATTTTCTACCATAATCCTGCCAGCAGGCTTAAGGACAGTTTTGTATTCAAAAGATTCACTTTACAAGCTTGCTGCTGTCATAACAAGCTTCTCGACTGGTGTCAAGTATTTCTAAGTAACTGTAAGTATTTATTTAAAAAAAAAAAAAAGAAATTACAGTCAATCTACCGGTAGGTCTCAGAGCACCATGAACTGGAAAACTAAAACACAATTGATCTTTGATGAGAATAAAGCTGCCTCTGAAGCGAGGAACATCAGGGGAAAGGTTGTAAAATCCAGCTTTGTTGTAAAGCCAGGTCATAAACTCCAGGTCAGCCTGCCCCAGCATTTTTTTCAAAAGGATGCCCTTGTCCTAACATTTGCCTGACCTAGGCTTGTATACAAGATTATCACTATCTACTCTAATCTTCATCCAGGAAATCATGAAACAAGAGCTTGGAAAGTTTTTCAAAGCTAATCAGAAGATGCTGCTTTCTCTCTCTCTCTCTCTCTCTCCTGACATGATAAAACATTGTGCATTGAAAGTGTCATTAAAACTAAGTCTGTAAGAACAAGTTGAACAGGGCACGCTCTAAGCATTACACAAAGGTGCATTTTGCTGTGAGTGAGTGTCTAAGACAGGAATGGAGCTAGGGGCTGCGGGTCCTCTCTGCAGCTACGTGCCA
Organism: Geotrypetes seraphini; assembly: GCF_902459505.1. NCBI lineage: Eukaryota > Metazoa > Chordata > Amphibia > Gymnophiona > Dermophiidae > Geotrypetes > Geotrypetes seraphini. Next base: position 307,651,610 of record NC_047087.1, read on the forward strand.
GTAGCCCCTCCCCATTGGCGTGTCACCATCGCTGCTGTCACTGCCATCACCTTCCCCCCTCAAGTCCACTACCACCACAGCAGTGCTGACTGAGACCTGTGCTCCAGGGCTGCTACATCCCAACCACTTTGACAGCTTCCTGTCAGAAAGGGTGAGACATGAAACACTGGAGCACTTGCCCGACTACGATAAGCAAGCTCTTCCCACCCCACCAAACATCAGCACCTTCCTGCCACATTTACCTGGATTACCATGTTCCACCAGCCCTGAAATGAAGTTTGACTGTATGCATATTTAGGGGTTCTTCTCCAAAGGCGCACTAATGGATTTAGCACAGTGGTCTGAAACTCAAACCCTTTGCAGGGCCACATTGTGGGATTTGTAGGTACTTGGAGGGCCTCAGAAAAAATAGTTGTCTTATTAAAGAAATGACAATTTTGCATGAGGTAAAACTCTTTATAGTTTATAAATCTTTCCTTTTGGATAAGTCTTAATAATAATATTGTAATTTATAGCTAAAGAGACAGATGATCAAGAAACTGTTTTATTTTACTTTTGTGATTATGATAAACATACCGAGGGCCTCAAAATAGTACCTGGCGGGCCGCATGTGGCCCTCGGGCCGTGAGTTTGAGACCACTGGCTTAGCTTATCCTAATGATTACCATGCAATAAATGCTGCATAGCTCATTGTATAAGATGATTTATTATTCGCTCTTCACAATGAAAATACAAATAAAAGTCTGAATTTGTAATACACGTATGATTGTCCTGCCGGACCCTACACGGTCCATGTTTCGGCGAGACCGCCTTCCTCAGGGGTCCGAATGATGTATGGTACACAGATAAAAGTTTAAGCTAAAAACAATGTAGGCGCCACTCTGCTCATTTCAAGCCATTTTCGTTTTTCTGCTCAAAGACACGTACAGGCTGGACATAGAGTCATCTTTAGTGCTGCCTCTATCACGACATGCCACAGGTTTACCTGAGCTGCAGGGGAAGGTAGACAAATGTCAAAGTAGAGATACCCCAGGCCCGGATCCAGGTGCAAGAGTTGGGGGTGGGGGAGGGAAGAGGCGAGGAAGGCAGATGGCAATTTCAGGTGGAAACCCCCGTCCCATGCATTTTGTTGAGCTTAATGGCGATGGTGTAGCGAGGGTGGGAGGCAGTGGCGCCCTGCCCTTTTCTCTGATCCTACTCCTTCCCCACCCCCACCCCCTGCCATACTCGAGCAATCTTTCCCTTCCCCTCATACCTCTTTAACTTTGCCAGCATAAGTAGCATCTCCAACCTGATGCCCACACTGGCCTTGGCTCACCTTCTGATGTCATTTCCTGGTCCCAAGATGGCGCCTGGGGCGGTACACCCCCCCCCTCTCCCATGGGGATGGGTAGAACTGGGCATGCCTGGGGGGAGGGCGGGTCTAAGGGGGTACGTATTTTCCAAATGGAAAATCTGGTAACCCTACCTTGAGACAGCCCTGCTTCGGTCACAGAAGAGCAGATACCAGCAAACAATTCATGACAAGAGAAGGATGGTGGGAAAAGACAGAGATGCTGACATCTGCAGGCGGGCAGGGAGAGTGCAGAGAATGGTTTGCTGGATCCGGAGTGTTTGCAGAGGCTTATTTATTAAACTTAGGGAGGGAGGTCAGGCTTGCAGCTGGGGAAGCTTAGCCTCCCCGAGTCTCTTATATGGGGCACCTATGGCAACTTGATATATTGTAGGGATGCCTGCAATTCTTTTTTTCACTTTCTACTGAGAACTGCACAACTTATTCATTTATTTGTTTTGATTATATCTTGTCCTCCTAGAGGAGCTCAGAACTGGTTACAAGTCATAACAGGGTTTACATACATACAGTAGAACAGAGTATGGTAATGTAGAGCAGTGTTTTTCAACCTTTTTATACCCATGGACCGGCAGAAATAAAAGAATTATTTTGTGGACTGGCAAACTACTAGGACTAAAATTTAAAAACCTAGTTTCCGCCCCATCTCCACGAGCTCGGTCCCCACAAATTATCTGATTCTAACTGCGCAAGCCTCAGTTATGATTTTATATTGAATGTATTTTATTAAAGTATAAAAAGAAACAATATTCTGTACAATTGTCATTTTATAAATACAAATAATACAGCGCGAGGATCAACAAAACCCATCTCCCCTCCCCTTCATATATATCCCCTCTACTATCAAGAAAACTGAACAAGCCAAATTATTACAGAATGCTACACAGAAATATCATGCTAACAGAATACCTCAGTCACACATGACAGGAATAGTGTTAGGGGAGTGCAACTAGGGCAACTTCTCCCTGGTCAGAGAGCACCCTAAGCCAGCTGAAGCTAAAGAAGCACTGCCTGAGCTTTGCAGTCCCCAGTTATGTCTAACACCAGCTCTAGCAGGATATATATATATATATTTCAAATCTGATATATTCTAACCACAAAATAGAAATAAAATTATTTTTTTCTACCTTTTGTTGTCTATGGTTTCTGCTTTCATCTTCTTTTCACTCTCTTCCTTCCAGCGTCTGCCCTCTCTGTCTCTTCAATCCAGCATCTGCCCCTTCCATCCACTGTCTGTCCTCTCCCCCTTCCATCTGGTATCTGTCTTCTTTCTATGCCCTTCTCCCCTTTCCATCCAGCCTGCACCCCTCTCTCCTTTTTACATGATTATCTACCATCGTTGTCCCTCTCTGCTTATTTTTCTGCTGACCCCTTCCCATCATCAATCTCTCTACTTTCTCATGCCTGTCTCTCCCCTTCCCCTCCTCTAATTTCCCTGCCAGCTGTTTCCTTCCTTTTTTCCTTCTCTCTTCCCTCCTACTCCTGACCAGCAGTAACTATCTTCCCTTCCTCCCCTCCCAGCAGTATCTCTCCTTCTCCTTCCCTCCAGGTCCACTAGCAGCTGTCCCTTTTTTTCCCTTGCCCAGCAGCTTCCCAGACTCCTTTCCCTCCTCCCCTCCCAGCAGCATCTCTCCTTCTCCCTCTCCAGTAGCAGCTGTCCCTTTTTTTCCCCTTGCCCAGCAGCTTCCCAGACTCCAATAGTGGCTTTCTCCCCTCCCAGCAGCTCTCCTTACTTCCCAGCAAAGCGATTCAGGAAGGCCGCCTCGGGTCCTTTGTTGGGTCACGCTGCCTCTGAGGAAAGTTGCATCATTAGAGGCGGCCGCGACTCAGAAAAAGCCCCAAGGCTGCCTTCCTGAATCGCTGCGCTGGCAAGTAAGGAGAGCTGCAGAGAGAGGAGAAAGCCACTGTCAGAGGCTCTCCATGATCTCTCCTGCCCAGCGTGGAACAGCTGAAAATATCTTGATTTTGCCGGCCCTGCGCGGACCAGCAGAAATTTCCTGCAGACCAGCACCGGTCCACGGACCGGCAGTTAAAAAACAGTGATGTAGAGCATGACAGGACATTTTAGGTCATAATATGATAGGATAATACATAGGAGAGCATGATAGAACTCAAAATCATGGCAGGACAAAACCTCATGCAGAGTCGCTAGGCTCATATTAACCCTCTCCTGAAGTCAGAGGCAGTGGGAAGTCAGAGGCATTTCTTTGGGAATGCCCAAGCTCCGCCCCAGATCCTGTTCAATCTCCGCCCTAGACCCCACCCCTTAACAATAGTACTAATGGTAATGCCATTTCTTCTATTCGTTCTTCATATACACACAATATAATCTTATTTACAATATATAACGGTAGCCACCAAATTAAACTGCACAAAGCACACTGAAACATCTGCATTCCTTAATGCCCTGTTCTGAAAGGAGTTTTTCCTCTTTCTTAGAGAATGACACGGTAGTTGTTACCTGCAGCTAGCCGCGAGTAGCTGCGGGTAACCCACCGAAACGGGGAAAGAAAAATATAGTGGTCACTGCGGGGACAGGGACAAGGCCATTCACCGCCCCATGGAGCGGTGAATGGTCTTGTCTCCGCAGTGAGGCAATCAAGGATCTCACGGTCCAGCAGCCCCCACCCGCCTGATCGCAGCGTTCCGCCTTCTCCCTCCACCTCACCTTATATGCAGAGTTTGCCGGCTTTCTTTTTCGCCCCAGCTGCACGCTTTCAAAAAGCCACGCATGCGCGGCTGCTCGAGTTGTTCAATCTTCTCCTCTGCTGTAATTTCCTGTTTCCGTTTGCGTCAGAGGAGAAGATTAAACAACTGAGCAGCCGTGCGTGTGCGGCTTTTTGAATGCGTGCGGCTGGGCGAAAAAGAAAGCCAGCAAACTCGGCATCCAAGGTGAGGTGGAGGGAGGGAGTTGATGGAATGCTGCAATTGGACGGGAAGGGGCTGCTGGACCGCACGATCTCGCGTATTCCCGGCTCACACTAGGAAGGAAGGAGTGAAAGGGAAAGAGATTCTTGGCCAAGGGGATGAAGAGGGAGAGAAAGAAACCCACACCAGGAAAGAAAGGGGAGGACAGGCAGGTGAGCCAGATGCTGGAAGCAGGGGGGGGGGAAGAAAGAGGGAAAGAAGCTAGATGGGGTTGAAGAGAAGAGACACATTGGTATGGAAGAGGAAGAGAGGGGAAATCTGGACATAGGAAGGTAACAGAAACAGAGGGGAAATTATGTGCATGGGGCATAGGGACAGAGACATATAGGCATGGGGATGGTATATGGACACGGGGAGGGGGGGCAATGCCAGATACATAGGAGAGATATTAGAAATGGGGAAAATACGAACACAGAAGTGAGATTGTTTGGGGACCGAGCTTGCAGGCTCCAGCTTCTTGCACAAATTACATTGTAACGTGCCACAAAAGTAAGAGGGAGGGAGGGAGGGAGGTAGATAGGCAGGTTGCGCGAGAGGAGCTAAAGGGTGGTAGAAAGGAACAGATGGTGAAGGAGGGAGGGAAGGGTGGTGGTAGAAAGGAATAGAACAGACATTGAAGGAAGGTGGAGAGGAACAGACGCTGAAGGGAAATGGGGAACAGAGAGTGGGGAGAAGACACTGGAAGGGGAGAAGACAGAGATGCCAGACTATGGGAGAGCAGAGGGAAGAAGATGGGTGCCAGACCAATTGGGGGGGAGGGTGAAGGGAGAGGCACAGTAACAGCAAATGGAAGACACACAGTGGATGGAAGGAATTGAATGAGAGGATGAGGAAAGCAGAAACCAGACAACAAAGGTAGAAAAAAAATTCTATTTATTTATTTTTTTTTTTTGCTTTATGATAAAAATTTATAAACAAAGCCCTGCCAGCTGAACATCTCTTTCTCTAGTTCAGCAGCCAGAACTTTGATTTATAAGGAAGGAATAAGCTAAATATTGCAGTACTGAGGCTTATATGGATGCTGTGGGGACGGGGACGGGGCAGTGAATGGGATGGCGGTGAAGGGGATGGCGGTGACGGTGACGGGGCGGTGAAGGGGATGGCGGTGACGGTGACGGGGCGGTGAAGGGAATGGCGGTGACTGGGCGGTGAAGGGGACGGTGGGCCGGGGCCGGGGACAGATTTTTTCCCCGTGTCATTCTCTACTCTTTCTCTCTCCCTCTCTTAAAGCGGTTAATGCAACAAGGCTAATCAACCCCACTCTACATCTATTTAAAATGTGTGTGGTGGCCATTGAGGAGTTCAGAAATGGCAATCAGGCATCCCATGGCCGTTGGCCTTCCTAAAGGCCATCAAATTACCAAGAACGTGTCCAGGGCGCCTCACCAAACATACTAAGTTTGTTCAAGACATGATCCGTGAGGCGTGTGGCTTTGCACCATATGAGAGATGCACCTTGGAGTTGCTGAAAGTGTCTAAGGATAAACGTGCTCTGAAGTTTATCAAAAAATAAGGGTCGGGACTCAGATTCGTGCCAAGAGAAAAAGAGAGGAGTTGAGCAATGTGCTGGCAGCTATGACAAAAGAAGCTGCAAAGAAAGATTAGTTGTATAAAATTCTGACTCTCAAGAAATGTGTTCTCAGCCAAAAAAAAAAAGTAATACAAATCAAACACCCAGATCATCACATAAAAAAAAACCTCTCCTTTCTCAGCCCCCCGACGGCTGCTGCTTTAACAGGAATTCCATCCATCAGTTTAACAATATTTAATTCAGCTGTGCCATTCCGTATCTAAATAACTCAAACAGGTGCACTTGGAAAAATTGGGACAGATTAAATTTACCTTTCTGACAGGAGACTCTTTGTCTATATTACCGGTCTGAGAAAATATTAGCAAAAGAAAAAAGTGATTCCAGGAAATGTAAGGAGACTTGGGGTCCATTGGAAATTTACGTAAAAGATCTTTAAAATGATTTATCTATATGTCCCTGTCAGTTTGGAAGTTTAATCCACATCCAGAAATAGGGCGGGAGGGAGGGGATGGGAAGAGGGTTTCTTTATTCTTGTTTCATGTAAAGATTATAAGTGCTTTTATGGAATTAATGTTATTTGCTTTCATACATTATTGTATGATGTTCTTAAAGAAATTAATTAAAAAGTTGAACAAAAAGGTGCACTTGGCACCTGAAAAATGAAAATGAAAATTGTCAAGCTACTAAAATATTTCTTTTACTACTGATAATGGGCTATAAACAACTTTGGAGCTTATTGAAATTATAACACTATAAAATGAGAAATATAGGTATCTAATTGGGTTTTTTTCAGGAGTTCCATCCCACTCCCCAATGTTCTCCCAAGAAGTCATAGTGCAACACTGTACTGAGCAAAATATAGGAATGCGTGGTGCAGTGGTTAGAGCTACAACCTCAGCACCCTGAGGTTGTGGGTTCAAATCCCGCACTGCTCCTTGTGACCCTGGACCAGTCAATTAATCCCCCCATTGCCCCAAGTACATTAGATAGAGTGTGAGCTCACCAGGACACATAGGGAAAAAAAATGCTTGAGTACCTGAATGTAAACCACTTAGGCTATAAATGGTATAGAAATACTAAAATAAAGATAGTAAATTCAAAAATTAATAAATTACAATCATTACACAATAGGTGTACACCTGAATGTAAACCACTTAGGCTATAAATGGTATAGAAATACTAAAATAAAGATAGTAAATTCAAAAATTAATATATTACAATCATTACACAATAGGTTAACAAATAAAACAAAATTTGGGTAATATGATATCATTTCATTGGACTAAAAATATTTTCAATGAGCTTTTAGAGGTCAAAACCTCTTTCCTCAGGTCAAGACTAGCTAAGTCTAGCAATAGATAGACCTGCTTAAATAGCAGGTCTGTCTTTGGCTGCTATGACTTTGCCGGTCAGCCAACAAATATTGACTTGGCCCACTATGCCTACTGCGGCTGAACTTAGGCTTGAAATTCAACGCTGGTAGCCGGAGGCAGACCTCTCATTGAATTTCCGAGTTCGCCGCCAACCGCTGACCACCTCCTGCAGTCTGATATATATATATATATAAGATTTATGTTTTGCATTGAATAAATGAAGAACTAAAAGTTATGTTTTAACTTTTTTATTTTGCCATAAATTCACTAAATATAAAAATTTAAGGGAGTCTTCTCATCTTTAAGAATAACAATACAAATCATTAAAAATAGATATTTAATATTTTTTTTAAGTAGTGCCTCAACAAAAAAGAGTCTTTTAAGTAGAGGAATGGGAAAGGAATATCAAAGGAAGATTACACGTTTGAAAACAGACATAAATTATGCATTTGGACTCATCAAAGCAAATCTAAACTTTGATTGTCTTCCAAACCCATTGGAGTGAATTACCATTACAAAGTTACATTTGCCAGTATTATGGAAAAGTGTAGCTATGTCCAATATTTAGTAAAACAAAAGAAATGAGCTTTTAAATGATCAGTTATCTATAAATAATTTTCACTAAATAAATATTTCTATCTGCCGTCATCTTTCTATGTTTCTATGTTTCTATATATTTGAATAAATAATCCACATCTGTTCCTATAGGTTCATTCAATAATGACCATAGGTGGCAGTATTCTATTAATAAAATAATACTGACATCGTGTGGTCACTACAGCTTTTTACATTTCCTTGACAAGACACGAGTATTATAATCAGGGCGGTGGAACGCTTTTTGTTGGGGGGGGGCCAAGCTCTGCCCCAGCTCCAGCATCTCCCCTTTCCCTTACTCACCATCCCATAGTCACGCTCTCCCATAACATCCACCATCCAAATCCCTCCCTACCTTAGAATCTTTCCCCATTCTCCAGCATTTCTCTCCTTCCCTAGATCTCTCTACCTCCCCACCCCCACAACATATTTAGTGCATTGCTATTCCACCCTGGGCAGGGATACTTCAACTGGCATAACACCAAAAGCATAGAGACTGGCAAGCATGGAGCCTGAAACATAGAAACATAGAAAATGACGGCAGAAAAGGGCCATAGCCCATCAAGTCTGCCCACCCAACTGACCCACCCCCCTAGGTTTACTTTCCTAGAGATCCCACTCCTAATGACCCAACTCCTTAACTCTACCCTCTTAGGGATCCCACATGGGCATCCCATTTACTCTTAAAATCTGGCACGCTGTTGGCTTCGATTACCTGTATCGGAAGCTCGTTCCAATGATCAACAACTCTTTCGGTGAAGAAATACTTCCTAGTATCGCCATGAAATTTCCCGCCCCTGATTTTGAGTGGATGCCCTCTTGTGGTCGTGGGTCCTTTAAGACAGAAAATATCATCTTCCACTTCGATACGTCTGGTGATATATTTAAACGTCTCAATCATGTCTCCCCTCTCCCTACGTTCTTCGAGAGAGTAGAGCCGCAATTTGTTCAGCCTCTATTTGTATGAGAGATCCTTGAGCCCTGAGACCATCCTGGTGGCCATCCGTTGAGCCGACTCGACTCTCAGCACATCTTTACGGTAATGTGGCCTCCAGAATTGCACACAGTATTCCAGATGAGGTCTCACCATGGTTCTGTACAATGGCATTATGACTTCAGGCTTCCGGCTGACGAAACTTCTACGGATACAACCCAACATCTGTCTTGCCTTAGATGAAGCCTTCTCCTCTTGATTGGCAGTTTTCATGTCTGCACTAATGATCAGTCCTAAATCTCGTTCTGTTGAAGATCTAGCTAAGGTCTCGCCATTCAAGGTGTATGTTCTGCACGGATTTCTGTTGCCGAGGGTGCATGATCTTACATTTCTTAGCATTGAAGCCCAGCTGCCAGGTCGAGGACCAATGTTCCAACAAAAGCAGATCCTGCGTCATACTATCGGGCAAATTGAAATTGCTTACTATATTGCATAGTTTGGCGTCATCGGCGAATAATGTTATTTTACCTCGAAGCCCCTGAGTCAGGTCCCCTATGAATATGTTGAAAAGGAGCGGGCCCAAGACTGAGCCCTGCGGTACTCCACTGGTCACCTCCGATGTTTTAGAGATGGTACCTTTAACCACCACCATCTGAAGTCTGCCAATCAGTGACCCATGCAGTTAGTATTTCTCCTAACCCCATCGATTTCATCTTGCTCAACAGCCTGCGATGTGGGACACTATCAAAAGCTTTACTTAAGTCTAGATACACGACGTCCAGGGATTCTCCCAAGTCCAGCCTTCTTGTTACCCAGTCAAAGAAGCTGATGAGATTGGATTGGAAGGACCTACCCTTGGTGAATCCATGTTGACTGAGGTCCTGTAGATTCTCCTCCTCCAGGATCGTATCTAATTTACGTTTGATTAGTGTTTCCATGAGTTTACACATTATTGATTTGAGACTCACCGGTCTGTAATTCGTAGCCTCTGCCCTGCAGCCCTTTTTGTGCAGTGGAATGACATTAGCTGTTTTCCAGTCCAAGAGGACTTTCCCCTTACTTAGGTAGAGATTAAAGAGCATGGATAATGGTTCCACTAGGACATCACACAACTCTCTGAGCACTCTGGGGTGCAGATTGTCCGGTCCCATGGCTTTGTTCACCTTGAGTCTTGTCAGTTCGCCGTAAACGTCGCCAGGTGTGAACTCGAAATTCCAAAACGGGTCTTCCGCGCTTTGCTTAGCCTGCAACTGTGGACCGTGACCCGGTGCCTCACAGATGAAGACTGAGCAGAAGTATTCATTCAGTAGTTCAGCTTTATCGGAGTCTGATTCTACGCAATTCCCGTCTGGTTTTCTAAGGCGTACTATCCCCTCTGTGTTCCTTCTTTTGTCACTAATATGCCTGAAGAAGAATTTGTCCCCCTTCTTAATGTTCTTTGCTAGAGTTTCTTCTACTCGAAGTTTGGCCTTCCTAACTGCTGTTTTGACCGCTGTAGACCTGGCCGTATATTCTAGTTTGGCTTCCCTTTTCTCCGTTTACTTGTAGGACATAAATGCTTTTTTCTTCTCTTTAACGAGGTACGAGATTTCCGCGGTGAACCATTGGGGTTTATTGTTTCTTTGCCATTTATGTACTGATTTTATGTAGCAGCTTGTTGCTTCGTGTAGAGTAGATTTCAGGGTTGACCACATAGCCTCCACATTATTGGTCTCAGCTTGGTTCTGCAGTGCCCGATGGACGAAATCTCCCATGCGTTCGAAGTCAGTGCCTCGGAAGTTGAGTACATTTGTTTTCGTGTTTGATCTAGGGAAACCTTTCCTGAGGTTGAACCATACCATGTTGTGGTCGCTGGAGGCTAGCGTATCTCCTATCGAGACCTCCGAGACGCTTTCCCCGTTGGTGAGTACCAGGTCTAGGATTGCCTGGGCCCTAGTGGGCTCCAATACCATTTGTTTGAGTCGTGCTCCCTTTATGGAGGTTAATAGCCTCCTGCTGCCGCTGGTTGTCGCTGAAAGTGTCTTCCAGTCTACATCGGGCATATTGAAGTCACCTAGCAGTACAGCGTCCCCCCGTAGGGTGATATTCTCTATGTCTTCAATTAATTCTGTGTCCTTGTCTTCCAGTTGTCTTGGAGGTCTGTATACTACACCAAGATACAGGCATTTTCCTCTGCCTCTGGCCAGGTTTACCCAGAGGGATTCCCCGGTGTACTTGACATCTGTGATTCTGGTGGTTTTGATGTCTTCTTTAATGTATAGTGCTACCCCTCCTCCTAATTTGCCCTCTCTGTCTTGACAAAGTAAGTTGTAACCCGGTATAGCCATATCCCACCCATGAGAGTCCGTGAACCAAGTTTCGGATATCGCCACCACGTCTAGGTTAGAATTCATTATCTCAGTCTCCAATTCCAGAATTTTATTGCCTAAACTGTGTGCATTAACATACATAGCCCTCCATATCTTGTGTTCTCTACGTCCCTGTGGGGAGTTCCCCACCTGTGTTAGTGTGTCTCCTAGAGAGTTGTTTGTAATGTGGGTACTTACCTCAGACTCAGAAGCGGAGTTTCGACTCACCTCATCAGGATAGTTACTTACTGCACTGGTATGTGAATGGGTACCCTCCCCCAACTTACCTAGTTTAAAGCCCTACGAAGCAGGGGGGCTAAGCAGTGTCCAAAGACGTTCTTACCTCTACTTGTCAGATGGAGTCCGTCTGGTCTCTGAAGTCCCTGCAGCACCTCTACATGGTTTAGGAATCCGAAGTTCATATCCCGGCACCATCCTTGTAGCCACTCATTAGTCCTCAGGATACGTTCATCATTGGCTCTTCCTTTGCCTCTAACTGGGAGGATCGAGGAGAAGCTCCTGTCCACTTTAGCCTCTCCCCCAGGGCTCTAAAGTCTCTATTGAGATTCTCCGGGGTGTTCCTGGCAGTGTTCCAACGTGGATGAGAAGCATGTGGAAGTGGTCTTGGGGCTTGAGAAGTCTATCAAGACAGGCGGTGACATCTCGGATCCTGGCTCCAGGCAGACAGCAAACCTCCCTTGATTGCATATCCGGTCTGCAAATTGGTCCCTCGGTGCCCCTCAGCATTTAGTCCCCAATGACTATTGCTCTACGCTTCTTCGGGGTGAGTTGATCAGTTGTCCCTGGAGTTGGAGTCGTGTGTTGGGCTTGCTCCTGTTCCTCGTCGGTAGTCCCCTCCTACAAGATCTAGAATCTGTTCCTCAAGGTGAGTTGTGGGGTGGATGTAAGGCTGCCCTGTTGGTGAGAAAAAGATGAAGATGAAGAGATTGATAAAGGGGGGGGGGTCTTCTGTGTTTGCCCGTGGAGGAGGTCACCAGCTGCCAGGAGTCAGCGTCTCCAGCCATTTCCTGTACCCCAATTGTTGGTTTCAAAGCTGATGGTTTGGGTGTCTCGAGGATGGACTTGTCATGGGCTAGCTCGGTGATTTGGGACAGCTCCTGGACGACACCATCTATGTAGGCCTCATCCTCTCGGATGCTTCTTAGGCGTTTCACCTCCTCCCTGAGGCTCCTCAGTTCCTGCATGATGTCTCCATCCAACTGGTCGACCTCCTCTGTCTGTGTAGAGACTGTAGTGTACTGCTGGGGGATGGCCTCGGTCTGCACAGAGACCTCTGTCTACCGTCCTGGGTCCTCCTCTTTGTGAACGCCGGCCACGGTCACCTCCTTGATCCCCTCGGTGACTGGAGTGCTGGCCTTGATTGTAGACTTGGCGCTCCTTGTTCTCCCTGCCATTTCCAAGTTGTAATTGAGGTCTGCCTGTTAGTAAGTAACTTAGAGAGTTAGAAAAGAATCTGTCTATGAGTCAGTGGGAGAGTTAGTGTGAGAGTTTGAAAGATTAGTTAGTGAGGGAGTTGGAAAGATTAGGGTGTCTAAGAGTTTGAAAGATTTGGGTGTCTGAGAGTGTGCCTGTCTGCGAGTTAGTGTAAAAGTTTGATGGATAGGGTGAAAGATTAGGGTGTCTGCTTGCTACCCCAAGGTGTCCTGTCATCTGCAATTGGCTCTTCTTAAGGCTCTTCGCAAAGGCGCTCTCGCTATGGCGAGCGCCTTTGCCGCTCGCCTTCACCGTGCGTCGAACAACTGCGCGCCGTTGGCTCGCCTCCTTTAATGGAGGAGCCCGGTCGCGAGCTGCTAACGCAGTAGGGGTGGGCGGAGCTTCTCTTGCCGCTACCCCGAAGGCTCCCTCACGTGCTTCGGTGCTCCCAGCGCCTTGCTCTGCCTCCCCGCCTTGCTCTCCACTCGCCTGCCTCCTGAGCTGCTTCCTCTTCTCCTGGCCTGCCCGATCAGCGCTGCGCCCGTTGGTTTGCCTCCTTTAATGGAGGAGCCCGATTGCGAGCTGCTGACGCGGTAGGGGTAGGCGGAGCATCTCTCGCCGCTACCCCGAAGGCTCCCTCGCGTGCTTCAGCGCTCCCAGCGCCTTGCTCTGCCTCCCCACCTTGCTCTCCACTCGCCTGCCTCCTGAGCTGCTTCCTCCTCTCCTGGCCTGCCCGATCAGCGCTGCGCCCGTTGGCTCGCCTCCTCTAATGGAGGAGCCCGGTCGCGAGCATGCTCAAGGCCTACCAGCTCCCTCTCCTTTCAAAATTCCTGTTTCAGAGGGGGCAGAAGCTGGCAGGCCTTGGGCCAAAGGTTAGGACTGTAAACCAGGTATGGATGTTATTTAAAAATACTATCGTAGAAGCCCAGACCAGATGTTTTCCACATATCAGCAAAGGTGGAAAGAAGAGGATACGAGAGCCGGCGTGGTTAAAAGGTGAAGCAAAAGAGTCTTTTAGAGCCAAAAAAAATCCTTTAAAGAATGGAAAAAGGATCCGAATGAAGAAAATAAGAAACACAAGCACTGGCAAGTTACATTACATTACATTAGGGATTTCTATTCCGCCTATACCTTGCAGTTCAAAGCGGATTACAAAAGAGTTGATTGGACATTTCCAGTGAAGATACGACGTTTTTTTTTGTTACAACAGAGGAAAGATAGCTGGAAAGATTCCGAAGGGAACTTACAAATTGGATAGTAGATTGACAGTACGTTTCTGTGTGATATAACAAATAGATTACAGTTAGAGTACAGATAAGATTAAATTACATTTCAGGGATCTGTATACTTGGTAGGTGTTTTGGGGAGGAAGAGGTTTTCTAAGTGGGGGTTTTGGGGGATAATTTATCTGGGAGTAGGGGGAAGGGGGGGTTAAGGTATTTGGATGAATTTTTTGAAAAGCAGAGTTTTGATTTATTTTCGGAATGTTTTGAGGTCGCCCGTTGCCGTCAGCAGGTTGGAGATGGAATGGTTGAGTTTTGCTGCTTGCGTTGCCAGAAGGTTGTCAAACATCTTCTTGCGCCGAGTGCCCTTGAGTGAAGGGAAGGCAAAAGGGTTTGGGGTTCTTCTTTGTCTTGAGGTGAGGATCTGGTTTAAGTGGTTGTTTAGGTAGGAGGGGGCAGAGCCATTTAATGCTTTGAATAGTAGACAGTAGAATTTGAATTGAATTCGTGCTTCCATAGGTAGCCAGTGAGAGTCTAGGAAGGCTGTTGTAATATGATCATATTTTCTCAGGGAGTAGATCAGTCTGAGGGCAGTGTTTTGTATAGTCTGAAGTTGTTTTATCATGTTGGCAGGACAAGGTAGATAGAGGGAATTGCAATAGACCAGTAGACCTAAGACTAGGGATTGGACAATTAGCCTGAATTGTGCTAGGTCGAAGAATTTTCTTATTTTACGTAGATTTCTCATAATTAAAAAAGCTTTCTGGGATGTCTTATTGATTTGGGACTGCATTGTGCAGCATCTGTCTATCGTTACTCCTAGGAGTTTGAGTTCGGGCTGTATTGGGTATTTGGTATTTTTAATTTTCAGTTCTGTAATGGTGGGAGTTTTGGCCTTTTCGAGCAGAAGGAATTTTGTTTTATCTGAGTTTAGTTTCAGTTTGTGGTCCGCCATCCAAGTTAGACTTGCACGGTCTGTGTCTGTGTATGGCCGTTTGGTGGAGGATGGGCAGGGGAGGGCTTCAATAGCTGGGAGGATGTAGATGGGCTGGAGTAAGTCTTAACAGAGATTTTGGCAGTTGGAACCCAAGCACAGTACCGGGTAAAGCTTTGGATTCTTGCCCAGAAATAGCTAAGAAGAAAAAAATTTTTTAAAAAAAATTTAAATTGAATCAGGTTGGGCAGACTGGATGGACCATTCGGGTCTTTATCTGCCGTCATCTACTATGTTACTATGATAAAAACAGCTAAGAAAGAATATGAAGAGAAACTTGCAAAAGAGGCAAAAACTCATAGCAATTTTTTTTAGATATATCAGAAGCAGAAAACCTGTGAGGGAATCTGTGGGACCGTTGGATGATCAAGAAGCGAAAGGGGCACTCAGGGAGGATAAGGTCATAGCGGAAAAACTGAATGAATTCTTTGCTTCCGTCCTTACGGAAGAAGATGTAAGAGATCTACCTGACCCAAAATGGTTTTCAAGGGTGATGATGTGGAGGAACTGAAAGAAATCTCGGTGAATCTGGAAGATGTACTAAGCCAAATCAACAAGTTAAAAAGTGATAAATCACCAGGATCTAAGGGCTGCCCCGTGAGCGGACTGCTGGGCATGATGGACCACTGGTCTGACCCAGCAGTGGCAATTCTTATGCATACATCCGAGGGTACTAAAAGAACTCAAACATGAAATTGCTGACCTGCTGTTAGTGATCTGTAACCTGTCGCTAAAATTGTCTGTAGTACCCTGAAGATTGGAGAGTGGCCAATGCTACGCCGATTTTTAAAAAGGGTCCAGGGGAGATCTGGGAAATTACAGACCAGTAAGCCTCACTTCAGTGCCGGGCAGAATGGTAGAAACGATTATAAAAAATAAAATTGTGGAACATGTAGACAAACATGAATTAATGAGACGGAGTCAGTATGGGTTCAGTCCAGGGAGATCTTGCCTCACCAACTTCCTTGACTTCTTTGAAGGTGTGAATAAACATGTGGATAAAGGGGAGCCAATTGATATAGTGTATCTAGATTTTCAGAAAGCTTTTGATAAAGTTCCTCACGAGAGGCTCCTGAGAAAATTAAAGTGTCATGGGATAGGTGGCAAAGTTCAGTTGTGGATTAGGAATTGGTTATCGGATAGAAAACAGAGGGTAGGGTTAAATGGTCATTTTTCTCAATGGAGGAGAGTAAACAGTGGAGTGCCACAGGGATCTGTACTGGGACCGGTGCTATTTAACTTATTTATAAATGATCTGGAAATTGGAACGACGAGTGAGGTGATTAAATTTGCAGATGACACCAAACTGTTCAAAGTTGTTAAAACGCATGTAGATTGTGAAGAATTGCAGGCGGACCTTAGGAAATTGGAAGACTGGGCGTCCAAATGGTAGATGAAATTTAATGTGGACAAATGCAAAGTGATGCACATTGGGAAGAATAACCTGAATCACAGTTACTGGATGCTTGGGTCCACCTTGGGGATTAGCGCCCAAGAAAACAATCTGGGTGTCATTGTAGACAGTACAATGAAACCTTCCGCTCAATGTGTGGCAGTGGCCAAAAAAGCAAACAAGATGCTAGGAATTATTAAAAAAGGAATGGTTAACAAGACTAAGAATGTCATAATGCCCCTGTATCGCTCCATGGTGCGACCTCATCTGGAGTATTGCATTCAATTCTGGTCTCCTTATCTCAAGAAAGATATAGCGGCACTAGAAAAGGTTCAAAGAGCGACCAAGATGGTAAAGGGGATGGAATTCCTCTCGTATGAGGAAAAACTAAAATGGTTAGGGCTCTTCAGCTTGAAAAAGAGACAGCTGAGGGGGAGATATGATTCAAGTCTACAAAATCCTGAGTGGATCAATTTTTCATTCCATCAAAAATTACAAAGACTAGGGAACACTCAATGAAGTTACATGGAAATACTTTTAAAACCAATAGGAGGAAAAAAAATTTCACCCAGAGAATAGTAAAGCTCTGGAACACATTGCCAGAGGATGTGGTAAGAGCAGCTAGCGTAGCTGGTTTTAAGAAAGGTTTGGACAAGTTCCTAGAGGAAAAGTCCGTAGTCTATTATTGAGAAAGACATGGGGAAGCCATTGCTTGCCCTGTATCGGTAGCATGGAATGTTGCTACTCCTTGGGTTTTGGCCAGGTACTAGTGACCTGGATTGGTCACTGTGAGAACGGGCTACTGGGCTTGATGGACTATTGGTCTGGCCCAATAAGGCTATTCTTATGTTCTTATGTGCAGATACTCAAGCCTCACACCTGCCAGCCTCAATATTTTTGGTGCTGTGCCAGTTGGAGTATTGCCGCTCTGAAGGAGGGAGGTAAGGTACTAAACTCATTGAGGTGAGAGGGGAAGGTGAAGAGGAGAAGTTGGAGCAATGTTCCATCTACGGGCTGACGTTGACATGAGCAAAACGTTTCTGTTACATTATACCATGAGCACATAGAGATAAACACTCACAAGGAGACTGGAAAGAATTCCATGAGCCATGCTCTTCATGCTTTCCCTCCTTGTTCACCTGTATTTTAACTATATTTATATAGCAGCTACTCTGACTCCAGTCATGGTACATGGGCTTGTTGTGCCACTGGGGCTTACACACATTTGTGAAGAGAATGAGAGGGCACTTGCCAAAGTTAGAAGGGAAAAGATTCCGTACAAACGTAAGGAAGTTCTTCTTCACCCAGAGAGTGGTGGAGGTCTGGAACGCTCTTCCGGAGGCTGTCATAGGGGAAAGCACCCTCCAGGGACTCAAGAGAAGGTTGGATAAGTTCCTACTGGAACAGAACATACGCAAGTAAGGCTAGACTCAAATAGGGCACTGGCCCTTGACCTAAGGGCCGCTGCATGAGCAGACTGCTGGGCACGATGGGCCACTTGTCTGACCCAGCAGCGGCAAATCTTACGCTCTTATGTTCACTACCTTCAGGGCCTCACAAGGTGGACAGGTTTCAGCAGAGATGTCAGACTAACGATGTACCGTCCATCTGGGCAACAGTAGATGGGCAGTGTCAGAGGCGGAGGATCACGTTTGATGAGACCATGGCGACAACATCAAATTTATACTGCGCAGAAGACCCGGCAATCTACTTCTGTATTCTGCCACATCAAGTTGCTAAGATTTGAACACAAGTCGATAGCACCTAACGGAGCTACTCTGAATTTTACTCAGATACTAGATGTTTAGTGCAGCTTAGAACAGCAACAAAAAAAGGACAGTAGGGGCACTTTGAATACAGCAGGGAAGGACCCTTTCACTATCTACCAGCTGACTTATCCAGGTTCTACGTTACTGATGGCATAGTGCACGCAGTAATACACTTAAGGGAATAATGTGCCAAAAAAATCTAAATTATGCATAGCTAAACAATGCAGTATATTAAACAGAAAAGTATTTTTCAGTATTCTGGAAATGTACGCAGGTACTTTAATACTTGGCTCTCAGTCCACCCTAGCTCACCAATCCAGCATCTTCCTGTTGTAGCACTATTGCAGACCTAGGCTGAGACTCAGCAGTGCTCTCTGTGGCTACTAACAAAACATGCACTGGCATGTGACCCGGACTGGAGTCACTCTGCAGGTTTTCTAAAAGGAACTGAAATCAAACCACAGACACGGCTGTAGAATGGCAATAAGAAAAACATTTACTGTTCAAAATAAAATCATAATGTTCCACAAATCAGAATGGCCCAAAGTTCAACAAACAGATAAATGTCCAAAACAAAAAATGACCAGAGGAAATCTCTGGCAGCTCTCAGGATTTCTCACTTTCCCCAAAGTTTTCTTTTCACCTAAGTCTGCTCTGCTCCCAAGCAGCACTCAGGTAAGTGCAGTTCACCACACTACAAACAGGTCCTGTAAAATTAAGTTTTCCCAACTTTCAGTCTTCTTGGTCTCAAACCATAAACCAAAAAGAAACCTCCAGCCTGACAAAATATCCGGGCTGGGTACAGAGGAGTGGTCTAAGTTTTCCTTTCCAAAAAGCGCACACACAGCTTTCAAAACTCCCTCCTGAGTGTCAGCAAACTTCTCCCCCTAACTCTCTCTGAGTTTCACAAGCAAAAAAAAACACAGTCTAGAAAGATGACTGGGAGCAGGTAAAAGAACACAGTCACCAAAATTAGTAACAAAAAAAACAACAACTCACAGTCTTTTCTTACTCCAAGCTGATTGTTACTCCCACCTCCATTGGTTCCAGGGCTCCACATACCCCTTCAATAGGAAACTCCATTTGAATCTCCATGGGAGTCTCCTCATCAGCTGTTAAATCTGGAGAGGTTCCAGGATCATCAACCTCCATGGGTGTACACCATTACTCCTACTTGAACCAGGCAGGTTTTCCTGAGAGGGAGCCCTCAGCTTCCTTCCTGTCCTGCCTAATAGTTTGTGAAGGACTGCTGGCCTTTCTAGGTGGGGTTCACACCCTGATCTTACTGAGTCAGCCTGGCTCTGCTCCTCTCTTGGGCTCCCCCGGTGGTAACCTAGATACTGGTTTCTCTGAGGGCTCTTAGTTCTAGCTTTGCCCTTCTGGGTCCTAGCTCTACTGTGTTCCCGAGGTTTGTGGCAAGTTTTCCCAACCCCCGGCCCTGAATGACTAGCCGGCTCAGGGAACTCCAAATAGGGCTGCAGCCGGGCTCTGGGCACTACTCTTTTTGGGTTCCTACCCCCTTTCCTCCCAGCACTCACAGGGACCCTGGTAGGTGCGGAGTCTGCTTGGTCACACTGTTAGTCATGTAAACAGTAAGAATAAAAGAGTTGCCATATTGGGACGGACCGAAGGTCCATCAAGCCTAGTATCCTGTTTCCAACAGTGACCAACCCAGGTCATAAGTACTTGACACAAACCCAAAGAGTAGCAACATTCCAGAGCTGAGATTGTGATGATGTCATAATGCCTCATTCCACCAATGCCTAAGAGCCAACCTAATCAGTGATGTCACAATGGCTTTATTAGCCTGTACTTGGCTCACATAAGAACTTAAGGAGCCTGGATCGTTGAGAGATGGCAGCATAATTCAACCTCTCCTCCTGATTAATACTTGAATATTTCAACCAGCTTTTCCTCACGATCTGCTTTTATAACTTGTACTTAAAATCAGCGTCATCAATTGTCTTGCCAATACATCAGAATGGCTACCAACAAATATAGAAATGACTTTCCTTGCTCTTCGAGCAACTCAGGTAAAAGACTGAAACAGGACACTCCTATTCCGGGACATGGAGCCAATCCTTGTGGAACTCTCAACTATTAAATGATGATACAAGATAGCACACTCCAAAGAGAAATGGCAAATCTATCGAACCAGATTCAATCATGTGCCTCTCGCAACTCTGAAATAGAAAATATGCATATGTGTGATCATATAAGTAAGGTGACTGCATGTTGGTCTCCTTTGAATTTGTCGTGGTGGGGATGACTAGATTCAATCAAAATGATGATTATGCCAGTAATTAACTAAACGCTAACATGTCCATAGAATGTAATAGACGTGTTAGCATTTAGCATGCACTAAAACGACTAGCGCGCCTTACTATAAGGACCCCTAAGTATGGCAATGTGAGGAAATGTTTAAAAAAATTGGAACTGTGTGTTGAATATGAAGGAGTAATTTTTCTGTTTTCATTGTTTTATGACAACCCTAATCATTGATTTATTTTTCTTATTTAGTTAGATTGTGTTAGTATTATTTGTAATGTTCGATTTAAATTTTAATAAAATATTTTTGAAAAAAATGAAAAAATGGAAAATAAGAACATAAGCATCGTCTCTGCCAAGTCAGACCATATGTCCATCGTGCCCAGCAGCTCGCTCCTGCGGCGGCCCTCCAGGTCAAAGACCTGTTAGTGATCTTTTACTTAAAACATTTTGCCTTGTATAGTATCCCTCTAACCATACCCCTCAATCCCCCTTTCCTTCAGGAATTCATCCAATCCCATTTTGAACCCCAAAATCGTACTCTGCTCTTCCACCTCTTCTGGAAGCGCGTTCCAGGTGTCCACTACCCTCTGAGTGAAGAACTTCCTAGCATTTGTTCTGAATCTGTCTCCCTTCAATTTCTTCGAGTATCCTCTTGTTATTGTTGCCCCCGCCAGTCTGAAGAATTTGTCCCTCTCTACTTTGTCTATACCCTTCATGATCTTGTAAGTTTCTATCATGTCCCCTCTAAGTCTCCGCTTTTCCAAGGAAAACAGATCCAGCCTCTCCAGCCTCTCAGCATATGAAAGGTTTTCCATGCCTTTTATCATTTTTGTTGCTCTTCTCTGAACCCTCTCGAGTATCACTTATCTCTTGTTGAAGATGAGGCCTTTCGATGGTGCCATGACCGAGACACACTGGGAACATTGCAAAATGAAATTGAGGAAGCAGGAGAAATAATTTGAGAATCATAGGAATTCCCAAAGGAAGTGAGGGTCAAAATGTGCCAGCATTTGCTGAAGATCTCATTCCTAAATTACTCAACATTTCGTTTAATCATCTTTATGAAGTATAACAGGCACACAGAATCCCTGCTTACAGGCCTGAAAACATGCATGGCCCTTGACCCATCATATTTAAAGCTCTACGCTTCCAACAAGTTATGGAAATCCTACATCTTGCTAAATGGCCTGCCCTACACCTCTTCAGTGGAATGGAAATAAAATCATAATTGTACATTATTTTGCTTCCCAGATGGCAAGACCCCAACTCGAGCAACTTGGAGCCAAATATGGATTATTCTATCCACTTTACACAACAATACTCAGACTTTCACTGAACCTGCCTTACTCCAAGATTTTATCAATCGGCCACAATCTGCGGGTGGGGATCGAATCTCCTGAGGTGCTGATCGTACGTGCCTCTTATGCGCTGATTTTGAGCTGCGTACTTCAGATTTAAAGAATGCGTATATCCAATGCGCATTTCCAACTCTCAATATATAATTTGCTGATTGATTATATTTACACTTTTTCTCTGGTTGTCTACATACAAAGTTATCCTTTAATCTCTTATATTGGGAGAAGTTGGTCAGTGAGTGTGCTGCGCATTGCTCCCTTCCAGTGCTCTTCACCACCGGTTAGAGGTTGTAAATTTAAAAGTCATCACCAACATCTTTTCTCACATCAAGCAGCACTATGGGGTAAAGATCTAGAACAATAACTCGTGCTACTACTTATAGGGAATTCAGGAAATGCCTAAAAACGCATCTGTTCTTGAAATACTTAGGAAACCAACCTATGCAATCTTAGTCCTCAACAAACGAACTGTTAATCACTAAGTCTTTACTTTATTTATTCCATTAAATCTGTAACATCTTTAATCATTGTAAACCACATAGAACTTCACGGTCCTGCGGTATATAAAATTGTTGTTATTATTATTATTATTATTTCATCAATTGTGTTCTCTCTTTTAATTTCCTTAGGAGCTTTCATTTCCTTTAAGGATATAATGGGGGTTGGGTTTCTTCTCTCACAAAGGCATAGTCATAATATTTGTGGTATATTATATGTAATGTTGCATTGCATATTGTTTACTAATATTTCCTCTCTAGTATTGTGTGATGAGAAAATAAGAACATAAGAATAGCCTTACTGGGTCAGACCAATGCTCCATCAAGTCCAGTAACCCGTTCTCATTGGTAGCCAGTCCAGGTCACTAGTACTTGGCCAAAACCCAAGGTGTAGCAATATTCCATGCTACCAATACAGGGCAAGCTGACTATGGACTTTTCCTCCAGGAATTTGTCCAAACCTTTCTTAAAACCAGCTACGTTATCTGCTCTTACCACATCCTCTGGTTCATCTTAAATTAATATCATAGTAAATGACGGCAGATAAAGACCTGAGGGGTCCATCCAGTCTGCCCATAAGTCATACCCATTAAAAAATACATGATTAAATTAACTTGTCTCTTCTTTGATATTTCTGGGTCATAGACTGTAAAGTCCACCTGGTATTGTCCTAGGTTCCAAATGCTGAAGTTACCATCCAAACTCACTCCAGCCTATCCAACAATCCTGTTTGCAGAATATCTACTGTAAAGTTTGACCAGTAACATCCTCATGTTCCAAATTAGTGGAGTTCCCATTGATGCCCACCCCATTCGCTGAATGTGAATGAAGTCAATCATCCTCTTAAAAGGAAAAAGGTTATGAATGATCTCAAACGAACCCAATCTGATATATGCTTACAAGAACCTCACTTCAATGTTAAAGATAAAATTAAATTGACTGACAAATGGGTTAAAGAAACCTACTATTCCAATGCTACTGAAAAAAAAGAAGGATGTTGCGATACTTAAGAAAAAAACCTAATGTGTTAGTTGATGATTATAGTACCGACACTGACGGCAGATGGATTATTTTAATTTTCACTATCAATCAGATTAAATACTCAATCATAAATGTGTATGCGCCCTCTCTTAATAGTAAAGAATTCATTAACAAATTAAGAGTTGAGGGTATATCTAAAGCATCTGAGAATCTAATAATTGCTGGTGATTTCAACATTTATACGCCACTTATAGCTGTGTTTACATTCAGGCACTCAATCATTTTTCCCTATCTGTCCTGGTGGGCTCACACTCTATCTAATGTACATGGGGCAATCGCTTCCAACTAGTGAAATAATCACTTACCCCCTCTTCTATTAAACTGCGCTATCAGTTTCTAGCACAGGGAGCCACGCTGAATGGCCCGCGCTGCTACTGACACTCATAGAGATTCTGCACGGCTCTCTATGCTAAAAACTGCTAGCGCAGTTTAATAGAAGAGGGGGTAAGTGACTATTTCACTAGTTGGAAGCGATTTTATGGTCGCTTCCGAGCACAGCTGTTAGGTAGCTTAGATTTTCTGAGTTTTTGCATTTGGCTTGTAGTGCAATTATTATAGTTTAAATGCGTGGAGGGGCATAATCGAAAGGAACGTCTAAGTCCATTTTTGTCTAAGTCGCAAGCTGTCCAAAGTAAAAAACAGCATAGGACACATTTTCCAAAAATACGTCCACATTTTTTTTCGTTTCAAAAATCGTCTAAGTATACGTCCTGTCGATCTGATCGTCAAAGTCGCTAAATCATCCATCTATATACCACATTTTCGTCCAACTTTTCGTCCAAGTCAAAAATGCCTGAAACAAGCCCTGTTGGACATGGGAGAGGTCTGCAAAGTGATGAACTGAACACCCAGACATGGCACCTAAATAGTGGGGTACCTTACAGGGCACTGCTGTGAACTTCACAAAAAAGGTGCCATGTCTTCTCCTCACTACAGCTCCCTTATAGGTCATGGTGAGCCCCCCAAACCACCTCCAGAATCCCCTAGACCCACTTATCTACTACCCCAATAGCCCTAATGGCTGCAGGAGCCACTTATATGCCAGTAAAAAAGGGTTTTGGGGGTGTATAGGAGCGTGCACATGTTTAAGTATTAATGCAGAGATTACAGGGGCTTATGGGCATGCAGGGCCGCCATCAGGGCAGTACTACCAGTCCTGCATTCAGGGGCCCGGAGCTGACAGGGGGCCCGGGCTCCCCCAGGGTCACAAGCATAATCTCCTCTCATTCTCCTTACCTGCCCTGCCGCAGCACACAGCCGAACGCAAGTCTTTCCGATGTCAGAGCTGACGTCGGAGGGAGGGCTTAAGCAAAGCCCTCCCTTCCTCCGACGTCAGCGCTGACATCAGGAAGACTTCCGGTCGGCTGCTTGCGGCAGGGCAGGTAGGGAAAAGGCAGTCGTGTACCGAAGGGGCTGTCCACCCCGGTGCAGCCATGGGGGGGAGTGTGCACAGCCGGTCAGGTTCCCTTAGCCTTGTGGCACTTCCCCCAACCGACTGACAACAGGCCCGGCCGACAAATCTCCCTGCCCTGTAGCAGCGAATTTAAATTACCTTCTTACAGCAGCTTCAATACTCCAGCTACGGCTACAGGGCAGGGAGGTTTGTCCGATCGGGCCTGTTCTGTTGTCGGTTGGGTGGGGAAGCGCCACAAAGGTAAGGGGCAGGGAGGGAGAAAGGGAGGAAAGGTGGAGTGGAGAAGAAAAGACGCTTTAGGGAAATGGGTAAAACTGAGGGGGGAGAAGGCCGCTGAAAGCACTGGGGAAGACAGAGGGGGGAGAAGGACCCTGAAAGGATATGGGGAACACAAAGGGGTGGAGAAGGAAGCTGAAAGGACATGGGAAGATGGGGGGAGAAGGATGCTGAAAGGACATGGGGAAGACAGAGGGGGAGAAGGACGCTGAAAGGACATGGGGAAGACAGGGGGGAGAAGGACACTGAAAGCAAATGTGGAAGACAGAGGGGGGAGAAGGATGCTGACAGGACATGGTTAAGATGGGGGGGAGAAGGACGCTGAAAGGAAATGGAGAAGAGATAGTGGGGAGAAGACACTGGCAGGGAAGAAGACAGAGATGCCAGACTATGGGGGGAGCGGAGGGAAGAAGATGGGTGCCAGACCAATTTGGGAGGGGGAGAAAGGGAGAGGCACAGTAACAGAGCAAATGGAAGACGCAGAAAGAAGAGAGACAGTGGATGGAAGGAATTAAATGAGAACATGAGGAAAGCAGAAACAAGGCAACAAAAGTAGGAAAAAAAATTATTATTTTTTTTTTTTTGCTTCAGGATAAAGTAGTATATTAGTTGTGTTGATAAAAATTTATAAACATTAGAGGCTCTGGTAGAAACCCGTTTACAAAGTATGTATTTATCCCAATTAATATTTCCAAATTAATAAAGTCTTTTTGCTTATTTTTAAATGGGTTTCTACCAGAGCCTTTAATTCAGTAGCATAATTAAATGAAATAACTATTTCTGTAGTTTATAGGGACGGGCGGGGACGGAGGGGATTCCTCTTGGAGACGGGTGGGGACGGAGGGATTCCTCGCGGGGACGGGTGGGGACGGGTGGGATTTCTATCTCCGCGCAATTTAAACATGCACCTTTCTTCCTCCATCCCATGCACCTTTCTTCCTCCATCCCATAACACACACAGCCTGGTGGTGATGATTATCAGATTGATTCATGAATATATAATGATGTTATGAGTGTGCACCTCTTCCTTCCCATCCTCCTTAGCATGTCACATACAGCATGTTACATTACACAAAGTCTGTGTAATGTAACATGCTGTATGTGACATGCTGAGGAGGATGGGAAGGAAGAGGTGCACACTCATAACATCATTATATATTCATCCATAGCTGCATGTTAATGAAGTGCTCATATGCACTTATTTATCATCATAACATATACATCATCATTAACATGCAGCTGTGGATGTGTAAGGACAGGCTGAGGAGGATGGATGGGAAGGAAGGAAGGTGCACATATCAACATATCATACATTTTTAACATGCATGATGCAGCTATAGGCAAGCTGAGGAGGATGGGATCATACAGATGTGTTTGTTCAGATATGCGCTCAGATGTGTAGTTTTTTCCGATATATTTATTAAGCTTACAGTATTTATAAAAACACATTTAATACTTGTTACAAAAAATATTGTGCAATTGTGATCTACTTCTGGCCTACAAAGGTCAAAAGAAATCCTTAACTGAGATTTTACATTCAAAAGTGAATTATAGCTACTAGCACTATTATTTATTAGTTATTTATTATGCAGATGT
Source organism: Geotrypetes seraphini (assembly GCF_902459505.1). Lineage (NCBI taxonomy): Eukaryota > Metazoa > Chordata > Amphibia > Gymnophiona > Dermophiidae > Geotrypetes > Geotrypetes seraphini. Next base: position 307,677,932 of record NC_047087.1, read on the forward strand.
TTGTTAGTTTGTTATTAGTTCAGTATTAGACATATGTTAGTTTAGAATAGATAGGTATAGATTAGTTTAGGTTAGGTTAGGGCCCTGCTGAAAGAGTCTACCTTGACGTGGTTGCAGGCTTACAAATCTTTTGGTCAAAGAGTGCGGCGACAGAGAAAAGTATGTGTGTATTCGGCCCATGGAAGAAGGGGGGGTCGGGGGGAGGGAAGGGGTGCGTGGGGGGCCCAATAGGATTGCTCAGTAAGGGGCCCAGAAATTTCTGATGGCGGCCCTGTGGGCATGGGTCCTCCTCTCCATGGGTCCCTAACCCACCCTCAAGACAGCTTAAGATGCCTCTGTGCAGCACGACTAGGCTTTCCTATGCCAGGTTGCCAGGTGATGATGTTCTGGAGGCACAATTTTCAAGTTGTGATTAATATTTTTATGGGGGGGTTCGGTGATCACTGGGGTAGTGTGTGGGGGTCTGTATTATGTATTTGCAGTGCTGATCTGGTTACTTTAGGTGAGTTTTTGTGACTTAGACCATGTTTTAAATGGTCTAAGTCACAACGTCCAAGTTCCTTTGATCCTGGGCTGTGTAACTTTCGGTTATACATGCTGTACGACTAAGTCTAAGCCTGCCCATGTCCCGCCCAAATCCCGCCCTCGACCCTCCTCCTGAAATGCCCCGTTTAACTATGATTGTTCAGCAGCACTATGAAGGCCTAGGTCGTTTAGAAATACATCCAAAACCCGTTTTTATTATCGGCACTTGGACATATTTTGACAATGTTCATCCAAGTGCCGACTTAGGCAGGTTTTTGGACGTTTTTCTCCCCATAGTGTTTAAAACCTTATATTTAAATAAATAAAAATTAAAAATAATATAAATGGAAGAAGTTTTAAGGAACTAATGGAGGAGGAGGTTTTTAAGCCAATGAGGTAGCTCTAAGTTAAGCCTGTTTGAATGTTGATGAACAACGGCAGGCATGAGTCTGAGGCTCTTTCCTCTCCTAATTTGAGATCCTTATAACTTATGGCAAATTGACTATTTCCTTTATTTAACTATCAAGTGGTGAGCTAAAATGCTAGACAAAAACGAAGGTAATTGGAGTTCATTCCTTTTGTTTGGGGAACACGAGGATTTGTATCATGGATTTTGGAGTGTTTGATTAAGTGACTTGCCCAGGGTCACAAGGAGCAGCATGGGATTTGAACCCACAACCTCGTGGTGCTGAGGCTATAGCTCTAACTGCTGTGTCACATAGTATCTTACTCTTTATTAGACAGGAAATCTAGTAGAAAAAATGAAACTCTTAACAATTAATTACATAATTTAATGGATGAACATGAGTTGGTGGACATCTAGAGAATGCATCATCCCACTGATTTGGAATTTTCATTCAGCTCTCAAAAGTTCATCAATCTTTCTCTAGAATCAGTTAAGAAGCCATCCCGGGGAGGTGGGAGGGATGTGAGAATATCTGCCTGTTGTCCCTGGATAACACCTGTTACGGTAAGTAACTGTGCTTTATCCCAGGATAAGCAGGCCGATATTCTCACGAATGGGTGACCTCCAAGCTAACAGAATGGGATGGTGGGAAAGTTGGCCATTAAGAAAATAAATTTTGTAACATAGATTGGCCGAAGTGCCCATCCTGCCTGGAGAAATATTCCAGACAGTAGTGAGAAGTGAAGGTATGAACTGAGGACCAGGTGGCAGCCTTGCAGATCTCCTCAATAGGAGTAGACCTGAGGAAAGCAACAGAGGCTGCCATAGCTCGAACTTTATGGGCTGTGACACGGCTCTCCAGTGTCAGTCCGGTCTGAGCATAGCAGAACGAAATGCAAGCGGCAAGCCAATTGGAAATCGTTCTCTTGGAAATAGGCTGTCCCAACTTATTTGGATCAAATGAGAGAAAAAGTTGGGGAGAGTATCTGTGTGGCTTTGTACGATCCAGGTAATAAGCCAAAGAACGTTTACAGTCTAAAGTATATATAGCTTGTTCCCCAGGATGAGAATGAGGTTTTGGAAAAAACACAGGAAGAACAATAGATTGATTGAAGTGAAAGTCAGAGACAACTTTAGGTAAAAACTTTGGATGAGTACGGAGAATCACCTTATCGTGATGAAAAACTGTGAAAGGTGGATCCGCAATTAGTGCATGCAACTCACTGACCCTCCTGGCAGAGGTGAGAGCAATAAGTAAAACTACTTTCCAGGTAAGAAACTTGAGAGGAGCCGTGTCTATTGGTTCAAACGGAGGCTTCATCAAACTGGAAAAGAACACATTAAGGTCCCAGACTACAAGTGGAGGCCTGAGAGGTGGTTTCACATTGAAAAGGCCCTTCATGAATCTGGATACCAGAGGATGAGTGGTAAGAGGTTTCATGAAAAGTAGTAATAGCACTGAGATGGATTCTAATAGATGTAGACTTAAGACCAGAGTCCAACAGAGAAAGGAGATAATCCAGCACCGTTTCCACTGCCAAGGAAGTTGGATCATGATGATGAAGTAAACACCAGGAAGAAAACTGAGTCCACTTCTGTTGATAACATTGCTGAGTGGCCGGTTTCCTGGAAGCATCAATAATTTGATGAACAGGCTGAGACAGGAATAAACGAGCAGAAGTCAGCCCGAGAGAAACCAAGCTGTCGGGTGTAGAGACTGAAGGTTGGGATGTAGAAGGGTTTGCTGATTCTGAGTAAGCAGAGTAGGAAACACTGGAAGTAGTATGGGCTACCTGGAACTGAGTTGTAAGAGGAGGGAAAACCAATGTTGCCTGGGCCACCGTGGAGCAATGAGAATCAAGGTGGCTGACTCCCTTTTGAGTTTGAACAGAGTTCTCAATATGAGAAGAAGTGGAGGGAAGGCATTTAGAAACCGACCCGTCCAATCCAGTAGAAATGCATCCGCCGCCAGACGGAGAGGAGAGTAAAGTCTGGAGCAAAACTGGGGCAGCTGATGATTGTGAGGAGCTGCAAACAAGTCCGCCTGCGATGTGTCCCATTGAGCAAATACTGATTGGAGAGTGAGAACATTGAGAGTCCATTTGTGAGGCTGAAGAATTCTGCTGAGGTTGTCTGCTAGAGAATTCTTCTCGCCTTGAATGTATACTGCTATCAGGAACAGATGACGAGCTGTCACCCAGGACCAAATCTTTTGAGCCTCCTGACACAACAGGAAAGAATCCGTGCATCCCTGTTTGTTGATGTAATACATTGCTACTTGATTGTCTGTGCAAAGAAGGAAGAATTGAGGAGAGAGAAGATGTTGAAACACCTTGAGGGCATAAAACATCGCCCTGAGTTCCAGAAAATTGATGTGAAATTTTTGCTCGTTGACAGTCCAAAAACCCTGAATTTGTAGATTGTCAATATGCGCCCCCCAGGCATAAGGGGATGCGTCTGTAGTGATGATCTTGTGATGAGGCGGCAAATGAAAAAGGAGACCTCTGGAAAGATTGGAGGAGGTCATCCACCAACGCAGAGACTGCAGAAGAGACGATGTGACGGATATGTGCTTCGAGAGACGATCCTTGGCTTGAGACCACTGGGACGCTAGAGTCCATTGAGGAGTACACAGATGAAGTCTTGCCAGAGGTGTGACCTGGATCGTGGAAGCCATGTGATCCAGAAGAACCATCATGTGTCTGGCGGAGATGCTCTGAAGAAGAAGCAATTGCTGACAGAGACAGATGAGAGTCTGAAGTTGATCTGGTGGAAGGAGCGCCCTCATCAGAGTAGTGTCCACAATTGCTCCAATGAATTGGAGACGCTGTGTTGGAATGAGATTTAATTTTGGAAAATTGACTTTGAATCCTAGAAGCTGAAGAAGAGAGATGGTTTGAGATGTCGCATGAGCCACTCTCTGAGAGGAAATCTCCTTGATTAACTAGTCGTCCAGGTAGGGAAAGACCTGAAGACCATGTAACCGTAGACAAGCTGCCACCACAATGAGGCATTTTGTGAATACTCGGGGAGAAGATGCCAACCCGAAGGGAAGAACCTTGTACTGGTAATGTTGATGATGAATTTGAAACCGAAGATACTTCTGAGAGGCCAGATGCATGGGTATTTACGTGTAGGCTTCTTTGAGGTCTAGGGAGCATAGCCAATCATTGAGATTGAGATGAGGATACAAGAGAGCTAGTGACAACATCCTGAATTTTTCTCTGACCAAGAAGTTGTTGAGAGCTCTGAGATCCAAAATGGGTCTGAGTCCTCATGTCTTCTTGGGAACCAAGAAGTAACAGGAATAAAACCCCTTCCCCTGCTAGTTGAGAGGAACTTCTTCGATGGCATTTAGCTGAAGAAGAGATTGTACTTCTTTAAGAAGAACGGAGGACTGTGCAAGATCCAAAGCAGACTCTTTTGGAGGGCAGTCTGGAGGAAGAGTCTGGAAATGAAGAGTGTAACCCTGACAAACGATGGTGAGAACCCAATGGTCCGAAGTAATGAGTTCCCAATGGTTGATGAACCACTGAAGACGACCCCCTATGGGCTGAGGCAATGGATGAGAAATGTGAAGATTGGCTATGCTCCAAAGAAACAGATCAAAAGGGCTACTGAGATTTAGGTTGTGCAGCCGGTTGTTTCTGCTGATGTTGACGAGGCTGCTGTTGTTGAGGTTGGCGTGGTCTCCGAGGTTGAGACTGAGGTTGTTGTAGGGGTCTAGCAGCAAACCTACGTTGATAAGTAGATTGTGGCCTGAAAGGACGAGTGGGTGGAGGCTTTTTCTTGTTCTTGATTAAAGTATCCCACCTGGTTTCATGAGCTGAGAGCTTCTGGGTCGTAGTATCTAAAGACTCACCAAAAAGCTCATCGCCCAAACAAGGAGCATTGACCAGACGATCCTGATGATTAACATCCAATTCAGAAACTCGAAGCCAAGCTAACCTTCTCGTGGCAACAGACATGGCGGTAGCTCTGGAGGTAAGCTTAAAGGTATCATAAACAGAGCGAACCAAGAACTTTCGTAATTGTAACAAGGAAGCAATATGCTGCTGAAAAAGAGAAAGCTTTCGGTCAGGTAAATATTACTGAAAAGCAGACACTTGTTGAATTAAATGTTTAAGGTAAAATGAGAAATGGAAAGCATAATTTCCAGATCAATTGACAAGCGTAGAATTTTGAAATAAACGTTTCCCAAAACGATCCATAGTTTTACCCTCTCTGCCAGGAGGAACAGAAGCATGAACACTGGCACCTGCAGATTTCTTAAGAGTAGACTCAACAAGGAGAGACTCATGAGGCAGTTGTGGCTTATCAAAACCAGGAAGAGCCACCACCCTGTAAAGAGAGTTCAGCTTCTGGGGAGCTCCTGGAATGGTTAATGGAGTTTCTAAATTTTTATAATAAGTCTCCCTAAGAATGTCATGAAGAGGGAGCTTAAGAAACTCCTTAGGAGGTTGAACAAAATCTAATGCATCCAAAAATGCCTTAGATTTTTTAGAATTAGATTCAAGAGGGATAGAAAGCACCTCTGACATTTCCCTCAAGAACTTAGAAAAGGAGGTCTGTTCAGGCTTTGAAACAGGCTCCCTAGAAGAACCATCCTCATCTGAGGAAGCCTCTTTGGCTGTAAGAATAGGTTAGAACATAAGAACATAAGAAGTTGCCTCCACTGGGTCAGACCAGAGGTCCATCTCGCCCAGCGGTCCGCTCCTGCGGCGGCCCATCAGGTCTATGACCTGTGAAGTGGTTTCTGACCCCTTCTATGACCTACCTCTAGTTCTATCTGTACCCCTCAATCCCCCTATCCTCCAGGAACCTATCCAAACCTTCCTTGAACCCCTGTAAAGTGCTCTGGCCTATCACATCCTCTGGAAGCGCGTTCCATGTGTCCACCACCCTCTGGGTAAAAAAGAACTTCCTAGCATTTGTTCTAAACCTGTCCCCTTTCAATTTCTCCGAGTGACCCCTAGTGGCCGTGGGCCCCCGCAGTTTGAAAAATCTGTCCTCATTCACCTTCTCAATGCCCTTTAGGATTTTGAAGGTTTCTATCATGTCCCCTCTAAGTCTCCTCTTCTCTAGGGAGAACAGCCCCAGCATTTTCAACCTGTCAGCGTATGCAAAATTTTCCATACCCCTTATCAGTTTAGTCGCTCTTCTCTGGACCCCCTCAAGTACCGCCATGTCCTTCTTGAGGTACGGTGACCAGTACTGGACACAGTACTCCAGGTGCGGGCGCACCATTGCGCGATACAGCGGCATGATGACTTCCTTCGTCCTGGTTGTGATACCCTTTTTGATGATGCCCAGCATTTTGTTTGCTTTCTTTGAGGCTGTCGCACACTGCGCCGAAGGTTTCAATGTTGTGTCCACCATCACCCCCAGGTCTCTTTCAAGGTTGCTCACCCCTAGCATTATTCCCCCCATTTTGTAGCTGAACATCGGGTTCTTTTTCCCTATATGCATGACCTTGCATTTCTCTACGTTAAAACTCATTTGCCACTTTTTTGCCCATTCTTCCAGTCTCGTTAGGTCCCTTTGCAGGTCTTCACAGTCTTCCGTGCTTCTAACCCTGCTGCAGAGTTTTGTGTCATCAGCAAATTTGATAACCTCACATTGCGTCCCCATCTCCAGGTCATTAATAAATATGTTGAACAGGAGAGGTCCCAGCACCGACCCCTGTGGAACTCCGCTCGTGACCTGTTGCCATTCTGAGTATTGGCCCTTTACTCCAACCCTTTGTTTCCTGCCTGCCAGCCAGTGTTTGATCCATCTGTAGATATCCCCTTGCACCCCGTGGTTCCACAGCTTTTTAAGTAGCCGTTCGTGAGGTACCTTGTCGAAGGCTTTCTGGAAGTCAAGGTAAATGATGTCTATGGATTCCCCCTTATCCATCTGGCTGCTTATTCCCTCAAAGAAGTACAGCAAGTTCGTGAGGCACGACCTTCCCCTGCAGAAGCCATGCTGGCTCGCCCTCAGCTGTCCATTGTTTTCTATGTGTTCGCAGATTGTGTCTTTTAACCAGTGCTTCCATCATCTTTCCCGGAACTGAGGTCAAGCTCACAGGCCTGTAGTTTCCCGGGTCACCCCTTGATCCCTTCTTAAAGATGGGCGTGACATTTGCTATTTTCCAGTCCTCAGGGATCTCCCCAGTTTTTACGGAGAGGTTACATATTTGGCAAAGTATTTCTGCTATTTCGTTTCTCAGTTCTTTTAGTATCCTTGGGTGGATACCGTCTGGGCCCGGTGATTTGTCGCTCTTCAGTCTGTCTATCTGTCTGAGGACATCCTCTTTGCTTACCTCTAGTTGTGCCAGCCTTTCATCATGGTTTCCGGTTATAATCTCCTCGGGCTCTGGGATGTTGGATGTGTCCTCTCTGGTGAAGACTGACGAGAAGAATTTGTTTAACCTGTCAGCTATCTCTTTTTCCTCCTTTATCACTCCTTTCCTGTCTCCGTCATCCAGTGGTCCCACTTCCTCTCTGGCTGGTTGTTTTCCTTTCACATACCTGAAGAAGGGTTTGAAGTTTCTTGCTTCTCCTGCCAGTCTTTCCTCATATTCTCTCTTCGCTTTCTTGACCTCTCGATGGCATTCTTTCTAGTGTCTTTTGTGGTCTTTCTGGTTTTCCTTTGTTGGTTCCTTTTTCCATTTTCTGAAGGATGATTTCTTGTCACCTATCGCCTTTTTAACTGCATTTGTTATCCACGCTAGTTCGGTTTTTTTTTGCACCCTTTCCTAAACCTTGGGACGTACAGGTCTTGTGCCTCGAGCACTGTGCCTTTAAGCAGTGTCCAGGCTTCCTCTACGGTCTTCATCTTCCCTGAGCTGTTGTTGAGCTTTTTTCCCACCATTTTCCTCATGTCCTCGGAGTCTTCCCAAAGATCCGAGTCTTTCGTCTGTGGAACCTGGGAAATGGGTGTTGAAGGCTCGACATGCTTAGTCTTTAAAAAAGACTTGCCTGATTTGACCGACATCATCTCAGGCGATGTCAATGAAGAACGATGTCGAGCCGAATCCGACATCGCATCAGAAGACAAAACTGTCGGCACCGATGACACTTTCTTAGTGGGTGTCGGTGTCAAGATGGGTGTCTGCATCGATGGCTCAGACCAGGTCGATGCCGCCAAAGTCAATGCCGAGACCATATGCGCAGACCGAGCCGACACCGGAGGAGCCGATGTCGCCATGATCGGGAGCAATAGTTGTAATTGCTCATGTAACTCCTCTCGCAATTGCTCTTTAACCACCTCAGCAATTGTGTCCTCGAGAGACTGCACCGGTACCGCTTGCTTTTCCTCGGTACCTTCGGTGCCGCTCTGCGTTCCAGAGATGAGGAGGCCGATGACGAGGCACTCACCTCTATCGGAGCCGAGCGTTTTTTAGCACGTCTCAAGGTCGGAAGGACTTGACTCACTGCAGTAATGACCTGAGGATCTGAAAGGGAAAAAGGCTTCTTAGCCGGCTTACTCACGGACACTGAGGGAGAATCCTGCGATGTCGAATGGTGCGAAGTCGACTTCGGCATAGACTCTGACGCCGGTACCGATGCCAAGTTTCCTTCAATAGCGGGCCCGAATAATAATCGCTGCTGGATTTGTCAGTTTCAAAGTGTCCTTTTCTGAAGAGAAGAACAACGAGAACAGAATTCAGCCTTATGGGCCGGCCCGAGGCACTGAAGGCACCAGCGATGCGGGTCCGTGAAGGAAATCGGACGATTGCACCGTCCGCACTTCGTGACATCGAAAGGAAAACGGCTTCAGCCAAGTCGAAGCTCGAGGCTCGAGGCGGGAAAGAGGCCCCGCCGGGCCGTGTGCGTAAAAGTGAAAAAGTAAAAAAAAATTTTTTTTTTAATTTTAAATAAAAGAAAAAGAAATAAGGATTAAATCCTAAGAAAAATTAAGAAAAAAAGAAGTACTGCGCGAGCGAGAAGGCAGTGAAAAAGACGCAAGTCAAAAAAGAACAACTGACTAGCTCCGCAGAAACGAAATAACTGACGGACCGCGTGCCTCCGTTGGACGGGAAGGCACTCGCGCAAGCGCGGTGCGGGCATCAAGAACTTTATAAGTTCTTAGAGTGGTCCATACCGAGGGCTCCGTGGTGACGTCACCCATTCGTGAGAATATCGGCCTGCTTGTCCTGGGATAATTACAACTTCCTCAAAGATTAAACATAGAAACATGATGGCAGATAAAAGCCAAATTGCCCATCCAGTCTGCCTATCCTCAGCATCCACTATCTCCTCTCCCTATTGGCTAAGGCTCTTTACACCTGCATTGTGATGTCATAGAACTTTAGTAACTTAGTAACATAGAAACATGATGGCAGATAAAGGCCAAATGGCTCATCTGCAGCATCCACTATCTCCTCCTCTCCCTATTGGCTAAGGCTCTTTACACCTGCATTGTGATGTCATAGAACTTTAGTAGCATAGTAACAGAAACATGATGGCAGATAAAGGCCAAATGGCCCATCCACAGCATCCACTATCTCCTCCTCTCCCTATTGGCTAAGGCTCTTTACACCTGCATTGTGATGTCATAGAACTTTAGTAGCATAGTAACAGAAACATGATGGCAGATAAAGGCCAAATGGCCCATCCACAGCATCCACTATCTCCTCCTCTCCCTATTGGCTAAGGCTCTTTACACCTGCATTGTGATGTCATAAAACTTTAGTAACAAAGAAACATGATGGAAGATAAAGGCCAAATGGCCCATCCAGTCTGCCCAATCGCAGTAACCTCTAAGAGATCCCAACGTCCCTATCCCAGGGAGGCAGCCTGATAGACCTGGGTGAGCACTGGCTAAAGGTCCGGCAAGCAACCAGCAGAGGGTTCCAGCGGGGCCTGTGGCGACTGGTGGAGAGACCGGTAATGGCACTGGAATCTGCCAGAAGACCCAGAGGGCCAGTGAAGGGCCGGGAGTGGACCAGAAGACTGTGGATTCCAGGGAGGACCCGGCGATGACCAGGAGGGTCTGGAGGATCAGGAGTTTTAAAAGTGTATGAATGATGTGACATTTAACTGTGGTTGTTTTAACAGAGTCTCAGTGAACCTCGAAAAAGACCAGAGAGTACCTGTGTGACGGGTGCTGACCGCTTGGCCCGTCACATGGTCACAGTAATTCGAGCAGCAGCGATCCTCACTTGCGGCCGCCCACGCAGGCTCTGGCTTCATAATGGCGGCTGCAACGTCTAGAGGTCTTCCGTTAGCAGTCGCAGCCATCATTTTGAATCCAAAGCCGATACGGGCAGCAGTGAATAAGGACTGCCGCTGCCTGCTCTACCTTAGACCACCAGGGCATCAGCCAAGCAGGCCCGGGAAGGCCTACAGGAAGGTGGGCGGGGGGCACTTTGGAGCAGAACATAGAGAGAGCGATTTTAGATGCTGAGCAAGCAGCGGAGGCAACAGATGGGGGTGCAGCTTTGGTGCTCTGCCTCTCTTGCACCCTCTGCTGGACTCACACCACCCACACATAGTTTTCTATAGCCCTGCCCTCTACTGTATTATGCGGTTGCCCATTGCTCGGTATTCATCCATCTAAGGACTGCTTTTGGAGGAGATTTTAAAGTTCACTGGTTCGGGAAGGGGTAAAACGCGGACCTCGCGGATCTAAACCTGTACGGCCTTAAAAATCTGAGGTCCGTGTCAGTCCGTGTCCGTGGCGCTTGTAGTTTCTGTCGCTGACAGACCTTGATGAGATTTTAGCGCTGACGGATCCGTCTCAGCATAGGGAGGGAAAAGTGTTAGGATCCGTCAGCGCTAAAAATCTCTTCGAGGTCTGTCAGAGCCAGAGACTAGTGCTGGAGTCTGGAGACTTCTTTTCCATAACGCACGTCCAAAACCTATGTCCCCGCTCTCTTGGCTTCTGCTCTGCCGCTCCAGCACTAGTCTCTGGCTCTGACAGACCTCGAAGAGATTTTTAGCGCCGACGGATCCTAACACTTTTCCCTCCCTATGCTGAGACGGATCCGTCGGCGCTAAAATCTCATCAAGGTCTGTCAGCGACAGAAACTACAAGCGGCAGGGACACGGACCGACACGGACCTCAGATTTTTAAGGCCGTACGGGTTTAGATCCGCGAGGTCCATCAGGTCCGTGAGGTCCGCGTTTTACCCCTTCCCCACTGGTTCTAATCATGCTTGCTTCCTATTAAAAAAAAAAAAAAAAAAGCAGACTTGATTGAATAGCTTTCAAATGAGCTGGAAGGTGAATGATTGCATGATATGCTTTGAACAGATGCATGCAAAAAAAGAAAAAGAAAAAACCTGTGCAGAGCACGGCCAGATGATTTTATGTATTTGGTTGCCATAATCATCTGGTTATTGCTAAATTTCAACGGGTCGTAAGCCTTATTAAATTATAGTGGTTTAGGCTGGTACCAGACATAATTCATGGCTATTAGGAAATCTTTTCATAATATTTTTCCAATGGTATTTTAATACCATATGCTACTAATTTGGTTTCCCTGGATACATGCTGATTGCATGTGCTCCAGAACTAAACATCTCATTTGCTCTAATATGTTCATTTCATGCATCGGAAGGACAAATATTGCCGCTGATTCGATCATTAGTTTAGGCTGCAAAAGAAAAAAAACTGGGTAATGTTTTTCAATGGGAAAAAAAAAATCAGATGAAGCATGCCAGCGACAGAAACATTCGCAAATATTAATAGAAGCGGCCGACAGGAATATGAGGAGTAGAAGTAAATCTAAGATATTTCTCCATAACCAAGAAAAAAAATTCATAAAGAGGGGGAGGGAGCAGTGGCATAGTAAGAGGGGTGGACCTCCCCAGGCACCGTCACCTCCTCTCCGTCCCCCCCCCCCTACATACCTAAGAACATAAGATTTGCCGCTGCTGGGTCAGACCAGTGGTCCATCGTGCCCAGCAGTCCGCTCCCGCGGCGGCCCTTAGGTCATAGACCAGCGCCCTGACTGTATCTAGCCTTACCTGCGTACATTCTGGTTCAGCAGGAACTTGTCTAACTTTGTCTTGAGTCCCTGGAGGGTGTTTTCCCCTATAACAGACTCCGGAAGAGCGTTCCAGATTTCTACCACTCTCTGGGTGAAGAAGAACATCCTTACGTTTGTACGGAATCTATCCCCTTTTAACTTTAGAGAGTGCCCTCTCGTTCTCTTCACCTTGGAGAGGGTGAACAATCTCTCTTTCTCTACTAATCAATATCTTGAATGTTTCAATCATGTCTCCTCTCAGTCTCCTATTTTTAAGGGAGAAGAGGCCCAGTCTCTCTAGCCTCTCATTGTACGGCAACTCCTCCCGTCCCTTAATCATTTTTGTTGCTCTTCTCTGGACCCTTTCAAGTAGTACTATGTCCTTTTTCATGTACGGCGACCAGTGTTGGACGCAGTATTCCAGGTGGGGGCATACCTCTTTATCTGGATCTTGTGGATCGCCTGCCTGTTTGTTTTTTGTTACTGAATAGCGCCTAGTGCGTACACATGCAATTATTGGCACTAATCACATGCGTAGGTTCTATTTTTCTGTAATATATGAGCACAATTGGCCCCTAGATTTATAAAATTGTTAGATATTCAGCTGGCGGTGATGTACCTACAGGTGGGCCTGAGTGGCACAGGCCTAAACATTTTTGGTTCAAGCCCATCTAGTGGTGGCACCACACTGCCATTTTCCCTCTCTCCTCTGCGGTGCCCCGGCATCTGTCCTGCTATTTCAAGCCCATCCTTCCCGGTATACCTTTACACGCATTTCCAGCATCTGCAGTGACTCATTTTTGCTTCTGGTGCCGGACCCAAAGGCTTCCACTCTCACATAAGAACATAAGTAATACCTCTGCTGGGTCAGACCAGAGATCCATCATGCCCAGCAGTCCGCTCACGTGGTGGCCCATCAGGTCCAGGACCTGTATAGTAATCCTCTATCTATACACTTCTATCCCCTTTTCCTTCAGGAAATCATCCAATCCCTTCTTGAACCCCAAAACCGTACTCTGTCCTATCACGTCCTCTGGAAGCGCATTCCAGGTGTCCACCACCCTCTGGGTGAAGAAGAACTTCCTAGCATTGGTTCTAAATCTGTCCCCTTTTAATTTTTCCGAATGCCCTCTCGTTCTTGTAGTCTTTGAAAGTTTGACGAATCTGTCCCTCTCCACTTTCTCTATGCCCTTCATGATCTTGTAAGTCTCTATCATATCCCCTCTAAGTCTCCGCTTCTCCAGGGAAAAGAGCCCCAGTTTCTCCAATCTTTCAGCGTATGAAAGGTTTTCCATACCCTTTATCAAGTGTGTCGCTCTCTTCTGAACCCTCTCGAGTATCGCTATATCCTTCTTTAGGTACGGTGACCAATATTGGACGCAGTACTCCAGAAGCGGGCACACCATCGCCCGATACAACGGCAGGATAACTTCTTTCGTTCTGGTTGTCATACCCTTCTTGATTATACCACTCTATTCACTGTCTTAGCGGCCACTGCGCATTGCACCGACGGCTTCATTGTCTTGTCCACTATTACCCCCAAGTCCCTTTCTTGGGTACTCTCACTCAATGACAGCCCTCCCATCGTGTAGCTGTACTTCGGGTTTCTGTTTCCTATGTGCAAGACTTTACATTTCTCTACATTAAACTTCATCTGCCATCTCGTCGCCCGCTCGTCGATGTCACTTCCTGTTTCCTGTCTGGCCGGTTGCAGCAGAAGAAAGGCTTTGGGGGCTGGGGCCGACAGCAAAAATGAATCACTGAAGGCCCGCCCAAGACACTTGTAAAGTATATCATGAAGAGATTGACTTGAGAGATAGGAGGGCAGATGGTGGGATGCCGTGGAAAAGAGAGGGGAGAGATGTTGCGTGGGTGTATTAAAAAAAAAAACTTTATTTATTTATTTTTTATATCTCCAGGAGTGGGTTGTGGAAAGGCCCGTTCAAAATACTGGGTCTGGTTACACCACTGCGGTGAGCATTTTTTTTTTTTGAGCCGTTGCTGGTGTTATTCCTAGATATTCAATGCTGGACCATGTCCAGTTTATGCAGCCAGCTATTTCGATGCCATTAAGTGTGATATTGAGCATTTATTTGCATAAGCAACACCACATAAATATAGGACTAACTTTTATGTGGTGCAATTTATCTGCTAAATCTAGGCGGTTAACTGCGTAGCTGCCAACTCTTCCCCCCCCCGGACCACCCACAAAATAGCCGTCCCTCCATTTAGCAAGCTGTGATGGCGTTCAGCAGCACGTGCTCTTTCACCTGCCACTGTAGAGGCGATGACGTTTTTGAAACCCTAAAACAAAACGTGTGCATGCTCGCATTACGCAAGTTATCGCGTGCAAAACTTCGAATGGCAATATGAATGAGTTGCCTTCTAGAATTACCGTTCAAAGGCTGGCAACACAGGACTGTATATAAAGGGCCCTATTCTACAAATGGCGTCCCGATTGTAGACGGTGGCAGGTGTCCTTTCGCTGTCTAACCAGCCAATCATGATACACATTTTCTTAAAAAAAAAAAAAGCAACCCGAGGCAGGCCGCCTAGGTTGTAGGCATCTGTTGCGGGTGCAGGAAGGCGCCTAGGGCTGGGCATTGGCGTGGTTTCACCTGGAAATGGCCATAGGCATGCTTAAGCAACCCTAGGCATCTCCCTAGGGCCACGATAGGTGCCTGAAATGTAGGCTCGCTGAAAGGCATACGCAGCACTGTACATTTAATATTCAATGGATGGTGCCTTCTCAGAAGAGCTTACAATCTAATTTGGACAGACAGAAAAGGAAAATACTTGTAAAGAGCCACATAACTGTGCTGGAAGTACTGTAAATTCCAGTTGTTTAGGAGTTGCAATCGTAAATATCTGCTCCCTATACTCAAAATAAAACTACTTAGCAAATTGCAGCAAGGTCATCATGGAAGAAAGCATAGGAGTAGGGTTACAGACATCCAGATTTCGCTGGACATGTCCTCCTTTTCGAGGACATGTCCGGGGGTCCGGATGGCTTTTCAATAACCAGCCTCTTGGTCCGGATTTTGAAAAGCTTCTTCGAAATCGCATCGGGCAGGAGGGTATCTGCACATACGCACATACCACGCGATAACGTCACGCGTACACGTGCGCGTGATGCCATCGTATCACATCTGTGCAGGCACAGATGCCCTCCTGCCCCAAGAGAGCTGGCAGCAGGGAGGGAGGGAGAACTGGGGCTGGACTAGGGCGGGACTGGGAGGGCCTGGGACGGGTCTAGGAGACATAGGTGACCCCTTTGACATTTGAAATTAAATTGCTAAGGCAGAATCTCCAGAATCTGAAGCAGTTCTGTATCTGAATAAGTAGGGTTGCCAGATGTCCGGGGGTCTGGACGGCATTTCAAAACCCGGCACTTTGTCTGGATTTTGAAAAGTTTCCCCCGAAATTGTGTTGGCAAGACCAGAGCAAGCAGCAGGGGTGGGGCAGGAGCAGGGCTAGGGCGGGATTAGGGGACAGGACTGGGGGGGCGTGAGCGGGCCTGGGGGGTGGGCCTAGGGAGTCTGGATTTTACGAATGTAAAATCTGGCAACCCTATGAATAAGATTCGGGCCAGTTACAATGCATAACTGATGCTCACTTTTAAACTTTAGAGAAAAGGCCTTGTTTAAGTCTGAAGTTTCCTGTAGCCTCTTGAATTACACGACTCTTGCCTAGTTAGATCTAACGCAGGACGTCCAAAGGTCATGCGCCAGTCATGGCTCTCCAGTGCTTCGTAGAGTCTGGCATATCTACCCTCCAGCTCTACAAGTATCCTGCTAATTTCTACTGACTTGCTAAGAAAGATACAAAAGGTGGTTTTAATGAAATAAATTCTTTTTAATCACATTTGCTTCCAGTCTCAAAAACAGCTTGCTACTGGGCTGCAGATTTTATTTACATGAAACCCTAGGCAAACCTGTTACAAGAAATGGCTGGTAAGTCATTAGTAACTCTTCAGCGGCCATGCTTTACATAAGATAATGTTCCCCTAAGCAACATTCACTGACTAAACGTACTCCCCACAAAGGAGGGCTTATGAAAGAGACAGAGATGTAATTCTAATGTAGGGTTGCCAGAAAATATATGAAAAAAATGGATAGAAGAAATTGCATTACGATTAGTACTATTATTATGGGGGTGGGGTCAGGGGTGGAGCCTGGGTGGGTCTGGGGCGGAGTTTGGGTGGGGGTACTCAGTTGATATTTGTTGGACTTAAGGGTACTTGTCTTGAAGAAGTTGAGAAACACTGAACTAGATAAAAAAAAAAAAGGTCAACAAATAAGTGAAATCATTTATTGGACTAAATATGCCCCCCTTTTACAAAACCGCGGTAGTGGCTGCTGAGCAGCAAATGCTCCGTTGCCCATTAAATCCCTATCGGTATTGGAGTGATTGCTGCAGCAGCAGCCGCGGTTTTTTAAAGGGGAGCCCTATATTCAGTGGCGCAGCGAAGAAGGGTGGCACCCGGCATCGCTGCGCCATGTACCCTCTCGCTCTTTCCCACCCCCACTCTTTCCTGCTGCTTGGGCTCCCCCAAAATCTTCCCCACCATTTGAGCATGTCCCCACCCCCGCATACCACGAGCAGCATCTCCCACCCACTGCTTGTGCTGACGCCGGCTCTCTTCTGATGTCACGTCTTGCTCCTGCAACCAGGAAGTGACATCAAAAGGGAATCAACGCTGGCATGAGCTGCAAGTAGAAGATACTGCTTGAGCTGGTGAAATATTTAAAGAAGTACATGGGGGGGGGCATTGGTGTCAGCGCCCCCCATGAAGACAGCACATGGGGTGGTCCTTCCCACCCACCCCTATCACGCCGCTGTCTATATTCTTTATTTATTGTTTGAGAGCTATACTCCCTCCATTTGGTAAGAGCAGATAGCGTAGCTGGTTTTAAGAAAGGTTTGGACAAGTTCCTGGAGGAAAAGCCCATAGTCTGTAATTGAGATTGACATGGGGAAGCCACTGCTTGCCCTGGATCGGTAGCATGGAATGTTGCTACTCTTTGGGGTTCCGGAATCTTGCTATTCTTTGAGAATAAAGCAGGCTTGGAATATATAAAAGCTTCTAAGGGCGAGCACTCTGAATAATTCCAGAAGAGCTGAATTTTAAGTTTGGAGTAATATCAGCCTTTAATGTGATAAAATAATTATCTGGGCATTACTAGCATCTTTGGAACATTATAATATATGAAAGACAGAGATAGACCGCCAGCAATGTGATTTTGATCCTGATACGAGTGTGACTGACATTTTAATTTAGGGAAGCTATTTGAAAGAATATCTTTGCCTAAGCCTAATAATTTCAGGCCTTTAAAGTTTAAGTTACATTTTCTGACTGAATTATGCACTTTTGGAAAAGGGTGTTATTTATCCTGCCAGGGAAAACTGGGCCACTAGCCTTCTCCCATTTCACTTCAAAGCCACCATCAGCGCTGTTAATTCAAGGCGCCATTAAAAACCAATTTAAAAAGTTTTAAAAAATTAATTGGCCAGTAGGCACCTAACATCTCATTGAAACATAGAAACTTGGCAGATAAAGGCCGAATGGCCCATCCAGTCTGCCCATCCGCAGCATCCACTATCTCCTCCTCTCCCTATTGGCTAAGGCTCTTTACACCTGCATTGTGATGTCATAGAACTTCATTTGAAAAATAGCCTCCCAGTCTCACAATTTTTTAGGATTAGGAGAATCTGCTCCTCAAAATGAAGGATTTCTGGATAAAGCAAAAGTGTTATCTAATAAATTTATTTCACAAGGTTATCCTCAGAGAATTGTGGAGAAAGCACAAAAGAGAGCATGGTTTAGCCCGAGGCCAGCACTGCTGGAATATAGGACAAAATGTAGTGAACAAGATGAAGTGAATTGTGTCCTGAAATTCTCCCCGTTAACTTTGTCTATTAATAAGATTCTAAAGAAACACTGGAGAATGCTAGAAGTTGAAGAAATGTTTTAGCAGAGTGAAATGTGTGACTGCATACAGGAGGCATTGAAATCTTAAAGATCTGTTGTGCCCCTCTGATGTATGGCCTGCAAGGTCAAATAAAGATAAATGAGGACATGGACGCTGTGGTACTTATATCCACTGAAATATCATGATTGAAGGGGGATGTATTATGATCCTGGGACGCCAGTCGTGGAAATTGAAATCCAGCACTAACTGCTTTGATCTAGGTGGGTAGTTGTGTTTATTTGCACTTGCCAATTGATGTCTATAGAGCATAAATCGCATCCCTTGAAGATCAGACTTTCAGAACATAAGTATAACATCCAGAATGCGTGTACGGTGGATATTTTTGTAAACCGCTGCTTGAGAAATCACATGATTTTGCGGACTTTAAATGCACTGTGTTGCAAGCTATTGCCACAAATGCATGCGGTGGTGATTATTAGAAAAGACTGTGGCAAATGGAACAGAAACTCATATTTGATTTGAGGACAGTCTGGCCGGAAGGACTTAATGCCAGGATTGAATGAAATGCATTCTTTTGAGTATGTCCCTTTAAATTCTCCCTGCTTTTTGATTGGAGCACTGCAGGCAGGACGTGCTTAGTGCAGTGGTCTCCAACCCTCAAAATCTGCTGGCTGGTTTGGAGGGTAGAGGGGAGAACAGGACAATCAAGCCATTGTGACATCACTGTATTGGTGGAATGAGGCATTATGGCATCACAATCTCAGCTCTGCTTCCCAAAGGCAAACAGGATGTCATGGTTACAGTTTAGCCAGTGGTCTCCAACTCCACATTTGGGCCACATTTGGGATTTGTAGGTACTTGGAGGGTCTCAGAAAAAAAATAGTTAATGTCTTATTAAAGAAATGACAATTTTGCATGAGGTAAAACTCCTTATAAATCTTTCCTTTTGGCTAAGCCTTAATAATAATTGTCATTTATAGCTAAAGAGACATATGATGAAGAAACGGTTTTATTTTACTTTTGTGATTATGATAAACATACCGAGGGCCTCAAAATAGGACCTGGCGGGCCGTGAGTTTGAGACCACTGAGTTAAGGGGAACAGTTAATCTGCTGGCTGGGATGGAGGGCAGAGGGGAGAACAGGACAATCAAGCCATTGTGACATCACTGATGAGGATGGCTCTTATTGGTGAAATGAGGCATTATGACATCACAATCTCAGCTCTGCTTCCCAAAGGCAAACAGGATGTCATGGTTACAGTTTAGCCAGTGGTCTCCAACTCCAACCCTTTGCAGGGCCACATTTTGAGATTTGTAGGTACTTGGAGAGCCTCAGAAAAAAATACCGTATTTGCCGGCGTATAAGACGACTGGGCGTATAAGACGACCCCCCAACTTTTACAGTTAAAATATAGAGTTTGTTATATACTCGCCATATAAGACGACCCCTTCTTCCGCACACCTTCTGCACAACAAATAAAACTTAAAAGAACATCAGAATTTATTTCAACAATTTTAATTAATTCACTAAAGCTGAATAGAACAATAAACCCATGGGAGCTGCCATGCTATTTGTTTTCTAAACTGTTAACCAAACTGAAACTGTCAATGATAGAAGGAAGATAACACATAGAGGGAGAGAGCAAGTGCCGGGCAAGTCCCTAGCAAGTTTGCTGGCATGACAGTTTCCCTTTAAAAGCCTTCAAAAGCCTCCTGTTCGCCCCCGCAACTTCCTTAAGGGCTAGACTCCACACACGGCCGCATGTGCGAGAGACGTAGTAAAGAGAAAAGGGGTGGGGCCAGAGTGCCGCTGCTTCCCGCTGCGCAGGATGAAGGAGATGGCACCCTTGTCACACTGATGTCCCGCCATGGCCCCGCTGATGTCCCGGCAGGTTTACTAGTACCGTAAGCACCGTAAGGAGGTAAGGAAGGAGATGTTAGGGCATGTAAAGTAAGGGCATGTAAACAGTACCCGGCGTATAAGACGACCCCCGACTTTGGGGAGGATTTTAAGGTACTGAAAAGTTGTCTTATACGCCGGCAAATACGGTAGTTAATGTCTTATTAAAGAAATGACAACTTTGCATGAGGTAAAACTCTTTATAGTTTATAAATCTTTCCTTTTTGGCTAAGTCTTAATAATAATACTGTATTGTAATTTATAGCTAAAGAGACATACGATCAAGAAACGGTTTTATTTTACTTTTGGGATTATGATAAAAATACTGAAGGCCTCAAAATAGTACCTGGCGGGCCGCATGTGGCCCCCAGGCTGTGAGTTTGAGACCACTGGCTTAGTGGTTCCTGTCGTGATCCTTCTGGGAGGACTAGTGCACAGGGTTGGTAGATTTCCCCTGAAGCAGCCGGCTTGACTGGTGAAACAAGATTTCGTGTTAAATGGTTTTCATCTGAATGGAACTGATCGTTGAGCAGCGTTTGGAAGCTATATAGCTGAGAAGAAGCCCGGATTTACAGGACTGTACCAGATAAGTGACCTCTAGTGTACCTTTAACCCAGCTGTGAGTGTTTCAACTATGCTGCAAGGTTTGGGTATACAGGTTATAGTTTTTTTATGCCAATGACTGATTTTATGAGAGCACTATACTACCTATGTTTATGACTGTCACTTTATTCTGAGGCTTTTTTCTGTACCTGCTCTCATTGCAGATAGGTAAAAAGGGAGGGGGTATATTTGTCTATTTTTGTATGGTTGTTACTGAGGTGACAGTGCATAGAGTCATCTGCCTTGACCTCTTTGAAAACCCGCAGAATATATATGATAATTAACATTTTCTCTGCGTACAGTGTGCTTTGTGTTTTTAAAATTTTTATTGTTGGTAGATCATTTTGACTTGGTCATTTTTTTTTTTTTTAATTCTTTATTCATTTTTATAACTTACATCAAGTGCATCAAAAGGTATCACTTGAAATTCTACAATTCTTCATATTAAATAGAATTATCCCTTTCCCTCCCATCCTTTCAACATCTCATAACGCTTATACCATATAATAAAATCCCCCCTCCCCCCACCCCATTCTTACATTTGTACAAATCAGGGAAAATAATACTTATTCATTGCAATAATTTGTTAATGGCCCCCACACATCTTAAAAGTTATTAAAATTTCCTTTCTGAATAGCTAACGTTCTTTCCATTTTATAAATATGACACACTGAATTCCACCAAAACCTGTAATTTAATCTATTCCAATTTTTCCAATTGCAGGTTATTTGTTGTATGGCGACTCCTGTTAAAATAAGTAAGAGTTTATTATTTTTGGAAGATATTTGGCTCTTAGCCCTCATGCCAAATAATACTGTATCGTATGATAATGCCACATGATTATCTAATAAACTATTAATTTGGCCCCAAATTGATTTCCAAAAATCCATAATAAATGGACAATAGAACAATAAATGATCTAGAGTCCTGGCTTCAAGATGACAATGCCAACATCCAGCAGATTTAGAGCAATCTAATTTTTGCAAACGAACAGGGGTTGACTTGGTCATTTTAAAAGTAGCTCGCAAGCCCAAAAAGTGTGGGCACCCCTGCTCTAGTATATTTTGATCTTACAGTTTGGGGTCAGTACTTTCTGAATGTATAGGAGACAGGGAGATGAGTGTACAGCAGTTCCTTTTGATTCCATGTCTCTGATTATAGATTCAATATATGATCAACTGTTTAACTTTCTTTCTCTTTCAGAAAGCATAAAAAGCTACCTGTTAATGCTTTACACTCCTGGGAAGCATGAAGCGGCAACCAGAGGTCAACATGTCTCTGCGACACCTCGACGGAAGGGGGGTGGATGTAATAAAGAGACTAATTTTGACAAATCAAAAGTTGTCGCCAAAGTGTCTGAGATAACAACCATAGCTCTGAAAGATGCCTCTTGGAACTTTTCGAGTTTGCGTAGCAGTTTAGATGCATTAGGAGAAATGCTTTTAAAAAGCGGTTTTAAATTGTGCATTTGCACTTGCCTTTAGTGATAATAGGCCAGAGACTTTGAGCAATCTAATCAGATATTCCATCTAATCCGCCCACTCCAGTTAATAAGCATGACTATTAGATCAGACGCGGGAGGGAGAAAAGGAGAATGATTGATGGCAAGTATTAGTTGAACAAAAGCTACTGTAGGAAAATTGTAATATTATGATTCCTGATGGACCCACATGCGAATATACACTTCCATATACAGAACAGGCCATGAGAAAGTCACAGATTGATGGGGCTATTTGCCACAGAGGTTTGAGATCCCTGAACGAGTTGTTTACACCCGGGCGATAATTATCGCAAAGTGAAAAGCATCTGGTATGCCTTCATGGAAATACCACGTGATGTAGCATTTTTATAATTGGCTAGCAAATGGGGATTTATATGTATGGCGCCATATTGGGTCAGACCAATGGTCCATCTAGCCCAGTATTCAGTTTCCAGGCTAATCCAGGTCACAAGTACCTGGAAGAAACCCAAATAGGAGCAACATTCCAGAATTTCAGAGTAAGCAAGATTCTGGAACTCCAAATAGGAGCAACATTCTAGGCAGAATCCCCAGAGTAGCAACATTCCATGCTACCAATCCCGGAGCAAGCAGTGGCTCCCCCCATGTCTGTCTCAATAGCAGACTATGGACTTTTCCTTCAGGACCAGGAACTTGGCCAAACCTTTTTTTAAACCCAGCTGCATTAGCCACTGTTTCCACCAGTGGCATAGAGAGGGGGTGCGAGGGGGCGGTCCACCCCGGGTGCGGTCTTCCTCAGGGCACCGGCACTCCTCCTCCTCCTCTCCGCCCCCTCTTCCCACTCCTCCCTCTGACACATGTGCGCAACTGCACCCATTCCCCGTACCTTTTTAACTGTGGCATGAGCAGTAACAAACTTGCTACCTGTGTCGGCTTCGGCACTTTCTCTGACGTCACTTCCGAGAGGAAGTGACGTCAAAGACAGCTGCAAAGCTGACATGGCAGCATGTTCTTCGCTGTTCACGCCAAAGTTAAAAACGTACGGGGAAGACAAGGGGTGCGCTGCAAGGAGAGGAGCAGGGGGGAGGGGTGTAGAGGAGGATGGGTGCCGTGCCGGTGGGGGACTGCACCCTCCTTACTATGCCACTGAATCAATCTATTCTGTGCAATTGGGTGATATGCAAATTGAGTTTGCTGCTAGGGATCTTGGTCAAACTCAGGTTTGATTCTGGGTTCTGGTGAGCCTCATAGTGACAGGTGACAGAACAAACACCCCGTCACAGTAACATAACTATAGGTTTTTCTTGTATCCTTATATCTGGGAACGGCCAGTGCACAAAGAAACATGTTCAAATAAAGAGCAGCATCACTCAAGGCTTTGAGTGGGTTAAGTGCCATCACTTGTATGCCTGTGTTCCAGATTTCACAGAATTGGGAGTCAATTAAAGAGAAGAGTTTGAGAATAGAGAATGACATGGGGGGAGAAATTTTTCCCCATCCCCGCAGGGACTCATTTTCCCATCCCGTCCCTGTGAGTTCTTTTCCTGTCCCTGCCCCATTCCTGCAAGCTCCGTCCTCATCTGCACAAGAGTCAAACACTTTAAAATCATAAGTAGCAACATTCTAGAGCTCAGATTGTGATGTCATAATGCCTCATTCCACCAATGCCTAAGCTCCGTCCTCATCTGCACGAGCCTCAAACACTTAAAAATCATAAGTAGCAACATTCTAGAGCTCAGATTGTGATGTCATAATGCCTCATTCCACCAATGCCTAAGCCCCGTCCTCATCTGCACGAGCCTCGAACACTGTAAAATCTTAAGTGGCAACATTCAAGAGCTCAGACTGTGATGTCATAATGCTTCATTCCACCAATGCCTAAGCTCCGTCCTCATCCGCACAAGCCTCAAACACTTTAAAATCCTAAGTAGCAACATTCTAGAGCTCAGACTGTGATGTCATAATGCTTCATTCCACCAATGCCTAAGCTCCATCCTCATCTGCACAAGCCTCAAACGCTTTAAAATCATAAGTGTTCGAGGTTTATGCGGTTAAAGCAGAGCTTACAGGAATGGGGCAGGGACTGGAACAGTGATAAAACTCGCGGGGACGAGGCGGAAAAATTGAGTTCCTGCAGGGATAGGGACAAATTTGTCCCCATGTCATTCTCTATTTCAGAACTCAGGGTTCAGCCAGCATTTCCATATCTTGTTTACTCAGGGAGCAGAAGCCGCAGCCAATACAGACTGCAGCCAGACTTGTCCATTAAGATAGCCTTCAAATCTTCTGTCATCTTTCCACTATTTAGTAAGCTTTTTTTCCCATTCTGTTGAAAATATAAACATTAAAGGGATAACAGGCTTTGCAGTACATCTTTTAGTGACTAATAAAATATGCATTACTCTTTTCATCATTCGAGAGGAAATAGAAAAACAAAGATTACATAAACTTTATGCTTTTAAGAATTTGGAGCTTGTCTCTTTCTCTCTCTAAATTTAACACGCTGAGAATATCAATAAAGTAGGTAAGTAAAGGGGAAGATGACATCCTGCCTACAGCCATCTCTCCTAAGTTTGAAAACATATTGAATAAATTATCATTCTGGTAGGTCTTTCTTTCTGCCTTTCTTTATCTCTCCCCCTGCCCCCTCTTTATTTCTGTCTTTCTTACTCTCTCCCCCTGCCTGCCTGTCTTTCTTTCTCCCCAAGCCATTGCGCCGATTTCTCCACTTCCCTGATTCTTTCTCTCTCCCTGCTCCCCCCCTCCCCCAAGCCACCATGCTAGTTTCTCCCTGCTTCCCCAAGCCAGGCCAGGCGCGTACAAGCGACGGACCCACAAGCCTTCACCTCCAACATTGGAGAGGAAGTTCCAGGCCAACCAGGCAGCGATTGGCTGGCCCAGAACTTCCTCTCCGACGTCAGAATTGACGTCGAAGGTGAAGGCTTGTGGGTCCAGTGCTTGTATGTGCCTGACCTGGCTTAGGGAGGCAGGAAGAACAAGATCGCAAAGGCAACGCGATCGACCATTTGGGCATCCCTGAGCTGGATGGTGCTGGTATGGCTGATGAAAGGAACAAGGGCATGGTATAAGATAATGGTTAGTTTCACAATTATCTAGCTACTGGACTGAAAAGTTGGATAAACCTAGGGCTGTCTGCCTGGTGTCAAAATCCAAGCTGTTACGGAGTGCTTGCCAATAGTGCTCATCCACGTTGGCACTAATTATACTGCCAAGTAACCCTGCCAAGTGACTTTGTGGCTCTGAGAGAGAAGGTGAAGGGGTCAGGTGCGTAGATGGTATGCTTGTCCATCCTCCCTGTCGAGGGTAAAGGCCAGGGCAGAGAAGCTCGCATCCTGGAGTCAAATGCACACCTACGGTGTCATTGAGAGCGTTTTGGCTTCCTGGACCATGGGATGATTTTCCAATGGCTGCTGAGCTGGGATGGTGTGCATCTATCAAAGAAAGGAAGAAGTGTCTTTGGCAGCAGGCTAGCTAATCTACTGAAGAGGGCTTTACACTAGAAGCGATGGGGCAGGGTGATCAAAGCCCCCGGGTGAGTATAAGCCCTCAGGTAAGTAAATCACTGAATACCTCTACATGTATGGGAAAAGGGGGCAATGTCCGGAAAGTAGTTGGGTATTATTAAAAATGGTATTACGACCAGAACAAAAGAAGTCATCCTGCCGTTGTATCGGGCAATGGTGCGCCCGCACCTGGAGTACTGTGTTCAGTATTGGTCGCCGTACCTTAAGAAGGATATGGTAATACTTGAGAGGGTCCAGAGGAGAGCGACACGAATGATTAAGGGCATGGAAAACCTTTCATACACTGAAAGATTGGAGAAGCTGGAGCTCTTCTCCCTGGAAAAGCGGAGACTCAGAGGAGACATGATAGAGACCTACAAGATCATGAAGGGCATAGAGAAAGTGGAGAGAGACAGATTCTTCAAATTTTCAAAACATATAAGAACAAGAGGGCATTCGGAAAAATTGGAAGGGGACAGATTCAAAACAAATGCTAGGAAGTTTTTCTTTACCCAACGTGTGGTGGACACCTGGAATGCGCTTCCAGAGGACGTAATAGGACAGAGTACGGTACTGGAGTTCAAGAAAGGATTGGACAATTTCCTGCTGAAGAAAGGGATAGAGGGGTATAGATAGGGGGCTACTGCGCAGGTCCTGGACCTGTTGGGCCTCCGCGTGAGCGGACTGCTGGGCACGATGGACCTCGGGTCTGACTCAGTGGAGGCATTGCTTATGTTCTTATGTAGTCTATACTAATGCTCGAAGTATGGGAAACAAGATTCTGGATCTAGAAGCTGTGATGGAAGAAGATGAGTTGGATATAGTGACGATCACAGAGACATGGTTCATGGAGAACCATGACTGGGATGGAGTTATACCAGGCTATTATCTGTTCAGGGAAGACAGGGTAGGAAGAAAGGAGGGGGGAGTAGTGTTATATGTTAAAGATCATATTAAAGCCACACAATTGCAGGGCAAAGAAGAGGCACTATGGATCAATTTGGAAAGAGGAAATGGTGAATATATTTACAGATATGTACAGATGGAAGAAGTAGACAGAGATTTAATAGTAGACATTCAGAATATATCCAAAAAGAAAGGGGAAGATTTACTAATAGGTGATTTTAACATGCCGGATGTTGATTGGAGTATCCCTATTGTGGGGTCTTTTAGAAATAGGGAGATCCTAGATTCTCTACAAGGAGAACTGTTCCAGCAGTTGGTTATGGAACCCATGTGGGATGGGGGTCATACTGGACTTAGTGCTTACAAATGGGGAAAGTGTTTCTGATGTTACAGTGGGTGATCATCTGGCATCCAGAGATCACTGCATGGTACGGTTTAATATTAAGACGGGTATAGAGAGGGCTCATTTCAAAGTAAAGGTTTCAGACTTTTTAAAAACTAACTTTGTGCAGATGGAAGTTTACGTCAAGGAAGCTCTGGAACACATTGCCAGAGGTTGTGGTACGAGCGGATAGCGTAGCTGGTTTTAAGAAAGGTTTGGACAGTTTCATGGAGGAAAAGTCCATAGTCTTTTACTGAGACAGACATGGGGGAAGCCACTACTTGCCCTGGATCGGTAGCATGGAATATTGCTATTCCTTGGGTTTTGGCCAGGTACTAGTGACCTGGATTGGCCACTGTGAGAACGGGCTACTGGGCTTGATGGACCATTGGTCCGACCCAGTAAGGCTATTCTTATGTTCTTAATCCTTTCAGGACCATAAGGATCGTAGGCCAATTTTTGTGGTTTTGACGACATTTTTATGGTAAAAAGGGCTTGCAGATGCCAAAAAATTGATTTTTTTTTGTGAAATATCATTATTTTTATTTTAAAAAATCACACTTCTGGCTTATGGACAGTGTGGCAAGTGAATCTTCTCGTCAATCTGGCAACGACGCTAATGAATGAATGTCGGAACCAGTTTGTTTACATAAAGGCAGTATCCTATGGAATCCGTACATATCAAATTTAGAACTGTAGACTATCCCAATCAAAATTTATAGGATTTTAAAGTTATGGGACAAATATGTCCCTTGGTCCTGAAAGGGTTAATTGTTCTCTGGATGGGAATGTCTGGAAGAAGTAGAAATACAGTGCGCAAAACTGAAAGGATTCATTGTAAGGGCGACAAACCTTTCTGTGAGGCAAATAAGAGGAAAGAAGGCCGTTTTGGTTCTCAAAAGTAGTAGCTGAGAAGGTAAGGAATAAGAGGTTAGCTTTCATAAACTACAAAAGATCACAGAAAGAGGAAGACAGGCAAAAATATCTGGAAAAGTTGAGGGAGGTACATAAAGTGATAGGGCCGGATGGTGTACATCCGTGAGTGCTGAAGGAACTTAGGGAAGTTCTGGTGGCTCCACTGACTTGACCTTTTCAGTGTTTCTCTAGAGTCAGGAGTGGTACTGGAGGACTGGAGAAGAGCGGATGTGGTCCCTAGTCTAAACAAAAGTGAAAGGAAGGAAGAAGTAGGGAATTGCAGGCCAGTAAGTCTGACTTCTGTGCAAAGCAAATTAATGGAGACACTTTTAAAACAGAGAATTATGAAGTTTCTGGGATCCTGTGGATTACAGGACCAGAGGCAACATGGATTCACTAGAGGTAGGTCTTGTCAGACAAATCTGATCAATTTCTTTGACTGGGTGACCAGGGAATTGGATTGAGGATGTGCGCTAGATGTGGTGTTATTTAGATATTGGCAAAGCCTTTGACCGTGTTCCACACAGACGTCTCATAAATAAACTGAGCGCCCTCGGGATGGGTCTCAAAGTGACGGCCTGGGTCAGAAACTGGTTGAGTTGAAAGCAACAGAGGGCAGTGGTCAATGGAGATCGCTCTGAGGAAAGGGATTTTACCAGTGGTGTGCCTTTCCAAGGTAGGGAGAACGAGAGGGCACTCTCTAAAGTTGAAAGGGGATAGATTCCATACAAACATAAGGAAATTCTTCTTCGCCCAGCGAGTGGTGGAAAACTGGAACGCTCTTCTGGAATCTGTTATAGGGGAAAACACACTTCAGGGTTTCAAAACAAAGTTGGACAAGTTCCTGCTAAACTGGAATGTACGCAGGTGAGGATGGACTCATTTAGAACACTGGTCTTTGACCTGAGGGCCACCGCGTGAGCGGACTTCTGGGCAGGATGGACCACTGGTCTGACCCAGCAGCGGCAATTCTTATGTTCAAGGTTCTGTTCTTGGGCCTGTTCTTTTTAACATTTTTATAAATGATATTGCTGAAGGGTTATCAGGTAAGATTTGCCTCTCTGTGAATGATACCAAAATCTGTAATAAAGTAGACACTATGGATGGTGTGAATAGCATGAATGAAGACCTGGTGAAGCTTGAAGAATGGTCTGAAATTTGGCAGCTATACTTTAATGCTAAGAAATGCAAGGTTGGGCTGCAAAAACCCGAGGGAATGGTACAGTTTAGGGGGTGAAGAACTTATTTGCATGACAGAAGGACAGAACTTGGGTGTGATTGTATGTGATGATCGTAAGGTGGCCAAACAGGTTGAAAAGGTGATGGCGAAAGCTAGAAGGATATTAGGTTGCATAGGGAGAAATATGGCCAGTAGGAAAAAGGAGGTATTGATGTCCCTGTATAAGACTTTGGCGAGACCTCATTTAGAATATTGTGTACAATTCTGGAGGCCGCACCTTCAAAAAGATATAAAAAGGATGGAGTCGGTCCAGAGAAAGGCTACTAAAATGGTGTGTGGTCTTCGTGATAAGGAGAATGGGGTCAGACTTAAAGATCTCAATCTGTATACTTTGGAGGAAAGGCAGGAGAAGGGAGATATGATAGAGATGTTTAAATACCTACGTGATGTAAATGCGCATGAGTTGAGTCTCATTTGAAAGGAAGCTCTGGAATGAGAGGGCATAGGATGACGTTACGAGGTGATAGGCTCTGGAGAAATCTAAGTAAGTACTTTTTTACAGTAAGGGTGGTTGATGCTTGGAACAGTCTCCCAGAAGAGGTAGTAGAGACAGAGACTTTGAATTCAAAAGGGCCTGGGATAGGCACATGGGATCTCTCGGAGAGAGAAAGAGATAATGGTTACTGCGGATGGGCAGACTAGATGGGTCATTTGGCCTTTATCTGCCGTCATGTTTCTATGTTTCATAGAATATAATGAGCATATTAGAATTTAGCATGCGCTAATCATTTGCACGTGCTAAATCAGTTAGCACGCCTTAGTCAAAGGACCCCCTAAATTAATTTCTGGTAAAGCATCAGCTTCTTCTAGTACTTCTCTACGACTGCAACCACAGTCTTCACAATGAGTAATTTGGCCCTCGTTAGGCTCTATCAGTTTGCCTTGATTTGAATCTATGTCAACTGGATAAATAATGTCCTCCTTTTCCTGAGCACCTTCTTCATTTATAGTGGACTAACTAACAGTGCATAATGTAATTTTACCTTTCTTTTTATATTGGATTTTTATTGTGTAATTGGAGAATATTGTCTCTGGTTTTTTTTTAATCATTTGTACTGTTTATTTCTCTTATGATGTTTCTTATCATGTACAATTAAAATTTCAAAAGATAAATAATGGAAAAAAGTGAGATGCTGGATTGAGAGGGGAGGAAGAGAGAAAGGAGGAGACTGCTGTGGGCATGTGATAAGGTGGTAGAAGGTCTGATGCCAGGGCTAGGGATGAGACAAGAGATTGACTTGCAAATGCTGGGGATGGGATAAGGGACCGAGTCTGACAGATGCTAGGTGTGGAAGGAGGGGAGTTGATGCTGGCATTGTTGAAGCTGGGATTGAGTTGGGGGGGGGGGGGGGGGGGATCTGATGCTGAAGCTGAGAGAAGGGGGCCAGAGGCTGATGCAGGAGTTGGGGTTGAGGTTGAGCGAAGGAAGCTGATGCCTACAGATTGTGGGGCAGGGGAGGGTCTGCTGCAGGGACTGAAAGGAGAGGTCTTATTCTGGCAAATGCTAGGGATGGAATATGTGATCTGGTTTGGGGAGTTGGAGATAGAGGAGCGGAGAAGGGCCCAGAGTTACAAGGACGAGCAACGGGAATTGAACCAAGCTCTGCAGGTTCTCGGCCCACTACAATAATACCTCCTCCTATCAGTAACATAGTATATGGTACATTGGCTTGTCGTGCCACTGGGGCTTGTGCACATCCGAGAAGCTGAAAGCTATGCAATCGGTAGTTTCACTATCAACAGGGCCTCCCAAGATGGACAGGTTTCAGTGGAGATGTCAGACTCACGATGTACCACCCGTCTGGGCAGCAGCGGCAGATGGGCAGTGCTGGAGGCGGAGGATCTCATTTGATGCAACAACGGCGACAGCATCGAATGTACACGGCACAGAAGAAAGGCCCGGCAATCTACTTCTGTATTCTGCCATGAAAACTTGATGATGTTCTTCAAGTCACGAGGACTCGGAACATGAGTCGATGGCACCTACCAACATGGCACATGACAGGAGATCAAGACCGGCAAGGTCCATCTAGTCCAGGGGTAGGGAACTCCGGTCCTCGAGAGCCGTATTCCAGTCGGGTTTTCAGGATTTCCCCAATGACTATGCATTGAAAGCAGTGCATGCAAATAGATCTCATGCATAGTCATTGGGGAAATTCTGAAAACCCGACTGGAATAAAGCTCTCGAGGACCGGAGTTCCCTACCCCTGATCTAGTCTGTCCAACAAGGTGGCCAAAACTGCACCCACTATTCCATGCAGGTTTATGCTCCTTCATCATTAAACACTGGTGTCGCAAACAGGGCGGTCGGCCATTTTGCACCAAACCAAACACCTATAGGCAGTCATATATGATGCAGTCTTTGGACACCATACCCCAACAACAAGCCAATAGTCCAGAGAAGTGGCTTCATTATTACGGCTGCAGTGACGTCACTTTCATGAACAATCCAACAATATTGCATTTTACTTGCTAATTTCAGCCTTAAGATGTCTTCCCCTCCTCCACCGAAATACACTGCGCCCATTCTCTTTAGCAAATGATACAAAATAGACGGATTTGATCCTGGCCTGTCTTTACCATTTTCTAAGCACAGACCTTAGAAGTCTACCCAATCCTTGCTTTTCTTTATGTATTTACACATTTATATCCCGCATATCCAAAATCTATGCGGGTTACAACATCACACTCATAAAATAAAACAATACAGTTACTCAATAATGCAGCTTAAACATACAACATAAGTCATTTAACATTAGAGGAATTTCTCAAACACTGGATTTGCTATCTAAGCCCCATCCTGCCCCATCATAACACATCAAATCTTTAACTAACTATAACCATTATAACAAGTGAATTATATACTAATTAATAATAAATTTTTAATGTTAACATTAAAAATGTATTAATTAATATATAATTCACTTGTTGTTATAATGGTTATAATTAGTTAAAGATTTGATAAAGTTAGTTTATTTGTAAAATCTCTTTCTCCCCTCTTTTTGCTGTTAACAATTTTGATATATGGGGTTGATGTTTTTAAGGCTTTATTCTGTAACATCACAACACATCAAGCAGTCAGAAAAGAGTGGGAGCCAAAGCAGGCATCAGAAGGGACGATATCCAATTGATTGAATAAACTCGTTATTGTGCAGATTCACAAACAGGATTCAACACAAGCTGTGTTTCGGCAAAAAAAAAAAAAAACCTTCATCAAGAGTCTACCAAATGCCAGAATATTCATAAAGCTGTACATAAAAATCAAACAAAAGCCTAGCCACAAGAGTACTGTATTCCCGAGGGCCATGATCACCTTGATCTCGCTTCTCGCCTTTTGAACCAGCTCGGCCTTGAAGTCTTGGCTGACACTGAAGGAGCCAACCATGCCATGCGCTTCAGAAAAATCTTCAGAGGCCTGCTTCTGATGCTTGTTTTGGCTCCCACTCTTTTCAGGGAGCCTGGCTTGCTTTTGTGGGATTTCCATTTCTTCTTTGCTATGTTGTGGATATCACTCATGGTTCATTGCCTTTCTGTTCATTTTCCCATCCATTGTTTTTGGGTCCAACAAACTCATATATGTTTTTGTCTAATTCTACTCATGGACTTAAACTCTCTTCGGACAACGCAAATTCGCTGTATGTTCACTAGTAGACCTTGGATCTCATTTCTCAGTCTTTGTCCATTTTCCCACCTATCTTATCGGCTTCACGATGTATACCTACACTCTCTACTTATATAAGTTATTTAATCATAACTTTTTTCATTCTGTTTAAGGACCCTTGAGGAAGGCAAAGTATTGCCGAAACACAACCCATGTAAGGTCCTTCTTCTAATTCTCCGAGCATTAAACATTCGGTGTTAATATTGTAACACCTTGACACAGACTTCTGGTACCTTATATGTATTTATTCATGTGCTAGTTTTTATTGTTTTTATGGCATAGTATTTTGAGGAAATAAAATATTTACGTAAATTCCTGTACATCCAGGAACCTGTGTTCCACTTTTGTGTTGCTTTTGATATTCTCGCTTTTGTTGTGGAATATTGGTCGCCTACCGTTGACTTTGTTGTTTGCTCATCATAACACATCAACAGCCATGAGGCCATTTCAGTTTTATTTTGATTCCATCCTCTATCTGTTTAGGGATCCTCTGTGTTTATCCCATGCCTGTGCTTTTGATTAGAGAATGACACAGTGACAAAATTCATCACCGTTCCCGTCCCCGCGGATAACTGCGGGAAATAAACCCATGTCATTTTCTAGTGTCTATTTCATCCTCTGTCCTTCTAAATCAGCATTCTTCAAAGCAAAGCTTGCGGGTCAGTGGTTGTGGCCATTCATACTCTGATTCTTATGGGAGCCAAGGATAATGAAGCCATTGTGACATCACTGATGTGATTGGCTCTTAGGCACTGGTGGAATGAGGCATTATGACATCACAATATCTGCTCTGGATACCAGAGACTGTCATTCTGTAGTGTCTGTTTCAACCTCAGACCTTCTACACCAGCATTCTTCAAAGCAAAGCTTGCGGGTCAGTGGTTGAGGCCATTCATACTCTGATTCTTCCCTCTCTCCTTAAAGAATGACATGAAGATGGTTTCCCGCGGTTATCCGCAGGGACGGGAATGGTGATGAATTTTGTCACCGTGTCATTCTCTACTTTTGATAGCCATATCTTTCTTTTTGCTTCTGGCAGTTTCTCGGTATTCTTTTCTATGTTCATCTTCTTGCAATCTTCTGTATTTCACGATTGCCACGTCTTTTGCCTTTATTACTTTCCATCACTTGTGTGGAGAACCATATTGGTTTCCTTTTTGTCTTATTTTTGTTTACTTTCCTTACATTAAGATCAGTAGCCGCTTTAATAGCTTCTTTCTCTTTCCAGTTCTACGACAACTACTAATCATCTCTATAGTGCTATTAGACATACAAAGTGCTGTATATCACAACACAGAAGAGACCGTCCCTACTCAATAGAGCTTACAATCTAGTCAAGACAAACAAACTGGACAAGGTGCATCTATATACAGCCTGACGTACTGAGTCTGGATTTCAGAATGTTGTTGTTCTTTGAGATTCTGAAATGTTGCTATTTGGAGTCTCCAAAGAATAGCAAGATTCTAGAATGTCAAAGAGTAGCAACATTCCATGAAGAATCTCCAAAGAGTAGCAACATTCCATACAACTACTACGCATTTCTATAGCGCTACTAGACATACACAGCACTGTACATTAAAAAACAGAAGAGACAGTCCCTGCTCAAAAGAGCTTACAATCTAGTCAGGACAGACAAACTGGAAAAGAAGGTGCATCAATACAGAGTGCTCAGGTGGGGGAATTACAAGACAGATACTGGTGCTTACCAGGTGGGTTGGAGTTTGGAATTAAAAGCAGCTTCTATGAAGTGGGCTTTGAGTCTGGATTCGAATACTGCCAGACATGGAGCCTGCTGTATCGAGTCAAGATTCCGGAATGCTATTGTTCTTTGAGATTCTAGAATGTTGCTATTATTTGGAGTCCCCAAAGAGTAGCAACATTCCATGCTATTACTACTACTACTTATCATTTCCCAACCCCTCCCCCTCCTCCTAAATAAATTCTGCCCCCAAACCTCCACTTAAATAATCTCTTCCTCCCCCAAAACACCAACCAAGTATTCAGATCCCTGACATGTAATGTAATCTTATTTGTACTCTAACTGTAATCTATTTGTTATATCACACAGTAACATACAGTCTATTTAATATCCAATTTGCAAGTTCTTCCAGAATTAATCCAGGTACCTCTCCTCCCTTGTAACAAACCCCCCCCCCCAAAAAAAAAAAAAACCAAAAAAAACTGTTGTAACTTCACTGGAAATGTCCAGTTAGCTCTTTTGTAATCCGCCTTGAACTGCAAGGTATAGGCGGAATAGAAGTCCCTAATGTAATATAATGTAATCTATAGCACTGCTAAACATATGTAGCACTATATATAAAATGTGGATTCAAAAAGTAATTATACAACCGCTTCTCCGAGATAAAAAGCTAGGAACAAAGTTCACGAATTGAATCCACATTTGTCTTCTGATATTTTACCATCAAATTGGACCCCTGAGGAAGGCTTGTCCGCCGAAACATGGACCGTGTCAGGTCCTGTCTTGCTTAATCTAATCTATTTGTGTGGTTGCTCATACCTATACAGGCTCAAGGCAACTTTAAAGAGAGAAGAGATAAGAGGGGGGAATGCGGGTGGGAGGGGAAGGGGAGGAGAAGAGGAGAGGTTGCTGGAGATTAAGGGCTCCTTTTACTAAGCTGTGATAGCGTTTTTAGGGCGTGCAGAATTTTAACGCGTGCTAAGCCCGTGCTAAGCGTCTAGAGCTAACGCCAGCTCAATGCTGGCATTAGTGTCTAGTGCGTGCGCTAAAACCACTATCGCAGTTTAGTAAAAGGAGCCCAAAGTGTCGATCAAATGGGTTTTCCGTTTTCTTTGGAAGATAATGTGGCAAAGTTCAGTTCTGGTTATTTCTGTCAGGCCATTCCAAGTTTTTACTCCTAGAAAGGTAAGCATGGAGTGGAAATCTCGTTTGTAGTGAAGATCTTTTGTGGATGGGAGATTTCGTAGCATCCGGTTGAGGGCTCTGTGAGAAGTAGACCAACGCCATTGAGAAGAGCTTAACTCTTTCAGGACCATAAGGATCGTAGGCCAATTTTTGTTGTTTTGACAACATTTTTATGGTAAAAAGGGCTTGCAGATGCCAAAAAATTGATTTTTTTTTGTGAAATATTATTTTTTTAAAAAAAAATCAAACTTCTGGCTTATGGACAGTGTGGCAAGTGAATCTTCTCGTCAATCTGGCAACGACGCTAATGAATGAATGTCGGAACCAGTTTGTTTACATAAAGGCAGTATCCTATGGAATCCGTACATATCAAATTAAAAAAAAAAAAAAAAATTAAAAAAAAGAACTGTAGACTATCCCAATCAAAATTGATAGGATTTTAAAGTTATGGGACAAATATGTCCCTTGGTCCTGAAAGGGTTAAACACATGTGGATTATCATTAGTAAATTTGCTAAGTGTGGCTATTAACCAATAAATCATGATCAAGAACATCCTCCTTCACAGTTTCCTTTTGTTTTTGTCTCCTGGACTTTTTTCTATAGTGGAGCAAACGGGTCTTCCTTTCTTTTGGTTTGCTATCTCACATTTCAGCCTTGCATCTACCATTTTGTATCTCAGATTATGCATTTGTATAGTAGGAAACATAGAAATACGATGGCAGATAAAATCCAGTCTGACTATCTGCAGCATCCACCATCTCCTCCTCTTCCTATAGGCTAAGGCTCTTTACAAATGCATTGTGATGTCATAGAGCATTATGGTTATAGAAACAGTAACATGATGGCAGATAAAGGCCAAATGACCCATCCAGTCTGCCTGTCTGCAGCATCCACTATCTCCTCCTCTCCCTATTGGCTAAGGCTCTTAACATTTGCATCTCCTCTTCCTATAGGCTAAGGCTCTTTACACCTGCATTGTGATGTCATAGAACTTTAGTAACATAGAAACATGGCAGATAAAGGCCAAATGGCCCATCCAGTCTGTCCATCCACAACATCCACTATCTCCTCCTCTCCCTATTGGCTAAGGCTCTTAACATTTGCATCTCCTCTTCCTATAGGCTAAGGATCTTTACAGATGCACTATGATTTCATAGAACTTTAGTAACATAACCAAATGGCCCGTCTAGTCTGCCTATCCGCCTTAACCATTATTTTTTTCTCTCTCCAAGAGATCCCACGTGCCTATCCCAGGCCCTTTTGAATTCAGACACAGTCTCTGTTTCCACCACCTCTTCCGGGAGACGGTTCCATGCATCTACCACCCTTTCTGTAAAAAATATTTCCTTAGATTACTCCAGAGCCTATCACCTCTTAGCTTCATCCTATGCTCTCTCACAGCAGAGTTTCCTTTCAAATGAAAGAGACTCAACTCAGGCGCATTTACGCCTTGTATTTAAACATCTCAATCATATCTCCCCTCTCCCGCCTTTCCTCTAAAGTATACAGATTGAGTTCTTTAAGTCTGTCCCCATAAGCCTTATGATGAAGACCACACACCATTTTAGTAGCCTTCCTCTGAACCGACTCCATCCTTTTTATATCTTGTTGAAGCCCTTTGCAAGGGTGTTTGGTTTTTTTTTAAAATTTGCATTAAGAGCAGAGACCGTTTAGAACTGTTAAAAGCCTCAAACAGATGAGAGAGTATTTTATCATTGTAATTCACATTGGTAAACTTCACAGAGAAACCCAAGTCACAGAAGGTCCTATTTAACACTACAAAGATACGGCTGTAATCAGTCCTCATTTTCCTGGAATCTTTCAAAAACCAGTACATGTGAATCGATTTCAGGACCTGCCATCCAAAGTGTATTCCCTCAAATTGCAGCCAATTTCCCAAATAACATTTTGCCTCTCGCAAGTCAGATTTATGTTTTTATTACCACAATCTTAATGAACAGTTTTCTGAAAGGACCCCACTCTGTTAAAGTACAATTTGAAATGTCCACCACAGAGAGAGAGAACAGAGAAGAAAAACAGGAAAGGTGGGTGTTTCTGCGGGTTACCTCTTAAGAACTACCACCCCGGGGTGAGGCAGAGAGCTAAAATCATTACTACTTGCTTTCAGAACACAGGGCCATACCCACGTCGGATCAATGCTCTCGTCAACGGAGCCAACGCTGTGGAATGAATGGTGCTGAAGATTTCATGACATCAGAAACCTGCAGAAGCGCTGCTTGCTATGTGCTTTTCATGGGCTTGGGTCTTCCAAGAATTTATCTTATTTCTCTGATTTGTTAATGGAACCTGATTGCTTTTTCCTTTTCTATTTTATATGGCTGATCAAATAGTATTCACTATTATAAGAATCTCGTATTTATGGTGGATCATCAGGCTTGCGCAGTAATCTACTATGATATTTTTAGAATACTGCAGAAATCGTCATTGATCCATTTTTTTTATCCTTTCTTTTTTCCACATTTTTGTGTGAAATCTAATAGCTTTTGTGTTTAATAATTTATAATTTAAATATCCACTTAAAAAGTTTTTCTTATTTGAAAGTTAAGCACTTATCTTTTCATCAAAATTTTGCCGACATGTTTCGCCGACATGTTTTCGCCGTTCAGGCTTTTTCAAGGCTGTCCCCTTTTGCTAACGCTGTCCCCCCGTCTTGAAAACATAACTCAATGGGGACAGCGTTAGCAAAAGGGGACAGCCTTGAAAAAGCCTGAACAGCGAAAACATGTCGGCGAAAACATGTCGGCAAAATTTTGATGAAAAGATAAGTGCTTAACTTTCAAATAAGAAAAACTTTTTAAGTGGATATTTAAATTATAAATTATTAAACACAAAAGCTATTAGATTTCACACAAAAATATGGAAAAAAGAAAAAAAAAGAAAGGATTAAAAAAATGGATCAATGACGATGACTGCAGTCTTCTAAAAATATCAAGGTAGATTACTGCGCAAGACTCTGATGATCCTCAAAAAATACAAGATTCATATAATAGTGAATGTTTATGGGTCACATACTATTGAATAGGGTTGTTAACTATAGGATGATCTAAAGAAATTTAGCCATATAGAAAAACCTGATCAACTAGTATGGCATTTAAAAGAGGAAGAAATCTTTGGAACCAAATTTGGCAAACTTACAAGGTGAACCTGTTTCCCTGAAGCAGCCCTAAACGGAGATGGGGGTTCAGTGAGTAGCACTCCAGCTCCATGAACCCAGAGGTGAGGACTGGCTCCTGTAGGGAGGGAGAAGGACGAGAGAGAGAGAGAGAGAGAGTGACCTAAGGGCAGCTGAAGTTACCACATTCGCAGTGGGTATGGAAGCACAGTGGTGTGTCGATGGTGAGAGGTACCCGGGGAAGTAGCGCCCTTGTCTCCGCACACACACACACGCTCCTTCCCTGATCTCCCCTGCCATGTATGCATCCCCCTTCTCCTCTACCTCTAGTTCAGTGGTCTCAAACTCGGGGCCCGCCAGGCACTATTTTGAGGCCCTTGGTGTTATAAAGAACGATTCTTTATAGAAATCGTGTGCCTTAAGTGTCCGGCGGTCGCGTTCTGGAACGTTGCCCGCTTCACTGCTGCAACCTCACACGAGCGCTTTCCTGCGCCGTCTGTACGCGATTGTCCTCTCCACTCCACCTCACCATCGCGTACGGATGCAGGAAAGCGCTTGAGTGAGCTTACAGCAGTGAGGTGGGCAACGTTCCAGAATATAAGGCAACCATTGGAGGCAGTGCAGCTTGGGCGTGTGTCCGGTGCTGGAGAAGGTGAGAGCTGAAGGCGGGTGCGGATGCGACCGAAGGACACTTAAGGCACAAGTTTTCCTTGTTATAAACATCTCTTACTCTCATTGTATGTAACTTGTCGTAAACCGCTTTGAACTTATGGTATAGCAGTATATAAGAAATAAAATTATTATTATTATTATTATTATTATTAAAGAATCATTCTTTATAATACTGAGGGCTTCAGAATAGCTGGTCCAAAATCTTGTCTCGTTGATAGTTTTTCACTTTCTGCATGTTGCACTGCTTTTAGCTGTGTATAGCTGAAATTATCAGAAGCAATTAAGGAAAGATTTATCAACTATAGTTTATAAATATTTCCTTAATTGATTCTGATAATTTCAGATAATCCACATTTTGGATTTGTAGGTACTTACCTCATGCAAAGTTGTCATTTCTTTAATAAGACATAAACTATTTTTTTCTGCGGCCCTTCAAGTACCTACAAATCCCAAAATGTGGCCCTGCAAAGGATTTGAGTTTGAGACCGCTGCTCTAGCAACAAGAACTTCAACGTGCTTTTCGCACCCCCGTCAGCGTACATTACATCACATTTACATTTCTAGATCGCAAAGCCATACGGATCGACACGGTTCACAAAGCGATAAAAACTGGACATTTCCAGCTCTCCCTCCGATGTCGCATCGGCGGGAGACACGATGCGGTTGCAAGGAGTATGTTCAAGTTGTCGCTCATGATGGCCAACAACTAGAGGTTATGGGGAAGGGGGCGCATGCGTGGCGAGGGGAGGAGTGGGAAGAGGCGGGGGGTGTAGAGGAGGAAGGCTGCCCGTGCCCCCACCATTATGGCGCCCGGGGTGGACCGCCCCTACGCACCCCCCTTACTACACCACTGAGGAAGCCAAAAATGTTGCCTGGAAGAGGGCAAAGAAGGCCACATCACGCATAAAGCCCTGTCCATACTGGCATTTCTAAAGAGGTCATGGTTAGGGTTACCATATGGCTCCAGAAAAAAAAGAGGACGGATCGAGACATCTGGGTTTTACTTACATTGCTTTCATTCAAAGTAAAACCCAGAGGTTTCTATTAGTCCTCTTTTTGGGGCCGCGTCTGGAATGCAGCTGCGCACGTGCCGATGTGACATCATCGCGCTGCCTCCGCGCAGATGCCCTCCAAACGTGGTCCCAAATGAGAACAGAACTTGTGCGGGGCCAGGGTTGAGGGGGAAGAATGGGGCAGGACAAAACCTGGCAACCCTGCCCCCGCCCGAAAAGAGGGGGGTTTGAAAAATAGGAGGAGAAAGAAGAAATTCCGAGTTAAAGTGATTTTGTAAAACACCAGACTTGCTCTCTCTGGCTGAGGTAAATTGTTTTGGGAAAATGAACATTATAAAATGACACATTCTGCTGTGGCAGAAAAGAAATAATTGTTACATTAATGAGTTAGGTGAAAAGGTGAACAGAAGAGTGGGCTGGATATGTAAATTGCTCGGTGGATGGAAAACAAAATTAATGGTCCAACATCCACACACTTTGGGGATGATTATCTATTAAAGTTGGTACATAAATTTGGGGTTAATGATGCACATAGACTAAATGAAAGCAACTGAAGCCTGTTAGGGGGATCAGTGAAAACTCCTCATCTGAACCCAATTAGAAAAAAAGAGATTTTGTGTGGGATCTCAGTTTCTTGGCCTTTCCGCTGAAAGGAAAGTGCTCCCTCTATAGATGGAAATCTGAACTGCAAGCGATAGACTTCAGAGGGCTAGTTAAACTCACAAAAGAGCTTAAGAGCTGTGGTTCTAGCAGGGAAGTGACCCCCCTGGAAGCTCCTGTTGAAGACAGGCCCACCAGGAAGAAGAGATGACCAGTGGCATGACTGGGGGTTTCCAGACGTCCAGGAAAACCCGGACATGTCCTGTTTTTAGAGGATTGTCCAGAACCCGGCAGTTTGTCCGGGTTCTGGAAAGCCCCGATGAGCTGCGACCACATCTGGATGGCCTCTGAGCATGCGCAGATGACGTCGCACACATCCGCGCCTACTTCGGGCCCTCCAAAGTTCGTGGGAGAAGATGAAAGGAGACTTTGTGGGGGGCGGGGCTGGAGGTGGAACGGGATGGAGCCAAGTGTCCAGGGGTTTACCGCTCAAAATATAGTAACCGTAGGCAAGACTATCTTTTGGAGCAGGAATAGGTCAAGGTACCCTTGGAAGCATGCTCAAGGCAAGACAGAAGGCCTTTGAGGGGTACATTTGGTACTCCGGGCCCAGCTGTAGAAAGGCCTCTGGGAGCACAATTAGTGCTAAGAGACCAGCAACAACCACCGGGATCACACTTAGGGCAAGGCAGATGGCAGCCCAGCAGCAGCCATTGGGAGCACACTCAGGGCGAGGGAAGGCCTTTGAGGGTACAATTGGTACCCGGGACCCAGCAGCAGAAAGGTTCCTGGGACCACAATCAGAGCTCAGCAGCTACTGAAAGGGT
The DNA here is from genome assembly GCF_902459505.1 of Geotrypetes seraphini. Lineage (NCBI taxonomy): Eukaryota > Metazoa > Chordata > Amphibia > Gymnophiona > Dermophiidae > Geotrypetes > Geotrypetes seraphini. The sequence goes on from NC_047087.1 coordinate 307,719,476, forward strand.
TTGGTGAAGCACAATTGACACACAGGACCTAGCAGAAGCAAAGGCCCCTGGGAGTGCTATCAGCTGGCTGATCCAGACCTCAATTGGATGTCCATCAGCCACCGTTCCAGAGTACACTGGCAGGAGGGTAAGATCTATGGGAAAATAACAGAGAGATAGACTAAGTGAAGAAGCAGAACTTAGGTAACCCTGCCAATATAATTTAAAAAAAAAAGTCTTGAAAAGTAACAAGTATATGTGTCTGAAGCTGCCACATTAGTAAAGAGACTGACTGGTTCCAAGAGTACTGTTGAAAGGTTGCTTATCAAATACCTTGCATCAAGAAAACTTAACAAGTTGCTGCCAAAACACTTTTCATAAATTAAATGTGTTACTGGTTTCATACAATATTATAGGGTTACCAGATTTTTCCGGATGGCTTTTCAAAACCTGGCACTTTGTTCTGGCAACGAGCGATGTCAGGATGGCATTCGCGCATACGCGGAGTCAACGCGGTGACATCATCGCGTCCCACTAGAGCATGCGCGAATGCCATCCGACCAGTGGCGTACCTAGCATATGTGACACCCGGGGCCCATCATTTTTTGGCACTCCCCCCCCATCTGTACGAAAAACATGATTTTTAGTAACAAGCCACACGTCACACATGAGTACCTAGGAAAAGGCAGCATCTTACATATGCAGCGAGCAGTACAACATCAATACACCCATTGTATAACTAAGCAAGCCAGACTAGTACAGATCAATCCTACACCATCAATCCTAACAGAAAACCATGTCTTTCGAACACACAGAACACAGAAAACACCTTCGCCTAATATGGAATGTCATCATAAACTAACCCCTCCCCCTTTTACAAAACTGAAGTGTGGATTTTAGCCACGGTGGTAACAGCTCTGACGCTCATGGAATTCTGAGCATCAGAGCTGCTACCACCACGGCTGGCGCTAAAAAACGCTCCACAGTTTTGTAAAAGGGGGAATAAAATAGAAATACATAGACAAAGGTTAAATTGAAGCAGCAAGAAACTGGACTCTGCATACAATGCAACACCACAGAAACAGTGACACATGTCTCCTAAAGCAACAAATAAATAGAAAATTTTTGTTCTACCTTTGTCTTCTCTGGTTTCTGCTTTCCTCATCTTCTTGTTACTCTCTTCCTTCCATCCACTGTCTGCCATCTCTCTGCCCCTATATGGCATCTTCTCTCCTTCTATGCCCCTTCCAGAAACTGTATGCCTCCCCCTTCCATCTCTCCTTTCACCCCCATTGGTCTGGCATCTCTCTCCTCTCCTTCCCTCTCCCACACCTCTCTTCTGCAATCCCTTTCTTCCCTCATTTTCCTTTTCAATTTATTTTCTGCATCTATCTAGATTACGTTTTTACTACCCTCTAATCAATTTCTTTTTTACTGTCTACCTACAGCTCGCCACCTCTTTCCCTCACCCCCTCCAGTATTTCCTTTGCCCCCATCATGTGCCCTCCTTTTATTTATCCCCTCCTTCCATCATGTGCCCTCTTTCTCTACCCCTTCCATCTAGTACCTTCTCTTCTCTCTGTCCACTTCCATCGTCTGCTCCCCTCTTTCTCTCCTCCCATTTCCTTCCTGCATTTGCTCCCTTATCTCTTCCATCTGAACTTCCATCCAGCATAGGCTCCCCCTCTACCCGCCACACTACCATCCAATGTCTGCCCTTTCTCCATCCACCCCTCTTCAATCAGCATCTGCCCCCTTTCTTTCCCTCCAATCCAATTCCATCCAGTATCCTTCCCTCTTATGTCTCTCTCCCCTTTCCCTGTACATCAATTCCATCAGATCCACCCTTCCATACCACCCTTCCCCCTTTCTCTCCCTGCACCACTCTTTCATTCCAGCAGTCCTGCTCCTTTCTCACGATGACTGTAGCTGCCAGCTTCCGGTCCACCCCACTCCGACGTACTGGCTCTGGAGCAGAGTCGGCAGCCACCTGCTGGAAGGTCCCGCGATGACTCCAGGCTTTGCTCTGGAAGAAGTAAGTTACGTCGGAGGAAGTTGACATGGCAGACACAGGGAGTTGCGGCAAGGACCCACGATGACTGCATCTTCTGGGTCCACCCCCTCCGACATAACTTACTTCTTCCGGAGCAAAGCCGGCAGACGAGTCATCGGGGGACCTTCTTGTACCTCAGCGCAGCTGCCAACTCTGCTCTAGAGCAGTGTTTTTCAACCGTTTTACACCCATGGACCGGCAGAAATAAAAGAATTATTTTGTGGACCGGCAAACTACCAAGACTGAAATTTAAAAAACACATTTCCGCCACGTCTCCGCAAGCTCAGTCCCCGCAAACCATCTGATCCCATACGCACAAGTGTCAGTTATGATTTTATATTGAATATATTTTATTAAAGTAAAAAAAGAAACTATTCTGTACAATTGTCATTTCATAAAAATAAATATACAGAGCAAGGACCAACAAAACCCCTGTCTCCCCTCCCCTTCATATATATCCCCTCTACTATCAAGAAAACTGAACAAGCCAAATTATTATAAAATGCTACACAGAAATATCATGCTAACAGAATACTGCAGTCACACATGACAGGAATAGTGTTAGGGGAGTGCAACTAGGGCAACTGCCCTCTGGTCCGAGAGAGCACTAAGCCAGTTAGAAGCTAACGAAGCACTGCCTGGGCTTTGCAGTCCCCAGTTATGTCTCTAGCAGGATATATATTTCAAATCTGATATATTATAATGACAAAATAGAAATAAAATGATTTTTGTCTTCCCCATGTGCTTTCAGCGTCCTCCCCCTCTGTTTTACCCATTTCCCTTCAGCGTCTTTTCCTCTCCACCCTACCTTTCCTCCCTTTCTCCCTCCCTGCCCTTTACCTTCATGGTGCTTTCACTCCCCCCCCCCCAACAGGTCCGATCCGACAAACCTCCCTGCCCTGTGGCTAGCGATGTCTAAACTGCCTTCTTACAGCAGCCAGAGCGTTTACGGCAGTCATATGCAACTACAACGCTCCAGCTGCTGTAAGAAGGCAGTTTAGACATCGCAGGCCACAGGGCAGAGAGGTTTGTCAGACCGGGCCTATGAGGGGGGGGGAGGTGAAAACGCCACGAAGGTAAGGGGCAGGGAGGGAGAAAGGGAGCTAATTCAACTCGGCGGCAACAGTAAGGAGGACGGCAGTAAGGAGGGAGGGAGCGTGATAGGGACCGGGCCAGCTGTGCATCCCCCTAATGCTGCACCTGGGGCAGACCTCCCCCCCTCCCTCTCCCTTGGTACGCCATTGCATCCGACGTCGCTTTTTGCTCGTGCAGGTTCAGGGGGCAGGGCCTGGGTGGAACGTGGTGTGGCCTGCCAGAATGGGGTGGGCCTGGGGGCAGAGCCATTGATCCAGATTTTCTGTTTGTAAAATCTGGTTAACACTAACAATACAGTTAAACTATTTAATAGTCATGCCAGTCTTTTGGGCCCTGCCACATGTCAATCACTGACAGGCATCGCTTCCAGAATTGCGGCTCCCGAGGACCCTAGATACTGGAAATGTATGCCAGGGTTTTACAGGCCGACATTTCCGACGCCCAGTGTCCCAGAAGTGCATAGTGACACCGAAGTCCAGCACCGCTCCCTAACCACACCTACTTACAAGCTTTGACGTCACTATACGAGGCGTATAATACGCCACTAGCCTCCAGGGACCTAGGTGGTGGTCCTGGAAGACACGTAATAGTAGCTTTTTTTTTTTTTTTACAAGGTTTTAATGGTGCAACCAATTATCACGCCACTTAAACCTAATTAAACCAATTAAGTTAGGTGGTGGGAGGGTGGATACCTCTGCCTAACTTATGGTGGCTGCTGGAGAATCCAGCCCTTTGGATTTTCTTGGGGGGGGGGGAAGGAGGGATATTCCAACCATTAACGCTTTTCTCCACTAGGTGGAGGCATCAGATGCTAATCATTCAAGGACTATCTTAGCTGAAGGTTATTTTCAAAGGTCTCTCTTATCTCTGGGATCTTATGAAATAAAGATGCTTGTTTTTCAGTAGAACTTGTGTGGAAAAAGGTCCTTTTCAATTAAGACCCATGCATAATGCTTGTGCAGTGAAGGCGCTGTAAAGTGACATTCTTATTAGAACAGAGCAATTATAGCTTCATGTTGTATAATCCATGTGGCATCCTTGGCAGTGTAATTAGCTCCCAGAAATAGTAGGAAACTGCTGAAAAAACTTGTTGAAATCATGCATAAAATAATTTTATTCAGAACGAACATTGCTACTCACCTTGTAAAAGGTTTTGTTTTATTTTTAAATTCTACTGAATAATAAATATGATTGAATTTTCATGGGTTTTTCTTGCATGATTATTTAGTTCTTTCCTATGTAAATAGCATTTCTTTATTTTAATATAAACCAGGTAAAACCACAATTTTATGCTGTGAGAGAACTTGTGGTTTCTTGCACAGCGAGTTCATCTGGAGTACTGTGTGCAATTCTGGAGGCCACATTACAGTAAAAATGTGCAGAATTGAATCGGTTCAGCGGACGGCCACCAGGATGATCTCGGGGCTCAAGGGTCTCTCGTACGAAGAGAGATTGAACAAATTGCAGCTCTACACTCTCGAGGAACGTAGGGAGAGGGGAGACATGATCGAAACATTTAAGTACCTCACGGGACGTGTCGAAGTGGAAGATGATATTTTCTTTCTCAAGGGACCCTCGGCCACAAGAGGGCACCCCCTCAAACTCAGGGGCGGAAAATTTCATGGCGACACCAGAAAGTATTTCTTCACAGAGAAAGTGGTTGATCATTGGAACAAGCTTCCAGTGCAGGTGATCGAGGCAGACAGCGTGCCAGACTTTAAGAATAAATGGGATACCCATGTGGGATCCCTACGAGGGTCAAGATAAGGAAATTGGGTCATTAGGGCATAGACAGGGGGTGGGTAAGCAGAGTGGGCAGACTTGATGGGCTGTAGCCCTTTTCTGCCGTCATCTTCCATGTTTCTATGTTCTTGAAGGAAGTGCCTCGTTTTGATTCCTTTTCAATAAAGACCCTTTACGCAGTCCTTTCATGGGCAAAATGTGGCCAAGTTGAACACCGTGTTGTTTTTAAGTTGTGCAATTTATCGCTCTATGGTGTGGCCGCACCTTGAATACAGTGTGCATTTCTGGTCACCACATCTCATAAAAGATATAGTGGAAATAGAAAAGGTGCAGAAAAGGGATGGGATGACTTCCTTATGAGGAAAGGCTAAAGCGGCTAGGGCTCTTCAGTTTGGAGAAGAGACGGCTCAGGGGCGATAGGATAGAGGTCTATAAGATACTGAGTGGAGTGGATCAAGTAGATGTGAATTGCTCGATGAAGCTACTAAGTAGTAGATTTAAAACAGACCGTATTTCTTTGATCGATTGTAAGTGCTGTCTTGAAGTCATAAGAACATAAGAATTGCCGCTGCTGGGTCAGACCAGTGGTCCATCGTGCCCAGGCAGTCTAAATGAGTCCAGCCTTACCTGCGTACGTCCCAGTTTAGCAGGAACTTGTCCAACTTTGTCTTGAAACCCTTGAGGGTGTTTCCCCTATAAGAGCGTTCCAGTTTTCTACCACTCTCTGGGTGAAGAAGAACTTCCTTACGTTTGTACGGAATCTATCCCCTTTCAACTTTAGAGAGTGCCCTCTCGTTCTCCCTACCTTGGAGAGGGTGAACAACCTGTCCTTATCTACTAAGTCTATTCTCTTCATTATCTTGAATGTTTCAATCATGTCCCCGCTCAGTCTCTTCTTTTCGAGGGAGAAGAGGCCCAGTTTCTTCAATGTCTCACTGTACGCAACTCCTCCAGCCCCTTAACCATTTTAGTCGCTCTTTTCTGGACCCTTTAATGCACTGTTTTTGATTGGAAAATTAATAAAGAGTTTAAAAAGTTTTAAAAACCATACCGGAGAAAAATTTTTTTTTTTTTTCATTCAATGTAGAATTCAACGCTGGAATTTGCCATCAGAGAATGTGGTAAAATCATTTAGCTTAGCAGGTGGTAATGTGGAATATTGCACAGTTTGTGCTCAGTTTAACAATTATTTATCAATATGTTGATATATGAGGACATACAAGTCTGTTGGCAGACAAGGCATGTTCTAAATTCTGGTCAGAAGCCAGCCCCTTATATAGGGAATTTGGCATCTTGAACACATAGGATCAAAGAATATATAAAAGGATTGTATTGTAACTCTTCACTGTTACTTGTAATCTACTCTTCTCCTGTAATGTAATTCTACTGGAAATGCCCAGATATCATCTTTTTTTGTAATCCGCCTAGAACCGCAAGGCACAGGCGGAATAGAAATCCCTAATGTAATGTAATGTAATGTAATGTAATTCATTACTATAAGTGCATAGGTTAGTTTACTAATGAATCCATACCTATGGTTTATATCTTTTGTAACAAGTTTCAACTTTCAAGTTTATTAGGATTTTATATACTGCCTATCAAGGTTAGCTAAGGGGTTTTACAATCAGGTACTTCAGCATTGTCCCTATCTGTCCCAGTAGGCTCACAATTTATCTAACGTACCTGGGGCTATGGAGGATTATGTGACTTGCCCAGGGTCAGAAGGAGCAGCGTGGGATTTGAACCCACAACCCCAGGGTGCGGAGGCTGTAGCTTCAACCACCGCGCCACACACTCCTTGACCATCTGATTACCCATTATTAGAACTACAAGTTGGTCAATACTCAAGATACGAGCGACTTACAATGTTTTTCTTTATGGAAGGGCTCTCTGTCAAGTAACACTATACACGCTAATGACAGTGAAGTAATTCACATCCAGCAGGAGTCGTACATAGGTGACTTAGAATCTTAGCTCCCATCCCCTTGTGCAGAACCCTTGCAGCTTCTATCCCTCCCTTCCTCCCATCCCCCCGTGGAGTATTTTTTATTCCCTTCCATCCCCCTGCTGCCCCCCCTTCTCCCTGCAGGGGGGATCAGGGAAGGAATGGGGAGATGTAAATGAGGGTGGAGCGGCGCCACCAACCCGGGCACTTCTCATCCTCGCTATGTCACCGCCCAGACTGTCCTCTAAAAAGAGGACATATCCGGGTTTTCCTGGACTTCTGGTAACCCTGTGCATAACCAATATCAAAAGCTCTGCTTAAAGACGTGTATGCGATACAGAGCAAAACAAAACGCCAAATTGTTCTTACTCTGCCTAAAAGAAACTCTGGAGAAAGTAAGAAAACAAAAGCAAAGGGACTATGAAGCACATCTTAATAATGCCAAGTGCTTTAATAAAGCATGCCATAGTCCAACCGGCGCCCTAGGCAATGTCCAAGCACAGCAGTATAATAAGATTTACTGTCTTCCAACCGTGGCTAGATTTCATAAAACCACGCTGGGCTCCCATTCGGTTTCGGCGGGAGGGGCTGCTAGTGCTGGGCCTTGCATGTCAAGCTGCTGCCTGAGTCACTCCAGCAAAGCTCGAAAAAGCTCCGTTATGGTCAAAAAGTTTGGGCAGGAAAAAAAAAAAAATAACCCGACAAGAACTGTGTGTGGGCACAGGGGTTAGCGCTACAGCCTCGGCACCCTGAGGTTGTGGGTTCAAATCCCACACTGCTCCTTGTGACCCTGGGCAAGTCACTTTAAAAAAAAAATAATTTATAGTCTGCGTATTCTACAACTCTATGCGGATTACAAATTATTCAGGTACTCCAGCATTTTTCCTGTCCTGGCACTGGGGGATTATGTGACTTGCCCAGGGTCAGAAGGAGCAGTGCCGGATTTGAACTCACAACCTCAGGGACCCGAGGCTGTAGCTGTACCTCTAACCACTGCACCACACTCTCCCACTTAACCCCCTATTACCCCAGGTACATTAGATAGAGTATGAGCCCACCGGGATAGATAGGGGAAAATATTTGCGTATGTGAATGTAAACCACTTAGATCTGGGATCTCAAAGTCCCTCCTTGAGGGCCGCAATCCAGTCGGGTTTTCAGGATTTCCCCAATGAATATGCATTGAAAGCAGTGCGTGCAAATAGATCTCATGCATATTCATTGGGGAAATCCTGAAAACCCGACTGGATTGCGGCCCTCAAGGAGGGACTATGAGACCCCTGACTTAGATTATAGGTAGTGTATAAGTACTAAAAATAAATAATAAACCCAATTGGTACCATTTCTTTGAACAGGATGAAGATTTGTCATTCAGATAAGGTAATTTCATTCATACTAGAATGCATCTTATCAAAAGGCATGTATCTGGGTAGTACTGATCCTCTATGGGCCTCTCCTATCAAATTATGCTAGCAGTTTATCGTTAAATATATTTTATTGAGCACCAAGAAACAACAACAATCAGAATCAAGAACAAAAAACAACAAGGTAGCTCAAATTTGTATACTAAAACCATCAAACCTACCCTACCAACCCAACCCATCCCCCCACCCTCCCCCCTCTCACTGATGCCAAACAAAGTGAGGTAAATAAGAGGATAATACCAAGACCCTAGCAGTTCAGAAGGAGATAGTGTAGACCAAAAAGGCTTCCAAATTCGTTGGAAGGCCCGTCCAGGCAAGGAAGAAATGTCCTGAACACCTCTCCGTTCCCAAGAAAGCAACGTAATCATGTGACTATAGCCCGGTGAGACGCACTGAACGGTCCGCGCTGCTCCCGACGCTCATAGAGTTCCTGTGAACCTCAGGGGCGGCGCGGGCCATTCAGCACGGCTCTCTGCGCTAAAAACTGCTAGCGCACTTTGATAAGAGAGCCCCTAAATATATAACTGACCTTTTCTCCTTCCCAACCAACAGACATAAGAGAAGCTCACACTTGAACTTGGTATCTCCGCCGGTAAGAGGATGTAAATTCAAAAGTCATCATCAACATCTTCTCTCGTATCAAGCAGCATTATGGGGTAAAGACCTGGAACAATTACTTATGCTCGCTAAGACTTATGGGGAATTCAGGAGACACCTAAAAAGTTCCTGAACTACTCAGACAGCTGATTTGTTCAACCTTTCCCACATTAATCTGATCTCTAGAGCCGCTATTCACTAGTTTTAACTTGTCAGTTCTACTCAATTTGTAGCATTTTTAATCATTGTAAACCGCATAGAACTTCATGGTCCTGTGGAATATAAACTGTTTATTTTTCTTATTATTTGTTCAGGTAGACTAATTAACAAGGTCTCTATGAGCAGAATGAAAGCCAGACTGAGATGTGTGAAATATACCACATTGATCCAAATATTCTGCTAATTGATTTGTGACTAGACCCTCCATAACCTTAACAAAATGCCACTGGTTTATAATCTGTAGTATCACTTACTGATACTTTTGGGATTTTCATTATGGGCATTAAGAATGATCTTGGCATAATCTTTAGGAAAATTTTCTAATTCCCTACACCCCAGCTAGAACACTGAGATCACAATCAGAAAATCTCTTAATGGTTCCATCTCTCCTTATTATGAGCACTCCACGAACAACAAACTTCTCCGTCACTGCCCCATCTCTTTGGAACTCATTACCCCTGGAACTAAGGGATGAACCTATGCTAGATCATTTCAAAGGAAAACTAAAAACGTTTCATTTTAAAGATGTGTTCAACCTTTAACGCACTTAACTTATGAAACGTTATCTTCATTTCTGCTTTGGTTATCAGATGGGAATCCCCCTTTCTTTTGTATTTCCTTTTGTACTTCTTTACCTTAATTCTATCATTCCAGTAGGTCATTCAACCTCTAATGCACTTACCTTATGAAAATGTTATCTTCATTTCTGCTTTGGTTATCAGATGGGATCCCCCTTTCTTTTGTATTTCCCCTATATGGCTCTCTTTCCTATTTTTCAATGTACTTCTTTACCTTAATTCTATCGTTCCAGTAAGTCATTCAACCTCTAACACACTTATCTTATGAAAACGTTATCTTCATTTCTGCTTTAGTTATCAGATGGGATCTCCCTTCCTTTTGTATTTCCTTTTGTACTTTTTTACCTTAATTCTATCGTTCCAGTAGGTCATTCAACCTCTAACACACTTATCTTATGAAAACGTTATCTTCATTTCTGCTTTGGTTATCAGATGGGATCCCCCTTCCTTTTGTATTTCCCCTATATGGCTCTCTTTCCTATTTTACAATGTACTTCATTACCTTAATTCTATCGTTTCAATAGGTCATTCAACCTCTAATGCACTTACCTTATGAAAATGTTATCTTCATTTCTGCTTTGGTTATCAGATGGGATCCCCCTTTCTTTTGTATTTCCCCTATATGGCTCTCTTTCCTATTTTTCAATGTACTTCTTTACCTTAATTCTATCGTTCCAATAGGTCATTCAACCTCTAACGCACTTACTTTATGAAAATGTTATCTTCATTTCTGCTTTGGTTATCAGATGGGATCCCCCTTTCTTTTGTATTTCCCCTATATGGCTCTCTTTCCTATTTTTCAATGTACTTCTTTACCTTAATTCTATCGTTCCAGTAAGTCATTCAACCTCTAACACACTTATCTTATGAAAACGTTATCTTCATTTCTGCTTTGGTTATCAGATGGGATCCCCCTTCCTTTTGTATTTCCCCTATATGGCTCTCTTTCCTATTTTACAATGTACTTCATTACCTTAATTCTATCGTTCCAATAGGTCATTCAACCTCTAACGCACTTACTTTATGAAAATGTTATCTTCATTTCTGCTTTGGTTATCAGATGGGATCCCCCTTTCTTTTGTATTTCCCCTATATGGCTCTCTTTCCTATTTTACAATGTACTTCTTTACCTTAATTCAATCGTTCCAGTAAGTCATTCAACCTCTAACACACTTACCTTATGAAAACGTTAACTTCATTTCTGCTTTAGTTATCAGATGGGATTTCCCTTCCTTTTGTATTTCCTTTTGTACTTCTTTACCTTAATCCTATCGCCCCAGTAGGTCCTGTATGTTTTAATGTATGTTACCCTATTTTACTATCTTTTATTATGTACAAACCACTTAGAAGACTGATATACGGTTTATCAAATTTTCGTTAAACTTGAAACGTGCCTGAGGAGAACGAATATTCTATCCAGTGTAATAAAGCTTTTTTACATTCAGCTGGCCTTTCGGTGTGCACTGCCATGTGGACACACTGAGTTTGATTTTGGCACTAAGACTGTTCCAGCAAAGGCTGGAATGTCCAAAGAGCATAAGAGCGTACGCTTGGTCACAGTAGATTGTGTTAGGGATAAAGTAGAGTGAACAGCCCATCAGTTTCTCTGCCATCTCGAAAGAGAGTGGATCCCGATATTCCCCATGTGGAAAAAGTACTACGAGATCAGCAGTTGAGAGTTTTCCCTGATGTTTCTAGACGGACGCAATTTCGGAGGAAGCCGTTCCTTCACCTTAAACCTCAGGTTTTGGCAATAGGAGCTGGCTTCTTCCTTAAATTTCCATGTAAATGTTTGATATCTTATGGAAATGATAAATATACATTTGTGGATCCATCTCGGAGAATTTCCTAAAAGATAAGATTTTACTTGATAAGGTTTTAGAAACGAATACAGTATTATTTGGTATTTCCATGAGAGCCAAGAGTCAAATCTCTTCTAATAATAATAATAAACTTTTGCTCATCATGACAGGGGTTGCTATACAGCAAATTATGAAAAATTGGGATCGGCTGAATTATAATTTTTGGTGGAATTCATTAAGCTAAATCTTTGAAATGGAACGTGTAATAACCATACAGCAGGGGCATTTTAAGAAATTTAGGGATGTTTGGGAGCCATTAACAAAATATTGTACAGAATGAATATTATTTTTTCCCTTTGTTCATACACGTCCAGGGTGGGGATGGGTGGAGGGAATATTTTATGATTTATTATGCTTAAGTACAATTGTTGGATATAAGGAGGGGGATATTTGATGTGAGTTAAACTTTGATGGTATTTTAAGTGATGTTATAGTATAAAATGATTGTATCTTATGTTACACTTGTTGAAAGTTTTAAAAATGAATAAAGATTTTTTTTAAAAAGTGACATTTTAGTTAGGCCTTTATTTACCTGTTTGTGATACTGTTTTGAATAATTCCCTGGATATTTTGGTTTTTCTCTGTTTATATTAAGGTGCTAGTCAGCCCCATTGATCAGCGATAAAGTTTTATTTTAATTTTTATTTCCTTCTGTATTTTGATGTACCTAATTTTGTTAGTTGTGTTTGTATTGTGATGATAATTGATTATTGATTTCTTTAAATGTATATATCTACAATGTATTAACTGAGTTGAGATGATAGTCTTTGTAAGATTTTTTGTTATGTATATTTTATTTTTAAAACTCAATAAAAATAATTGTCCTATGGTAGAAAGCTATATCAGTCATAGACACAATCAACTACTACTTCTACTATTTATCGTTTCCACAGCGTTGAAAGGCGGACGCAGCGCTGTACTTTCAACAAGGAATAGATGGTCCCTGCTTCCTAGCCGATCTCTATTAGAAAAGCTTGGGCCTTCCCACTCTTTCATACCAGCCTTTTCTTCTCGCAACCCCAGAAAGTTTTTGTCTCCTCTCTTTACAAAGAAAGAAATCTCAAATGCTGAATGAGGCTCCTTCCCTCGGAGCTTGGGAACTACACACTCCTGGAAGTCAGCTCCTTGGAATCTGCTTCCAGTTCATTGCCCTCTCCTCGAGGGAAAGAAAGATCTCCCCTCTTTCAGTCTAGAGGAGCCCTTCGAGAGTAAAGCCCTCTTGGCGGGCTCCGTAGCTGCTCACTATGAAGCACCTAAGAGCATAACTTCCCTGGCTACTCCTGCCGCTCCTTGGGTCAATGGTGCCATCTGATGCAGGGAATCCTACTTAGGTACTATGGCTTCTACCTTTTTTTTTTATAGAATCTCTCTCTCTCTCTGACATCCTACAGATTTTATCATCGTCCCCGCAGAAAACCATTCCCATGTCATTCTTTAAGGAGGGAAGAATCAGAATATGAATGGGCCCAGCCACTGACTCTTATGCCTTGCATTGAAGAATGCTGGTGCAGAAAGACTGAGGTTGAGATAGACACTAAAGAATGACAGTCTCTGGTTTCCAGAGCTGATATTGTGATGTCATAATGCTTCATTCCACCAATAACAGCCAATGTCACAATGGGTTCATTATCTTATACTTGGCTAACATGCTAATGTATAAGGAATGAGGTTGAGATAGACAATAAAGAATAATACCAGATGGTTTGAACATAAGACCATAAGCACCATATTGGGACAGATTGAAGGTCCATCAAGCCCAGTATCCTGTTTCCAGCAGTGGCCAACCCAGGTCACAAGTACCTGGCAGAAACCCAAAGAGTAGCAACATTCCAGAGCTGAGATTGTGACATCATAATGCCTCATTCCACCAATGCCTAAGAACCAATCTCATCAGTGATGTCATAATGGCTTGTTTGTCCTATATTTGGCTCACATAAGAATCAGAGTATGAAGCCTCAAGCCTTGCATTGAAGAATGCTAGTGTAGAAGGACTGAGGTTGAGATAGACACTGAAGAATGACACAAGATGGTTTCCCATGGTTATCTGTGAGGACGGGGTTGGTGACAGATTCTGTCACTGTGCCATTCTCTATGTCTGTTTAGACACATCAAAACTTTTACCACATACAGTTTTTAGAGGTCTCTATACAAGAAATGCATGCGATAAACACAAAGAAAAGCAACAAAAATGAGGAAAGGCTAATGAGGCTAGAGCTCTTCAACTGTGTTTAAGAAAGGTTTGGACAAGTTCCAGGTCCATAGTCTACTATTACGACAGATATGGGGGAAGCCACTGCTTGCCCTGGGATCAGTAGCATGGAATGTTGCTACTCTGGGGATTCCGCCTAGAATGTTGCTACTCTTTGAGATTCTGGAATGTTGCTTCTATTTGGGTTTCTGCCAGGTACTTGTAACCTGGATTGGCCACTATGAAAACAGGAAACTAGGCTAGATGGAACATTAGTCTGGCTATTAAAACCACCACTAACCAGCTAAATAGGCACTTTTTTAAATATAAAATGCAAACGTTGACCTAAACCAATAATCAAGAGGCTTCCAAACCTCACAATACGGTTATTAAATCCAAACTGTAAAATGCTTTGTTGGACAGGATTAACAAAAATTGAGTAAATCAATCAATCAATCATGTTCCACCCCTGGCCATTCCTAGCCTAACCAGTGGCATTATCTCAGGGTCATAATTGATCATAAATTAACATACCAAGACCATATAATACAAACAGTGAAAAACTGTTTTACAAATTGCGCACGATCAGGTCATTAGCAAAAGTATTAGAACCATCAGCACTCAACATACTTATCCACTCTCTGGTCATTTCGAAATTCGATTATTGTAATTCTTTACTAAAAGGCATCACCCAAAAACAAATAAGGAGACTTCAACTTATCCAAAACACTGCAATAAAAAATCATAACAAATTCAAAAAAGTACGACCATGTAACACCTCTTTTAAAAAATGCTCATTGGTTGCCAATATTCCATCGTATTATCTATAAAATAGCATTACAGTACTCCCTTGATATTCGTGGGGGTTCCGTTCCAGGAACCCCCACAAATCTTGAATAATGGCGAATACGTTTTTTAGCGGGGGGAGACAGGAGAGGGCAGCCGGAGAGGCAGGAGAGAGCAGCCGGCGCTCCGGCTGCTCTCTCCTGCCTCTCTGGCTGCCCTCTCCTGCCCAATCATTCGCAGTCGGAAAATACCACGAATGACCGGGACCGCGAATGACCGGGGGAGCACTGTACTTTCATTCAAGATCCGCCAAGCTAATCTGCCTACCTTTATGGACAGTTTACTGATCCCTTATACTCCATCCAGAACTCTGCGGTCCTCGGACCAAAACCTTTTCTCAGTACCATCTCTTCAAGTTATCGGCACGAGACGAGCAGAAAGAAGGTAGCTGCGCTTCAATTATGGAATTCTTTGCCCGGACATATTAGAGGAGAACCCGCTCTAGATAAGTTTAAATGTTTTTTTGGAAAATGTTTCTTTTTAAAGATGCTTTCGATAATTAAAGTTCACCAATCAATATTATTTTTGTAGGTATTTTGCTTTTAAATATTTTTGCTTCTGCTTTTAGCCCCTCCTTGTTATCTTTTTCTAAAAATTATGGAGTTCCGCCCCCTCTCCCATTGTTGTCTGTAAGTCTGTCTATTTTTGTTAACAGAGGTGTGAAATGTTCCTGTTACCCCTTTTTATGTTTTTTTTATATTTGTAATTCGCTTTGAAACTACGTTATAAGCGTTTGCATAAAATTTTAATAAACACGAAACATAAGTGGCACTGAATCTCATGTAGCATTTTTAACCATTGCAAACCGCATAGAACTTCACGGTCCCGCGGTATATAAACTGTGATTATTATTATTGACTAGGCAGGAGCCTTTCCTGCTTGGTAAAAACCCTTTTGAAGATCAGGCAGTAATTTCAGTATGAGCATGAGAATATCAGTATATAACTGAAAAGGCTGGACTTGAATTCTCGGGTCCACGATGTTCACCCCATTCACCAAATTTTAAGCTTCTCTAGAATGCTGGGAATCCATTTGTGAAAATTAATGGTTGTTTCAAATGCAGAAACAGTCTTTTATTAAATTATCATTAGGTGGGTGAGTGGGAGGGTGAAAATGATTGGTTAAGTATATTTGAAAGTTAAATGTGCTTATATTGACTTATTATATATGATATATTTATCTATTGCACTATTGCAGATTTGAAAATCAGTAAAGATTTATTTAAAAACAAAACAAAACCAGTCTTTCCTAGGTAGAAAACTGAAACATGTTGTTCTCTATATTTCAAAGCAACACCCTCTGGAAGCAAAGGTACAGATGTACTACATGCTTTTTTTCTGTTTTATAGAAGAAGAAAAAAGCCTACTACATCTGACTCTTATTCCAAATGGACATTTTTCCATTCTATGTCCATTGAAACAATTGTTATTGGGGGAAGGATATATGATCTTTCATGCTCTAAAGAGCAAATATCACATAAACGGGAGAGAGACTGAACTGAGCAGGAAAAAGGCAACATGTAACAAATTGCCTCCGTGCTGTGAGGCCTCTGCAAGAGATCATTGGTTCCTTCAAAGGTCACCAAGATGCTTTTTAATTTCAGACATGTCACTGCTGGAAGAATTAAGGCGATTAGACATTGCTTTTTGACCGGGGGTGTCTACTTCTTTGGCTTCCACGTGTTAGGCTAGCAATGATACTTGCAAAACCAGTAAGTGTAACTAAAAGCAACATTAAGGAAGCTCAAATATCTCCTTGAGTTCAGGAGATTTATCTTGTTGCTAAGGAGACAGAAAATGTGTTGCTGAACCACTGGCCTTCACAATGGGATTGTTGCCACCATTGAGTCCAATACATGAAGATCTATCGCCATCTAGTGGATAAAATTATGCCTGCGTCTGATATACTATCCGCAAGGTAATGGCGGAATAGAAATCTCTAATGTAATGTAATGTAATGTAATACTAGACAGGAAATTGCTCTTAAAGCCAGACAGGAAAACTGATTAAGGCACGGGGCATGGGTCAAGCTACTTAGCAGACACATTCCCTTTCAGTAGGGTCTTGTGCTGATGGATGACACACCATTACTACTTGACAGTTAAGATAACATCAAACATTAGGATACCAGCTTTCACGCTTGGAATCTAGACCAGGTAATGACTCCAGGAGGATGAATTACTCTACCACCTCTGGCTTTCTGACAACCAGCAAATCCTGAAGCAAAAATGAATGAAAAGCATGTGCCCAACAGAAGAGGGAACTGGTACAAGTTCCTGCAATAAGGCCCACCCAGTTCTGCCCACATCCCGCCCCCCATCCCCCAAACCTCCCTTAACTTGTTCGTGCATTGGGGACAGTATCCACACATGCGATGCGATGATGTCACGCGTATGCAAAACGATGTCATCCACACATTCGCAGATGCCGTGCCAACGTCGGAAGTTTTTCAAAACCCAAAGTGCAGGGTTTTGAAAAGCCATCCAGATCCCCAGACATGTCCTCAAAAGGTAGACCTGTCCGGGGAAATCCGAACGTCTGGTAACCCTATGCCAAACTGTAAACTGTTAACATAAAATTGTCAAGGTATTTTTTGTCAAATTTTTTACTTTTTAGACATATAACTAGCAGACAAAAAAAAACAAACAAACACAAAACACACTACCCTGTGAACTGTCACTACATACAAAGAGTTAATCAAATGAACCTCAGACACACTGACTGAATACACAATTTTAAGTCAGGTACATTTAGCCAACAAGGCAACATATCCTTAATCATCGGCTCCTCTTACATATCAGGTGGGAAGTTCAGTATAAAAACTCAGACATGGGGCTAGATTCACTAACCTGCCCGAATCGGAACAATCCGTTTCCGATTCAGGCAGGTCCAACTGATTCACCAATCAGTTGTATTCAAATGGGGTCGATAGGAGGAATGCCCCCATTTGCAAGCAGGGATCACAAATGTGCGATCCCCACTCATTTGCACACCCTGACAGTAGTGACAGGAGAAGCAGCCTCCTGTCACTGCTATCAGGACTCTGCCCTAATCTCTTCTGCCTGCCTTGCCCCGATCTCTCTTGCCTGCTTGCCGGACCCTCCTGTTCTCTGCTACGCGTTTCCTGCAGTGCAAGCCCATGGTTTTGAAGTGGGCCTGCACTAAGGAGAATGGTGGCAGAGAGCAGGAGAGATTGGGGCAGAGCAGGAAGGCAGGAGAGCCAACACTAGCCCCAACCACTGGCCTGACATACCGGCTCTCCCCGACACCCCCTCCCCCCCCCCCACTGCCTCACCCACGACTGGCCCACCCCAGGTCGGCCCAGGTAGTCGGGCCCAGCCCAACCACCCTGCGTTCCTCTTGAATGGTTGGGAGCAGGAGGGGTGCCCGGTCCCTCCTGATCCTAGGTCAATCTTCGGGAGCAGGAGGAAAGTCCTCCTGCTCCCCTGGACGCCACTGTGCAATAGCGGCCTTAAGCCCCGCCCCGGTGCATCATCTGATGCATGGGGAGGGGCCTAAGGCACTGATTGGCTGAGGCACCTCAGGCTCCTCCATGGCTCCTCCCAGGGAGGAGCCTGAGGTGCCTCAGCCAATCAGTGCCTAAGGCCCCTCCCCTTGCATCAGATGATGCGCCTGGGCGGGGCCTAAGGCCGCTATTGGGCGGCAGCCAGAGGAGCAGGAGCGGGAGGACTTTCCTCCTGCTTCTGAAGATTGGCCTAGGAGCAGGAAGGTCCAGGCACCCCTCCTGCTCCCAACCATTCAAGAGGAACGTAGGGTGGGTGGGCTGGGCCTGACTGCCTGGGCCGACCTGGGGTGGGCCGGTCGTGGGTGCTCACGTTACAGAATGGTATATGTTACTCAAGTTTTCTATTCCGATTTTACCTATTCAGTTCAAGGTCGGATTACATTACAAAAGATTGGGTCAGTTACCCAGGAAGTTACAATGAACAATTTGAAATGGACAATCAGTAGAGTTGCTAGTACAGGTAGTATGCTGAGCTGACTAAAGCTTTTACTGAACAATTTACAGCTTCACTTGAACAGTCTTTACCATAGATTTCCTCCGGTTTTGTACTGAAAAACAAAGACTCCTCTGAATGATGGTTTAACTCACTCTGAGTTATATTGGCAATTGTATGAGGCTTTGATTCAGTTAACCCTTACTTATGTGACCTTGGTGTTAGCAATCAGACTCTGTAGTTCTTGAACAACTTTCTTTAATAGCATGAAGAATAAACCACTTACAATTGATGATTTCAAGGCAGTTCAACATTCACAGAATCTTCTCACTCTACCAGCATATTCTATTCAAAGGGAAGCTGGGAGTGTATCCACACACCTCGAGGGAAATAACGCTGTGCTCCAGACTTAGATACAACCTAAGCTTTGTTAGACTGTTAGAAATAAAAGATGGAAACCTGGTGGGAGAACAATGTTAAATCCAGGTTCTCATTCAGCCATGCGGTCTTACAAATATGGCAACTGTTCTCTCTCAAACTGAAGGGCGGGCAGGCTTAAGCTCTGTAGTTGCAGCCTGGCTCTCTAGGAGAAGCAAAGCTTTCTGGGGATTTAAGTCCACAGAGCATACTTTACTTATACATCTTAGCTTAAATACTTATACTTGCTCTTATACAAGAAACTAAGTAAATGCCCACATAAAATGGGGGCGGACCAGGTGGAGCAGTACAGTTGTTGATACAGTTAGGACATAGTTACAAATACATAGCTACAGGTTCAAGTAGGTCATCGGCTCATCGTTATGTGCCAAGAGTTGCATTGGACATTTTAGAAATGGGCTTTCACGATTACCACGATTTCACGATTACCACTTTAGTTACTTCAGGGTTAGCTCCGGGTTTTGGTACAAAAATGCTTTTAGAAGTTTTCTGAGCCTGAGATAGGGCTAGATTCACTAAGCTTTGCGAGCCTTCTCCGACACCGACCCAATTCACTAACCTTCTGCCGATCCGATCTGCACATGCAAATGAGGAGAAAATGGCATGCAAAGTAGGAAGACAGTGATTCACTAAACTGAAGAAGGAACACCGATTGGGCTGGTCAATCCAAAAAGAAGCGACTGCTGAAGGCCAGTCGCTCACATCCTTGCTGACTGCCCTGCTCTCTGCCGCCCTGAAATCCCAGTATCAAAAAAATAAAACCAACAAGTTCTTCTTCACCCAGAGAGTGGTAGAAAGCTGCAACGCTCTTCCAGAGTCTGTCATAGGGGAAAACACCCTCCAGGGATTCAAGACAAAGTTAGACAAGTTCCTGCTGAACCAGAACATACGCAGGTGAGGCTAGTCTCAGTTAGGGCGCTAGTCTTTGACCAAAGGGCCGCTGCGTGAGCGGACTGCTGGACATGATGGACCACTGGTCTGACCCAGCAGCGGCAATTCTTATATTCTTAACAAAATAAAACATTTTAAACACATCCCCTGTCCTCTGCCAACTCTTCTGCTCTCTGCCTCCCTTCCCTGCAGTGCGAGCCTGTGGTTTTAACCCGCGGGTTAAAAGCGGGGCTGCACTACAGCATATTCTGTTCCAGAGTGGTGCAGCCCCGCTTTAAACCCACAGGTTAAAACCACGGGCTCGCGAGTAACTGGCAACCTTCGCTTCCTGTGCTTTGGGTCCCAGGCCCCACTACTGAACTGATCAGACACAAGCTAGATTTTTTCCAATCCACATATCGTGGGGGCCAGCGAGTGCAGCCACCCCTCCCCCCTTTCGTTTTGATCTCAAGCTTGCGCGGACCACATATACAAGCAAAGAGGATGGTCTGCGCATGCGTCTGGATCGCTCTGCAGCGATCCATGGGGGGGTCGCTGTGGGGCATGCTTCCAATCACCTAATTTGCATGAGGACTCTTTAGTGAATCGGTCACCCGGCAAGACCCGGGCACAGATCGCCCAGGGATCGGATCAAAAAGGTGAGTTTAGTGCAGTGGTTCCCAAACCTGTCCTGGAGGACCCCCAGGCCAGTCGGGTTTTCAAGATAGCCCTAATGAATATGCATGACAGAGATTTGCATAAAATGGAGATGCCAGGAATGCAGATCTGCTCCATGCATATTCATTAGGGCTATCTTGAAAACCCGACTGGCCTGGGGGTCCTTCAGGACAGGTTTGGGAATCACTGGTTTAGTGAATCTAGGCCAGTGGTTCCCAACCCTCTCCTGGAGGACCACCAGGCCAGCCGGGTTTTCAGGATAGCCCTAATGAATATGCATGAGAGAGATCTGCATATAATGGAGGTGCCAGGCATGCAAATCTGCTCCATGCATATTCATTAGAGCTATCCTGAAAACCCAACTAGCCTGGTGGTCCTCCAGGACAGGGTTGGGAACCACTGACTAGGCCATAGTGGTCCCAAGATTGTAGTGTAAGCAGGAGTTGGTTGCAGCATCTTACTAATTAATATTGGACAGATAAGGCAATTTGTTTGGTAGGCTTTATAGTGTTGCATGCTGGGAATTTTAAGCGGGGAAAAGATTTCTGGTGGAACCTCTGATGGAGGCACCCTGGAGCAGGACGAGAAGTTAAAGTTTGTATTCGTGCATTCATAGAAGATTTGCTGATAAACTTTTACTTACAAGGGTTTGTGCAAGAAGGCTGTAGCTTCATTAACTTCAGAAGCTGTGCGACACTTGCTGCAGGCAAAGTGCAGAGTAAATTAATTTAAAAGTCTAGGATAAGAGAAACAACAAAAAATGCAATTATCATCGGTGACCGGTGTTAAACCTAATTTTTATCTGAGAGATAACCTGAAGGGCTGGTTCTTCTTATGGAAATTCCATGCATCTTCCCAATCTGTTAAACCAATGGTATCAGATTAAAAGCCTAAAGTCCTTTCCACTTAATTGAATTTTACCTGTATTAGTTTCTGCTAGGCACAAAATAGCTGGCTGTACTGAGATATTTGGTGTGGTCAAGTGTGTGTGGAGAAGGGCATTAAATCCTCACCAAGTCAGTCAGCAAAACAGTTTTCTTTCAGGGCTTCATCTCGGAATGCAATATTTACTTTTGTTATTTTGAGAGACATTTAAAGGTACAGCGTCGAAAGAAATTCAGGAAATTTTATCATGACTTGTCCTTATTGTTCCACTAATTCATTGAGAAAGATGTGAAATCGTTCCGTAAAAGGACCCCAAAATTATTTCTTCCCAGCGATGTGTGGTGATGTCACCCACATATGTGCCTGACTCAAACTACGTACATCAATCCATTACAAGTGGCTGTGAATAGATTTCAAAAATGTATTTTTCACTGCACATAGGTTAAGCTCTGCCATTTGTTGCTGGAGGATATGGCACGAGTAAAAGCAGTTAACGTGGCTGGATTTTTTTGTTTAAAAGGTTTAGAAAGGTTCCTGGAGGAAAAGTCCTTGAGCAAATCCATTGCTTATCCTGTGAATAAGCAGCATGGACTATATCTGCTTTTTAGATCCTGCCAAGGTCTTGCGACCTGCTGGTCGCTGTTGGGAATAGGATACTGATACTGACCATTAAGTGCTTTTGGTCCGACACCTTATCTTACTTATAATTTTAAAGCACCCTAATGTATATTTTCTGTAAACCGCTTAGAACCTAACGGAATTAGCGGTATATAAGAAATAAATTACATTACATTACATTACACAGTACAGCAGTGTGTGTCAGACTTTTTAAGCTGCTGGCACACAAATCTCAGGGCTGAAGCTGGAGGGCGCCCAGAAATGTGCGGACGTTGACGTGAGGACACCACACGCATGCATGTGTGGATGACCTCCAGCTGAAGCCCTGAGCCTCCAATTACCGCTGGGAAGGGGGAGGGGGAGGGTGTGCTGTAGAAGAGGTGAGGAGGAACAGAGCGTCCGGCACCGGCTGACTGACTACAGGACATACCTCTCAGGGCACATCTGGAATCCTCTGAGGAACACAGTTTGTGATACACTGCAGTACTGCAATGCCTGGTTTTAACCACAGGGTGTCACTGTTCTATGGCAACAGCTTTTCCAATGCATTTCCACCACTAGATGGCAGTGCCCATAGCAACCAGCAGCAAAGTACAGGGTTCAGTCACTAGCAGGCTGATTCTCAAAACCTATGCGGGCAATAAGACCAGTTAGAATAGGAATAGGGTGCATATAAATCTACCCGGAGTGTGGGAAACAAAAAGTTTCTTTTAAGAACATAAGAGTTACCAGAGACAGACCAGAGATTCACCAAACCCACTACAGTGCTCCCCCGAGATTCGCGGGGGTTCCATTCCAGGAACCCCCGCGAATCTCGAAAAACCTCGAATACAGTTTTTTCAGGGGGGAGCCTGAAGAGGGCAGCGGTAGAGCAGCCAGAGCGCCGTAAGTGCAGGAAATCACTCCGACCACCTCTTCCTGCACGGTCGGGCCTTATCCAATCAGGAGCTGCGTGTCAAAGCATGTTTTTCCCCCTTGTATTTGCTTTTTCAGTGTGTATATACAGTCATTTGAACATCGTTTCCTTTGAGCATTGGAGAACTATTTTTTTTTTTTAACGCTGTTCCAACACTATTTTGTGTATGCTGTTGGCATTACAGATGAAAACAGGAGGGTCAAATCCACAAACCGATGACC
This sequence comes from Geotrypetes seraphini, assembly GCF_902459505.1. Lineage (NCBI taxonomy): Eukaryota > Metazoa > Chordata > Amphibia > Gymnophiona > Dermophiidae > Geotrypetes > Geotrypetes seraphini. The sequence continues at coordinate 307,742,588 of NC_047087.1, forward strand.
AAAAGACAAAGAGTGGAAATGTCCAAGAAAACCAAGGTGCTTATTTCAAACTTCTGCTTTTATTACTATAATGGCTCGACCCGTGTTTCGACCACTTCGGCCTTCCTCAGGAGCCTCATAAACCACAAACTATATTGATTGCAGAGTATACTGTATGACAAACAAATCATCTTAAAGACGCTGTGAATCTATCTATGTGAAAAGACAAGTGAACAGCAAACAGCTCTCAATCCCACTCTCATAAGTGGCGCGATCGTGCGTCCGATGTCGACACTGCATTTTCAGCTGCTTTCTTTGCTGTGCTGGCTTCTTCCTCAGGTTGCACCACCTCAGACTCCATAAGACTTGTTTGCTGTTACAGCCAGTCACTCGGAACTTCCTCTCAGACATCAGAATTGACGTCGGGAAGAAGGCTTCTGGGCAACATGAAGCAGAAGCAGAGGCTGCGGCAGACAGGGGGAGGGTTTGAACTGGCGCTGGAGGGAGGGAGGCAGGCTTTAGCGTGGCAGGGAGGGGAAGCGATCGCCGGTGCATTGTGCCCTTGCACAGCTTCAGGCCACTGTCCCTGAAAACGGGACATTTAGGCGTCCCGAAGCGGTGGATCGGGACAACGGGATGGTCGGTCCAATAACAGGACGGTCCCGTTGAAAACGGGACATATGGTCACCTTATGTATAACCGAAAGTTTTACAACACAGCCTAAACGAAACTTGGACGTTGTGATTTAGACCATTTAAAATATGGTCAAAGTCACAAAAAGCAACCTAAAGTGGCCAGATAAGCACTGCAAACACATAGTACAGACCCCCACACACTACCCCAGTGATCGTCCCCCTCCCCCCCACCCCCACACACAAAAAAATCGTAATCACAACTTTTAAATTCTGCCTCCAGAACATCAGCACCTGGCAGCCTGGCATAGAAAAGCCTAGTCGTGCTGCACAGAGGCATCTTAAGTGGTCTTGGGGGTGGGTTAGAGACCCATGCAGAGGTGGACCCATGCCCATAAGTCACTGTAATGACTGCATTGATGGTGAAACATGTGCACTCCCCTATAAAAACCCCTAACCCTTTTGTACTGCCCTATAAGTGGCTCCTGCAGCCATTAGGGCTATTGGTTTGGTAGATAGGTGGGTCTAGGAGATTCTGGAAGTGGTTTTTTGGGGGGTGGGGGGCTCACCATTACCTCTGAGGGAGCTATGGTTAGATGATTACATGGCACTCTTTTTGTGAAGTTCACAGCAGTGCCCTGTAAGGTACCCCACTGTTTAGGTGCCCTGCCCATCACTTTGCAGACCCCCTCCCACATCCAAAAGGTCTGTTTCTAGACGTTTTGGACTTGGATGAAAAGTTGGACGAAAATATGTTATAAAGATGGACGATTTAGCGATCTGGACGATTAGGCGGCTGGACATATAGTTAGACAATTTTCGAAAAAAAATATTTTTTGGACGTATTTTCCGAAAATGTGTCCTACGCTGTTTTTTTTTACTTTGGATGACTTGAGACTTAGATGAAAACAGACTTAGATGTTCCTTTCGATTATGCCCCTCCACGCTTTTCAAAGAAGGGAAGGATAATTTAAGTTTTTGCATAGTTATACCCGACCAAGCCGTTTTTAGGATTCCAAGACAGAGGAATTAGTAAAGGACAAATGCCGAATAAGATTTTAAAGGTTATACAGACACATTTTAAGTGTATCCTGGAGAGTATCGGAAGCCAGTGAAGTTTAGCCAGTAACGGAGATACATGCTCAAATTTGCCTTTACCAAAAATCAACCTAGCCGCAGTGAAAGTAGGGGCCCTCAGTGTGAGGTGATAAGCTCAGGAGAGAGGGCACAAAGGCCTACTCAATTGCTTAGACAAGCCAAAGGTCAAAATCTCCACGTTTTTAGTCACACACCATCATCAGGTGCCCCCTGTTTGTGTGCTCACACAGTAAATAGCCCTAATAATGCTACTAATGCCAAAATGGTGATAAATTAAGTTAAATCAAAATTAATAAGAAAGTTTTTGCCCCCGTCCCGTGAACCAAACGGAAAAGGAACTCACAGTGACAACGTTCATTCATTCATTCGAGTCCATCAAAAAGCGCTACACATTTGCTAGTTAAAAAAAAAAAGCCACTTAGCTGCATGAAAGTCTGGTCTCAAAAGAGCCACCACACTTACATAGTAACATAGTAACCTAGTAGATGACGGCAGATAAAGACCCGAATGGTCCATCCAGTCTGCCCAACCTGATTCAATTTAAATTTTTTTTTTTTTTCCTTCTTAGCTATTTCTGGGTGAGAATCCAAAGCTTTACCCGGTACTGTGCTTGGGTTCCAACTGCCAAAATCTCTGTTAAGACTTACTCCAGCCCATCTACACCCTCCCAGCCATTGAAGCCCTCCCCTACCCATCCTCCTCCAAACGACCGTGCAAGTCTGCCCAGTAACTGGCCTAGTTCAATATTTAATATTATTTTCTGATTCTAAATCTTCTGTGTTCATCCCACGCTTCTTTGAACTCAGTCACAGTTTTACTCTCCACCACCTCTCTCGGGAGCGCATTCCAGGCATCCACCACCCTCTCCGTAAAGTAGAATTTCCTAACATTGCCCCTGAATCTACCACCCCTCAACCTCAAATTATGTCCTCTGGTTTTACCATTTTCCTTTCTCTGGAAAAGATTTTGTTCTACGTTAATACCCTTTAAGTATTTGAACGTCTGAATCATATCTCCCCTGTCTCTCCTTTCCTCTAGTCTAGGGTATACATATTCAGGGCTTCCAGTCTCTCCTCATACGTCTTCTGCTGAAGATATTCATTTTTCTGGAGCTGAAGAAACGATGTACAATTCCAACCGAGCTAGGTTTCAAGGCTAGGAGCCCCTTCATCAGGGACCACCAGAATTCATGAGGAACACTGCGTTGATGCCGCTGATCCGTGAGGCTGCCCCGGTCCTGTGTTTTTCCCAAATAAACATTTGATTTCACTGAAGTACCACTGTGCTTGTGTCGGGGTTTTCTGTGGCATTATACAGGGTGCCCACACTAACACTCCTTGATTTTAAATGGTTACAAAACCAAAATTTATTGGAATATTCTTTCACCTTTGAGGCTACTCAAAGTTTCATCAACTCATAAAGTTTCATATGGTATCTGTTGATTACATACACTCGACGGGCGCTCCACCTGTTACTCGGCAAACATCGATGCGATAATTGAGCTCGGATCGGACTCTCTGAAGCATATCCGGCGTGATCGCGTTTATAGCTTCAGTGATTCGTTCCTGCAGATCATCCAAAATTGTGGGTAGTGGCGGTACGTACACTCTGTCTTTCACGTACCCCCAAAGGAAAAAGTCACAAACAGTAATGTCCTATGATCTCGGAGGCCACATGAGGAGCACCTGGTCATTCTGTCGTGTTGCATTGTCTGAAGGTTGTAAGATCTGCACCAATGGCAGCTTATAAGGGTGAAAGTGCAAACGATTGTGTAAGATCTTGCTCACCGTGCTCTTTGGGACTTGAATTTGCAGCCATCTTATTTATAAAACATATTCCAATAAGTTTTTATTTTGTAACCATTTAAAATCATGGAGTGTTTTTGTGGGCACCCTGCATTAATAAAAGCAGAAGTTTGAAATAAGCACCTTGGTTTTTCGTGGACATTTCCACAGTTGGTCTCTTGCTGTTGACGTTACTGCAGGAGTTCCGAAAATCGGCTTATAGGTATTAGACACCCAATGATTGAGAAAACTGTACGATTTAGTCACTAGACGTCACAGTGGAGTTTACAACAAAGGAAATGAAAGGAACGTCTGAATCAAAGTAAGAAGAATGGGTTTGGCAGCACCGGGGAGAAGCGGGCATGGTGAGGAAAATACCGATGTATGTGTGTGTTTCCGTATGTTTTATCTCTCTGTAACTGGTAGAGGAGAAAAAGAAAAGCCAGCTAGGGAATTATTTCTTTTTAAACTGCTGTGTATCAAAATTTTCGATGCTGTAGACGCTGGAACCGCTTCTGCAATTGAAACGGGTGGGGGTTATTACTCTGGAACCTCTGGTGCATTGCTTGAACTCAGGTGTCTGTTCAACAGTTTTATGTCCGTGTCAAATCTGGTCATTAAATTTTCAGAGTTATTCTCTCCTCCTCCACACACACACACCTCAGAAAGATAGGCAAGACAAGACACATTCTCAATCCCTTAACGTGTAATTTCTTTCAAACATCCATTGGGTTGCAAAGAATAAAAAATGATTCCAATATTACAATGGCAAACTTCAAAAACCCATTGTTTAAGTGTACTGAAAGCACCCCAAGGAGGAATCCACAGTAAAAAGCTCTTTTTTTTTTACAACCTAGCAGACTGTAATTTCACAAAAAGATTGAGTTTCAGAAAGTTTTACAAAAATGCACAGCACGTCCCTTAGCATGCATAGTTGTCAATTCTACATATCAATTCTTGCCTCTCTCTCTCACCCCAAGACAGTTTCCACAGACCACTAGAATGCCTGCTGCCAGGCAAATGGAATTTATTTATATCCACAAAACAGAAAGAATAACATCTTAGATTTAAAGAGGAACTGCTGCCAATTTAGACTGCAAGTGTGCAGATTGTCGACGGGAAGATGTAGCTAGGATGCTTAAAGATGGACAATGTACCGCTTTTTAACAGGAATAAGTAGTAAAGACCTATAATTTCAGGAGTTTGAATACTGAATATTTGTCCCCACTAAATGACACAGTTTGGCAAATATAACATCAAATTCTACTTGTAAATTGTTCTCTTTATGACGGTGGGGTTTTTTTTAAGGGCGATCCGGTCGACATTGTATATCTGGATTTTCAGAAGGCGTTCGACAAGGTTCCGCATGAACGACTACTTCGGAAAATTGCAAGCCATGGAACTGAGGGTGAAATACTCACGTGGATTAAAAACTGGCTGGAGCATAGGAAACAGAGAGTGAGGGGTAAATGGACAATACTCGGACTGGAAGAGCGTCACCAGTGGGGTGCCGCAGGGCTCGGTGCTTGGACCCGTGCTCTTCAATATCTTTATAAACGATCTGGACATAGGTACAACGAGCGAGGTGATTAAATTTGCAGACGATACGAAGTTATTCAGAGTAGTGAAGACTCAGGGGGATTGGGAAGATCTGCAACGTGATATAATCAAAGCTCAAGGAATGGGCATCGACATGGCAGATGAGGTTCAACGTGGATAAGTGTAAAGTGATGCATGTCAGTAACAAAAATCTCATGCACGAATACAGGATGTCCGGGGCGGTACTTAGAAAGACCTCCCAGGAAAGGGACTTGGGAGTTCTGATCGACAAGTCGATGAAGCCGTCCACACAATGTGTGGCGGCAGCAAAAAGGTCAAACAGAATGCTAGGAATGATAAAGAAGGGGATCACGAACAGATCGGAGAAGGTTATCATGCCGCTGTACCGGGCCATGGTACGCCCTCACCTGGAGTACTGCGTCCAGCACTGGTCGCCGTATCTGAAGAAGGATACGGTACTACTCAAAAGGGTCCAGAGAAGAGCGACTAAGATGGTTAAGGGGCTGGAGGAGCTGCCGTACAGCGAAAGATTAGAGAAACTGGGCCTCTTCTCTCGAACAGAGGAGATTGAGAGGGGACATGATCGAAACATTCAAGGTATTGAAGGGGATAGACTTAGTAGATAAGGACAGGTTGTTCACCCTCTCCAAGGTAGGGAGAACAAGAGGGCACTCTCTAAAGTTGAAAGGGGATAGATTCTTTATGAACATAAGGAAGTTCTTCTTCACCCAGAGAGTGGTAGAAAACTGGAACGCTCTTCCGGAGGCTGTTATAGGGGAAAACACCCTTCAGGGACTCAATGTAAGGAAGTTCTTCTTCACCCAGAGAGTGGTAGAAAGCTGGAACGCCCTTCCAGAGGCTGTTATAGGGGAAAACACCCTCCAAGGATTCAAGACAAAGTTAGACAAGTTTCTGTTGAACAAGAACGTGCGCTGGTAGGGCTAGTCTCAGTTAGGGTGCTGGTCTTAGACCAGAGGGCCGCCGCGTGAGCGGACTGCTGGGCATGATGGACCACTGGTCTGACTCAGCAGTGTCAATTCTTATGTTCTTAAGAAAGCACATCCCCTTGGTCCTTCTGAGTTGAGTTTTCATAATGTATCGGGATGCTAAAATGTGCCTTCCTATGCAGTGGCAGAAGGGCCTCTGTCCCAGAGTAATGCCAGTCAAGCTAATGAAGGAGGGGGGGGGGGTGGTATATTCTAGGGCAAGAGCCCAGGAGCAACATATCCTCAAGAGTAGAAGGTAATATAGAAGAGGAGTGGGGAATGGTGCTTACCATCGTCCTCTCCTAAATAATAATAATAACTTTATTCTTCTATACCGCCACAATCTTGCGACTTCTAGGCGGTTTACAATCAGGAGAGCCGGATATGCAGCGAAATACAATATGCAGATAATCAGAGGACATGCAGAGACCTTAAGAGGCATTAGTATAGAGTTACAATTTGTTGAGTAAAATATAAGATGTACATTTTAGAAGATAATTTCCGACAGGACCTGTTAGGAATAACTGGCAGCGAAAAATTACGACAAGAGGAAGGTAACATATTACATATACGACGAGATGAAGAAAACATATTATATTTATAACAGTGCAGTAAATTCAGGTGGATTAAGGGGGGGGAGAGGGGGGGAGCGGGTTAGTTGTTTAGGTATTTCTGGAACAGGTATGTTTTTAGGCGTCTCCTAAATTCCCCGTAGGTAGTGGGTGAGAGCAGTTGGTCTAGGTCTTTGCCCCCATAGGGCTGCTTGGTGAGAGAGAAGGTGTTTGTGGTGTTTTTTTCATTTTGCAGCCTCTAACAGGAGGGGAGATGAATTTTGAGTGTGTGTTTCTCTTGCGTTTGTTAAGGAATAGGACTTTTGATTTTACACAAGAACATTAGAATAGTCATACTGGGTCAGACTAATGGTCCATCTAGCCCAGTATCCTGTGTTTCCAACAGTGGTCAATCCAGGTCTCAAGTACCTGGCAGAACCCCAAAGAGTATCAAGATTCCATGCAAAATCTAAAAGATTAGCAACATTCCAGAATCCTATAGAGTAGCAGCATTCCAAGCTACTGATCCCAGGACAAGTGGTGGTCTGCCTCAGTGGTAGACCTATGGGCAGGTTCTGTAAACTGATTGGCCAAATCGCACACCTTGAGCGAAACTCTGATCCAGGCAGTAGTGCTTTGTAAACGTATAAACTGAGGACCCAAGTTGCAGCCTTGCAAATATCTTGAATAGGAATGAATTTCAAGTGTGCTATTGAAGAAGCTGTAGCTCTTACTTTATGAGCTCCAATTGTACCAGGTGAGTGAAGTTGCGCTTTTGTTTAGCAAAATTTGATGCAATTCGCTATCCAAGAGGATAGAGCTGTGACGCTGGTTTTCCTTGGGTAGCTGGGTTATAGGAAATGGAAAGCTGATTTGTTTGATGTAAGGGAGCAGTAGACTTGAGGTAAAAAAATTAATGCTCTCCTGCAGTCCAAGGTATGAAGCGTTCATTCAGACTGTGAGAAAAACTGTTTTCCAAGTAAGGAAAGAAAGTGAAGCAGATCCCAATGGTTCATGCATTAAAATATCCAGGACCAAGTTCAGGTACCATGCTGGTGGAGGATCTCACACTAGAGGTTGAAGATTATTAAGACCTCTGATAAAACGAGAAACCAGTGGATGATGTAAAATTGGTTTACTATCCACAAAGGTATGGAAAGCCGAGATAGCTGCCAGATGAAAATGGACAGAGTTGGATTTAAGACTAGAATCTGACAAATGTAGGGGTTATGTTAAAACATAATTGAATGGACAAAGAAGAGGATCCTGCTGGTGCTTTTGTGACCAGATATAACATAGTAACATAGTAGATGACGGCAGATAAAGACCCGAATGGTCCATCCAGTCTGCCCAAGCTGATTAAATTTAAATTTTTTAAATTTTTTTCTTCTTAGCTATTTCTGGGCAAGAATCCAAAGCTCCACCCAGTACTGTGCTTGGGTTCCTACTGCTGGAATCTCCGTTGTTGTACTCCAGCCCATCTATACCCTCCCAGCCATCTACACCCTCCCCAGCCCATCCTCCACCAAATTGCCATATACAGACACAGACCGTGCAAGTCTGCTCAGTACTGGCCTTAGTTCAATTTTTAATATTATTTTCTGATTCTAGATCCTCTGTGTTCATCCCATGCTTCTTTGAACTCAGTCACAGTTTTACTCTTCACCACCTCTCTCAGGAGCGCATTCCAGGCATCCACCACCCTCTCCGTAAAGTAGAATTTCCTAACATTGCCTTTGAATCTACCACCCCTCAACCTCAAATTATGTCCTCTGGTTTTACCATTTTCCTTTCTCTGGAAAAGATTATGTTCTACATTAATACCCGTCAAGTATTTGAACGTCTGAATCATATCTCCCCTGTCCCTCCTTTCCTCTAGGGCAGTGTTTTTCAACCGCTGTTCCGCGGCACACTAGTGTGCCGCGAGATGTTGCCTGGTGTGCCGCAGGGCCGCCATCAGGGCAGTACTACCAGTCCTGCATTCAGGGGCCCGGAGCTGACAGGGGGCCCGCGGCAGGGGCGCCAGTAGCTCGCCAAGGCAAAGTGAGTCGATCACCCAGGACTCACTTTGTCTTGGCGATCTAATCTATCGAGCCGATAAGTCTTCTTCTCCCCGACATCAATTCTGCAGTCGGAGAGGAAGTTCGGGCCAGCCAATCGCTGCCTGGCTGGGCGGAACTTCCTCTCCGATTGCAGAATTGACATCAGGGAGAGCATGCGTCGGCGTCGGCTTTGGGGCCTGTTATCCATTGGTGGGTCCTGTTCCCCGATGGCAGTGGCAGTGGCTTGGGGAACGGCAGGGAGAAAGAAAGAAAGGGGGCAGGCAGGGAAACAGAAGGAAAGAAGAGAAACAGAAAAAAAGAAAGAAAGGTCAGGGAGAGAGGAAGAAAAAGTTGGGGGAGGGAATGAGGTGTGGAGGAGAGAAAGCATACGGGCTGATAGAAGGGAAGAAAGATTGGATGCACAGTCAGAAGAAGAAAGTGCAACCAGAAATCACCAGACAAGGTAGGAAAAATGATTTTATTTTAAATTTAGCAAAGTGGAGGCAGTATTACCACAGTTTTCAAAGGAATTTGCCCAAATAACTTAATAGTTAACTGGGTAAATTCCCAGAGATGAAAACTTCCCTTCACTTACTATGCACAGTTCTGAATTTATATCTGCTGTCTATATTTTACAATATGGTCACCTTTTACTAAACCGCAATAGTGGTTTTTAGCGCAGGGAGCCTATGAGCGTCAAGAGCAGCGTTGGGCATTCAGCGCAGTTCCCTGCACTAAAAACTGCTATTGTGGTTTAATAAAAAGGATGGAGGGTATATTTGTCTATTTTTGTATGCTATAAAAACCAAATACAGAGAGAGACTGAGAGCTGTTGACGAAGAGCTACGTGTGTGTCTTTCTTCGATTCCAGCTAGAATATCAGCTTTGTGTTCAGCCAAACAGGCCCAGGTTTCGCACTGAATAAAGTATTTTATAATTTTTCACTATCCTGTTTACTTAATATTTCATAATAAAGTAATTATAAAATACTTTCTTTGTGTTTATTTGATTCCTATTCAAGAGAATTACTTTATATATAGTCAATATAGGCACAGAGTTAAATTTTTTAACATTTTCTAATGGTGGTGTGCCTCGTGATTTTTTTCATGAAACAAGTGTGCCTTTGCCCAAAAAAGGTTGAAAAACACTGCTCTAGGGAATACATATTCAAGGCTTCCAGTCTCTCCTCATACGTCTTCTGGCACAAGCCTCCTAGCATTTTCGTCGCTTCAAGTCTTCTTACGTCCTTCGCCAGATACGGCCTCCAAAACTGAACACAATACTCCAAGTGGGGCCTTACCAATGACCTGTACAGGGGCATCAATACCTTCTTCCTTCTACTGGCTACGCCTCTCTTTATACAACTCTGCATCCTTCTGGCAGATAGAAAAATACGTTTCCATTTGGATTGGTAGGACTTTCTAGTAGACGGCTGTCTAGCTGCAAGAAGGACAGTTTTCAGTCTTCACTGGTTGAGAAAGTGGTAAACATTGTCACAAACCCTCCGCAGCGTCGGGCTGTCGTGTGACAAACACAAGGATTCTGGCGTGTCCCCTCTAACCAGGGGTACCTTCAGGACTTTTCAGGTGGCTCTAGGCGACTGCCTAGGCCTATGAGAGACAAGGCAAGCAAAGAGTTTCCAAATATCACCAGTGAAACCAAGTTCTTCAAATAGGAATATGATGTTTATTCTGACCCAGAGGTCAAAAAGATGCAGCATAAAACAAAAATCACTTTTGCATTTCATTCAAAAATAAAGTCAATTGTAAAATAAAGATATCACAAAACAGCAATCTCCTGTAGTTGATTATTCCTGAGGTCATGTGCTCTGACTCAGGATTGCTTTACACTGGTGTTCACTCATAATTCAAACTTTCTCTCAGCATTAATATCAAAGGCATGTAACAGCAGATTTCAGCAGCCAAATAAAGTTTGAAATAAACCTTTGCTGTAAATCCAAATTAAACCAAAACCCTTTAGGCAATATAGCTCTTGCAAACAGATCAGCTTTTCCCTCAGCTCCCTCGTACAGGCAAAACACACAGCTGAGAGAGATAAGCTAATTAGCTTCAGGAACGGGAGTCACAGCAGGATTTCCAAAGTTCAAAACCACAAACTTAAATATTCTCTCTTGAGCTTCTTGTTCTCAAACTTGACTTTAAATCACTTCCATAGTTTAGGATTCCGGTAAGTATTATTCTTAAACTCAAAAATACTCATAAAGCCCAAACATATCTCACATTCTTCAGGCTTGGTTTGCACAGCAGGAAAACATAGGCAAAAGGGAAAAAAACCCACAAACCACTAATGGTTTCCCAGTTACTCACTTCCTTCATTCAGTGTCCATACATTCTGTCTGGCTCTCTAGCATAGGGTCAGCTACTTGTACCTCCATGCCTTCCACACAATCTGGACTCTGGAAGTTTGAAGTGGGGAGGATTTCTTCCAAATCCTGCATGGGCCAATCTGGCACGGTTGTCTCTCCTGCTCTGCTCCACAGCTCCTCACCTGCCTTAGGCTGTGGGAGTGACTCACCCTGGTCACTCGCTCCTCCTCCTCCTCCTGCTGCTTGTCTCAGCCTGCTTTTAAACAGCTCAGAGCCAATCCCCTTCAGCCTGTAGCGGGGGATGGGCTTTGGCTCTAAAGCAGCTTTTCTCTGCCTCGGTTTATCTAATGCAGCTATATTCCTTGTGGCTTCTCTAACTGCCCTAAAGCCCGGAGGCTGCTGTTGCCAGTCTGCCTGCCTCTGCTCCAGATCACTACTGCTCTGATCATAGGGGCAAGGGAGGTCAGCCTCAAGTTGAGCGCCAGAATCAATCTGATCAGCTCTTCTGCACCCGATCCTATTAGGGACCGAACTAGTGCTGGTGCTGGGTTTGTCACAACATATTAGGTTTGAGCTTTCAACTTCCAGGCTGTCAAACTGAGACTGTGGAGATTGGGATGAAGTAACTGCCTATTCTGTTGAGATAGAAGACATGGATGGTTTCCCAGTGGAATTGGGAGAGCATCTTGAAGGTTCAGGAGTGGATACCAAATTTACCTGGGCCAACGGGGAGTGACAAGTATGATGTGAACTGAATCTCTGGAGACTTTCTGAAGTACCTTGGAGATGTTCCCGCTAAGCTGCGCTGGCCTGCGCTCGCGCACAAAATAATACATCGCAGCGCACAAGTTTCTCTTCACAGCGCACACACGCGTCGCAAAGGTAAGGGGAGGTAAGGTAAGGGGACGCATTGGGGGGATTGCACTTCCCCACAATTGCCATGCTTCGGTTCCTCTTCTTCCTTCCTTCCTCCCCCCCCCGCGGGACCCTGCGGCACCATCAACTCTTACTCCCTCTAATGTCGGCCCTGCAGCTCCAGACTTCCTCGCACCTTCTCCCCTCCCCCTTTGGATCGCTATTATTTTAAATGTTATAGCCACGGAGCTGTATCCATCAGTGGAGATGTCTAACCTCGGCCTGCCCCGGAACTCTTACTGCAACAGTGACTTCCTGTTCCTGCCTAGACGGGCGGCTGCTGCAGTAAGAGTTCCGGGGCAGGCCGAGGTTAGACATCTCCACTGATGGATACAGCTCCGCGGCTATAACATTTAAAATAATAGCGATCCAAAGGGGGAGGGGAGAAGGTGCGAGGAAGTCTGGAGCTGCAGGGCCGACATCAGAGGGAGTAAGAGTTGATGGTGCCGCAGGGTCCCGCGGGGGGGGGGGGGGGAGGAAGGAAGGAAGAAGAGGAACCGAAGCATGGCAATTGTGGGGAAGTGCAGAGCTGCAGGGAAGAGTGTTGCGGTACCCAGCTGGAGGGAGAAGGAAGATGAGGGAGGGAATTAAAGGAGATGCCAGGGCTTGGAGCGTAGGAGGAAGGTATGCCAGTCTAAGGGAAAAGGAAGGGGGAGATGTGAGAGCATGGAGGGGGAGCGAAAGATGGAAGAAAAGGAAAGGAGAGAGATGCCAGAGAATCAGGGAAGGGGAGATACCAGACTATGAGGAGAGGTGTGGGAGAGGGAAGGCGAGGAGAGAGATGCCAGACCAATGGGGTGAAAGGAGAGATGGAAGGGGGAGGCATACAGTTTCTGGAAGGGGCATAGAAGGAGAGAAGATGCCATATAGGGGAAGAGAGACGGCAGACAGTGGATGGAAGGAAGAGAGTTACAAGAAGATGAGGAAAGGAGAAACCACAGAAGACAAAGGTAGAAAAAAATTTCTATTTATTTATTGCTTTAGGAGACATGTGTCACTGTTTCTGTGAAGCATTGTATGCAGAGTCCAGCTTCTTGCTGGTTCAATTTAACCTTTGTCTATGTATTTTTATTTTATCCCCCCTTTTACAAAACTGTGAAGCGTTTTTAGCACCAGCCTTGGTGGTAGCAGCTCTGATTCTCAGAATTTTATGAGCATCAGAGCTGTTACCTCCGTAGCTAAAATCCACACTACAGTTTTGTAAAAGAGGGAGGGGTTAGTTTGTGATTACATATTCCTTACTAGGCGAAGGTGTTTTCTGTGTTCTGTGTGTTTTCTGTTAGGATTGACGGTGTAGGATTGATCTGTGCTGGTCTGGCTTGTTTAGTTTTACAATGGGTGTATTGATGTACTGCTCACTGCAATATGTAAGATGCTGCCTTTTCCTAGGTACTCATGTGTGACGTGTGGTTTGTTACTAAAAATCATGTTTTTCTTACAGATGGGGGGGGTGCCAAAAAATGATGGGCCCCGGATGTTACATATGCTAGGTACGCCACTGTATGTAAAGATACCAGAAAGCTGGCGTAGCAAAAACTTCTAAGTTTTGAGTATTTAACCCTCCCACAATCTCACGGGCACTCGTTTCAAGTTTATTGAGATTTTGATTTAAACGCAATATCAAATATTTTCAATGCGTATAACAAAAATAAATTTGGGGAAATAAATAAAACCATTTGAACCAGTGTTCCCGCTAAGCTGCGCTGGCGCACAAAATATTACATCGCAGCGCACACGTTTCTCGTCACAGCGCACAATCGGAAGAGGCGTACGGCAGATGGCAGGGCGGCGAGAGGAGAATCGGGCGAGTTGGCTCATAACTTGCTGGCGCCCGATATTTTTGGCTCACGGTGAAAAAAGTTTGCTCACAACACCCGCCCGCTTAGAGGGAACACTGGGTGCAACCCCAATGAATTATTATTATTATTATTAGGTTCTTATATCCCGCCATACCCAAAGAGTTCTAGGCGGTTCACATCCGTTACATTAGGATCCGGTCTGAACACGGATTTACAAAAATTTTGTCGGAATTGCAGGTAGCGCGGAAGGAGGCAAAGTAGTTTTAGCACAGGTTTATCATAGTTGGGTTAGAAGATAAAAAGGAGGGAGTGGGAAACCAGAAGGGGGGGGGGGGGGGGGGGGGGGGGGTGGGGGGGGGGTTGGAGTGTATGCGGGGAGTAAGGACTAAGGGTCTTGTTCGCGGAAGAGGTGTGTTTTGAGAAGTTTTCTGAAGTCTAGGTAGGTCGGGGCCTCTAGCATCATTTGGGCTAGCCAAGGGTTCAGCTTGGCCGCCTGGAAGGCGAAGGTTTTGTCGATGAATCTTTTGAGCTGGCATGATTTTATGGAGGGGAAGGTAAATAACTGGATTCTGCGGGATTTCTTGTTGGTGCAATACATATTGAAATGTGGGGAGAGGTATTTTGGTGAGAGACCAAATACTGTCTTGTAACAGATGCAGGCGAACTTGAAGAGGACTCGGGATTCGAAGGGTAGCCAGTGCAGTTGGTGGTAGAAGGGGGTGATGTGTTCCCATTTGTTCAGGCCGAAAATGAGGCGGACAGCTGTATTTTGAATCAGTTTTAGTCTTCTGGTGATTTTCTTTGTGGAGCTTAGGTAAATGATATTGCAATAATCCAGTATGCTGAGGATAGAGGATTGAACTAATAGTCGAAATGCAGTGTCATCGAAGTATTTCTTTATGGTACGGAGTTTCCAGAGTGCTGAAAGGCCTTTCTTGACCGTGAGGTCGGTGTGATTTTCTAGGGATAGATGTTTGTCAAGCGTGACTCCTAGTATTTTTAATGTTTGTTCGAGTGGGAAAACCAATCCTTTCACCTGGATTGTGGTGTCTTTGATTTTGTCTTTGGGGGTGGCTAGAAAGAATTTTGTTTTGTCTGGGTTGAGCTTTAGTTTGAAGGAGAGCATCCAGAGTTCTATCTGGCTGAGTATGCTAGTTATGTAGTTGAGAAGATCCTGGGATAGACTGGTTAGAGGGATGACAATTGTGATGTCATCTGCATAGATGAAGAATTTGAGCTTAAGTTTGTGAAGGAGGTTACTGAGGGAGGCGAGGTAGATATTGAACAGGGTGGGGGATAAGGTGGAGCCTTGTGGTACACCGCAGGAGTTCACCCAGCTGTTGGAGAAATTGTCATTTTTGTGTACCCTGTAGGATCTGTTTCGTAGGAACCCTTGGAACCAGCTGAGTACCCGGTCGGAGATTCCAATGTGGGCCAGGCATTCCAGGAGAATAGTGTGGTCAACTAGGTCAAACGCACTGCTTAGATCAAATTGTAAGATCAGGGCGCTGGAGCCCCGACTGAAGAGTATGTGCAGGTGGTCTAGTAAGGAGGCGATGATGGTCTCTGTGCTGTGGTCCGTGCGGAAGCCCGATTGATTGTCGCTTAGGATATTGAATTTTTCCAGGTATGCGGAGAGTTCTGCTTTTACTGCCCCTTCCGCGATTTTGGTGAATAGTGGTATGTTAGCTATTGGTCTGTAATTGGAAGGTGCGTTGGAAGAGTCCTTTATGCTTTTTATGATTGGGGTTATTAAGATATGTCCTTGTTCTGGAGGGAAGTTTCCTGCAGATAGTAGGGAGTTGACCCATAGTAGCATGTTTGCTTTGAAGTAGATCGGAGCCGTTTTCATCACATTGTTGAAAGCATCCCTTGCAATGGCTTGAGGAGCTGGTCGAAGGGAGCAGAAGTTTCATTTGGCATTATGCTGGGAAGCGGAGTTCCCCAAGATGAAATAGGTGTGTCAGAACAGACCGATGGAGAGACCATTCATGAGGGTTGAGTTTCCTACTCAGAGTGTGTGCAAGGATATTGTATTCTCCTGAAATGTATACCGCTTGTAGATGGACCTGTAGGGTCAGAGCGAAGATCCACAGGTGGTAAGCTTCTCTGCAGAGAAGAAGAAAGCCCAAACCTCCATGTTTGTTTACATAAAACATTACCTGAATGAATAAGAATGCGTTTGCTGCAAATCCAAGGGCGGAAAGCCTGGAGTGCATAAAACACTTCCCGCAACTCGAGATGATTGACGTATAGGGAGTCTCGAGTTCACAAATGGTTGATATGCACTCCCCAGCCTTTATTGGAAAATGGAATAAATGTATAACCACCCTCATTTCAAATACTCCCTCCTATCAATCCTTCAGGAAATCAATTAAAACCTATCTCTTTGATAAATTTCTCCGAATCCTTCCTACCTTGTTGTATCACTGAAATACTTGTTGTATCTCTGACAAATTCCGGGTATACTTAACCACTCTCGGCTTACTAATGTAATTGAAATATTTTACTAATGTACTTGACAATATTTTCTGTAACATCACTGTATATGTACAATCTCTTCCTCTGTAAACTGCTCTGAACTGCTTGTAGTATTGCGGTATACAAAAATAAAATTATTATTATCTGTTGTGATAGTGAGAAGAGGCAGCGGAGGTTGAAAAAGGAAGTCCTCCTATATGGATGGAGAGGAAATCCATCAAAGGAGGGAATCTCAAATCTTTGCAGGTAATGAAATCATCTTTGAAAGAGGATGATGTCTTTGATCCCAGTGCACTTCAGGTGCCACTATAAAGGACACATGTGAAGTCTTGCATTTGGCACCAGACTGATCAAGGCTGCCATGTGACCCAAGAGGCGTAGAACAGTGCGAGCTGGTAGGGCTGAAGATTGCCTGAAGTGATCTGCAAGAGCAATAATCGACTGTTGTCTGTCTCAAGGAAGATAGGCTCTTGCTGCAACGGTGTCTAGAAGTGCTCCGATAAACGTGAGGGAGCGAGTTGGAGTGTTTGGACTTTTGGTAGTTGATGATAAAACCCAGAGATTACAGCGTCCAGACTATGGTCTGAATGGTGAGAAGTAACTGGTCTTTGGAATGTGCCTCTAGAAGCCAGTCGTCCAAGTAAGGAAAAAACATGTGATGTTGTTTTCTTAGGTACACTGCCACTACCACTAGGCACTTTGTGAAAACTCTTGGAGCTGACGAAAGGTCAAAGGGCAGAATCTTGTACTGAAAATGCTGACTCAGGAAGGTGAAGTGTAGGAAATGCTGTGGGACGGTGAATTGGAATGTGTGTATATGCATCCTTCAGGTTTAGGGTGGCTAGCCAATCGTATTGCTTCAATAGCGGTAGAATTGTCAGAAGCGAAATCATTCTGAATTTTTCCTTCTTGAGGCAGGCATTGAGTGGATGGAGATCAAGAATAAGATGGAGACCTTGCGTCTTCTTGGAAATAAGGAAGAACTTGGAGCAGAAGCTTTGTGTTGTTGTAGAGTGTAGCATCTCCTCAATTGCATTGCTGTGTATAAGGGAGACTTCTGCTGCAAGTTGCAGAATGTAATTGTGTGGAACATTGGAAGCAGGAGGAGGGTGGAATGGGATGGTGTTGGAAAGGAAATTGAGGAAGTATCCCTGGGCAATGATGCAAAGAACACACTGGTCCATCGTGATGGCCTGCCAGGTTGGAAGGAAATGTGATAGAAGGTCAAAAACTGGGACTAGGTTTCAGAACAGGCAGCTGAGATGTAGATGACTGTTTTCTGTCTCTCGTGCGCTGCTTCTGGATGTAAGGAGAGGACTGTGATCTCTATAGAGGACGGGTGTAAGGAGAAAATCTGCATCGTGGATATTGCTGAAAAAAATTGCTGATGGTAAGCTCTTATATAAGAGGAAGAGGAAGGGCGTCTAAATTGATGAGAGTGCTCAGAAGAGTGAGCTGAGAGTTCTCTACTTGTTGAGGAGTCTTCCTTAAATTGAGAGACTGTAGCTTGCACCTTTTCTCCAAACAGGTTGTCTCCCAAACAAGGAACATCTGCCAACCTATTATAAAAATCTTCCCTAAGATCAGATGCTCTGAGCCAAGCTGAGTGCCTAGCTTCTATAGCTACTCCTGCTGTAGTCATCATAGTTGGTCTCTTTTTTAAAATATTCTGTATTAATTTTACATAATAATGTACAAGATAACTCTTGCCTCAGAAATACAGAAGAAAATAAAAAAAATTAAGAAAAATTTAAAGTAAATTTTCTCCTTAGACCACAATAAATTCAGATTCAGAGAGAGGTATCAGAAAATTATTGAAGACAATCCAATTAAAAGTAAAGAAAATAGGAACTGGCTTAACAGACAGTTCCCACTATTATATAATGCTGTTCAAAATAATGGCTAAACTCCCCCAGCCGACAACGTCTTCATATTCAGGAAGACCTTCAACTGCTCGGGCAGAAAAATAAATATTTAACCCCCAGATACTTAACCATACATTTACAGGGATAAGCCAACAGAAAACTTGCACTCGGAGTCACTGTTTCAACTCTCATAGCTAGAAATCATTTCCTACGCTCCTGCATTTGTCTAGTAACATCTGGGTAGATCCATACTTTTTTCCTGTGAATAGAACTTGAGACTTACGAAAATAGTCTGAAAAATGCTTGAAAACAAAGGAAACCAATAATGTAGCTTGCTCTGAAGTCTCCGTAAGGTTCAAAGGTTCTTCAACAATTAAATTTTGAAGACCACCTTCTGGAGTGGCTTCTATTTCCTTTTTCATAAGAATATAGTATATACAATTAACTGGTGGAATATTATCTGGGGAATACTTTAGAACTTCAATCAAAAAATTTTCAACATTTCCATAGGAGTCACTCCTAGTGATTTTGGGGAATTCAGATGTGCATTGAGCCTACGGTTGTAGTTCTCTAAGTTTTCTACTAAGCAATATCTTATCTTTAACTATTACAGTGAATAAAGATTGCAGATCTTCCACCTTTTCTTTAACTTGTTTAACCTCAAGTGCAAATTGTTCCATAGTCCCTTCAAGTTTTTCTGCCAAGGTATTCAAAATACTTACAAAAGTTGTAATCTCCTGGGAAGACTTGTCGACGGAAGAATTAAGCTTTGAGAGAGCATTCCATATACTCTCTAAGGTTACCACCGAAGAAGATCTTGAAGGAAGAGAGGTAACCGCACTCCCTTCTAAGTCTCATTGTTCCTCGGTGACTCCAACTGCTTCCGCCCCTGCTATTGGGCTCTCCCTCGCAAGAGAAATTTCACAGGGCTCCTCCAATTCAGTCGCAGGGAACTCTGGGTGTGGTGGAGGAACAGCTACCATCATTGTTGGTCTTAATAAGATAAGTGGATTCCTGAAGAGTAACGAGAAGGGCAGGCATAGTTTAAGGGAAAGCGTCCGCTGTTACAGAACAGAATGTTGAAAATGGAGAATCTGGATTTGGTGTGCAATGTTCCTAGAAGAAAGCATAGATCCCTGGTATGCCTTGCGACCAGTGGAATCCAGAAAATGGAGATCTTTTCCAGGAGGCATGTAACGGTGAGGAAGCTGGTGAATGTCGTAACCAGGCACATTCTGGTTCTTATACTTCAATTCCAAATGCTTGGAAGCTGTGGAAACTGATAAGGGTTTTTGCCAATTAGATAACTGGAGGTCTAGTAAAACTTGATGTACTGGCAAAGAAATCAGTTCTTTCACTGGGGTCCTACAAGATTGGAAAATAGGTTGAAAAATCTTTACTGCCTGTAGGTACCGCTGCTTGATTAAGATTTAGCAATAAAGATACCTTTTGTAGAAATTTTGGATAGGAGTATTCTTTAGTTGGAAGTGTTTAGTTTGGAATTTTCCAAATTTTTATAGGTACCATCAAGCCTATATTCTACGTCAGGGTATGTATTGGATCCTCCCAGAACTTATAGATAATGCACCAGATTGGTTATATTTGGAATGGCGCCTTATGTTTCCCCTAAATTTAGTTCATCTACCAAGTATTAATATACCTAAAAGATACAAAGAAAATAAAATAATAATGGATACTTGGAAAACATTGAGATTTATTGATAAATTAACACCCATCCCAATATACAAATCAACTAATCAATCCATATGGATAAACTCCAAGATCAAAATTGGCGGAGCTCAAATCCTTTGGAAGAACTGGATTAATGCAGGCATTAGAACTCTAGATGATATTATATCAGAAGGTAAACTGCTGGATTTTTCACAATTGCAACATAGATTTGGTCTCAATAAAACACAAAGTTTTAAATGGTTGCAATTGAAGCAGGCCATTCAGGTTGGGTTCCCTGAATGGAAATCATTAAACAATCAATATAGTTTAAAATTCTTATGCTTTAAAGCAGACTTCCTAGGACATCAAGCCGCATTGTGGTATAAATTAATATCTGGATATGTAAATAAAAAACCAAAAAATGGTCTAAGAGACATTTGGAGCATTGAGATTGGACATCAAATTAATGCATCTCAATGGCCACTAATTTGGTCTTGGAGAATGGGATGTACAGTGTCAGCATCTATGAGACAAACATGGTTCTTTTTATTACATAGAGCTTTTTGGACCCCTACCCGTTTGCAAAAATTAGACAGTTCTAAGTCTAATAGATGCTGGCATTGTAATCTAGAACCAGGGACATTAGATCATTTATTATATCATTGTCCTTATATAAAAATTTTTTGGAATTCAATTTGGCCACAAATTAATAAATTAATGGAAAATCATATTGCGATATCATATGATACAATTTTATTTGGAACAATGATGAGAAAAAAAAGTCAAATTTCACCAGAAAATAATAAGCTTTTATTAATTATGACAGGGGTTGCCATTCAACATATAACTAACAATTGGAAAAATTACAACAACCTAAATTACACATTTTGGTGGAATACAATATGTCATATTTTTAAAATGGAAAGAACAATAGCAGTACAAAAGGGGACATATATTAAATTTATAAAAATATGGGGGCCATTGACAAAATACTATAATGAATAAATAATATGATGTTTTCTTCTTCTTTTCTTTTTTTTTTTTTAAGGATTTTTTTTTTTTTATGACACACATAAAGGGGGGGTAAGAAAAATTAATTTATACATAGTATGTTATAATATATTATACAAAATGTAACGTATGAAAAAAAAGGTAATAAAAGGGTGGGGGGAGGGAAATGGGATAAAAATTGTTTAGATTATATTGTATTAGATATAAAAAAGTTATTGAATATTTATCAATAGTATTCTAATATGTTGTATACTTTTTATAAAAATTTGAAAATTAAAATATTATATTAAAGTAATGAAAGGGAGGGGGGAGGGTGAGGGGGGAAAATCAAATTCAGATATATAATGTATTAGATATAAAAGTGATAATATGTATTTATAAATTGTAATTAATTATTATGTACACTTTATGAAAAATTAGAAAATAAAAAATATTTGGGAAAAAAAAAAAAAGGAAGTGTAGACTAGTCTAGATGAATTGGCTGATCAGGATCTGAGATAGGCAGGACCTCCAGAACCAACCAGTATGGAGGCGAAGAAGCCCCTTGTGTTAATGAGGAACAGATAGGGGTGCAGGGTCCCCAGGCCAGATTTGGAGACTGTGCTAAATGACCTGAAAGGAGAAGATCCTCTGAAGAAAAATGGTCCATGCAGGTTGAGCACTGCTGGGGTTCCAGAATAGGATTTTGAGGAGCAAGCTGTAGCAAGGCTGAACTTTCCTGCATCAGACGCTCAAGGAGGAAAACATTTGAAACTGCCTAATTAGGGTTTTGGTTCTGCTGAATACAAGGTGGAGACGGACGTTTAGCAGGAATAGGATCCCGAGGGGAATGTGGAGAAGCTCCCCACTTGGACTTTGAAGAAGATTTACCAAGTATAGAAGAAATACCTGAAGTAATAGAAGTCTTCCGTTTCTGGCCAGGACAGGACCAAGAGGCCGAGACCGAGTCCGCAGGAGCCTTCACTGAAGTCACTGAGGTATGCAAATTCACTTCTTGGCCCATTATAGATGATGGTGAAGTAGTTGTGCACTTCTCAAGTGCTGCGGATTTTCTGCATTGGCCTGACATTGCTACCGGTTTTGCTTTCACGCGGCATCGGTGGCAGTTGGCTCCCTCCCCCTGTGGTACTGAAACAGGGCCCTGGGGGAAGGGAGGGAAGAAGTGGCACCGATATTTGCTTCAAAGATTTCTTTGACTCTGTGGTCTGAGGCCCTGCGCAGGATCTGCCATCCAATGCGGCAGCCAATAAACACTCTCCCGGTTCTAGCGCCTACCTTCAAACAGAAACCAATGCTCCAGAGAAGAAAAGTTTGCTGGCAAAAGACAGTACCAAGCAAGTTGGAAGTATTGAAGTCCTGTAGTTACTTGTGGACTCAAACTGTTCGCTGTTGGGTTTTTCTTTGTGTGTGTGTGGGGGTGGGGGTTGCGTGAAGAGGAGCTAAAATTTCAATCACACACAAGCAAAACCGACCATATTGTGGAAGAAAGGTTACAACAGCATATAACAGGAAAAGTGGCTAAAGCCCTCCACGTGAAAAAAAAAAGACCATATGTTTGATGACACAAACATCTTTGAAAAGGGGAACTTTTGTTGGACAAGAAGAATGGAAGAAGCAAGACGTCCACACAACCTCAATGGAGACAAAGGATAGATCTTAAACAAAGCATGGCAACCACTTATTCATAAGAAGCTTAGATTAAAAAGGATTACCACTGAAGAAAAGTGTCTCTCTCCCCTTCCCCTGAGTTTTAAGAACATTCTAAATAAATTTACTTTTATATCTTGCTTACAATTAAGTGGATAACAAAAAAATAAAAAAAAACAAACCACCAAAGAAAATTTAAACTTGCAACCAATGAACTTTACTACCAATCTGAATGTGCCCAATGATCTTTCCTGCCTGTTTCCCGCTAAAAAAAGAAAACTTCCTTAACTTCCAGTTTAAACTGTTATCAACAAATGTTCCAGAATCTAGTTTCACGCTTCTTTGTATTTGATCATATTGCCCTAGTGAAGCCTGGAGGAAAGGCAAGAGAGGGGAGATTTGATAGACGTTTAAATACCTACGTAATATAAATGTGCATGAGTCGAGTCTCTTTCATTTGAAAGGAAACTCTGCAATGAGAGGGCATAGGATGAAGTTAAGAGGTGATAGGCTCCGAAGTAATCTAAGGAAATACTATTTTACAGAAAGGGTGGTAAATGCATGGAACAGTCTCCCGGAAGAGGTGGTGGAAACAGAGACTGTGTCTGAATCCAACAGGGCCTGGGGTAGGCACGTGGGATCTTGGAGAAAGAGATAATGGTTATTGCGGATGGAAAGACTGGATGAGCCATTTGGCCTTTATCTGCCATCATGTTTCTGTTACTAAAGTTCTATGACATCACAATACAGGTGTAAAGAGCCTTAGCCAATAGGGAGAGGAGGAGATGGTGGATGCTGCAGATAGGCAGCCTGGATAGGCCATTTGGCCTTTATCTGCCATCATGTTTCTATGTTACTAAAGTTCTATGACATCACAATGCAGGTGTAAAGAGCCTTAGCCAATAGGGAGAGGAGGAGATGGTGGATGCTACAGATAGGCAGCCTGGATAGGCCATTTGGCCTTTATCTGCCGTCATGTTTCTATGTTTAACAGCAGTTTACCTATACAAAAAGAGTATTAAGAAAAGTACAGTACATATTACAAATACAACAGAGAACCAAGATTACTGTACTCTGGAGATCATCTACAGCAGACGGTGGCAACAGTTTCAGGTGTTTTAGCTGGAAACGTCTTGAAACAAAACTGCTCTACTGAAACCCGCCTACCTCAAACCCCAGCCAATCAGGTTTGAAGACCCATTATATAAAGGTAACCTTGCAGATTTCACACCACCCTGAAGAAAGCTATAGCACAATAGCTGAAACATGTTTCACTTACCTGAATGGGGCACAACAACCCAGACAGCTGGAATGATCACAATACTGACTGTCCAAGATGTGTTGGGATTTCTGGTATCCTTCTGTTCCATACTCATGTCCTCTGTGCTAACAGGGTGTTTAAGAGCACAATAATACTTGAAAAGTATTAATGTAGAACAAAATCTTTTCCAGAGAAAGGAAAATGGTAAAACCAGGGGACATAATTTGAGGTTGAGGGGTGGTAGATTCAGGGGTAATGTTAGGAAATTCTACTTTATGGAGAGGGTGGTGGATGCCTGGAATGCGCTTCTGAGAGGTGGCGGAGAGGAAAACAGTGACGGAGTTCAAAAAAGCGTGGCATGAACACGGAGGATCTCGAATCAGTCTGTGTCTGTATATGGCCTCTTGGTTGAGGATGGGGAGGGCTTCAATGGCTGGAGGGTGTGGATGGGTTGAATAGGTTTTGACAGAGATTTCGGCAGTTGGATCCCAAGTACAGTACCGGGTAGAGCTTTGGATTCTTGCCCAGAAATAGCTAAGAAGAAAAACATTTTTTTAAAAAATTTAAATTGAAATCAGGTTGGGCAGACTGGATGGATCATTGGGGTCTTTATCTACCATCATCTACTATGTTACAACCTAGTTATAGATCTCCACAGTATCTGTATATTTCTCTGATCCACTCAATATCAAGACCGGTACCTCCAAGCTTCCCAAGGTACCCTATAAAGCAAAATCCTACAATAAACAAAGGAAAGGGGGGGAGAGAGCTTTACCAAACGCAAAACTTATTTTTCAGGGAATAAAGTGCAACCGATTTGTTATTAATATTTTGTTTAGTTTATTAAAGTAAAATTGTGTTAACAAGCCTTTTTTTTCTCACAATAAAGATTACATATAACGCACAGAAATTTAATTAACAGTTTCCAAAGAAACAGTAGCTCACAATACATAACTAAAGTGCTCTTTCATTTACAGCATCCGGTTTCCATTTACTGATTCACAATATGAGTCGTGGAAGGTTTTATTACAGTGCAGGCAGTTTATGTCAAGGCTTAGCTTATGCAATTCAGAGCGCCGAAGCCATTAGAACGAGAGGGCTCCTGCTGATTATAAAATGTGTGTTTTTAATCTGCAGCTATTAGTACAGATTAAAAATTCAGAATGCTGAACATGCTTCCTTCATCTGGAAACAGTAGGGAGAGAGGGATACTTTATCTTGATCCTATTTGATGATAGCAATCGGCAACTAAAGTTCAAAGGACTCAAAAACCTTTCCTTTACTCGTTCACACGCCACTGCTTAAACTCTAGGGCTCACCCAATTGATGAGGGAAAACGTGCAATTCAAATGCATTTTTATGTGCATCGCCAACCAGCCCATACTTGTCAAATTTGTCAGCCTCTACCGCAGCCCCCCGTCTAGTCTAGAGGTCTGCACGGGAATGGGGATCACAGGAATCCTGCAGGTCCCGTGGGAAACCCTCCCAAACCCACGGGACTCACATGGGGATCCCCCTCTGGCCCACGGGACTCCCACGGGGACCCCTCCTCTAGCCAACGGGACTCCCACGGGAATGGAAGGCTTTGGAAGCAGGGTTCGTCCATATAATATAATGGACATGTCAGCCATAGTAAAAGAGGGGGTTTATAAATTAATTACCTGAACAGAAAACAAAAAAAGGGTTCCACCAAAGAGATTCCACAAGGAAAACAGCAGCGCAAACACAAAAGAAACTGTGGAATTGATGATCCTGTCAGAAAGAATTGCTGCTTTTTATGGGGATGGGTGGGGATGGAGAGGATCCTGGCGGGGATGAGTGGGATTTCTGTCCCCGTGCAACTCTAGTGTAAATACACATGCGTAAGTCTAGACCAGTGTATCGCAAACTGTGTGCCGCGGCACACTAGTGTGCCTCCTGAGACTTCAGGTGTGCTGTGACACACTGGGGGGGAGGAGAGGCACCGACGCCGGCAGACTCATTAGCCCCTGGCAAGTGCACGCTATGGATTTTGTGTGCACATTTTATAGAATCTTGATTAAAGGTATTTAGGCATGTAACTGCTAATTAGTGCTTTTTATGGGGACGGGCGGGGATGGAGGTAATTCCTTGCGGGGATGGGTGGGAATGGAGAGGATCCTGGCGGGGACGGGTGGGATTTCTGTCCCCGTGCAACTCTCTAGTCTAGACCTGGCCTAAATTCTAGGGGGGGGGGGGGGGTGTCAAAACCAAAGTAACAAAAACATAATTTTTCATTTAAAATATACATTTTTCAATAGTTCAATGCAATCTTAAATTTATTCTATCTTTAGGTACAAGGTGCCGCTGAAAGGTTCTCAGCTCAGCCAACAAAATTGGGGCAGTCTTCGAGGGCTTTACACTTGGTCCAGCGATTTTCCACTTTTTTCATTCCGTCGGAAAAATATGGAACGAAAAAAAGTGGAAACATCACTGGACTAAGTGTACAGCCCTCGATGGAAACTGCCCCAACTTTGTGGGTTGGGCTGAGAACTTTTCAGAGGTCTCTCGTATGCTCTTTACCCTCAGAAGGGGATGGAAAATAACATTTTCAGTTGAGCACGACACATAGGATGCTCAAGCAACCTATTCTTGACACAGATACGGGAAGATAGGCGTGTGTCCTTTTTTTTTTCAAGCTGGTTTGTTTTTTTTTTGGCTCTGGAATGAATTTTGTCAAGAGTGCATGTTATGAGTTGGATTTAATAAATGATGCCCAAAAGTAGGCAAGTAAAAAACAGAAAAGCACAAAGGGCCTCAGAGATGGGAGTAGTGAAGTGCACTTTATTGAAAGTCCCGACACAGACCGTGTTTTGGCACAAAAGTGCCCGCATCAGGAGTCCAAGCTGCTGTAACTCCCTCACTCAATCAGACAGAATTTTAAGCCCTAAAATAGGTCTGTGATAAACACTTTGGGGCTTACAATTAGAAACATAGAAAAAAGCGGCAGAAAAGGGCTATAGCCCACCAAGTCTGCCCATTCCAAGTATCCCCTCCCCTGAATTTACTCCCTTAAAGATCCCACGTGAGTATCCCATTTTCTCTTAAAATCCGTCACGCTGCTGGCCTTTATCACCTGGAGTGGGAGTCTGTTTCTATAACCATAAAGCCCTATGACCTCACAATGCAGATGTAAAGAGCTTTAGCCAATAGGAAGAGGAGATGCAAATGTTAAGAGCCTTAGCCAATAGGGAGAGGAGGAGATAGTGGATGCTGTGGCCATTTGGCCTTTATCTGCCATCATAGAAACATAGAAAAAAGCAGCAGAAAAGGGCTATAGCCCACCAAGTCTGCCCATTCCAAGTATCCCTCCCCCCTGAGTTTACTCCCTTAACGATCCCACATGAGTATCCCATTTTCTCTTAAAATCCGTCACGCTGCTGGCCTCTATCACCTGGAGTGGGAGTCTGTTCCAATGATCCACCACTCTTTCGGTGAAGAAGTACTTCCTGGAGTCGCCATGAAACTTCCCTCCCCTGATTTTCAGCGGATGCCCTCTGGTGGTCGAGGGTCCCATGAGCTAGAAGATATCCTCTTCTGTCTCGATGCATCCCGTGATGTACTTATATGTTTCAATCATATCTCCCCGTTCTCTTCTTTCCTCAAGTGAGTACAGCCGCAATTTCTTTAGTCTTTCTTCATATGTGAGATCCCTGAGCCCCAAGACCATCCTGGTGACCGTTCGCTGAACCGACTCGATCCTCAGCACGTCCTTTCGGTAGTGTGGTCTCCAAAACTGAACACAGTACTCCAAGTGAGGCCTCACCATGGCTCTGTACAACGGCATCATAACTTCAGGTCTCCTGCTGACGAAACCTCTGCGGATACACCCCATCATTTGTCTTGCCCTGGAGGTAGCCTTCTCCACTTGATTGGCAACCTTCATGTCCTCACTAATGATCACTCCTAGATCACGTTCCGCCGTGGTCCTAACCAAGGTCTCACCATTTAGTACATAAGTTCTGCGCGGGTTTCTCTTACCCAGGTGCATTATCTTGCATTTTTTAGCATTGAAGCCTAGCTGCCAAGTAGTCGACCATTGTTCCAGAAGCAGTAGGTCGTGTGTCATATCATCAGGTAACAAGCTTCTGCCTACTATGTTGCAAAGTTTGGCGTCGTCGGCGAACAGTGATACCCTTCCTCTAAGTCCCCGCGTCATATCTCTTATGAATAAGTTGAATAGAATTGCCTGAGTAAAGGAGTTAAGCAGTTTGATGCAGGTACTTTTGTGCCAAAACACGGTCCATGTCAGGATTTTCAATAAAGTGCACTTTCACTATGCCCATCTCTGAGGCCCTTGATGCTTTTTTTTTTTTTTGTCACAGGATCGATGTGTACTTTGAGTCCCTCTTCTGGATATTTGGCTGAAAACTAGGCACCTGGAAAAGTCAGCACTATTCTACAAGGAGCACTCTGGGATGACTGCCTTTTGTAAACCAACACCTAGCTGTGCCAACTTTGGGCACAGGGATTCATGCCAGCTGAAACCTGGTGCAAATCGTGGCATTCAAGTTGGGCCAGGATCCCCAGAATTCTATTACATTGCGCACATCTTTTAAGAATGCCCCTAATCCACCTATGCCTATGCCTCCCCCCCTCCCCTCTTTTTAGGAGTCAAAGGTAGTGTTATCATAAACTGCATACCCGGGCACAATAGTGCGTCACAGAAAGATTCCAGGTATGCCGCAAAACAGACGAGCGTCACTGCTGGCGCCTCTCCTCCTCTCCGGATTTTGAAAGGCCTCCGAGCTTAGGGTTGCATCTACAGGGCCTCTGAGCGTGTGCAGATGTTGCCATGAAGATGTCAAGCATATGCGTGTGACATTACTGGTCAACACACTCAGAGGCCTTGTAGATGTGGCTCCGGGTTCAGTGTGCCGCGGCGGAAAAAGTTTGCGAGACACTGGCTTACAGAATATGCAAAAGATACCAATTGCCAATAATTAAATGCTAGCGTCCAATTATTGATGTTAACTAGCCCATTAATCAATTAGGTTGTGCACTCGTCTTTGGATTATACCCAGAACGGTGTGCCATCCCCCTCTAACTGTAACCCCTACCCTGGCATCTTGTCTTGTTTAGGCTAAGCTCACTAGAGCAGGGACTCTCTCCTTTGTGACTCTGTACAGCGCTGCGTACGTCTAGTAGCACTCTAGAAATAATAGTAGTAGTGTGAAGAGTTTCAGTCTTTGGGAAGCCGAGCTGAGATTGTGATGTCACAATGCCTCATTCCACCAATAAGAGCCAACCTCATCAATGATGTCACAATGGCTTGATTGTCCTGTACTCCCCTCTGCCCTCCAAACCCAGCCAGCAGATTAACCCAGCCAGCAGATTGTTTATCTGTTTAGATTGTAAGCTCTTTCGAGCAGGGACTGTCTTCATGACACTGTACAGCAATGCGTACGTCTGGTAGCGCTATAGAAATAATTAATAGTAGTAGGTACATATAAAGACAGTATACTCTTCTTAAAGACTATGTACTGTGTAAAATAGGGTACACTTTCTTAAAAATTGCACTACCAAGAGTATATAATCTTTACACATACTCCCCCAGACTAAAGTTGTACACACAAATCTGTGTGCATTGTTGATTTGCACCCATGACTTAATTAGTTAATAAATCAATCCATCCTGATAATTGCCAAATTAAGTCACTGCTGCCACTAATTAGAATTTACATTCACAATTTTCTAAGCATATTCTATGAAGTGCTTTGCGTAAATTCTGCCGCATGGATCTCAAATAGAGGTGAGGGTGGGTCATGAGCACTCCTAAAAGTCAGGCACCCTGTTTTTAGAATACGCCCGAGCCACACACAATTTAGGCGCCAAGAATTTATGCCGGGTTTTAGTTGCCATAAATGACCGCGCCTAAATTTTTAGTTGCGTGAAAATTGATCGCGCCTAAATTTTTAGTCGCGTAAACAAGTGCTATGCATAATTCTATACACCTCGCCTATCTCTGCATGTGGCTTATAGCGGATTTTTTTTCCTTTTGCAACATAAATAGAATCTGGCTCACTGTGCAACGTTATTGGTGAATGACATTTTGTCCATAGCTGTACATGCATTTGAAAAGAAGCTCTGGAATGAGAGGGCATAAAATGAAGTTAAAGAGGCTCCGGAGTAATCGAAGAACATAAGCATTGCCTCTGCCGGGTCAGACCAGGGGTCCATCGTGCCTGGCAGTTCGAAGGAAATACTTTTTTTTTTTAACAGAAAGGGTGGTAGATGCATGGAACGGTCTCCCAGTAGAGGTGGTGGAGAAAGAGACTGTATCTGAACTTCAAGAAAGGCTGGGATAGGCACGTGGGATCTCAGAGATAATGGTTACTGCGGATGGGCAGACTGGATGGGCCAATTGGCCTTTATCTGCCATCATGTTTCTATCTCTATCCTCTCATTAGACTCCTCTTGGGATCTCAAGCAGAAAGTTAACAGGAGAGCAATAAGGAGCATTTCTTTAGGACATCCATTATTTCCAAAAACACTTCTATGAAAGTACCAATGAGGCTAGCAGAAGCTCCAATGAAAGAAGAACATGCCCTGTGTAATTCTAGAGTTTTTTCCCAAAGGAAAAGTGTCTCACAGGGAAGTGTTTCTGAATAAATTAGTTTTGCATTTACCATTATTGGTTCTTAAACCTACCCTGGGGCACCCCCCAGCCAGTCAGGTTTTCAAGATATCCCTAAAGAATATGCACGAGGCAGATCTGCATATAACACAGGTGATGGACATGCAAATCTGCCTCATGCATATTCATTAATAGGGCTGATGCACCCCATGCATTTAGATGAATTTCTGTATCCAACCTGCGAGAGGATGGGGAAATCCATAAGGTCTGCATTATAGTCTGGTAGGAATAATGGTCTCTTCGCATACCTCTAATTCATTAGTGTGGCTTTTTAGGGACTCTTTTAATAAAGCTTAGCGCGTGCTAACAGAATTAGTGCACGCTACGCTTCCTAGCGTTAAGTGTGCACTAAGCTTTAGCAAAAAGGATTCCTTAGTGTATGCAAAATCAAATTAATGCATATAAAGTCGATCTGCATGCATTAAACAGTTCTAATGCACATTACACGTTTTGTTAGCATGAAACCAAAAAGTTAGTGTGAAACAAAAAGAAACTCCTAATTTCAGGGGTGGGGGGGGGGGGGAAGGCCAGATGATCCAAACCATTTTTTTCCCTTGTGCTTCCTTATTGTTTGGCACTGCTGCTTTAAGAAGGCAGATTAAAAGGGAAAATCCTAAAGCTCAATGAGCCAGCAGTACCCCAGGGAGGGACAGACCATCCTGCTTAAATGAGCACTAGTTAAAACAGATACAGAAAACAAAGAACCCAAGCTGCTAGCCCATTGTCAAAGTCACACTCATTACATACCATGAACCAGAGCAGCCAGAGGTCAACTTAGCAGCTTTGTTCCAGAGAACATGGAACAGGTTAGCTTTACAGCCTCCTCCAGAACATGCACAAAATTATGGCATGTGTCCCTCAGTTAGCAAACAGAGTCCAAGTTTTTAATGTTAGCATCTAACTACGCTGTTAATCTTGAACCAATGGTGTTCATATTGATCCCCAGGATTTCGTTAATGAATATGCATGCTATTCTCCTACTGCCTGCAAAATCTCTCTCGTGCAGGTTCATTTGTGGGTAACCTAAAAATAAAAGCACCTGGGCCCAAGGATCAATTTTAACACCAATGTACTGCAGAACATTTCCCAAACCATTTTGCAGCCATTCAAATCAGAGGCAAGGATCTGCCACAAATCAAATACAAAACCAACAGGCAGATCAGTCCAAACAAAAAGGTTTGTCAGTCCAAATAACAAGTAGTCTGATTTATTAATATCACTGATCCAACATGGCACGTTTTGCCCACAGTAGTTTTGCCTACGTCAGAGATAATGGCTATAACACAAAAAATTCATAATTGAATAATAATTCCAAGATGGCCACGGTACAAGTGCTGTGAGGATCGCACCTGAACCGCACCACTTAAAGTTTCTTTCCTGATAATTATTACAGCTCATGTAGCTTACCTTCAGCGATGCCGAAGAGGAGAGGCAGGAGCGCCGTTAGCGCCTCACGACGCCCCGACCTTTGGCACCATCGAGCAGTGCCTGCGGAGGATGCAGGGAGCCTCAGTTGCAACGCCGGGAGCCAGCCCGCTGAGGGCGCCAGGTCATGATGAAACCCGAGTCCCTTCTCCTGGGACAGACACCACGCTCAGCCCCGACGTTAGAGCTCCACCCCCGCAGTACCGTGTTACCAGCTCTCCAGGGGAGGAGGAAACCACGGAGATGGGGGAGGAACTCTCCCTAGAGGCGAGTTTACCGTCGGAGAGTTTGGAGACAGAGCCCCTGGTTCAGGGTGTCTCTGGGGGAGAAACCGGGGGAGTGCCAGCTACCGGAGGTGAAGACATCCAATCGGAACAAAGCCAAGGAACAGTACCGTATTTTCACGTAGATAATGCGCACCCGTGTAAAACGCGCACACGGGTATAGCACGCGAAAAACACAAATTTATGTACAGAAATTTTTATATACCGCGCACACCCATATACCGCGCATGCTGCCCGACTCTCCTTTCGCCCGCCCCGACTCTCCTCTGGCCACCCCGACTCTCCTTTCGCCCGCCCCGACTCTCCTCTCCCCCTTGAAGTCCTGTCCCCACCCTGAAAGCCTGATGCTGCCCCCGACGTCCGATTCACCCCCCCTGCAGGACCGCTCGCACCCCCACCCCGAAGGACTGCTCGCACGCACCCGCACCCCCACCCCGAAGGACCGCTCGCACGCACTCCCACCCACACCCCCACCCTGAAGGACCGCTCGCACCCCCACAGCCTCCCGACCCTCCCATCATGTAGAAGCTCCTACTGGTATCCTGCTGCTTCCTCTTGGCGGTCCCGACTCTTGGCGGAGCTCAAGCCCTCTTGCCCCAGCCAACCGCGGCACCCCTGACACGATTGAGCAAGAGGGAGCTCAAGCCCTCTTGCCCCAGCCAACCGCGGCACCCCTGACACGATCGGGGCAAGAGGGAGCTCAAGCCCTCTTGCCCCAGCCAACAGCGGCACCCCCGGCCAGGGGGGTCGCGGGTCGGCTGGGGGGGGGCGGTCGGAGGTTCTTGGGGGGGGGGGCGGTCGTTGGGGGAGGGGGGTTTGCGTCGAGGGCAGGAAGGCCTGGGATCCCTCCTGCCCGTAATGTAGTGCGGGATGGGGGTAGGGGGTCGCCGTGGCCAGGAGGGTTTGGGCTCCCTCCTGGCCCGAACAACTAGCGGGGGGGGGGGGGGGGGGGGTCGCCAGAGCCAAGAGGACTTGGGCTCCCTCCTGGCCCGATATTGTCGGGGAGTTGGGGAGTCGGCGGGGCAAGAGGGCTTGGGCTCCCTTTTGCCCCGATCGTGTCGGGGAGTCGGGGGGGGGGGGCAAGAGGGCTTGAGCTCCCTCTTGCCCCGATCGTGTCGGGGCTGCCGCGGTTGGCTGGGGCAAGAGGGCTTGAGCTCCCTCTTGCCCTGATCATGTCGGGGCTGCCGCGGTTGGCTGGGGCAAGAGGGCTTGAGTTCCCTCTTGCCCCGATTGTGTCGGGTGTCGGGACCGCCAAGAGGAAGCAGCAGGACACCGGTAGGAGCTTCTACATGATGGGGGGGTCGGGAGGCTGTGGGGGTGCGGGTGGGAGTGCGTGCGAGCGGTCCTTCGGGGTGGGAGTGCGGGTGTATGCGAGCGGTCCTGCGGGGGGGGAGTGAATCGGACGTCGGGGAGGGGGAATTATGTAAAAAAAAATTTGTACAACGCGCTCACGCGTATAACACGCAAGGGTATGCGCGGTACGTAAAAATCACGTATATAACGCGCGCGTTATATGCGAGAAAATACGGTATCTACAGACGGTGAGCATTTTTATACTCAGCAAAAGTTCTTAATTCCTGATAAACCAGCACAAGTGACTCTTGAGTCCCTATGGGATTTAATTACAAATTTTACAAAGACTATGAGCCCCAATTTCCAATATGTTGAAGCAAAATTGATTCAACATACTAAAGAGCTTCAGGTGCTAAAAGAGGATCTGACAGTTTCAAAATCTTCAGTTCAAAAGCTTGACCAAGACTTATTAACTAAACAAGTACAAAAATCCCTTGTTAAGGATCAAGTGAATCTTAGGAAGAAGTTAGAGATACTTGAGAACGCAAGAAATAATAATTTAAGATTAATTAATTTCCCAAGAGTAACGATGGTGACTCCTAGGGAGATGCTTATGAGATACCTAGTGGAAATCTTACAAATTCCAGAGGAAACATTACCACTTTTTTCCCAAGTTTGCTATTTGCCTAATAAAGGAGGGAATCAGCAATAGATTAAAATGACCGATCAAGCTTCATTAAATGTATCGGAAATTTTGGAAACATCAAACAGAGATATTGCTATACCATCCACGATGATAATAACAGGAGCTCTCTCAATTGATAAAATGTGGTTATTGAGGCTTTTTTTCAAAAACAAACAGAAAGAATTTCTTGGATGTAAAATTCAAATGTTTCCTGATCTTTCAAGGGAAACTCAAAGGCGTCGTAGAGAATTTTTTCTCCTGAGACCAGGAGTCACTTTACTGGGGGCAACATTTTATTTGAGACATCCTTGCAAGTGTATAATTTGCCACCGTTCAATTAAATATGTTTTCTTTGAACCTCAACAATTAAGTGCTTTTTTGGCAATGTCCCGCCTGGATGAAGGAAAATCAAGTGCTCCATAATTATAGAAGAAGCTCCTTCCCCAGCACTATCTGTATCAGATCTTGCTAAATTGTTGAACAATTTTCTTTATTTTTCGTCTATATGTAATCTTGGAATCCTAGATTGAGGACTTGAGAGAATTAGTCAAAGTTTTCCTAAAATCTTTTTCTTTCTTTGTAAATTGTATTAAGATATGATTTACACTTTATGGAATTGTATTCAGACTAATTCACTTTCTGTACAAGTGTTTTTTCTCTTGGTATGTTATGATGAAAACTTATAAATAAATAATAATAATAATAAAATTCATAATCATAATTAAAATCAATCAAAATAATAAAACTTATAAAATCATGCAATAAGAAAAATAACTTAAACGAGACCGCCACATAATAAAAAGATGTGTTCTGAAAAGAATAAATAGTAAAAAATAATTTTATTTGTGTGAAACATTCTGTGGTGATACACAGGCAATTACCTTTCAAAAGCATTTTGTCTTCTCTGGTTATTAAGTAGTTTTTTTTTTTTAGCTGTGTAGGGCCCACAAGCATTTCAATATATATTTTTAGGCTGTGTGATACAGAAGTACTGAATAGCAGAGCTTATTTCTTATTGTTTTCCCCTGCAGGTATATGGAAAACGAATAATTTGAGCACACGCAGCAGTCATATTACTGTATAATCTTTTACAATGCCTCTCTTTCTGCTGTCTAGCACAATTTATTTATTACATTTCAAGCCCACTTAAACCTAAGCGATTTACAAAAATACATATATAGCCATCAAACAACATACAAGTCCTGCAAACTCCTTATAACATTATTCCTTAAATAAAAGCATCCATAAACAAAGTAGTTTTCAAAACCTTTTTAAATTTCAGATATCTGAAAGTGATCTCATTGGTCCTGTTAATAAAACAACTCCTGCAATGGAAATCACAGTTCTCATATTTTCATAGTGTCTATGCACAAAACCCTCCACTGGCAGACGCACCTTCCCTTCAGATCTTAAGTGCTCTGGGGAGGGGGTTGGTAAAGTGTCAACACTTGTCTCAAATAGCAAGGAATCCTATAATGGATAACCTTGAAAATCAACACAAGAACTTTGTAGATAATATGAGATTTCACAGGGAGCCAATGACGTTCCTTCAACCAAGGTGTTGCATGCTCAAATTTATCTCCCCCACCCCCAAATATCATACGCACTGCAGCATTCTGGATCACTTACAACGCCTTAGGAAGAAGATATTCCCAAGTAAAGCACATTGCAACAGTCCAGTTTCTGAGTAATGACAGTCTCTGTACTACCAACCGAAAATCTCACTTCGACAGCATCTGAAAAAATAAAAATGCTGCCTTAATCACCGCCATTACTTGATCTCTCATACTTGGGAGTTGAGTCTAACCAGAGTCCCAAAATCTTCAACTGTCAACGTACTTTAAATTTCGTATCATTCGCCACAACACTTTTGAGATCATGATGGATCTTCTTTCCTACCAATTAGCATCACATCTGGAGTGGCAAAGTGGTTACAGCTACAGCCTCAGCACCCTGAGGTTGTGGATTCAAACCCCGCACTGCTCCGTGTGACCCTGGGCAAGTCACTCAATTCTCCAATGCCCCAGGTACGTTAGATAGATTGTGAGCCTACCAGGCCAGACAGGGTACCCGATTGCAAACTGTCTAGATAACCTTGATAGGCAGTAAATAAATACCTAAATAAATATCTAAAAACTGATGCTTATGAAAGTTCAATATAATTGCCTGTGTATGTCACCACAGCATGTTTCATACATATACAATTAATCTTTCACTATTTATTCTTTAAGAGCACATCTTTTTATTATGTGGCGGACAAGTTTCATTATTAT
The DNA here is from genome assembly GCF_902459505.1 of Geotrypetes seraphini. Classification (NCBI taxonomy): domain Eukaryota; kingdom Metazoa; phylum Chordata; class Amphibia; order Gymnophiona; family Dermophiidae; genus Geotrypetes; species Geotrypetes seraphini. Next base: position 307,778,810 of record NC_047087.1, read on the forward strand.
TTTAATTATATCATTATCGATTGATTTACGATTATAATTTTATTACTGTGCTTTTATTTATACGCTTGACTTTTTTTAATGTTATTGCCATGACCCCTGGCTCAGCCTGTGGGCAAAACATGGCCATTTTGGGACACTGATATTGCCAAACCCATTCTTTTACTGAATGAATAATGCCAGCCCCGTCCAAGTTCCTCACTCAAAATTTCTAAGAGGCCCTTGTATGAAAGCTTAGCGCACGTGAACCACATGGAAAATTTCAAGCCCTTTTTTATAAAATTACAATTATTGACTGGTTTACGAAATTTAAAAATGTACCTATCAAGGATTTTATAATGCCGTTTCTTAATTAAGGAGCCCTTTTATTAAGCTGTGCCAGGCGCTAATGCATAACAACTTAAACATGGGGCTAATCCATGCCCTAAAAATGTTTCTATCTTTTTGGGAAGAGGTGACATGAAAACTGCCAATCAAGTGGAGAAAGCTTCATCTAAGGCAAGGCAGATATTGGGTTGTATCAATAGAAGTTTCATCAGCCGATAGCCTGAAGTCATAATGCCGTTGTACAGGGCCATGGTGAGACCTCATCTGGAGTACTGTGTGCAATTCTGGAGGCCACATGACAGTAAAGATGTGCGCAGAATTGAATCGGTTCAGCGGACGGCCACCAGGATGATCTCAGGGCTCAAGGGTCTCTCGTACGAAGAGAGACTGAACAAATTGCAGCTCTACACTCTCGAGGAACGTAGGGAGAGGGGAGACATGATCGAAACATTTAAGTACCTCACGGGACGTGTCGAAGTGGAAGATGATATTTTCTTTCTCAAGGGACCCTCGGCCACAAGAGGGCACCCGCTCAAACTCAGGGGCGGAAAATTTCATGGCGACACCAGAAAGTATTTCTTCACAGAGAGAGTGGTTGATCATTGGAACAAGCTTCCAGTGCAGGTGATCGAGGCAGACAGCGTGCCAGACTTTAAGAATAAATGGGATACCCATGTGGGATCCCTACGAGGGTCAAGATAAGGAAATTGGGTCATTAGGGCATAGACAGGGGGTGGGTAAGCAGAGTGGGCAGACTTGATGGGCTGTAGCCCTTTTCTGCCGTCATCTTCTATGTTTCTATGGGTGTGTCAGGGGGGGGCAACTATATTACAACACCCTACGTTGTTAGAGCACCCTCAAAATGGGTGGCAGTTAAGTGCTCATGCGATAATTTTTATTAATGGCCGTGCAAGACCATTAATACAATGGAAAATCGGTCATTTCATGACTGTGGCAAAAATGGCCTTAGTGCACAAGTTTTCCAAGTTTATTCAGATCTTACTATCCCGGTCCAAGGGTCAAGACCTTCTGGGTGACTTTCAATCTAAAGTCCTAATTAACTAAAAATTAATTACATAAAATCACTTATTACTTAAAATAGAATTCAAAAATAGTTGTTTAAAAATTTAAAAAGTCGTATATACATAAAATCAAGTCTTCTTATGTCTAACTGAAGCCTCTAAAGTGCTGAATTGTCGCTATTTGTTTTCATAGGTGACAGAAAAAAGAAATGTTTTAAATTCAGTTTTAAACTTAGGGCTCCTTTTACGAAGCGTAATAGCGCACGCTAAACTGCCGGCCGCGCTAGCCGCTACCGCCTCCTCTTAAGCAGGCAGTAGTTTTCCGGCTAGCGCGGGGCTTAGCGCGTGATTAAAAGCCGCTAACGCGGCTTCGTAAAAGGAGCCCTTATTGAGTGTTCTTATTAATTAAAGTGCTAGCGATGCAGAATTGCAAAGTGGACTATTTCTCGATAAGATGGAACTATAAGACATTTTTCATTTTCCGATTTAAGTGTTCTCGATGGTACATTTAGATTTTTTTTTAAACACATGCCAAACAAGGGCACTCTAAGGCCACTTTTTGCTGTAAAAGAACTCCTTAGAAATTTTGTGTGAGGAAATTAGACGGGGCTGGCATTCATTTAGTAAAAGAACAGGTTTGTAATATCAGTGACCCGACGAGGCCACGTTTCGCCCACAGGCTGAGTCAGGGGTAATGGCTATGACCCTGGGCAAGTCACTCAATCCTCCATTGCCCCAGGTATATTAGACAGATTGCGAGCCCACCGGGACAAGATGGGGAAAATGCTTGAGTACCTGATTGTAAACCGCTTAGCTAACTCTGATAGGCGGTATATAAATGCCTACAATGATATAAACAAAACAGATAGCGAGGGTGGTGGTGCTGGAATTAGAATCCAGGCACAGGGAACTAATGCGACTTTAGAGCTCATGTTCCAAAGCTTCCCCCTCAGCAACAGATCAATTCTCCTCCCTTAAGCATTCCAAGGTATTATAACATAGTAAGTGAATGAAAGGGTAATAATTATCCTTTAGCTAAATGCACGTCAAATATAAGTATACAAATCCATAATATTATTGCTTGAAAATCTCAGGACATAAATTCTCTCTTTGCAAAAAGAAATCAGTGCATGACAGCTCATCAATAGCATGGAAAAATTAAATCTTGGATCGTTTCTCACCGGTTTATATTGGACACTGCTTTAAATGTGGTGCTTCTGGTGCCTTTCAGATACACACACACACTGGGGGACAGATGAGGAGTTAATTCTGAAAGCGCAACCGGCATACCGAGTTAACCCTGCCGGAAAAAAAAATCAAAGCAGCTTAACTCATGAAGTAAATAGGCAGAAACAACTCCTTTGACCCTTTAATTGGCAGATGGTGAAACGGCTGCTTTTACTTTAACTCGCCCCTTCCCTTTACAAAAAACCGTGGCGCAGTTTTTAGCATTGGCTGTGGCTGTAACGGCTCCGACGCTCATAGAGTTCCTATGAGCGTCGGAGCTGTTACCACCGTGGCTGGTGCTAAAAACCACGCTACGATTTTGTAAAAAAAAAAAAAAAAAGGGAGGGGGAGGGGCGAATTGATGTTGAACGAGAGCAACAGTGTTAAGTAACAGGCATCTGGAGATGCAGATCTTCCATAAGGACCTTCAGAAGACACATGTTGCTTCTGAGCAACAATGCCAAATAAAGGCTTAATAATGACTATTGTTTGTATATCCCTCCATTTTTATAAATTTTATTACTGTAAACCGCTTAGAAAGCTGATAAGCGGGATAACAAATTTTAATAAAGCTTGGAAACTTGGATAAAGCCAACAAAATGATCAAGGATGCCAAGCTTCTGCGAATGTGACCTTCCCCCAGATGACGGCAGAGGAAGGGTACTCGAAACGTTTCATCCTTGAACACTCCATTAACCTTACCAGGATGCATCTGTCCAACAAATTTTGAAGGAATCGGCAGAGAGAAAGCTGTGCGGCAAAAGTTGTGCCAGCCAACAATTGCTGTATTTAATTAGACCCAGCTTCATCACATCGGTCACCTCTGAAGTGCACGTTGCAACTACATTAAAGAAATTGGTATTCTGTTCTGGGCCCCCATGCAGTCCCCAAGAGCACACTGCAGAGCAAGCCAGGATAAAAATGGGGAAAATAAGCTGATTTTCTTGGCAATTTAGGGGGATTTTTGGGGGGGAATGCCCCCATCTGGAAATAAATCAGAACCAAATTCTATTTAAATAAGAATAAAATGTAACTGGACCGGACTGCCAAGTGTTGGTGATATCCATGGCTGCTGTAATCAGAAGGACATTTCCAGTCTATGCCTAGAGGCCAGGTCACTCCTGTTACCATCCACTCCCCTATTTCATAACAATGACGTGCATTCTCCCATAGCCCGAACTACACAAAGCACTTTTAACTAACATACGCTTACCCACACTGTCTCTTGCTGAAAATTTGCAGCTGCAAAGTACATACCCTAAATGTAGCCACGTGTGGTTGGAGCAGGATACAAAACAGTGGAAGTAAAATTTAAACCTTCTGGCTTTGGGAAAACTCTCTTCATCCTCTCTTGACTTAGCTGCAACCTCTGGACTCTAAAGCCTTTCGAGGCAAGAACTGCCTAGTAGAGAATGACACAGGGACACATTTTTTCCTTGCCCTCGCGAGAACTAATTTTCCCGTTCTGTCCCGGCGAGTTCTTTTCCTGTCCCTGCCCCATTCCTGCAAGCTCCGTCCTCATCTGCACAAGCCTCAAACACTTTACAATTCTAAGTAGCAACATTCTAGAGCGCAGATTGTGATGTCATAATGCCTCATTCCACCAATGCCTAAGCTCCGTCCTCATCTGCACATGCCTCAAACGCTTTAAAATCCTAAATAGCAACATTCTAGAGCTCAGATTTTGATGTCATAATGCCTCATTCCACCAATGCCTAAGCTCCGTCCTCATCTGGCCAAGCCTCAAACGCTTTAAAATCCTAAGTAGCAACATTCTAGAGCTCAGATTTTGATGTCATAATGCCTCATTCCACCAATGACTAAGCTCCGTCCTCATCTGCACATGCCTCAAACGCTTTAAAATCCTAAATAGCAACATTCTAGAGCTCAGATTTTGATGTCATAATGCCTCATTCCACCAATGCCTAAGCTCCGTCCTCATCTGGCCAAGCCTCAAACGCTTTAAAATCCTAAGTAGCAACATTCTAGAGCTCAGATTTTGATGTCATAATGCCTCATTCCACCAATGACTAAGCTCCGCCCTCATCTGGCCAAGCCTCAAACGCTTTAAAATCCTAAGTAGCAACATTCTAGAGCTCAGATTGTGATGTCATAATGCCTCATTCCACCAATGCCTAAGCTCCGTCCTCATCTGGCCAAGCCTCAAACGCTTTAAAATCCTAAGTAGCAACATTCTAGAGCTCAGATTTTGATGTCATAATGCCTCATTCCACCAATGACTAAGCTCCGCCCTCATCTGGCCAAGCCTCAAACGCTTTAAAATCCTAAGTAGCAACATTCTAGAGCTCAGATTGTGATGTCATAATGCCCCATTCCACCAATGCCTAAGCTCCGTCCTCATCTGCACATGCCTCAAACGCTTTAAAATCCTAAGTAGCAACATTGCAGAGCTCAGATTGTGATGTCATAATGCCTCATTCCACCATTGCCTAAGCTCCGTCCTCATCTGGCCAAGCCTCAAACGCTTTAAAATCCTAAGTAGCAACATTCTAGAGCTCAGATTTTGATGTCATAATGCCTCATTCCACCAATGACTAAGCTCCGCCCTCATCTGGCCAAGCCTCAAACGCTTTAAAATCCTAAGTAGCAACATTCTAGAGCTCAGATTGTGATGTCATAATGCCCCATTCCACCAATGCCTAAGCTCCGTCCTCATCTGCACATGCCTCAAACGCTTTAAAATCCTAAGTAGCAACATTGCAGAGCTCAGATTGTGATGTCATAATGCCTCATTCCACCATTGCCTAAGCTCCGTCCTCATCTGGCCAAGCCTCAAACGCTTTAAAATCCTAAGTAGCAACATTCTAGAGCTCAGATTTTGATGTCATAATGCCTCATTCCACCAATGACTAAGCTCTGCCCTCATCTGGCCAAGCCTCAAACGCTTTAAAATCATAAGTGTTCAAGGCATGTGCAGTTAAGGCAGAGCTTACAGGAATGGGACAGTGACAAAACTCGTGGGGGTGGGACAGGAAAATTGAGTTCCTGCAGGGACAAATATGCATACCCAATTATAACTCACCTTAAACTCTGATTAGTAAAGGCAAATAATTACACCTAAAATGATCCTCCCCACCCCCCTACAAATTAAAATCATCTGTGCGTGTGCTGTTTTCCTTCCCATATCTGAGGACGCCCAAAGGAACACCCACAAGTTTGCACACTATGGAACCTCTGAGTTCTTTTGGCTGCATTCAAGCTGGGGTAACTTCAGTTGGGCCATTTTAGCCAGGGAAATGACCATTTACAAGGGTATTGTATAATAACAAAACAAACTCACTATGAAATTGAGGCACCTTGAGGCCTTGTCATTGCTTATTTGCTCCGTATTCCGAGGCTTTTTCATCTGCAGTTGAATATATAAGCTCTAGAGCAGGGGTAGGGAACTCCGGTCCTCAAGAGCCGTATTCCAGTCGGGTTTTCAGGATTTCCCCAATGAATACGCATGAGATCTATTTGCATGCACTGCTTTCAATGCATATACATTGGGGAAATCCTGAAAACCTGACTGGAATATGGCTCTCAAGGACCGGAGTTCCCTACCCCTGCTCTAGACTCTGTGCTTGGCACTTTATTAACTGTAAATGACATAAGAAAGTAAGCAACGACAAGGCCTCAAGGCGTCTCAATTTCATAGTGGGTTTGTTTTATTATTATAAAGTATATTTTGGACCACATGGTCAGACCAATATAGATTTCTCATTTACAAGGGTAATCACCTTTGTAAATTTCCCTCCCCATGAGCAATGATTAGAAATGTGTATCTGTTGCAAAAAAAAAAAAAAAAAAAAATTTTTACAGCAACTTTTCTTGGGAGAGGGACACTTAAGGTCATAGTTACACTTGGGTAAAGAGCACATCTTTGCTTTGTAATATTCTACATGAGATTTTTCGCCAATAGATATCAGCTCTCTCTCTCTCTACAAACAATCCTCATACGTTGCTTGCCCCCAACTTTCTGCTAATGAAAATTTTTTTCAGATGAACGTAGCGCCTGAGAAAGGTGCTGGGCCAACAGGAAGCAGCAGAAGTCCTTAATGCACCCACATAACAGGTATGGCATCAGCTAAAGCTGTGCAAATTCCTCCCCTCCCCCCCCCCCCCACTGCCCCAAAGGGACCACCATTAAGGCATGAGGTGGCTCTATCATCTTTGGTCCCTCTGCCAAGATTAATAATAGTATCACTTACCTCCAAAACCGTGGAGGTAGCTTTTCTGATGCACACCATCTGTACACCAAGAACTAAACGGATTATTAACCCCTATGCGCTATTACATGGCTTTGAGAAGAGAATAGCTTTTAATCACTACTAACCTGAATCTGACTGAACAGACTCACAATGCCAAGTCCTCCCAGGAGGCGTTTTTTCAAACATTTTTGCCATGTATATGGAATAAACAAAATATTGAAAAGAAGGTGCCTAGTATTTTTTGAATATTTCATGCTAATCCTGTCTGTAAGTCATGAAACTGTGACTTCAAGGAGGACAATGACCAAAGTGAATCTTTAACCAGGCTCACTGCAGCACGCCTCTGTACCCTAGATATCAAGTCACTCCCTTCCTCAATTCTGCAATGTTTGACAACTTACATCATTCTTAAGAACTGTAACCATAAACTCTATTTGCCTCTTCATGTGCTTTTCCATTACATTAAAAAAAAAATAATAATTAAATTAAAACAAAATCAGTAGACGAAAAATAGGCAAAAACTTGAAGAATCAAGTTTGAGAGAGATTAATTTACCATAGGAAACTATGATAACTGGTAAGTCACAGAACCAGGCAGAAATGAGCAAAAGCATGTCCATCGGTTTGTTAAAATTGTTGGTAGAGCATAAAATTGAAGTAGTGGCATTTTCACAGGCGGGCGGTCACAGTAGTCCGTCTCGAACAGCAAATTGGTTAGGCATATCAGATTGGAATACTGACAAGACCACGACACATTCAACGGGTGTTTCACCAAGTCTACGGGTTAGAATGTTTCCGTTAAAAAAAAAAAAAAAAAGTTCATAGTAACCATGAAACTTGTTAGATGCGCACCTCTATTGCAGCTTATCACAGATGAGGCGATCGTTAGATATCTACCCTAGCATTATTGCAAGAAGGCACTTCGTCTTCCAGTGCTGTACGTTATCAGGTCACACAGATTAGCACCTCACAATATGGCCAGTCACCATGAAGTTGCATGGGTGATCTTCCACATTCGCCTCCGCCTGCATGTGGGTTATAGCATAATGAAGCTCAGAATGTATTCCAGTAGCTTCTGTCTACTGCTGTGAGGTAGAAAAGAACTCTTCAGTTCCAAAATGCAGTCTCGGTTGACTTTATGCTCCTGGAAAACCTAAAAGAAAGAGGAGAAAAATGTTTGCATAATCTGAAATCACCAAGCAATTTTTTTAAGTGGATCCCATGTTTCTATTCTAAATAAAATCTGTTTGTTAAGTGAGTCAACAAGACCACATCAACAAGAAAACAAAAGAACAGTTCCTCACAGGAGGCTGTTGAACAAACTTGAAGGGCTGAAGTTAGGACCCAAAGTGGTGAACTGGGTTAGAAACTGGCTGTCGGATAGACGCCAGAGGGTGGTGGTTATTAGAAGTCACTCGGAGGAAGGAAAGGTGACTAGTGGAGTCCCTCAGGGTTCGGTGCTGGGGCCAATCCTGTTCAATATGTTTGTGAGTGACATTGCTGAAGGGTTAGAAGGAAAAGTATGCCTTTTTGCAGATGATAACCAAGATTTGTAACAGAGTAGACACCGAAGAGGGAGTGGAAAATATGAAAAAGGATCTGCAAAAGTTAGATGAATGGTCTAATGCCTGGCAACTAAAATTCAATGCAAAGAAATGCAGAGTAATGCATTTGGGGATTAATAATCGGAAGGAACCGCATATGCTGGGAGGAGAGAAGCTGATATGCACGGACAGGGAGAGGGACCTTGGAGTGATAGTGTCCGAAGATCTAAAGGCGAGAAAACAGTGTGACAAGGCAGTGGCTGCTGCCAGAAGGATGCTGGGATGTATAAAGAGAGGCGTGGTCAGTAGAAGGAAGAAGGTGTTGATGCCCCTGTACAGGTCATTGGTGAGGCCCCACTTGGAGTATTGTGTTCAGTTTTGGAGACCGTATCTGGCGAAAGACGTAAGAAGACTTGAAGTGGTCCAGAGGAAGGTGACGAAAATGATAGGAGGCTTGTGCCAGAAGACGTATGAGGAGAGACTGGAAGCCCTGAATATGTATACCCTAGAGCAGTGATTCCCAACCCTGTCCTGGAGGAACACCAGGCCAATCGGGTTTTCAGGCTAGCCCTAATGAATATGCATGAGAGAGATTTGCATATGATGGAAGTGATAGGCATGCAAATTTGCTTCATGCATATTCATTAGGGCTAGCCTGAAAACCCAATTGGCCTGGTGTTCCTCCAGGACAGGGTTGGGAACCACTGCCCTAGAGGAAAGGAGAGACAGGGGAGATATGATTCAGACGTTCAAATACTTGAAGGGTATTAACGTAGTACAAAATCTTTTCCAGAGAAAGGAAAATGGTAAAACCAGAGGACATAATTTGAGGTTGAGGGGTGGTAGATTCAAAGGCAATGTTAGGAAGTTCTACTTTATGGAGAGGGTAGTGGATGCCTAGAATGCGCTCCCGAGAGAGGTGGTGGAGAGTAAAACTGTGACTGAGTTCAAAGAAGCGTGGGATGAACACAGAGGATCTAGAATCAGAAAATAATATTAAATATTGAACTAAGGCCAGTACTGGGCAGGCTTGCATGGTCTGTCTGTGTATGGCCATTTGGTGGGGGATGGGCTGGGGAGGGCTTCAGTGGCTGGGAGGGTGTAGATGGGCTGGAGTAAGTCTTAACAGAGATTTCGGCAGTTGGAACCCAAGCACAGTACAGGGTGGAGCTTTGGATTCTTGCCCAGAAATAGCTAAGAGGAAAAATTTAAAAAATTTAAATTGAATCAGGTTGGGCAGATTGGATCGACCAGTCGGGTCTTTATCTGCCGTCATCTACTATGTTACTATGAATAGAATTGATGCACTTCTAGGTCACCGAAAAACTCTAGATGTGTCCTCAAATTATTCATTTTCCATATACCTGCGGGCAAAAAGGCATTACTAGGCAGCAGTGAATCCTCGACTAATTATTGTAATGCCATTTATCTCAGCATCACAAAGATCTGCCTTCAAAGACTACAATTGATTCAGAATACCGCTGCGAAGTTGATTTATGGAAAAAGCAAATTCGACCACGTTGACTCCTTTGCTTTTGAGTCTCCATTAGCTCCCAGTTTATCTCAGAATCCAGTTTAAATGTTTATGTATTATTTTTAAAATTTTATATGGTATTTTTGTTCCCCTTCTAATGTTTATAGATTTTTATATGCGAGACGCACTCATCAATTTAAAAATTTTCCCTCCCTTCTAGGAAAGGAATTCAAGGAGTCAAGAATTTTAGCCTCTCTCTGGCTTTTAAATTTCCCCAATTATGGAATGAACTTCCTTTAATTTTGAGGTGTCCCAGCTCTTTCCAATCTTTCCATAAATCTTTAAAAACTTTTCTATTTGCTAAACATTTTGAAAACTAATCCTCTTGTATTTTAGGTTATCTTTTAACTTATTATTAACCACATTGAGCATTCTCTGGTTGAAGATCCGCTATATAAAGTTAAGTTTTAGTTTAGTTTAGAATGACACGGTGACTGTTACCCAGCCGAAACAGGGAGGAAAAAAAACCTGGTCGCCGCAGGTATGGAAAATTGAGGACTGGAAAGTAAGAAAGCAGACAAGAGGTAGAAAACAAATTGATAAGAGAAGAAAAGAAAAGGAAGGGAAAGGGGGAGGAGAGAGAGATACCAGAGCACTGGGGGAGGAGACAGATACTATATCTGAAGGGAGGAAAGAAGGAGAGAGATGCTAAAAACCACCTGAGGGAGGGAGTGATAGATGGAAGCGAAGAAGCTAGAGATGGGGGGAGGGGGAATGGAAGGAAGAGGCCGACAGTTTCTGGTAGAGGCACAGAAATAGAGCAGATGCCATATGGAAGAGGCAGAGAGAAGGCAGACAGTAGATGGAAGGAAGAGAGTGACAAGATGAAGAAAGCAGAAACCAGACAACAAAGGTAGAAAAAATTTTCTATTTCTTTTCTTTTTGCTTTAGGATAAAGGAGTATTGTAGCTGTGTTGATAAACATTTATAAACAAAGCCCTGCCAGCTGAAGATCTCTTTCTCTAGTTCAGCAGCCAGAACTCTGATTTATAAAGTGATAATTGTACAGAATGTTTCTTTTTATACTTTAATAAAATAAGTTCAGTATAAAAACTATTTGAGGCTTGTATGGATGGGATCAGATTGTTTTCGGGGACAGGGTCTGAGCTCACGGGGATGAAGCAGAGACGGGGACCAAGCGGGGACAGGGACTGAGTTTGCGGGGACATGGACAAATTTTTTCCCCATGTCATTCTCTACTCTGAAGGTGCTGATGTCTGCATCAGCTCTAATAAGTAGCTGGGTATGGGAGAAGGAATTCTGCCTCAATCAGCCAATCCTCAAATGCTGAGATCTTCAGGTTTCCAGTTGGACTGATCCTCAACTGATCCTCGCAGAACCACGCATGTAAAAGAGGGGGAAGGCACCCTAAAAAATCCTGCTGAGACCCCTGCAGATGCCTAACAACCTGCGCTCAAGACCTTGTGATTCAGTAGGTGAGCCAAGGTATTAGGAGTACAGACCCCGAGCTCCACAAAGGTCTTTCCAGGCTGGCCAAACAGGTCCTCAAGAGATTAACCTGCCGGCTGCAGACCCAAGTCTGCTTATTCTCCTCGCAGGCAGAGGTATCCCCGAACTGGGAAGCTCTGGTGCACCGACAGCCATAAAAAAATCATGAAAAATACCAAAAATAAAGAAATATATAGACACCTTCCAGCTTGTGTGCAGAAGGAAAAACTGAAAGGGGCGGCAGAGCCCTCGGTAGGAGGAGGAGTTGAAAACCTGGAGTGGATTCATTCTGCATGACTCACAAGCATAGTGTTAGGAAATTCTACTTTACAGAGAGGGTGGTGGATGCCTGGAATGCGCTCCCAAGAGAGGTGGTGGATAGGAAAACGGTGGCTGAGTTCAAAGAAGCGTGGGATGAACACAGAGGATCTAGAATCAGAAAATAATATTAAATATTGAACTAAGGCCAATACTGGGCAGACTTGCATGGTCTGTATATGGCTGTTTGGTGGAGGATGGGCTGGAGAGGGCTTCAATGGCTGGGAGGGTGTAGACGGGCTGGAGTCTGTTTTGACGGAGATTTCGGCAGTTGGAATCCAAGCACAGTACAGGGTAGAGCTTTGAATTCTTGCCCAGAAATAGCTAAGAAGAAAAAATTAAAAAAAAATTAAATTGAATCAGGTTGGGTAGACTGGATGGACCATTCAGGTCTTTATCTACCGTCATCTACTATGTTACTATAGTGAGAATATCTTACTATCCAGAAATGATACAATTATTGAACTAGAAAACATTTTAGATAATTTCCTGGAGATGACATGCATAAATCATTATGGTAAACCCAAGGAATGCCACTGCTTATTTCTGGTGGTAAGAAGCAAGGAATTTTACTACTTTGGGAGATCTTGTCAGGTTCTTGGGACCAAGATTGGGAAATTTGGTCTGGCCCAGCATGGGAATTATGTTAACCCTAATATAAAGCATAAATTAAAAACAAACAAACAAACAAACAAAAAAAAAACCCACACACAACTTACCCCAAGATCCTTAAAGGTCTTGACAGAGTTCTTCACAAGACAAAGAGTGGCACTTTCAGCTATGGGGAGAACAAATATTAATTATGCTATCACACTTCAGGGGAAGTAATAAAACTCAAGAGAATTTAAATGAAATCAGAATCAATAAATATCATTAAATTATTAAATGTGTGCTCAATGACAAAAACCATCAGCCACGCCAGCTGAAAAGCTGTACAGATGTTAAACCTGTTACATCCTGGCACACGCTCTCCCTGCCTTCCTAACAAAATACTAACTCGACCAGTGTCATCCTTAAAGAGTAAAAAATGACTTATCTTAGTTGTTTCTTCAATGTCCTGATTGAAAAGGCGGTGAGCAGTTCAAGTACTGTAACATTGCATATCAGCTGGCAGCAGATTCTATGCGTTCCCATTTCCCCAATATCCACAGTGAAGTGATCAAACTCACAGTCCAGAAAACATTCAAAAATCATCCACACAAACTCCACATCTATGATCGTATAGTATCAGTGCAAATTCCAGAGTGAGGAAGCAGAGTTTGAACTGCTGATATGAAAACGTCAGCTCGGCATGTTATTCCCCTGTCCCAACCAAAACATGGCACCAGGAATGTGAGCAAAATTATGTAGACAACGGTGCAAAATGTTACCTGTCCAGAAAGTAAGAGATTTCCAAACAGCCCATTTTCAAGAGGTAAAATGGTGTTCTAATTCCAAAAAAGGACTTCAGTGATCTTCAAGTACCTTTTCATAGTTCACATTTTTACCCATTTTCCAATGACAGAAGAGGGAAAGAGGATGAGACGTAATATACCGCCTTTCAGTGGTTACAATTGAAGTGGTTTAGGAATTAAATAAAAAGTACTACCGTATTTTTCGCTCTATAAAAGATGCACTTTTTCCAACCCCAAAAAGGGGGTGGAAATAAGGGTGTGTCTTATGGAGCGAATACCCCCTGTAGGCAGCACCCCTGGTACCTTTTTTTGAAGTCCGTTGGAGCTTTCCCTACTCCTGCCCATCTCTCTCGCCGGACCGCTCTTCTGTTCGGGCAGAGCAGCGCAGAAGGCAGGCGCATGCTGTTCGCATTCCTATCTGGTCCAGTGCCACTCCCCAATTGGTTGCAGTCAGTTCTCATCAGAAGAGCCGTCCGGCAAGAGAGACAGGCAGGAGTAGGGAAAGCCCCAACGGACTTCAAAAAAAGGTACCAGGGGTGCTGCCTACAGGGGGTATTCGCTCCATAAGACATACGGGCTGCATACGGGGAGGGGGTTATGTGCCTGTGCTGCCTACGGGGAGGGGGTGTTCCTACGTTGCCTGCGGGGTTTTCGCTCTGTAAGACCCTGTGCTGGCCTACCACTAGACCACCAGAGGGGGGTACAGGGTAGGGTGGTGGGAATTTTTTTTTCTTGGATTTTCCTCCTTTATAGGTGGGTGCATCTTATGGTCAGGTGCGTCTTATAGAGTGAAAAATACGGTAATTTTGTACCTGAGGCCATGGAGGGTTAAGTGACTTGCCCAGAGTCACAAGGAGCTGCAGAGGGAACAGAACCCAGTTCCTCAGGCCGCATGAACATGGGCAGACTAAAGAGCATTCCTTGCCAACAGACTCATCAGTATACTATACTGAAAACTGTGTTCTACACACGCTCAATGGAATCTAAACTTACTGTATAAAGCGACCTTCTTCTCAGTCCTGGAAAGCAGGAACTTGTGCAGCCTTTGTACAAATTCCCTCTCGGAGACCGGTCCAGCGAAGTTGTGAATAAATATGGCTGCCGAGCTGTAGGCTTCCAGCATGGGCCCCAGCAGTCTCTGCAGGAAGCTGACAAAGTGCTGATGCTCCTGTGATTGGCTTATCTAATTCAGCAGCAGTAAAAAAAAAAAAAACGTTACCAGCAATAAACTCTGAAAGGCAACAAGCTACCAAGAGAAACACTATTTGATCATAAAGGGCAGGTTTATATAAACTATTGTATAAACACATCCATCCAAAGAGGCAAAGTACTAACATTGGTTTGCAATTCTACAGGGTTAAGACCACAAAGAAAGGGTTCAACAAGTGCACAAACAGCAGCAAATCTAACCAACAGTACTGTATTTCCCCATGTATAGGCCGCGGCCTATGCATGGGTTTTACAATCCCTTGCACTGGGTGCTGCTTCCTTATATGGGGCGGCCTATCTAAAGACATCGTAGAAAAGCCACCCCATTGGAAGATCAGCCGCGGAGTCCCCCATACCTGCAGCTCCCTCCTAGACGGCTGCCTCCTCGTGGCCAGCAGTGCAGGGCAGGAGCGAACATGTCAGCATCCAGCCGGCTCCGCGCTGCTTCCTCAATGCCTGCGCCAGTTCTCACGGGACTTGCGAGTCTCGCGAGAACCGACGCAGGCATTGAGGAAGCAGCGAGGGGCCGGCTGGATGCTGACAGGATCGCTCCATACCCTGCACCGCTAGCTGCGACGAGGCAGGAGGCGAAGGTATTTACTGGGGAGGGATGAATAGGCCACCCCACTTTATAGGCCGTTTTGGGTTTTAAAACGCTTAGATAAGCCACGGCTAGTAAAATGGGGCAGGTTATCTAAGAGTTTTAAAACCTAAATCTGCATTTCTTGCGGCCTATACATGGGGAAATACGGTACACAGGCCTGCAGAACTGGAACACAATATTCTTTATTCAAAGACCCGACACTGTCTGTGTTTCGGCCAAAGGCCTCCATCAGGGGTCTGTATGGTTGTCATCCAAATCAACAAAACAGATCTCGCTCTTCAAAGCACAAGTTATAAACTGGGGAGGAAAGCATCTCAGTAGGTGGTATGGAACAAGCCTCAACCAAGCCTTACAGGGCTCCACGTTTCATTTGTAGATCCTAAAAAAACCTCCCCCTCCTATATTCTAAATATAAATTGTACTTTATTAGTCTTCTTTTTAGAAATTGCTTTCTTTTGAACTATCTTCTATTTATATTTTTCTAAAACATGCATATAAATCTTGAATTCTTCGTCATCAATTGCCCTTCATAAATTACTTATCTTTAATGAAGCAGGCAGCCCTGTGTACTGTTTGTTGGATTTATAGGGTTGAGACCAGACAGGCAGTTCAGTGTCATTTTTCCAGGTACTTTAGTTAGATTGTGAGCCTTTGGGACAGTAAGGGAATTTCTAAGTACCTATTTTACTTATAATTTTAATGCACCCTTATTGTCTGTTTTTTTCTGTAAACCGCTTAGAATCCTAACAGAGTTTAGCGGTATATAAGAAATAAATTACATTGCATTACATTAATGCTGTGCGGTTCCATATGGAGAGACTTAGGATTGAGTCTCAAATCAGGTTTTCCAGTATCTGGGCGTGTTAGAAAGGCAGAATTCACAACCCCTGGGGAGAGGGAGTGACGGACACTGCACAACTGTGACCATCTTAGAACAGTGTTCTTCAAATGTCGGTCCGCAAAAATTTCCGGCCAGTCCATGAAGGATCAGCTGGGAAAACAAGGCGGCTTACTTACTTCGCGGACTACTTCGGCTAACCATTTCCAGGCAGCACCGGCGGCTGCTAATGGGGAGTTCACGTGAACCTGGTGTGGTGGCCGGTGGGTAATTTTGTGTCAAAGAAGGCTACTGGAGAGCCCAGAGACGTACACCTCGAAAGGGAGGCACCATGTGGTGAGTCCGCCAACTGCGATGTTCAAAGGCAGCTGCTGCGCGCTGCACAGAAAGTTACCGCCGCTCCGGCTTGCGCTCTTTTCCCGGTCTTCCTCGGGCTGTCTGTGGAAGGAACAGAGGATCTCCTTGCTCTTAGACCTGGCTAAAAGGAATGAAGGTCCTGCTGTTGCAACATGTGGTATGGAACTGGAGCAGTAAAGACGGAGAACGTGAGACGCAACTTCCCGAGCTTTCAGGTAGGCTGAGGAGGAGAAGCGGGCCTTCCAAGCAGCTAAGCTGAACCCATGGCTAGCCCAAATGATACTCGAGGCCCCCACCTACCTCGGCTTTAGAAAACTACTTAAAACCTACCTTTTCAGCAAACAAGACCCGAATTGTCCGTCCCCCCCCCCCGACAATAACTCCCCGCCTCCCCACTTCGCCTCCCTCATGAGGCCACTCCTTTTTCCCTGCTTTCCACATCCTCTTTCTAGTTCGATTAAAGCTGTAATTTCTGATAAAGAATTGTAAATCTGCCTGTCTAGGCAGATCCTAATCTAATTGATGTAAACCGCCTAGAACTCGCTGGGTATGGCGGTATATAAGAATAAAATTATTATTATTATTATTATTAATTGCACTTCTCAGTAAGGCAAAGTCCCGATTGTGTGGGCTGGAGACTAGAGACTCCTTGGACCAGTGAATGGACCGGTTTGGTGGCAGAACTGATTAGCAATTACGCGAACATAACGGGACGATGCTCTCCTGAAGTTCTATATTGTATTTACCGTAGTATTCGGGGTGGGAAGAATAGGGGAGTTTTTTTCTCTCCGTTCTTTATTTCTTATAAAAATATCCTTGATGATTCTTTTTAAGGTTTGTCAAGCTTCTTTCAGTGAGTCTTTAAAGGACCACTATTTCAGTAATGAAAGACTAATGAAAAAGCTCCCCAAAAAAGTGGCGAACTTGTACTTTTTTTCTAATCCCAAACTGATCGACATCGGATCAAAACAACATTTAATTTTCTTGTGACCCATCAGTATTTAGATTTTACTCAAAATCTGCTGAATTTTGCACCATTTGCGGTGTGTTTGGAAAATTGCTTAAAAAAAAAAAAAAAATTATTTGTAGCCTCCTAAATAGGAAAAGTTATACATTTTCATTTCCTATGGTAATTTAGTAGTGGCATCTGCGTCTACACCAATGTTCTTCAATCGCCGGTCCACAAAACAATTCTTTTATTTCCGCTGGGTCCATAGGTGTAAAAAGGCTGAAGAACACTGATCTAGAGTCCAGATGGAACACTCTAGGACCGTCAGGACACGGCTAAGTGAAGCTAGATGGGGACATAAGGGGAAATGAAAACCAGAGCTGGTGCACGCATGACTTATCGCACTGGGGGGAAAATGGAACCTGTAGGGGGCAGCGCACAATTGTAGGGGAAGGAAAGGAGGAGGAGTCCCAGCCTCAGCTTCTTTTATTAGGCTCAGAGCATTTCAAAATGCAATACGATTTTTATTTGCGTACCGCCAATACCTCTGTGAAGTTCACAGCAATGCACAAGCAAATAACTGATATAAGGTGCTTGGAAAACATCCCTAACTGCCCAATAGGTTTACAATCCAACTAAAGCACCTGAATAAACAATTGCTTACATATTAGGGGAAAAAAAGAAGACCCAATAAATTAAATAATTAAAAAGACCATTAATAAAGAAAACCAAATAAAAGAAACAAAAGAATATTAAGTAAAGCATGCACAATAATACTAGGGGCTCCTTTTGCTAAGGTGCGTTAGGGCCTTAACGCGCGGAATAGCACGCGCTAAACTGCCGCGCGCACTAGACCTTTAACGCCAGCATTGAGCTGGCGTTATTCTAGAAGCGTTTTCGCTAAAAATGCTAGCGCACCTTAGTAAAAGGAGCCCTAAGGTACCCTATAGAACAAAAAAGAAAAATTCAAAAAACTAAACAAAAACAACCATGTCCACAATGAGTTAGGTTCCGACAGCCTGTTCCAAAAAGAAGATGATCTCACAGAACGCTGTTAAAATTAAACCAGTTTAATTTTACACATACACAAAACTAGTTCTCATCATCTCTTAAAAGGCAACAGTTTGAGAACACAAAGTCCGATTTCAGCTAATAATAATAAACTTTTATTAATTTTAACAGGGGTCGCCATACAGCAAATTACTCAGAACTGGAAGGATTACACTAAATTGAATTACACTTTTTGGTGGAATTCAATTTGTCATATATATAAAATGGAAAAAGTATTGGCATTACAACAAGGTTATATTAAAAAATTTAATAAAATATGGGGACCATTGACAAATTATTCTACTGATCAGATATAATAACACATGTATAGAACATATAGAAGGGGTAGGGAGGAAAAACTATTGTAATATTAATATGATATAAAATTCTGATAAAGGGTTTATTTAATTCACATTGTAAGAACATTTAATAATAATTTCAAGTGTTTTTTCATAATTGAATGTATTACATGTATTTCACTTGATGTAAGAATTTAAAAAAAGAATAAAAAATATTTATTAAAAAAAAAAAAAAAGGCAACAGTCCTGCAAGGTGAAAAAATAACCACTTTGCTGTATTTTATGAAACAGCTGGTTAAGCAAGTTTTAAATTTTACTAAAATGAACTTCCCTCCTGTGCTGTTTTCGCTTCAACACAAAAACCACAATAATGTACCTCGTAGATTGATCTGAAAACGTTATTATTTCCAGGAGTATGAGAGTTTCCATTTGTTCCCCTGCTTGTCTTTTCAAACACAATAAAGTTTGTACCTTTTATATAGTTTATTTTAATGGCTTACGTTGTCATCTATTTTATGCTTTTAACTAAATTAACAACTGTAACAATCTTTTGGTATTTCATAGATAGATAGAAATAGAAATAGACGGCAGATAAGGGCCACGGCCCATCTAGTCTGCCCACCCCAATGACCCTCCCCTACCTTTCTCTGTGAATAGATCCCACGTGTCTATCCCATTTGGCCTTAAAATCAGGCACGCTGCTGGCCTCAATCACCTGTAGTGGAAGACTGTTCCAGCGATCAACCACTCTCAAACATTAAAAGTCTCAAACATTTAAATGGTTGTAATTGAAGCAGGCTATTCAGAAAGGGTTCCCTGAATGGCAAAATTTAAAAGATCAGTATAGTCTGCCGGTTCTATGCTTCCAGATAGATTTCCTAGGACATCAGGCTGCCCAGTGGTATAAATTAATATCTGAATTTGTGAATAAAAAGCCAAAAAAATAGTCTTAAAGACATTTGGAGCATTGAGACTACTGCAACTCTATCTACCTTAGCCTAACAAAGAAAAACCTTCAAAGACTCCAGCGGATTCAGAATACCGCTGCTAAGCTTATCTTCGCAAAAAGCAAATTCGACCACGTCTCACCGCTTTTATCCAAGCTCCACTGGCTTCCGATTATCTCCAGAGTCCACTTCAAATGTGCCTGCCTCGCTTTCAAGATCCTACACGGTATCCTCCCCTCCCTTCATTCCTCTTTCTTGGAACTCCTCTAACCCCAATTCTGCCAGATCCACCCAAAAACTGAAACTTTCCTTTCCCTCTCTAAAAGGCGTTTCACTCGTAGGAAAACTAAGTTCTTTCCTCCCTTTCAGAATCACTTAGCTCTGGAACAACCTTACCTCCCCTCTTAGGAATCTGAGCTCCCTCCAACTCTTCCATAAATATCTGAAAACCTGGTTATTCTCAAAAAATGTAACTCCTCCTCCCTCTCGGGTTATTCTAGTCCTCTAAATTTTCTCTTCATTTTGCCTCTTCCCTCCACTGCAGTTCCTTTCTATCCTAACTCTTGTTAACCGTGTCGAGCTTTACGAATGTAGAGATGATGCAGTATACAAACCTAAGGTTTAGATTAGATTAGATTTAGAGACGAAGCAGCAGATTTCTGCATCTCAATGGCCACGAATTTGGAATTGGAGAATGAGATGTACAGCTTCAGCATCTATGAGGCAGACTTGGTTTTTCTTATTGCATAGATCTTTTTGGACCCCTGTTAGGTTACAAAGGTTAGACGGTTCTAAATCTAATAGATGCTGGCACTGTCATCTTGAAGGAGGAACAGCGGATCATTTGCTCTATCATGGTCCCTTGATAATCAAATTCTGGAAATCCATCTGGGGTCAAATTATCACAATATTGGACGTTCTATTAGCATTATCATATGATATAGTATTGTTTGGAATGATTTTATTACCCCCCCCAAAAAATCAATTAATGCAAATCAAAACAAATTACTCTTCATCATGACAGGAGTAGCCATGCAATTGATAATGAAGAAATGGAAAAGTTTGGATAACTTAAATTATAGTTTCTGGTGGGAATCCCTATGCCAGATTTATAAGTTTGAAAACATTAATTCTTTACAGTTGGAACATCATAGCAAATTTAAGGAAATTTGGGGCCCGTTAACAAAATATGAATATGAACTATTATTACTACTATTATTTCCGTTTGTTTCATGAATGAAGTCATACATATCCAGGGAGGATGGGGAGTTGGTTAGGGTGGGAAGGGGAGATAAAACAGTTTTATATTTATTGTTGGAATAGAGTGCAATATGGTACGTTACTTGATTGTTCGTGTGTTTGCACTTTGTATTTGATATAAAAAATGAATAAAGAATTTTAAAAAAACCAAAAAAACCCCAAAGCTGCCACCACTTTTCATACAGATACCTTTAGGTAGCGGTCTCTCTGCTCTTCACCGAAATCACTGTCCTCATCTTCCTCATCGCTTCTCCATGACAAGTGATCTGGAAGCTTATTATCCCAGGTCTGCCCTGTGAGACCTGGACTTACATCCTCCTGGTCATCCTATCCATAGCCAAAATAAAATCACCATGAACAGTGCAAATTTACAGGCAGGCTACACACTATGTCTATTAAAAATTTCTATATCACTTATACAGGTAATAAATCCCTGTTCGAAGAGGTTCACACACACACACACAATTAATAATTAAAACTATTACAGGAAAAACAAATAATTAGAGGCTTAATTCAGCTCCATTTCATAGCGTTGTTCAGCCTTAAAGAACCAGATTTCTGGCTTTTTTTTAAAGTTATTCAAACCCAAAAAACAGGTTTTTAACTTCTTTATTTTTAATTGTTGGACATTTGTTTCCATTCTAAGATCTTTTGGGAAATTCAAAAGATCTTACAAATTAAAACAAGTTCATTACAAAGAAACAGAATTCACTATCAGTTAAACAGGGAAACTGGTGCATTAGACCAATAAGAACAGCCCCCCCCTTTACAAAGCCATGGTAGTGGCTGCCACGAAGTAAACACTCCAATGCACATTAAATCTCTATGGATGTCGGAGCGATTATTGCAGCTTTGAAGGAGCGCTGAATAATTAAGTTATCCGCCTAGATCAGCTAAGCGTTCCAATCTAGGCACCTAACTTCAGGTGCTGTTTATAGAATCTGGACCAAGGTGCCCAACTCTAACAGAGCATAACTCAAAAGGGGGGGGGGGTGTCCAAGGGAGGGGGCCTGGGTGTGTCAGAACAACCCTGCACATGCAGAATGGTGAACTCACCTCAGCCACTAGGAGAACGCCATAGTGTATAAATCTTTCCACTGCTTCGTGACAAACCTGATAAAACATCTGGCAGGGCTGAAGCAAAACAAAAAACAAACAAGAGAAAATAAATCCTCTTCATGCAGCCATTCAATTGCAGGTGTACCAGCTGCTCACCACGAGACCTCAGTTTCATACGGTCACAGTTCTCCTGAATTAATCATGATCTTGCAAGCTGAATTGCCAGTGAAAATGAAAACTGCCTTCAGCGTTATTTGAAAAGGTGGGACAGAGATCCAAATCCAAAATTATAAAAGTAAATCATGGCAAGCGATTGAGCAAAGAAACAAAGCAGACTGGAACAGCAGACCCTTGATTGAAAACACACTTAGATTTCTAGCACAGATGAGAATTTTGGGCTACTCTGCAATAAGTTGTATGCACAGCCTGCTCACCTCCTAACAAAGTAAATTATTCTTTCACCCATAAGAGCATAAGAATGACCATAATGAGACAGACTGAAAGTCCATTAAGCCCAGTATCTTGTTTCCAACAATGGTCATCTCAGGTCCCAATTACCTACCTAGTAGTATCCCAAGTAGTAAAACAGATTTTATGTTGCTTATCCTAAGAATAAGCAGTGGATTTCCCCAAGTCCATCTCAATAATGGCCTATTCTCTTTTAGGAAATTATCCAAAACTTTTTTAAACCCTGCTAAGCTAACTGATTTCACCACATTCTCCAGCAACGAATTCCACAGTTTAATTATATCCGTCCTAAACTAGACTGTTCACAACTACCACTTGCATCAGTTCCCCCACCCCCCCCCCATGTTTTTTTTTTTTAATTAACCGCCTTGAATCCTGATTTGAAAGGCAATATGTCAACACAAACTAAACTTGATTACCTATCACCTACATTCTTCCCTTGTCCTGCAGAGGGCAGCATATCCACAATCTATTTTATATCAAATAGAGTTCAATCCTACTACTACTCCTATTTATTTATTTATTTTTAAACGGCAGTACGTTCGCTTGTGGGAGTGACTGTGGGAGTTGGTACTTATTTCTAAAGTAGTTTTTAATTAGTTCTTCCTTCTCTTATGTTTTCTGCTATGTACTCTAGTCTTAATTATATGTGAATCGAGTCGAGCTCCACTGGGAGATGACCCGGTATATCAACCAAAGATTAAATTAGATTAGCGCTACTAGACATATGCAGCACTGTGCATCCAAACTTAGAAGAGACAGTCCCTGCTCAAAAGAGCTTACAATCTAGTCAATCCAAAACATTAACCCCATATTTTAATTTACAGCACATGGCTCAAGACAGGCTTTTTTTTTTTTTTAAGGTGGAGCTTTTATAAACTACAAAAGATCGCAGAAAGAGGAGACGGTCAAAAATATCTGGAAAAATTAAAAGGCTGGTCAGGAAAATAAAAATGCAAATGGAAGAAAAAAAATAGCTGACATGACAAAATAGGGATGATGACAAATTTTAGATATACAGTCAAACCTCGGTTTGAGAGTAACGCGATTTGCGAGTGTTTTGCAAGATGAGCAAAACACTCCAGCAAACTTAAACTCGCAAGACAAGCGCCGTCTCAATTGCGGAAAGGGATTGAAAAGCTAGCGTATGGAATCCCAAAGGGACGTTAACAGAACTGGCCTCTATCTGCCGTCATGTTTCTATATTACACTGTGAAATGGATTACATTACATTAGTGTCTTCTATTCTGCAAATACCTTTTGGTTCTAGGCAGATTAAAAAAGAATTGGTCTGGGCATATCCAGTGAGATTACAAGATAGATAATTAGAAGAAGCATTAGGGTCCAGGGATATATTGAGAAGCTTAGTTTGACTTGACAGATGCCCTGAATACTTGGTTTTTAATTCTCTCCTGAAGGTTTTATAGTCGGGTATTATCAGCAGGTAGGAGGTGTGTTGGTTCTAGTTTTGCTGTTTGGGTGGCTAGTAGGCCATTATACATTTTCTTACGTATGATTGGGAAGTGAGTGAAGGGCGTCTGTGTTCTCCTTGGTCTGAATGGTTAAGGGGCTGGAGGAGTTGCCGTACAGTGAGAGATTAAAGAAACTGGGCCTCTTCTCCCTTGAAAAGAGGAGATTGAGAGGGGACATGATCGAAACATTAAAGATAATGAAGGGAATAGACTTAGTAGATGAAGACAGGTTGTTCACTCTCTCCAAGGTAGGGAGAACAAAGAGGGCACTTTCTAAAATTGAAAGGGAGTAGATTCCATACAAACATAAGGAAGTTCTTCTTCACCCAGAGAGTGGTAAAAAACTGGAACGCTCTTCCAGAGTCTGTCATAGGGGAAAACACCCTCCAGGGATTCAAGATAAAGTTAGACAAGTTCCTGCTGAACCATAACATACGCAGGTATGGCTAGTCTCAGTTAGGGCACTGGTTTTTGACCTAAGGGCCTCCATGATAGCGGACTGCTGGGCACGATGGACCACTGGTCTGACCCAGCAGCAGCAATTCTTATGTTCTTATAAACGTGTTGATCCTGGTTAGGTGATTGTTTAGATGCTACTGAGTTAAAGTTGCATTCCTGTGTCCCTGCTGCTACGATTGACAGCATTCCAATCACACCCCCCCTCCAGTCCTAGAGATGATGGACATAAGAACCTAAAGAAGTAAATCTCAAAATGACTGAAGAATTATTAAAAGGCTAAAACGCTCTCGAGGGGAATGCCTGAATTCCTTCAAGTGCTATGAAATGAGTATTCTGATTAAGATCCTTAGCACCTGCTCCCTCCCTTCCTTCCCCCAACCAGCCCAGCCAGACTGATTTTCAGGGACTACCACAATGAACATACCTGAAATCTTTTACATTGAGATCCTGAGGATCAGGAGGTTAATGCAGAGAGCCAAAGTGTATAGCAAAATTGCCAATAAAATATGCCTCGGCGAAGCTATAAGCTAATGAGATGGAAATGCCCAATATAATCAGGGAAAGCTTGCTGGACAAATGCATGAACGAAAAGTCAGTGTCTGGGGGTCCCTTAAACTAGCCAAAGTAAAAAAATAAAATAAATTTTGGTCAGTTACAAAGATAGAAACATAGAAGATGACGGCAGAAAAGGGCCATAGCCCATCAAGTCTGCCCACTCTAACAACTCCACCCCCTTGAATTTACCCCCCTAGAGATCCCACATGTGTATCCCATCTTCATTTTTACCCTACTAGAGATCCCACATGTGTATCCCATTTCCTTTTAAAACCCGGCACGCTGCTGGCCCGAATCACCTGAAGCGGAAGTTCATTCCAACGATCGACCACTCTTTCGGTGAAGAAGAACTTCCTGATGTCCCCATGAAATTTCCCACAAGAGGTTTTTTTTCCCAGCTTGGTTTGGAACTCCGTAATGCAACATTCTCTTAAGCATGGAGCACTGAAAAAAAATCAAACACCAGTCGGCGAGTACTCTCAAGTTTAACCGATGACTTACCAGGGACAGCATGCCTTCATTTGACAGCAGGTAGCACAGGCCGGCAGCTGTACGAATCAGCGCTTCCTGGCTGATGGCACCGTGGTTCCCGTCTGCACCCTGCTTTCTCATCTCCGCGTGAAGGCTACATGCTACAGCGTAGAAAGGAACACATAAAATTAATGCTGTGGAGTACGTTCAATCGGAGGCCACAGAATAAGAGTTTCCTGGCTCTTCTAATAATTTCCTGAGGCCAATTCAGTAGTCCTCGTATTATCTCAGCTCATATTCCAAAGTTCATGGACTCCTGCATTTCAAATGTTACTAAAACCTGAAGATTTTTTTTGTTATATACAACTAGGCTTGTCTTAAAAACTTCAATATGGCTACCTGCTATGTTAGTCTTGTCTTAAGCTTGTATTGCTATGTTATTTTTTGTTATTTTATGATGTGTGTTTGCTTATACATGATTTTTTTTTTTTAAATCCTCCCTGCATGCTTTATTTAGCAAAAGGCTAAATTTAAATATAAATTTTTATATTAAATGCATACCAATAATGGCTTCCATGATAAAGACGTGCAAAACCCCGTTACTATAGAAATTGAGCTCAAAAACCGCAGGAATGCTGGTGTCTGGGGAGATGAAGAACTCGTTCTGGCTAGTGCTGGTGATGTTTACAGAGTTGCCCAACAAATGAATGGCATGCATGACGACGTCTTCACAATTTCCCGAAAATCCCAGGTCGAAATCACGTGCCAGGACCTCCTCCTTCATGGAGAAGAAGTCATCCACCAACATGGAGAGCTTAATACCCTGGAGAAGCAATTAAGCATAGAGTGATCTCAACTCCTCAACTTTAGGATCCTTGCTTAATTTTCTAATTTAGGAACTTATTTTCATCCAATTTTAGGAACCCTGAGCTAAGGAGGACCACCTAGAGATCAATTTTAAGCAGAGAGCCACCCGCACAATGCTTAGCTCAATGCGGACTTTCAGCGGTGCTGTTTTAAGTAGCACCGATGAAAATTCAAATAAAAGGACATCTTATTTAACCTTGATTTGTACCTGCTATTAGGGCAGTGACACATGCTAGGATGATTACAGGAACTTTGGCCGTTCATCTGTACGTGGTCTGGACCCACGGCATACGTTACTACACAAAAAAAGCCCAAAGGTCAAAAAAGACCCACGATACTTCAAAGAAGCACAACACAGAGGACTCCTCTGGTGAAACAGGAAACGTGGAATGATAATTTAAACATTAAAATATTAATATAGTGAGTGAATCTTCAGTGCGAGGTTATGAGTAGAGAATGACACGGGGACAAATTTTTCCCCGTCACTGTGGGAACTCATTTACCCATCCCCGCCCCATTCCTACAAGCTCTGTCCTCATCTGCACAAGCCTCAAACACTTTAAAACTCATAAGCTTTCAAGGCTTGTGCGGTTAAGGCACAGCTTACAGGAAGGGGACAGGGACAAAACTCATGGGGACAGAACGGGAAAATTGAGTTCCTGTGGGGACAGAGACAAATTTTGTCCCCGTGTCATTCTCTAGTTATGAGCTCTAAAGAGCACTACCCCCGAATAAGGAAGAAGCTCTATTGCTCATACGTGGCCCACAGACCAGAGGGGAAAAACCCCCCCCCCAAAACCTCCCACTGTTTTAACCACACATCATCATCAGATTATAACTAGTGTGCAATCAAAAGAACATGTGTAGCGATGTGCAATCGGTGAATCAAAAAAATGAAATAAAGGTTATAACGTTCCACGTTGCCACATTTCACATACCATGAGAAAGCCCCGACAGCTCGCTACAAAGGAAGCGAGCGCTGAAATGGCAAAAGCAAACCTCTTCTTGATGAGAGTAGCACGACAGCACAGTCACCAGGAAGTCCGACGTTCGGTAACGTTTAGCACGCTCCCACTTGTAGATAAAGTTGTGCACTTGGATTCGACTACGCTTAGTTTCGGGGAACAGCCCCCTTCTTCGGGAACCTCACAGCAGCTTTGCATAGCACGAAATAGCAAGAAAAACTGCTCTCCACATGAACCGCTTCCAGTCCTCTGTGTTGTGCTTCACTGCATACGTTAACACAAAGTTTTAAAGAAGGGGGTGGGGGGTGGGGGACCAATGTTCCACAACAGGATCGATGGATCCGAAAACACAAAAAGTGGAACACAAGTTGCTGGATATACAGGAAGCTTCTAAATAAAATGTTTATTATACACAAAATTAACTTATAGTAATAACATGAACATATGAGGTACAAAAGGTCCGTGTCAAATGTATCACGGTAATAATACTGCATACTCAATGTAAACCGGGCCCTACACGGGCCGTGTTTCGGCAGTACTTTGCCTTCCTCGGGGGTCCTGATGATTATCCATCAATGTGGATTTGAACCAAAGAGCTGTGACTGAATGACACAAAAGTGCCATACCCAAAAACTTAGGTGAGAATGACATGGCTCCTAACTTGAAACGCCTACGGTGAGAGAAGTCTGTATATGTTAAGACACACAGGGCCTGATTCTATAAACAGCGCCCAACTCGTAAGTGCCGCTTGGCGTGGTTGTCAACCAACCGCTAGGCGCCGTTTACAGAGTCAGGCTTAGCAGCACCTAGGTAGGCTTAGGCATTGCCGAGCGTTTTTGTGGTAGGTGCCGTTATATTAGGCCAGGGTTTTCCTAGTCTAATTTATAGGTGCCCACCACAGATGCATTACAAGGTCTAAGTCATACCATGCCTATACCCTGCCCCTAACCACACCTACTTTTCAGGCAGACATCGTTAGGTGCCTTGACATAGGTGTCGCTAAGCGCCGTGCAAATTCCTTGCAAAACTTTTAATTTTAAAAAATTTTTTATTGTTTTTTTTAATGGCATGGTTAATTACCCCGTCGATTAAAAAAAATTTAAATTGCACAAAGATTTTGGTAAGGCATCGCTAGGTGTCCTCAATAAGGACGCCATTTATAGAATTTTCCACACAGTGTAAGAGGGCTGGAACACTGCCCATACGCCGAGAGGTTGGATAGGCTGGGGCTCTTCTCTCTGGAAAAAAGGAGGCTCAGGGGAGATATGATAGAGACCTTCAAGATCATGAGGGGCATAGAGAAGGTGGATAGGGACAGATTCTTCAGGCTGAAGGGGTCAACAGGCACGAGGGGGCATTCGGAGAAACTGAAGGGAGATAGGTTCAGAACAAATGCAAGGAAGTTTTTTTTCACCCAAAGGGTCGTGGACACTTGGAATGCGCTACCGGAGGAAGTGATCAGGCAGAGTACGGTACAAGGATTCAAACAGGGATTGGATGGATTCCTGAGGGATAGGGGGATCGTGGGATACTGAGAGAGGTTCTGGGATGTAACACAGGTATAGAAAGCTAACCAGGTAATAAGTATAGACATCCAGCCAGGTCGTGCATGTGCAAGACCGGAGGGTTAGGACTTCGATGGGAAGATAGGACTTAATGGGAAACCAAGGTGGCAAGGGGGCCCCTTCTGGAGACTCAGACAGGCCGTGACCTGTTCGGGCCGCCGCGAGAGCGGACTGCTGGGCGGGATGGACCTATGGTCTGACCCGGCGGAGGCACTGCTTATGTTCTTATGTCAAGCATATACCTTTGCCCCCTAAACCTAGTACTACTGTTACTTTATCATTTCTATAGCGCTACGAGATGTACACAGCACTGTACACTAAACAAGTACAAAACCCTGCTCGACAGAGCTTACAATCTATTCAAGACAGAGAAACAGGACAAATAAGGGATTAGGGAATTATCCCTTTTGTGAGAATGATTAAAACAGATGCGAGTACTGAACAGGTGCAGCCTGTGAAAGGCGGGTGGGCTTTTAGCCTCGATTTGAATAAGGCCAGAGACAACGCTTGATATACCAACACAGAAAGTCTATTCCAAGCATATGGTGCAGCACAATAAAAAGAAACAGAGGCTGAAATTGGCAGCAGAGGAGAAGGGTACAAGTAAGAGAGACTTACCCAACGAACGAATCTTCCAGGGAGGGATGTAAGGAGAGATAAGAGCGGAGAGATACGGAATATATGCACTCCTAAGTCAGTAAGAGGAGTTTGATCTGTATACAGTAATGGATAGGGAGCCAATGAAGTGACTTAAGGAGAGGGCTATTACGAGCATAATGATGTACTGGAGAAGAAATTTAAGAGAGTGAAGGGGCGAGAGATGGTTTAGTGGGAGACCTGCGAGGAGCAGGTTGTACCTGCCTGCCTTCCTAAACAACTATCTCATTCCACCCCCACCCCCCGCTAGGGCCCTTAAGATCCACTAATCAGAATTTACTGACAGTCTCCTCAATCAAGGACCTATATTATACTAGAAACACCATTCTTCCCCCGCAATCGCGCCTTCGCTTTGGAATGCAATGCCACCACACCTCCGCAGTGAAAATTCACTAAATAAGTTTAAAACAAACCCTAAAACATTTCGATTCAAAGGCGCTTATCAAAATTGCAATTAAGAACCCGATAAAGGGAAAATAAAAACGAATAGAGAAACGCTTTCAGGAAGTGAACCCTCTTTCTCCTCTTGTTTTATCCTTTCCCTCTTCCCCCTTCTCTTATTTTTATTTACACAATGTAATTAAAATCTCTCTCCTCCCCCTGTCCCTTTCGTCTCCAACCTGTCTTAAATTTTGTCCTTGTCCTGGCCTCAATCCCCCCCTATTTTTATTTCAATTTTTTTTTTAAGCTATTTTTAAATATTTTAATTTTTATTACTGTAAACCGACTTTTGGTAGTGTGTTCAGAAAGGAAAGGACAAAGTTTGGTGATGTTACAGAGAAAGAAACGACAGGTTTTGGCCCTCTGCTGGATATGTGCCAAGAAAGAGGGAAAGGTATCAAAGATGACCCCAAGATATCAGCTGACGAGACAGTTATCCACAGAAATAGAGCATGGGGGAAAGATAAGGAGAAATTAGGTTCTTACCTGCTAATTTACTTTCTTTTAGCTTCTCCAGACCAGTAGAGGTTAATCTTTACGAATGGGTATATATCCAATCATGACCAGCAGGTGGAGACTGAAAACAAAACTATGGGACAGTATATACTATACTCCCTTCTCTATTTCCCTCAGTCTGCCGAATAGCCAAGCAGAACCAAGAACTGGAAAACAGAAAGAAAACAATACTCCGAACAGGAATAACAATTAACATACCCAAGTGCTGTTGGAAAATGTAGAGGAGAAATACCCGAAGGAAAATGTCCCCATAGCTCGCCAGCTAAGCCAGCCGAGCCACAGCCGCTGTTCTTTAATTCTCCCCGGCCCTAGAAAAATACTAGAAACCCGCAGCAAAAAACAAAAACTGCCCGCGAAACAGCCCCAACAACAACAACAACAGACAGGGTGGGGACCTCTACTGGTCTGGAGAAGCTAAAAGAAAGTAAATTAGCAGGTAAGAACCTAATTTCTCCTTCTTTAGCACTCTCCAGACCAGTAGAGGTTAAACTTTACAAATGGGACGTACCAAAGCAGTCCCTCTCACGGGCGGGACCCCCGCAGGGCCGATACCAGAACACGCTCACCGAACACCGCGTCCCAACACGCCTGAACATATACCCGATAATGTCTAACAAAGGAATGCAAGGAGGAACAAACCGCAGCCTTACAAATATCCACTGGAGGCACGAGCGACGACTCAGCCCAAGAAGCTGCCTGACCCCGAGTGGAATGAGCCTTGAGAAACTCTGGAACGGGCTTCTGTCTCAGAAGCTAAGCGGAAGCAATCGTCTCCTTGATCCAGCGCGCAAAAGTAGCCTTAGAAGCGCCAGCCCCCCGACGAGGACCCGCCAGAAGGACAAAGAGATGATCGGATTTCCGGACTTCCTGGGTCCGCTGCACATAAGAGCGAAGGACCCGACCGACATCCAACTTGCGCAGCTGCCATTGCTCAGAAGAGCCCTCCCGACTACCCAAGACTGGGAGGACCACCGATTGATTGACATGAAAAGGAGAAACTACTTTCAGCAGAAAGGAAGGAACAGGCCGCAAGACAACCCGCTCCCTAGAAAACTCCAAGAAAGGAGCCCTACAAGAGAAAGCCTGTAGCTCAGAAATACGCCTAGCGGAAGTAATGGCCACCAAAAAGACCGCCTTCAGAGTAAGGTCCTTCAAAGAGCAGCCGTCCAATGGCTCGAAAGGCGGGCGCACCAAAACAGAGAGAACCAGATTGAGATCCCAAGATGGAACAGAGGGCCGTATGGTAGGCCTGAGCAACTTGGCCGCCCGCAAAAAGCGAATCACATCAGGAATGGCCGACAAACGCTGACCTGTCACCAACCCTCGAAAAGCCGACAGGGCCGCAAGTTGAACCCGGAGAGAAGACCAAGCCAGGCCTCTATCCAGGCCATCCTGCAAGAACTCTAGAATGGTAGGCAGGGAAGCGCGAAAAGAGACCACTCCCCGTGCCCGGCACCACCCCTCAGAGACGCCAAACCCGCACATAAGCCCGAGAGGTAGAAAGCCTCTGGGACCCCAAGAGCGTAGAGATCACCTTATCTGAATATCCCTTCTTACTAAGGCGACCCCTTTCAAGAGCCAAGCCATAAAACAGAAGGGAGACGGGTCGAACATGGGAATGGGACCCTGCGTCAGAAGATCGTCCAAGAGAGGCAGAGGAAGAGGATCCGCCACCAGATGCCTCACCAGATCCGCGTACCACGGACGTCGAGGCCAATCCGGAGCCACCAGAACCACCAGACCCGGATGGTGAACAATGCGAAGAACTACTCTGCCCACTAATGGCCAAGGAGGGAACACATACAACAGCCCCTCTGTTGGCCATGGTTGGACCAGAGAATCCAGACCCTTGGCCAGACTGTCCCTGCGACGACTGAAGAAGCGGGGCACTTTGGCGTTGCCACTCGTGGCCATCAGGGGCCGCCCCCAAGCCTGCACTATCAACTGCAAAGCCACGGAGCCGAGACACCACTCTCCTGGATCCAAGAAGTGACGACTGAGGAAGCCCGCCTGAACATTTTCTACCCCGGCAATGTGAGAGGCCGAGAGGTCCAGAAGATGGGACTCCGCCCAAATCATGAGCCGAGCCGCCTCCTGCGCCACCTGAGTGCTCTTGGTGCCCCCCTGACAATTGACATAAGCCACCACCGTGGCATTGTCCGACAGGACTCTGACCGACTTGCCCAACAAAAGGGAGCGGAAAACTAACAGCGCCGGACGGACCGCTCTGGTCTCCAACATGTTGATCGACCAGGAGGCCTCCTCCGTGGACCAGGTGCCCTGAGCTGAGTGAACCAAACACTGAGCCCCCCAACCGA
This sequence comes from Geotrypetes seraphini, assembly GCF_902459505.1. Classification (NCBI taxonomy): domain Eukaryota; kingdom Metazoa; phylum Chordata; class Amphibia; order Gymnophiona; family Dermophiidae; genus Geotrypetes; species Geotrypetes seraphini. Next base: position 307,811,158 of record NC_047087.1, read on the forward strand.
GGAGACTCGCATCCGTAAAGAGCACCATCCACTGCGGGAGATCCAGACCCACCCCTTGAACCAGGTGAGGGGTCCAGAGCCACCAATGCAAACTGCAGCGCGCCACGCCTCACAGGGGGACAGGAACATCCAAACTGTGCCTCTGTGGTGACCACCTCCGGAGCAGAGCATACTGAAGAGGACGCATGTGGGCCCGCACCCACCTCACCACTTCCAGGGACGCCGCCATCGACCCCAAGACTTGGAGGAAATCTCGCGCCCGAGGACACCGGGACGCCAAAAGAAGGCGAATCTGAGATTGCAATTTGCTTACCCGGGCCTCTGGAAGGAAGACCTTCCCCAAGGAGGTGTCTAATAGAACCCCAAGGTACTCCAGACGCTGAGCCGGGACCAACCGACTCTTGGAAAGGTTGACCACCCAGCCCAGCGACCGGAGAAACTCCACCACCCGAGCCGTAACCCGGGAGCTCTCCTGCAACGACTTTGCCCAAATCAACCAGTTGTCCAGGTAAGGGTGCACCAGCAAGGCCGCCGCGACGACCACCATCACCTTGGTGAACGTCCGGGGAGCCGTGGCCAGACCAAAGGGAAGCGCACAGAACTGATAGTGCCGACCCAAGATCGCAAAGCGAAGGAAGCGCTGATGAGAGGCTCAAATGGGAACATGCAAGTAGGCCTCCGTCAGATCGAGAGAAGTGAGAAACTCCCCCGGCTGAACCGCCAGAATGACTGACCGCAGAGTTTCCATGCGAAAAGAGGGAATCTTGAGAGCCCTGTTGACCCCCTTCAAATCCAGGATGGGCCGAAAAGTCCCCTCCTTCTTGGGCACCACAAAGTAAATTGAGTACCTGCCGGTGCCCCACTCCGGAGGGGGCACTGGAACAACTGCCTTGAGATCTAGCAAGCGCTGAAGGGTCTGGCGAAAAGCCTGCGTCTTCCAAGGAGCCTGACATGGAGAGGCTAGGAAAAAATCCGGCAGAGAGCGGGCGAACTCCAGGGCATAACCGTCCTGCACCACCTCCAGGACCCACTGATCGGACGTGATCTCGGCCCATTTTGGGAAAAAATTTGCGCAGCCAGGCCCCCACCGGAACCAAAGGGGGCGCCAGCAAGGAGTCATTGTGCAGGACGGGAAGCGGGGGAACCGGTGGAAGGATTCCCTGCCCCCCGACGGGCCCCCCGAAAGGGCTGCATGCGCTGGAAAAACTGACCCCGGGAAAACCCTGGAGCCGGGAAAGAAGCAGCCCCACGCCCCAGGGCGATACTTGCGGAACTCCCGCAAATGCCCCCGGGCAGTGCCACCCCGAGACGCCGGGTGGGCACAGTCCTCAGGCAGACGGGGCACCTTTGAGTCCATCAGAGTCTGAAGCAACTTATCTAATTCCTCCCCAAACAAAAAAGACCCCCGGAAGGGAAATTTAGTAAGTTTAGCTTTGGACGCAGCATCCGCCGACCAAGCACGAAGTCACAAAATACGCCGCGCGGCCACGCTAAAGGCCATAGACTTAGCCGAGATCCGCACCAAGTCATAAAGAGCATCCGAGAGGAACGAGGCAGCCATCTCAATCTTCGCCACCTACTGATCCACTAAAGACCAGTCATCAGACTCCAGATCTAGGACACGCTCAGCCCACCGAAACACGGTGCGAGCCACCAGCCCCCCACAAATAGCCGCCTGGACCCCAAAGGCAGAGACCTGAAAATTTTACTTAAGAATGTTCTCCAACTTGCGCTCCTCAGAGTCCCGCAAGGCAGAACCGCCCTCAACAGGCACGGTATGCCGCTTAGAAATCACCGAGACCACCGCGTCTACGACTGGCGACGTTAAAGTAGCCCGATCCCCCTCTGGGATGGGATACAAACGAGCCATGACGCGCGCCAAACAAAACGGCGCCTCCGGCATTTTCCACTGCTCCAGTACAATATCCCGAATATCCTGATGCATGGGAAAATAGCGGGAAACGGTACGGATCCCCCGAAGCAGAGGGTCCCCTCACAAGCGGAGTCTCCGGCGGCGCATCTTCAAAACGCAACACCGAAGAAACCTGTTGAATCAGGTCCGGTAGCTCATCTCTCTGAAAAAGGCGCACCACGGACGCCTCTTCGCCGGAGGACGGGAAACCCGACAACCCGCCGCCAGCGGCCGTCCCCTCAAGAGGGTCCTGGAAATCCTCAAAAGGGTCCAGGTCCTCATCCAGACCGACATGCTCCTCAGACCATAAATCCTCGTCCCAAGACACCCGTGGACGCTTGGACGAGGGAGGAGGAGGAGGGGACGCCACAACAGACGAGAGAGGCAAAGCCGCAGGGAGCGAGGAGGAAACCCCACTCCCCGAAACCCCCTGGGCACATCCGGGACCCCCAGCCGCCTGAAAATAGGCTCTGCACAAAGAAAAAAATAAATCAGGGGAAAAACCCCCCGGGGGTCCCAAGGGACTCCCTGCCACAGCAGGGGACCCAGCAGAAACCTGCCCCTGTTTTTCCAATACAGGGGGAAGGTCACCTGAGGTGGAAGACAAAATGGAGGGGCCAGACTGTGAAAATGGCGACTTTCCCGCCAAAAATGCTCCCTCCATAGCCTGTAGCGGCTGAGAAGCCTGAACAGTCCCAGCCGCTAAAACAGGCAAGTCGGCATCAGCTGTCAAAAAATCAGCTGAGAGGGAATCCTTCGGGGAATCCCTCCGTGGGCGGTTGGGGAAGACCCACTGCGAGGCACCATCGGCGGGGAGCTCTGGGCGCCTGCAGCCGCTGCCGACGGAGCTCCACCACCTCACCGGCCCAAACTACCGAGTTCAGTCCGGCTGCGAGTGCCTCGCGGCTGGACCGAATTGTGTCCCACTCCCCCGGAGAAGGGCACAATTGCTCCATACGTGACCTAGCTAGAAACAAAGTGCCAGTTAGATGAAAAAATACTGTAAAAAACAGTAACCTGACAGGGAAGCAACCCTGCAGACCGGCACTACCTCAGGATTTTTTCTTTTTTTTTTTTACAGAACAGACTCCACAGGCTCTCGAAGCAATATGCCTTGCTTGATTTAGGGGGCAAGGCTTACTGCTGAGGCTCCTCTAAAAAAATGTGGGGAGGTAGAGGAAGTGGGGGGAGGGACCCCGCTCGAGACCCGCCGGGTTTGACACCCCCGAGGTCAGACGGACCCCCAAACAGGGCCCACCCAAGCTCCGTCCGGCCAAAAACAGGGACTATAAACCCCCTAAACAAATTCCAACAGCCCTACCAAGGGAGATGGGTACAGATCACTCAACATCTGCTGGAGACTGAAAGAAGACTGAGGTAAATAGAGAAGGGAGTATATTATATACTGTCCCACAGTTTTGTTTTCAGTCTCCACCTGCTGGTCATGATTGGATATATACCCATTTGTAAAGATTAACCTCTACTGGTCTGGAGAGTGCTAAAGAAGAAACTCATTTTTGGCTGTGTTCAGTTTCAGAGAGCGGTGAGACATCCAGGCAGCAAATGTCAGACATGCAGGCCAAGACTTGGGCCTAGATTCCTGCTTAAATTTCTGGTGTGGAAAAATAAATCCAAGCGTCATCAGCATAAAGATGATACCAAAATCCAAGGGAATAAGTACAGAGAAAGAAAAGAGGTCCCAAGACAGAACTCTGAGGTACACCAACTGATAGCAGTGGAGGAGAACCCAGCAGAGTGTACCCTGAAAGTGCGATGAGAAGAAAGCCAAGGCAAAACGGAGCGCCAAAATCCAAGACAGTGTTATCAAGCAGTAAGTGACATCGAACTGTGTCAAAAGCAGCAGACGGACCGAGAAGGATGAGGGTAGAAAGGAGGCCTTTGGAACTGGCCGGGAACAGGTCACTGGAGACTTTAGCAAGGGCTCTTTCAATTGAACTTGGAGGGTGAAAGCCAGATTTGTAGTGGTTCAAAAATTAAGTCTGAGAGGAAAGAAGGTCAAGACAACAGCGGCAGGCACCACATTCAAGCAGCCTGGATAAGAAAGGGAAGAAGTCGATGGGGTGATACTTGGAAGGGTAGGTAGGGTCCAATGAAAGATTTTTTTGGAGAAATGGAGTAGCTGCAGAAAATTTTGAAGGCATCAGGAACAGTTACAGTAAAAAGAGAAAGATTAAAGATATGACAGCAAGAGAAACGGTGCTGAGTAGATGGGTGGGGACAGAACCGGAGAACCGGTAGTGAGTTTGGAGGAGAAAAGATGTGGTTACCTCTTCAGCGATTAAAAAAAAAAAAAAAAAAGAAAAGAAAGCGTGGCAGGGGTTAAGAGAATGGAGTGGGGGAAAGGAGAGGTGGAGGTGACTTGGTTGAAAACTCAAGGCTAATATCGTGAACCCTAGTCACGGAACCGCTAAGCCATAATTCTGGTGAGAAAGTGAAAGGGGGGGACAAAGGTGAAGGCACGTTGAGGAGAGAGATCAGTGTGGCACCTTGTGAGTTACTTAAGATGTGTTTTCCAATTCTTCCCCCCCCCCCCCGCATTTGGGCAGTCAAAGTGCGTACCAAGGTTGCAATTAAGCATTATCATATCCTCCTCGATAAATGCACAGTGTCACCCTAGGATTATAGTGAGGAAAAGTGGTGAATCGTTTCTGCTGGCATGGCACCAGGACTGCGTTGCCAAGGACGTGGACTGTTGTGTGCTATTCCCAGCACAGAGCTTTTCCTGGAATTTCAAGCAGCTTACCGGAGAATGTGAACCTGTGGGACAGTGATATAGCTGTAAGGCCATTTGCACACTGCAAAATCTCAATCTCACCTGCCTGTGTCGATACAGCAGCAAACAAGCAACAATGTGGGTTGACATCACAGCACACGTCTTGCTGGCGGCTAAAAGAAAACAAATAGGTGCTTTTTTTTTTTTTGCTTTTTTAAGTCAAAGTGGCGCAGTTCCATTAGCACAGCTATTTTAAATGTCTACTCTGTAAAAGGAGCTAAAGAGATAACAAAACGATCAACATTATTAATACTTCACTTGTTTTGTCTCTCCACACACCCAGTGGAAGTTTCAAGTGACTACACTTCTCCCTCCATATTTGCGGTTTCGATTATTCACGGTTTTCAGCTTGCTGGCTCCTCCCATCAAATTACATCAGCTTGCATAGTGAAATCGCTGATTCCAAGCGTTTACAGGGAAAATTGCTGATTCCCAGCACTTTCTTTATCGTGTTTTGCCTCTCCTTCAGGAACAGGCCAGGTTTCCCACCATGCTATTCACGGTTTTACCACATTCACAATGGTTTTTAATAGAAAACAGCGAACAACATATGAAAAAGTTATTCACGGTTTTTCTGTATTTGCGGTTTTGTTAATCTCCTATCACAGTGAATACGGAGGGAGAAGTGTACTCAGGTGCCCTCATTTTTCACCTTGATTTCAAGCATTAATTCCACAAAACTTCCACTGGGGGATTGCTCACAGGTGCCTTTTTGAACTTTGGTGCCAATGGGCCAGGCACGCCTTGGTGATTGCGCCTGTCCTCCCATTACGCTAAGACCCGGAGAACTAAAAATGTTATTGCATGCAGTCTAGATGTACAAATGTTACATTATACACATCTAGATGCTTCTAAAAATGTCCTCGGTCTCTCATACCAGCAGCTAAATTCATTACCAGAGGATGTGGCAACAGCGGTTAAAGTAGTTGGTTTTAAGAAAGGTTTGGACAAGTTCCTGGAGGAAAAGTCCAGAGTCTGCTATTCAGACAGACACGGGGGAAGCCACTGCTTGCCCTGGAATCAGTAGCATGGAATCTTTCTGCTCTTTGGGGATTCTGCATGGAATGTTGCTACTATTTAGAGTTCCAGAATCTTATTGTTCTTTGCAGTTCCAGAATGTTGTTACTATTTGGGATTCTGGAATCTTGCTACTCTTTGGGATTCTGCATAGAATCTTGAAACTATTTCAGGTTCCAGAATGTTGCTACTATTTAGATTTCTGCCAGGCCCTTGTGACCTGGATTGGCCACTTTGGAAACAGGATACCGGGCTAGACACACCATTAGTCTGACCCAGTCTGGCTGTTCTTATGTTTATATGCCCTTCTAGTATGTGAAATGTAACTTCTAGGACAGTGGGGCTTCTTAGCATGTAGTGCACACTAGCTTTAGTAAAAGGACCCCTTAGTATGCCAAACCTAAATGCTTTTTCCCCCTAAAGGTAACAAATTCATGCCAAATTCCTTCTTCACCCCTCCCTTCTATGTGGCTGAAAATTCAACATGCCTCTATCTTCATGTCCAGCCCAGTGGAGTACAGAACGTGCTGGATGTGCTACCCGAGATAAAGAGAGGTAGGAGGGTGTGCAAAGAAATGATCTGCCTAGCACAGGGCAGTATGAAAAATATACATTATGCATTTATATTTCCCGATGAGATCCAAATCAGTCACAAATCAAAGAATCTAGTAAACAGCTCTGGGAATATTACAAAAAAAATATGCATGGTTATTTTGCATTGCACGAAACACCATTTGAATTGCGATTGAGGAGGGTTTTTTTATCCTACCACTTATCTTCATTTGGTGGAGGTTGGATTCAGAGGCATTTTTCCTCCACTTATGCATGTTTTCCTGCACTCTGGATTTTTTTGTTTTTTTTTAGTGGAAGTGTGATTTATTATATTTATAGGTTTTTTCCATTTTTTTTTGGGTGGTATTAAAAACATAAAATACATACTGGGTCAGACCAATATCCATCTAGTCCAGTATCCTGTTTCCAACAACGGCCAATCCAAGTCACAAGTGCCTGGCAGAAACCCAGCAGCAGCTCCAATCTCAAAATGGCTGACGTGACCGCCAATGATAATCTTGCAAGTCTGCCACTGGACATCACAGCAGCCATTTTCAATGACAAAAGACAGCAAGGGCAGGAGTGTGTGAGAATAGCTCCTTCTTTAACTCTCCATTAGTCGACCAAACAAAATGGGAGGTCTAGGATAGTGGTCTCAAACTCGCGGCCCGACAGTACTATTTTGTGGCCCGCAGTCTATACTAGTGCTGTCCGCTCTTTGCGGCGTCCTCCGGCTTCCCCACTGGCCTCCCGCTCTTACCTTTAGATAATTACCGCAGCCTGCAGAGAGGATCGCCAGTGCTGTAGCAATCCTTGCAGGCTGCCGTCGTCCTCAGCTGCACATTCCCTCTGCCGCGATATTGCCCCTGACGTCAGAGGAGGGGCTGGAGGCCGATGGCAGCCTGCAAGGAACGCTACAGCACTGGCGATCCTCTCTGCAAGCAGCGGTAATTAGCTGAAATAAAGACCGGAAGGCCAGGGGGGAAGCTAGAGGATGTTGCAAAGAAGGGGGGGGAACATGCAGGCCTTCGCGGAGAGGGGGGAGATTTATAGATTATAAAGAGTTTTACCTATGCAAAATTGTCATTTCTTACATAAGACATTAGCTATTTTTTTCTGCGGCCCTCCAAGTACCTACAAATCCAAAATGTTGCCCTGCAAAGGGTTTGAGTTTGAGACCACTGGTCTAGGGGTAGGGGGAAAAGAGGGCCTGGCCTACAGGTATGTTGGGAGGCAGTCTCTCTCTCTGTTCAGGAGGGGGCGGCAGTGGTGAAGGAGGGACAGCATGGGGAAGGAAGAGATGTCTTAGATATGTTTGTTATATGATAACGTTTCTAGTTTTGTAAACTGCTTAAGTATAGGCGGGTTAGAATTAAAAAAAAAATTATTGGATACCACAGGAGAGGTGGGATCTGGAAGAATGACAACGGACAAGATTTAAATTTTGGCCCTTTTTTGCCTAAAAAATTCAGTTTATACTCAAGTAAATATAGTATTTATAAACTAAAGAAAGTATTTTAAAAAAAATTATTTGAGCATCCATAGGCAACCAATGAAGCTGGATTAATAAAAGGGGATGGATGTTCACATTTTAACATTTAATCGAGCTGCAGCATTTTGCAGCAACTGAAGTCTTTTCCAGTTTTTGTTTTGCAAGATTCCTACAGAGTTGAAGTGGCCCATTCGGGTAAAAAATTAGCAATTGTACCATTAAAGCAATTTTGTGAAATGGGAGCGAATCCATTCTAAGCATGTGTGCTTTTTAGTGCACAGGTCCTAAAGACTGCTTCAGTCATGTAACTAAGTGAGTAAACTTTCAGGTTCTCTCAGGCCAGGCTGGTCAGACTTAGCAGGGTTTGGCAAGGGCTTGGATTATTTCCTAGAAGAGAAGTCCATAGGCCATTATATTAAGATGGCTTGGGGTAATCCACAGATTATTGCTCGGATAAGAAACACAAAATCTGTTTTTCTCCTTAGGATCTTGCCGGGTACTTGGGACCTGGGTTGACCACTGTTGGAAACAGGATACTCGGCTTGATGGACCTGTGGTCTGTCTTAGTATGGCAATTCTTAATGTTCTTATGTGAACCAAGTATAGGATAATCAAGCCATTGTGACATCACTGCCGAGGCTGGCTCTTAGGCATTGGTGGAATGAGGCATTATGACATCACGATCTCAGCTCTGGAATGTTGCTACTCTTTGGGTTTCTGCCAGGTACCTGGGTTGGCCACAGTTGGAAACAGGATACCGGGCTTGATGGAGCTTTGGTCTGACCCAGTATGTGTACCATAAGAACATAAGAATTGCCAATCGATGCTCTAAATCCTACTTACTGAAAAGCACATGGTTAGCCAGGTTGGAAATCAGCTGCCTTTTGTAAGATTCTTCAGTAGACTCTCTAGAATTCACTTGCAAGTTTGCGTCTCCTTCGTATACTGCATCATTAGATCTACACAAAAAGAGAGAGAAACCCACGTACAAGTATGAAAAATCATGCAAACATTAGAAATGCAACCCCCCTCAGTAAGTCTGGATTAAGGCAAGCAAGCATTTAAGTAACACCTACTACGGAACAGCTGAAGAGATTTCAAGTGGCCACGTCAAAGACCCAACCTAGATACTATTCAACTTGGCAAGGCCTGAAGTAAGATTATTTGTGCAAGGAAGCCCTCGAATATCTGTGTGGGAGAATGGGCTAAAATTTCTCAAAAGTGTTGAGAGACTGACTCGCAGTTAATAGGAAACATTTTCTTAAAATTATTGCTGCTCACGGGATGTGCTACTGGTTACTGAACGAAGGGGGTCATATGCTTTTCTACCCAAAGATTCCTGCTGTTCAATAAATAGTACTTTTTATCCAAGTTGTTCATTCAAATAGGATTCCCTCTCTTTTGGCGGAGTTTAGATTATGATCTAATCATGTTTAGAATATAAACTATGTTTCTTCCCGAGAGGTTCATAAACTTTCCCAGCATTGTATTGGTACATAAAAAAAAAAAAAACACAAAAACACAACAGACTCTACTACTACTTCATTGTTTTCCTGCTTCCTGCTATTGAATTAGGATGGATAATACATGAGTCTAAACTATTTTGTTGCAGGACACAGCTAAAAGCCGCTTTAGAAAGTCAAATTCATGCCCTAGATGTGAATTAAGGGTTCTTTAGAGCAGTTAAAAAGGGCAGAGTAATCCAAAAGAAGGCCTTTCAAAATAAGTGGATACTGAAACCACCCAATCACCCTTTCTTGGAAACCCGATACTACAATCTACAATTATTGTGACAGCCCAGTCTGCCGAGCACAGATCTGGTACACACCGGCTGAAAAGAATGCAATCGGCTTAAATGGCAAGAGATTTGCATCATTCCAGACTTGGCATCGCTTACATCAACTATGCAAAAATGTAGCAGGAATCTGCTGGGCTAAGCGAGTGACTCATCTATCATAGGGTTATTAGCCCTGAACGGAAACTGCGAGCCCTTCTAATGAGTCCAATACTGGGTCAATTCAGTGAGACAACCTGAATGCTCTCTTGAATGATAAAAAACATACAGGACCACGGGATCTTTTTGTGGCTCAAATCTATCCCTGGCCTTATGACTGCACAAAAAAAATTGGGATTCAACAACTGCTAGTAGGATCATCCGAGTTAAAATTGGAAGCACCTTGAACAACCTTTGCTCCAGGCATGGAAGTCTAGATTGTAGCATGCGTCTCTCATTGGGAAGTTTCGGGCAGAACGGTTCAAGCCCTTGACAAAGTGGGAGGAAAACTCAAGACTTCCCATCTTCTAACACTGCTGCAGGCAGTACTGAGGGCACTTGCTGACATTTCTGGGGCCTGGCACCTATTATAGGGAGCCCTTGTCGCGGAGTGTTGAACTTCCCATCTTCCAAAGCCACTGCTGCACACAGTACTGCAGGCACTTATTTTAAGAAGCCCCCGTCATGGAACATGGGGAGCCCAGAGAAGCAGGGAGCAGGAGACTTATTGCCTTTTTTATTATGGGGAAGAAGAGGAAAACCTAATCCATACTAGAAACATCAGTAATCATGAAGGTGGTGAGAAGGCCCATGGACCTGCATGCGAGACCAACGCTCTCAGCAGTGGAAGCCGACTTCTCCCCAGTAGCTGCTTCCTTGTTCTTCTTTAAGAGAACTTCATCACAACCAGGGAATCTTTCTTTAGAGGAGAAATCTGCTTTTCTATAAGGTCACACGAAATATCTCTTCCTTTACCTCCATTACTGATGGGTGGATCTGCTAGTGAACAGGTTAAGGAGGGCAGTTTATTGAAAAAAACTCCCCTTCCTATACTAGACGGTCACTGAAACTGTTTCAAAAGAGAGATGTACAAGATGTAAGATGTGTGGCACATTAAAATTGATAGTTCAATGCAAGGAACTCCTTTACTATGTCAGTTTTCTCAAGAAGGCTCTATTAATTTCTCAGAGCCTGAGAAAAGATTAGAACATATTGAAATGAATTTAAGAAAAATGGGGAAATTGATCGATATCTTACAAGCTGCAGTCATCTCATTTGATGAAAAGATAATTCTTGTTTTGCACACCCAGTTGTAAAAAAAAAAATGGAAAATCGTTTCGTAGAAACCTGAGGATTTTGAACTTCCCAATAACTCATTATTTGGCCCCACTGGACCAAGAAAAGCCAGAAGGGTAATTCCACAGTGAAGCAGCCTGAAAGAAAAAAAAGATTGTTCCAATAGCTGTTTAAATTGAATCATTTTAAAAGAAGGAAAATGCAGCATGCCTATATAAGAAGAACTTAGTCACAACCCAACACAAGAGGGAAAATACTCTAATGATAAAGCCTCTTCTGTAATCCACTGAAAAGTTTAGAAATAAAGCGTAGTGTCTTAAAGGCGATTCTCTCCCACACTGGGAGCCAATGAAGGTCATACAAAGGCAGACTCGTATGATCAAATTTAGGACGCTTAAATATTAATCTAATCTAATCTTCCATTTGTGAGTCGCACATACCTATACAGGCTCAAGGCGACAGATCAAAGAGGAAGGGGAAAGAAAAGGAGAGGGGCATGGAGAAGTGATGGGGTATTTTGAGGCAGGTTTAGTAGAAGAAGTAAGAAGAAGGGCCTAGAAGTAAGGGGCGTTATATATAAATAGTTAATTGTCAAAACAGTTAATTGTCAAAGAGGTGAGTCTTCAGGATTTTTCTGAATGTGGTGTAGTTTGTCTCTTTCCTGATAGTGTCTGGTAGGTCGTTCCAGGTTTTTGCACCTAGATAAGTTAATAGAGTAGAAAATTCGCTTGTAGCAAACTCCCATATTATGGATCCGCTGAAGCTTAACGGACCTACCACAATACCTTTGTAGAGGAAGCTGCAGTAGTCCAATTGTGAAAGGATCAAAAACTGAACCAGAAAAAATGAAGCTCAGATTATAGACTTGCCAAGCAGTGGTAGCTTCGTCTGTTAAAGACAGTCTGAGGTTGCATGCTAAATTTGAAAATCTGGAGAATCATTTAAGAGCACCTAATTTAAGACTGCTCAATTTTCCAATTGCTCAATCTCTCTCCACAAGGAAATTCTTTAAACTTTACGTAAAAGATAATTTACAATTGGAATTTAGTGATAAAGATATTGTAAAAATGTATTATTTAACTAGAAGTTTAAGAGTCAAGGCCCAAGAGGGAGAACTAGATAATTTAACTACTCCAGATAGTCTTGACCTAACAACCCTCCACCCCCCCCCCCCCCTTTTACAAAACCACAAACTCAGTTTTTTAGCATCGGGAGCAGCTCAGAGCATTCAACGTGCCGGCCTAAGCTAAAAATTGCTTCTGCGGTTTAGTAAAAAGGTGGGAGGGGGGTAGAATTCTTGCCGCGAGCCCGCCATTACAGGGATCCGTGAAGTGCAGGGAGAAGAGGAGAGACGCTGGCCAGGAGGAAAGTCGTCCACGCCAGCTGACTTCCTATAAGACGTACCTCTCACTGCGAGAGGCACGTCCTGTAGGCAGGCAGCCAGCATGGACAACTCTCCTCCTCGCCACAAAAATCTTTCCTTTTGCTTAAAACTAAAGTTTTAGCAAGAGGGGGTACTTTTTTTTTTTTAAGTTTCCTTGTAATTATTTAATTACTTTGGAAGGAAATTTTTAAGTTTTTCTGGACTCAACTCATTTGGGGACTTTTCTATTAGATAAAGATGCGACTTCCTCTAAATAAATTCTTTTCAGGTTTAAAATAGGGCAAGTATGAGATAATTTTGCCTGCTCTTAATTGAAACTGAAATTTATATCATGATTATCTGTTGTATTTCTTTTTTGGTAGCTGTTCAAGTTGTGGGCTGAAAGATTATAAAGTGTATATACTGTATTTTTTGGTCTATAAGACGCACCCGGCCATAAGACACACTTCCCCTTGTAGAGGAGGAAAAAACAAGGAAAAAAATTGGTTCAGAATTTATTTTTTCTTAGGTTTTTCCTCCTCAACATGTAGGTGCATCTGGTGCTGGGAAGCCTGAAGCTCGCAGCCCAAAGCCCCCCCCCCTTTTTTTTAACCGGCGGTGGTCCAGTGTGGTCTCCTGCTGGACAGATGCCTTTCTGTTGCAGAGTGATGCACAATGCAGGAGTGCGACCTTTGCACTTCCTGCCTGGTCCCGCGCTGGTCCATGATTGACTGACATCCGAAGGGAAGTGGGGTGGAGAGAGAAGGGAGCAGACGCTGAAGGAAAGTGGGGTAGAGAGAAGGAAGCAGACACTAGAACGAAAGTGCGGTGGAGAAAGAGGGAGCAGACGCTAGAAGGAAAGTGGGGTGGAGAGAGAAGGGAGCAGACGCTGAAGGGAAGTGGGGTGGAGAGAGAAGGGAGCAGATGCTGAAGGAAAGTGGGGTGGAGAGAGAAGGGAGCAGATGCTGAAGGAAAGTGGGGTGGAGAGAGAGGGAGCAGACGCTAGAAGGAAAGTGGGGTGGAGAGAGAGGGAGCAGACGCTAGAAGGAAAGTGGGGTGGAGAGAGAGGGAGCAGACGCTAGAAGGAAAGTGGGGTGGAGAGAGAGGGAGCAGACGCTAGAAGGAAAGTGGGGTGGAGAGAGAGGGAGCAGACGCTAGAAGGAAGTAGGGAGGAGAGAAAGGGGATGGGAGTGGTAAAAAGTCTTGCTCCCAAAGTAAAAAAAAAAATTTGTGCCCCCAACTCCCTTCTCCATTTTACCTCAGGAAGTTTAAACCACCACAGAAATGAAGAATCAGAGACCTGCTTTGAGACCTTTCTTCTGCCCTCCTTGATGTAACTTCCGGTTTCACAAAACTGGAAGTTCATTAAGGAAGGACAGAGCTCGTGGAGACGTGTCCTTCTCTAGAGGAGATGAACTGCTGAGCTGCTTGTGATGAAGCCTTGATCAACCAGTCATCTAAGTAGGGAAATACATGAAACCCCCATGAGCGAAGGGTTGCAGCAACTACTACTAGGCATTTCGTGAAGAAATGAGGAGCAGAGGCTAGTCCAATGGGCAAAACCTTGTATTGGAAGTGTCAGAAACCTATGCAGAAGCGGAGATACTGTCTGTGAGCGGATAGGATGGATATGCACATGTAAGCTTCTTTGAGATCTAGAGGGAAAAGCCAATCTCCTTTTTCAAGTAGGGGTTTAAGGGTTCCAGGAGACCATGCACAACTTTTTCAGCAAAAATTTGTTTAGGCCTCGAAGGTCTAGAATGCGTCGAAGGTCTCTGTTTTTTTCTGATATCAAGAAACACTCGAGAGTAGAACCCCCGACTCCTCTCCTGCAAAGGAACAGGTTTTATTGCATTTAGCTGGATGGGGCCATCTGACCTTTATCTGATGTCATGTTTCTATCAGAAAGGACTTGAGCTCCTGGTCTTCTGGAGGGAGCTGAAGAGAGACTCTTGGTGGATGGTTTTGAAGTATTTTGATCAGATGTAAGGCAAAGCCCTATATAACAACTCGAAGCACCCACTGATCTGTTGAGATAAGAATCCTGCATTGATGGAAATATAGCAATCTGCCTCTGATAGGGAGAATGGGAGGTAGAATGAGGGGAACACTGTCAATGCTCTCTAGTAAAGTATCAAAAGGATGACTACTTTTGTACTGAGAATGAGGTTGAGGCTTGTGTGTCTTTTTTTTTGCTTTGCATGGCAACATTGACCATCAGGCCGAGGATAATGAAGATGTCCGACTAGGATAATATTTTAAGCATCTAGATGGAGCAGAGTATTTTCTAGAAAAACAAAACTGAGCGGTTTGAGGCTTGGACAAACTCAATATAGTGTCTGTGTTTTTTTTTTTTATTTTAGGAGCTACATTTTCAACCTGGCCTCCAAACAGATCTTGCAAAAAACATCTGAAAGGTGCTCCTGAAATGAAGTTTCCAGATCAGAGACTCTTAACCAAGATAGACGGTGCATAGCAATTGCTAATGTTACAGAAGAAGAATCAAATGATTTATGATGCCTCTAGCTAGGAACTATCTTGTAGTGAACAAATCTTGGATAACTGTTGGAATTCTTCAAGTTTGTCCTGAGGGAGGAATTCCTCATTCTCCCAAATTTGTTTAAGCAAGGATTTAAAATAAATGGAAGAATAGAACTGGTAGTCCATAATTCTATTTATGAGCACGGCCGATTGAAAATTATCAAGAGACTAGTGTTCTGGCTTCCCTTCCTGGAAGAGCAAAAGCGTAAAGAACTTGGAACTGACCATATTGGGATATGGTTTTTGAGTTATTGTCTGATATTTTACGCACCACTCTTACTCGATCTATGGGTAGTGCTCTTTTACATCTCCCCTTGGTTCCATTGACTGCTAAAGCCCATAAATTAGCTTGTTTTATTTTTACTGCTGCTAGACTTTTATTGGCAGCTTATTGGAAACAGTCTTTTCCCCCAGGTCGGACTCACTTATTGCGAAAAGTAGACTTTATTTTTCGTATGTCTAAATTGACGGCTTTGACTAAGACTCGTCTTACTCCCTTTTTTAAGGTGTGGGATCCCTATATTCGGTGATGTGAAAGTCCCTCATGACCAATGGTTAGCCATATATTTGTGGGTTTTTTTTTTGTTAACCTTTTGTACTGCTATTAGGTATGTTTTTGACTCTGGGGTGGAGTGGGATGGGGGGTTTGGTTTTGATGGCTGTGATTTTATGCATTGTACTGAAGAGTTACGGTACAACTTTATCTTTTCTGTTTTTTTGGAATTTGGGGGTGGGGGGGGGGGTTTGGGAGGATATGTTTCATGTGGGTTTTTTGGCTTTGTATTTACTATTCCTCTGAGATTTTGTTATTGTATTCTGAAAAAATTTTCAATAAACAAATTAAAAAAAAAAAAAAAAAGAACTTGGAACTGTGCGAGTGTTTTACAGCAGAGTCCACAACTAGAGAGAGTATTGTTGAAGTCGTGTTCTCTTGAACCCTGGACCACAGGAAGGTAGTAGAAGCATGGCACCTAAATCCCATGGCACGTACCTGATAAAGCGCCATGGCCAAGGGTGTGTCGGGGGCGTGCCAAAAAGGTACACAAGCAATTACAGAATACTGCCCTAAGCACGCCTAGTTTGTGTGCCAGCACTTATATCTGGCTTCAGCAGGGCATATAAGTCTGGCGACCAAAGCCAGGCGCCAGATCGGTACCTTAAGCGCAATTCTATAAAGAGTGTGCCTCCCCTTATAGAATCACACTGAGCACCGATCTTTTCCCGTGCCCAGCTCTGAGCACCATTTACTAAATCTAGCTCTTAATGCACAAAAGGTGTGTGTGTGTGTGTGCAAGTTACAGATCAAGCTCAGTTGAATGCATACATAATTAGATGGTAATTGCCTTTATTAACCACTTGGTGTTAATGGGAGCTAATTAGCAGTTACATGCCTAAATACCTTTATTCAAGATTCTATAAAATGTGCGCACACAAAATCCATAGCGTGCACCTGCCAGGGGCCATGCAGTCTGCCGGCGTCAGTGCCTCTCCTCCCCCCCAGTGTGTCACAGCACACCTGAAGTCTCAGGAGGCACACAGTTTGCGATACACTGGTCTAGACTTACGCATGTGTATTTACACTATAGTTGCACGGGGACAGAAATCCCACCCATCCCCGCCAGGATCCTCTCCGTCCCCACCCATCCCCATAAAAAGCAGCAATTCTTTCTGACAGGATCATCAATTCCACAGTTTCTTTTGTGTTTGCGCTGCTGTTTTCCTGGTGGAATCCTTTTTTTGTTTTCTGTTCAGGTAATTAACTTATAAACCTCCTCTTTTACTAAAGCTGACTTGCCCATTATATTATATGGATGAACCCTGCTTCCAAAGCCTTCCATCCCCGTGGGAGTCCCATTGGCTAGAGGGGGGTCCCTGTGGGAGTCCCATGGATTAGGGGGGATTCCCATGGGACCCCTGAAGGACCCGCGGGAATCGCACGATCCCCGTTCCTGTGCAGACCTCTAATTTACACCAGCCACCAGGCTGGCGTTGTGTTCACACTTAGGTGCACAATTGTGCACTAAGGCTAGTATTCTATGACCATTGTGCTCGCAGCTACCATTACAGAATGCATGCAGAGGGCGCAACATTCCGGCGCCTAAGGCACCCCATAGAAAAATACTCCTATTACTGCAAATGCAAGAGGACAATTTCACGCTGCCCACATTGCTACAAAGCCTATGGATGCTTTGTGCAGCAATAGTGAAATGGGATGTAGGAACCCGTGTAGCTTTGAAACGACTAATGCAAGCAGAATATGCTATTTTTTCCCTGCACACAGGGTGGTTAATTTTCAAATAACCATGCAGACAACTAAAGGGCTATTTCAAAATTGATCTTATAAAACTTAATAGCAGCACTTGGCTGGCTCTGAAGCAAATCCTGCAAGCAGTTGGGCTTGGA
Source organism: Geotrypetes seraphini (assembly GCF_902459505.1). Taxonomy (NCBI): domain Eukaryota; kingdom Metazoa; phylum Chordata; class Amphibia; order Gymnophiona; family Dermophiidae; genus Geotrypetes; species Geotrypetes seraphini. The sequence continues at coordinate 307,828,302 of NC_047087.1, forward strand.
ACGGTGGAGGGTGGGAAAGCGCCCTGAAGCAGCACAGTGCACTCACCTTGAGGAAAGGATAGCTGGTAGAAGGGCACACTCCAGTGAAAGTACTGCGGGCATGGGTTTTTGCCTTTGGTTCTCTAGATACTCCTGCAAATATAATTATTACTGGTGAGGTTTTGTCACCCAGTTTTATTATACCCATCTCTGTTTATCTTAAAAAAACAAAACAAAAAAAAAACTAGTTTTAATATCATACAGCTTTGGTATCTAAACTCACCATTTATATGGGCTATTACAAACAATTTAATAAAAAAATGAACGTTTAAGAGGCTGCAGCAGGGTTACTTTCAAGTCACACGCTTCCTCTAGTTTGCAAAACTATTATACCGTGCTTTGAAAACTATGTTTAAGTTAAATGTGCTTCAAAGTACAGGAACATCCCTAATGACTGACTCAGCAGTAACATGCTGCTTTTGGCTCCTGGCCTTGGCAAAGTTGGGGGATGTTTAAGGGACAGTGAATACCACAGTCATTACTCAACATCATTGCCCCTTGCGGTCCAAGGGCACAGCTCCAGAGACTTGTAGGCCCTAACTTTTGGACACTGGGTTACTCGGGAGAGCTTAACAATGGAGACAGTTCTCTACCCCAGTAGTTTAAGGAAATGCAACCCGACTCCCATGATTATCGCTGAGGTCTAAAGAAACACAGAGGCTGGGGTCCTTGTTGCTCTGGATGAGCTCTGTGGCTCTTAGGCCTGTCTCTCACTACACAGAGCTGGCAAAAGAATGCAGCACTTCAACCTTGCTTTTAACAAAGCAAACTTCAGCTGACTATAGACCTTGGTTTACATAGCCTTATATAATGAAAAGAGGGTCAAAATGGACATCTGGTTAATTAATGATTAATTTCATTATAGGGCCTGGGAAGCGAAAAGGAAGCTGGCCTATCAGCAGCTGTGCTGTGACATACCAATATTAAGATGGCATTCCTGCACATGTTCAGTTGCTGAACTAAGCATGCACGAGAGAGCTGGTATCCACTCATTAATCATTTCTAGACTAGACTATTGCAATGCTTTATACCATGGCATAACCAATAAAGAAATTATGAGACTACAGATAATACAAAATACAGCAATAAAAATTATAACAAATTCAAAAAAATATGACCACGTTACACCACTTTTACAAACTGCTCATTGGCTACCAATCACACACACAATAACTTTTAAAATTCAACAATCACATGTGCGGTTACTTTTGGACCGTTTTTTTGATACCATACTCTTCATCCAGGACACTCAGATCAACACAACATCTATTAACTATTCCGTCTTTAAAAATAATAGGGACCAGGAGATCTACCATTTTTTCCGTCATAGCACCCCAGCTCTGGAACAATTTACCACTATTTTTACGTAATGAACCTTCTTTAGAAAAATTTAAGCGTTCCCTTAAAAGCTTTTTGTTCAAGGACGCTTTCAATGTATAGAAAATATTACCTACAAGTACTAAATCCCGGTTTTTAATGAGTGTTATGTGTAGGTCGCCAAAATACTCTTTATTTTACTTTATATCTTGGATTTGAGATCCTAGCATATATGTTTTATATGACCCCCCTCCATATATGTTTTTTCCTTAAATGTTTCTCTTTCTTTTCTTAAAAATTGTAGTTCACCCCCTTTGCCTTTTGTACCAGTTTGTAATAGAATGCCAAAATTTGTCTATATTATCTTGTTTGTTATTTGTTAATTGTTATTTTAAAAACAATTGTTATACGCATTGAAATATATGATATTGCGTAGATAACAAATTCCAATAAACTTGAAACTTGAATCGGCAGCTGAAGCGCTGCTCAGACAGCTCAGGTGGGACTCGCGCAGGAGACTTATTCCACTGGTGGGACTTGGCATCCCTGCCAGCCATCAGACGGGGCTTGAGTCAACTGTGAAGGGTCCCATGCTACGCCACTGTTATTATGGTATACACACCCAAATTTTGTTCACCGATACAGAATCCAGAGGTAGGTTATTGATATACCAAAGAAACATCTTTTAAAAAGTTAAAAAAAAAAAAAAAAAAAAGAAATATTAAGTTCCTACCTGGATAATCTTCTTTCTGTTAATACACACAGGAATCTGTATATTAGGTGATCAATCGGTGCTTATGAAGTGTTTGCAGAAGGAAGTCAATCGCATCTTTCAGCTCCTCCTCCTTCTCCAGTGAGTATAATGACCTCTTCAGTTTGTACCAAAGCAATTGACTTCACTGTAACAGAAGAGATAAGGAGGGGCACGGGGCACTTCCCCAGAGATATACGCTTCTGTTCTGCTCTGTAACTCATGAAACAGGACAATAAGTATCATGAACTTGCAACACAGATGGATCAATGAACCAATCTGCTGTGTGCAACAAGCACTAACACCTTAGGAGCTCCAAAGCTCAACAAACTCAGTAGTTTATTAGTAATTTATTCATACATGGTCAACAAACTGACAGGAGAACTGCAGTTCTGGACTATAGAGTTGTCCAAGGCAGAAAGCAGGCCAGTTACAAAACCCACAGGGTGGGCCATACAGACTCCTGTGTATATTAGCAGAAAGAAGATTATCAAGGTAAGAACATAATCTTTCATTCTGATACATAAACACAGGAGTCTGCACGTTAGTGACATACCAAAGCTGTATCAGACAGATGGGACAGATGGATTCTCAGTTTTGGGGGCAGACTCAAATCCTTCTCTTGAGCCACCATGTCCACTCTGTAGAACCTTTTAAAAATATAGCGAGTAGATCAAGATTTCTTTGACCTGGGACTCTGCCCAAGAAGACACCACACTTCTGGTTGAATGAGCTTTGAGTGAAATAGGTGGCTGTTTGCCACAACCAATGTACGTTGACGAAATTGCCATGCAAACCATCTAGCGATAGAAGCCTCGGAAGCTGCTCTGCCTCATCTTGACCGACTGATAAGAACAAAAAGATCGGAAAGTCAAGAATCATTGGTCCTTACCAGGTAGTGGTGTAAACTTCACATATTCAGCCTCTGCAATATCTTATTTTGCTTAGTTGAACCCGTAGGATGAAAAGAAGCAAATTAACCTCTTGGTTGACGTGAAGGCAACCTTCAGTAGAAAGGAAGGTACCATACAAAGGAAGGCTCTCTGCAGGAAAGAGCCTGCAAAAAGAATATAGGAATAGCCTTACTGTATCAGACCAATGGCCCATCAAGCCCAGTAGCCTATTCTCACAGTGGCCAATCCAGGTCTCTAATACCTGGCCAAGACTAAAGGAGTAGCAACATTCAATACCACCAATCCAAGGCAAGCAGTGGCTTCCTCCATTTCTTTCTCAATAACAGATTATGGACTTTTCCTCCAGGAAATTGTCCAAACCTTTCTTAAAACCAGCTACGCTATCCGCTCTTACCACAACTTCTGGCAATGCGTTCCAGAACTTAACTATTCTCTGAGTGAAAAACTGTTTCCTCCTATTGGTTTTAAAAGTATTTCCCTGTAATTTCGCATGTCCCCTAGTCCTTGTAATTTTTGATAGTGTGAAAAATCGATCCACATGTACCCGTTCTACTCCACTCAGGATTTTGTAGACTTTAATCATATCTTCCCTCGGCCGTCTCTTTTCCAAGCTTAAGAGCCCTAACATTTTTAGTCTTTCCTCAAATGAGAGGAGTTCCATCCCCTTTATCATCTTGGTCACTCTTCTTTGAACGTTTTCTAACACCACTATCTTTCTTAAGATAAGGAGACCAGAATTGAAAGCAATACTCTAAGGTGAGGTTGCCCCATGGAGCGATACAGTCTTGTTAACCATTGGGTGAAAAGTTTCATCACATTGACTACTATGACATCTAGATCCTTTTCTTGGGCGCTAACTCCCAAGGTGGACCCTAGCATCTGGTAACTGTGATTCAGGTTATTCTTCCCAATGTATAATTCCAAGATCTGTCTCGTCGAGACTATTGCCAGCAGAAATAATGCCTTCACCGTGAGATCTAGAAGGGACACGCCTAGAAGAGGCTCATATGGAGGCTTAAAAAGGCCCTTCAAGATGATATTATGATTCCAAGGCTGGCACAATGGAGGCTGCAACCTGAGCACCCCCTTAAAAACCGGGTCACATCTGGATGAGATGCGATAGCTTTCCACCTTGAGTTCGGAAGCACAAGAATACTGCCACTTGAATTTGAGAGATGCCACCACTAGGTCTTTTTCTAGTCCGGCTTGCAGAAATGCCAAGATCATAGGATTTGGCACCTCAAAAGGCTCTACCTGATCTTTGGTGTACCAGAGCTGGAAAGCCTTCCAGGCCTTAGTGTAGGCCACAAAGGTCGATTGCTTTTTTGCTCAAAATGAATTGATGCTTCTTTCTCATTGGAGACACACTAGATCCACATACTAAGGCCAGCAATGCAAATCTGGGGCTACCAGGATCACAAGTCCCAGGTGATTCTCGATTCTGTGGATAACCTGGCCCACCGTGGGCCATGGTGGAAATACAGAGAAACCTCTCTTCTAGCCAAGGCTGAACCAACACGTCCAACCTTGTGCTTCCCGGTTCATCTCTTTAGACACAAAAGCAAATCTTTAGTCTTCCCCAACACTGGACAATGAAGTTGAATGCTCTTTGGAACAGTTACCACTCCCCTGGTCTAGAGTCCGCTGGCTGAGAAAGTCGGAGTGTAATTTTCCACTCCCGCTACGTGAGCTGTGGAGAGCGCCTGAAGATGAGCTTCCGCCTACTTGAATAAATCCGGGCCTCCAAATGTAATGGAGCACTTCTTATGGTGTGTGGTCTTCGTGATAAGGCGTATGGGGACAGACTTAAAGATCTCAAATCTGTATACTTTGAAGGAAAGGGGGAGAGGGGAGATATGATAAGAGTAATTTAAATACATATGTAATATAAATGTGCATGAGTCAAGTCTCTTTCATTTGAAAGAAAACTTTGCAATGAGAAGGCATAGGATGAAGTTAAGAGGTGATAGGCTCCAGAGTAATCTGAGGAAATACTTTTTTATGGAAAGGGTGGTAGATGCATGGAACAGTTTCCCACAAGAGGTGGTAGAAACAGAGACTGTGTCTGAATTCAAGAGGGCCTGGGTTAGGCAAATGGGATCTCTCAGAGAGAGAAAGATAATGGTTACTGTGGATGGGCAGACTAGATGGGTAATTTGGCCTTTATCTGCCATCATGTTTCTATGTTTCTATCTGCCACATAATCCACTTTCTCCAGCACCAGCTGGGGGCAGGACTACACCTTATCCTGTGCCACTAACAAGGCTGCCACTGCAGCTTTGATCCCCAAAGCTAGCACTTCAAATTGCCTGTTAAGAACCACGTCCACCTTGCAATCTTGTGCATCCTTTAACGTCACTCCTCTCTCACGAGGGAGTGAGGAACATTTAGCCACTTGAGCCACTGTGAAATCTACCTTCAGCTGATTAAACAGCTGCTGAAACTTCAGAGCTATAGGGTAAAGTTTGGACATAGGTTTTTGTCACCTTCAGGGAGCCTTCTGGAGTCTCCCACTGCTCAGTGACCAGCAAGGTGATGTCTGGATGTGCAGGAAAAAAGGTGTTGCGAGCTCATGACCATGCACTTTGAAGTTGAATGCTGCTGGGGCTCCAACTTTAACTCCCTGAATTCATCCGTAATAACATGTAGCATGGTAGCCAACTTTAGTCATTGCATTGATGGATCTTCTCCCTGTTCGAAAGCAACTATTGCCTCTTGACTCCTGGTCCCTGATAGAGAACTGGAATCCTCCAGGAAAGCAGCTGAGCCCTAGGACAATAAAGGCATGACCTCCAATCTTCCCAAGTCCTGCTCTGGTTGAGCACATAAGATGGGAGCTGGCTTTCTCCGCAGCGGGGAGACTTCTGGAAGAAGGCTCTCTTCCTGGTCCAAAGCCTCAAGAAACCGAAGAAAAATACTCGAAAATAATAAAAAAAAATGAACAGAGCAGATCAGAACACACCCTCTCAGTTCACTTCCAGAAGTTAAAACTGAAGAGGGCATGATACACCACTGGTGAAGGAGGAGCTGAAAGAGGTGATTGACATCCTTCTGCAAACAGTTTGCAATCACGAATTGGATCACCTAATGTACAGACTCCTGTGTTTATACTGTATAACAGAAGTTTAAGTTACCGCTTACAATATTTTGATTTCTGCCAATCTTTAAATGCCTCCCAGCCCATGAATATTCTGTCACTCCAATACTGTTGTAAGAATGAAAGCTGTTAGGAAACACCATATTTCTAACTAATTCTAATGATATCACTGTTATTAAAGGAGCGTTCACATTATCCATGCTGCTTCTCAGTGTTGCTTTGTGGCATAGATTACATAGGTATGCTGTAGATTGCCTTAAGCTCTGGAAAACGTGGGGTGACTTACCGTATATACTCGAATCTAAACCGAGATTTTTGGTTAAAAATAAGGCCCCAAAATGGAGGGTCTCGGTTTATATTCGGGTTTATATCCCCCCCTCCCCCCACCCAACCCGGTTTACAGGCCTCTGCCAGGCCTGCCATGAGACCTGGTGATCCAGCAGTGGCCGGGACAGGATGGATCCCTCCTGCCTCCAGTATCAGCCCGATTCTAATTATTTTAATCTCCCTTCCGCCTCCACGCATACCTTAAGTATCCCTGGTGGTCCAGCGGTGAATTGCGGCAGGAGCTACCTTGCTTCGCTCTTGACCATGAAGAGCCACTAGCTGATTGGCTGCTGCGAGTACAGAACCTGAGGGGGCAGGATGCAGAGCAGCAAGGGAGGGGGAACAGGGTGCAGAGCATTGCACTTGAATATTACCATCCCCCCTCCTTTTTTTTTTTTGGGGGGGGGGAAGGTAGGTTACCTCGATTTATATTTGGGTCAGTTCATATTCGAGTATATACGGTAAATAAATCCAGAAGCATTGCAAATGACTGCGGTGGATACATGTCTCCTAGCAGCTCCTACTCAACAGGCACAGTTATCAATCAATATTACTACATGAACGTCAAAAGCCTTCAGTTCCCCACAGCGCTAAGAGATACCAACTGCACATTTCAAACTTACCTTTAAGGAAAATGGCTGTGCAAAATCAACTCGGACACAACCGTAGTTCTTCCACAACATTCTGAAAACACCTCTGGCTACACTCCAAAGGCTCTCGTTCTTCTTGGGTTTACCCTAAGGAAAAAGAAAAAAAAAAGATATACAGTATGTAATTAGGGCTGTACATTTAATGCATTAATAACACGATTAATACCATTGACGTTAATTAGCTTTGATGCAGAAAATGCCTTAAATCAGATTAATTTACAGAATTTATTTATTCAATTTTCTATACCGCTCTTCTAAGGAAGTTCAGAACGGTTTTCATGAATTTATTCAGGTACTCAAGCATTTAGCATTCCTCACCCCCTTGGGACCCACAGAATTCTGCAGTGTCAGTGTAAATGGAGAGGTGAAAGGGGGTGCTGTACCTAAAAAAAGTGTCTAAAAGCCGCTCCTTGGACTCTCGCTGCCACCTACAGGTCCATATACAGAGCCTTCAATGCATTCGTAAACCATCCTGAAAGACCAAACTCCTTTAGGACCAGGAACACAAATTACTCCTGGTGGAACTCTGAGCGTGTAAGATCATGGTTCACATAAACAGTGGGGGTCCAAGTCAGTACAGGAGGAGGTGACCCGCTGTGCTCTTTCACCTCTCCATTTACACTGACACTGGGAACTTCTTTTGTGATCTTTCTGGGTAATAGATCCATCTCTGGGATTAAAACAAGGCAAGCACAATTTAAAATATTTGCTAGGATGGCTGATATGTTGGCACACACTGTGGAACCACATCAGACCGTGCCTGATCTGAAGGAGCAATTTTGGGAATACAGATCCTTTTTTGGGTCTTAAATTAAATGTGTCCAAGTCCGAGGCTTTACCCGTGCAGGCAAGTATAAAAGAAAACTGGCCAGAAGAGTTTCTCCTGTACTGGGCTTGATGGACCTTGGGTCCAACTCAGTATGGCAGTTCTTATGTTCCAGTCCTTACACATACCTAAAAGGTCTGATTCTTCACAATGTATTTTCATAGAAACATGATGGCAGATAAAGGCCAATTGGCCCATCTAGTCTGCCCATCCCCAGTAACCATTATCTCTTTCTCTCTCCGAGAGATCCCACATGCCGATCCCAGGCCCTTCTGAATTCAGACATAGTCTCTGTCTCCACCACCTATTCCGGGAGACTGATCCATGCATCTACCACCCTTTCTATAAAAAAAAGTATTTCCTTAAATTACTCCGGAGCTTATCACCTCTTAACTTCATTCTATGCCCTCTCATTGCAGAGTTTCCTTTCAAATTAAAGAGACTCAACTCATGCACATTTACATTACATAGGTATTTAAATGTCTATCATATCTCCCCTCTTCCGCCTTTCTTCGAAAGCATACCGATTGAGATCTTTAAGTCTGTCCCCATACGCCTCATGACGAAAACCACGCGCCATTTTAGTAGACTTCCTCTGAACAGACTCCATCCTTTTTATATCTTTTTGAAGGTGCGGCCTCAAGAATTGTACACAATATTCTAAATGAGGTCTCACCAAAGTCTTATAAGGGGCATGAATACCACCTCCTTTTTCCTACTGGCCATACCTCTCCCTATGCAACCTAGCATCCTTCTAGCTTTGATTCTATAAGGAACATTGAGTATTCTGGATACCTTACAGACCAGATCTCTGGGAGCTAATTAAAGATGACAGAGAATCACTTTTTTTTGTCCTTTTCTCACCAGTTGCTCATTGTTATAATGTCCCTCGATGATACGATCATAGGAGATTCCCACTGGAATGATCAGGATGTCTGGTACAGCATTTGTGCATAGGGTATCCACCACCATGGACAAGAGCCCCCCCCTGCCACACGATGTCTTGCCGCTCCTGGATCGTGTCCCTTCTAAGAATATCTCCAGGAACTGCTGCTGTCGGAGCAGCTCTTCAATATACTGAACAGAGAAGAGAAGAGAAACAAAATGATGATTTTTCTAATACACTTTAGGTCACGTTCAATGGGAAACTTTTCAGTTTTAAAATATGCAAATTAAATAGCATTTAAATTGTCATCGGTTAAAATTTTCCTCAAACGTTGGACTTCCAAAACATTTAGATCTTTTTACGAATATCTTATTGAGGTATTTTAAAACAGCTTTTAAATCGTCACCAGTTAAAATTTTCCTCCAACGCTGGACTTTCAAAACATCTAGATCTTATTGAGGTATTTTAAGTATCTGAATTCACAAAATCACTTAAGTAAAAACTATTATTTACCAGATGCAAGTACAACTGGAAGCCAGAATGGGGAAGAGAGCCAGGCATTTGTCTACGGACAGTTGGACATGATGACCCTTTAGGAAAGATCAGGGGGTAGGGGTGAAGGAATCAAGAGGGTTATCCTCTTGTTATGTGTCACACTGGACTACAATGAAGACTCTAAATGCAACGGAGAATTTTAAACAATGATGTATTTATTATTGCTGGGAGGGAATCATTTAGATAACCTTTGATATCTGCAAGAGAATCCAGGAGTGAAGAATTAAGCATGTGCTGCCTTTGTAAATATTGTTAGCCTAGTGGTCAGTGCAGAGAAATATAAATCAAGGGACCCAGGTTCAAATCCCACTTCAGCTTTTTGCCTGGCATGCACTCCTGAGAGAGATGGTGGAGAGGAATACAGCGACAGAGTAAAAAAAAAAAAAAAAAAAAGCGTGGGATGAACACAGAGGACCTAGAATCAGAAAATAATAGTAAATAGTGAAGAACTAAGGCCAGAACTGGGCAGACTTGCACGGTCTGTGCCTGTATATGGCCGTTTGGTGGGGGATGGGCTGGGGAGGGCTTCAATGGCTGGGAGGGTGTAGAAGGGCTGGAGTAGGTTTTAACGGAGATTTCAGCAGTAGGAACCCAAGCACAGTACCGGGTAGAGCTTTGGATTCTTGCCTAGAAATAGGTAAGGAATTTGGTGGTCGCGTTGCGGGTAACTAGTTTCATATAAGGGATTGTAGCCCTGAAGAACACCACCCCCCCCCCCAGGGTGAAACATGTTGACGTATTTATCCCTTAGAATTGACCACCTAAGTTAAGTATAAACTATAAATTATTTATTATGTTTTACTAAATAATTATGAATTTCTACATTCAATTTACAATATGAAAAATTGATTTAAGTGACCCGGTGAAGATTAAATGCATAAAGCCAGATACTATGAAATGTACTTGAGTATCCAGGTGGCATTTCTGAGGGTCTGAAGATTAACGATATATTTGAGGTGATTAAGAGGTGGTCAAAGTTAGACCATTCTCCAAGTATTGACAATCTCAATGGGGACATAAGTTAGCATTCTAGGTAAAGCTAGTCCGGAAGATGCTCCAAGACTTCAGGAAGGATCCAATACATACCCTGTCGCATAATAGAAGCTTGATGGGATCTATAGAAATTTGGAAAAAATTTACCCCACCCATCGCAATTGTTTTTTGCAAAGATACTAAAGCAATTCGAGCAGTTTTACCCAGCCAAATAAATTTAGTGAGAATTCCATTTAATTTCTTATAAAAGGACCCCTGAAAATAAACTGACAACATACTCATTTGGAAGCAAACTACAGGCAAAATCATCATCTTGACAGTTTGGACTCTCCCCCACCAAGAGAGATGTACCATATTTTCACGCATATAACGCGCGCGTTATACACGATTTTACAAACCGAGTATAACCATGCGCGTTATATGTGTGAGCGCGTTATACAAATTTTTTTTTTTTCAGTGCGATCTGGCATCCCCCCTGCGAAAAGGCAACCTCCCCCCCGCTCGCGTCACCCCCCCTCCCCCGCGATCCTACATCCCCCCCAGCACCGCAAAGACATCGGTCGCTTACCCGATTGGGCACAGGACGTGCCAGTGCCTGAAGATCCTCCCTCGTTGGGCTGGGCTGGGCAGTGCGAGGGAGATCCTCCCTCTTCCCTGTGCCGGGCTGGACTGGGCTTTGAGCATTTGCGCATGCTCAAAGCCTTCTGGTCTCGCTCTCTCCTAGATTCTCAGATTCAGAATCTCGGAGAGAGCGAGACCAGAAGGCTTTGAGCATGCGCAAATGCTCAAAGCCCAGTCCAGCCCGGCACAGGGAAGAGGGAGGATCTCCCTCGCACCGCCCAGCCCAACGAGGGAGGATCTTCAGGCACTGGCACGTCCTGTGCATTGGTGCTGGTGCCGGTGCCCAATCGGGTAAGCGACCGATGTCTTTGCGGTGCTGGGGGGGGATGTAGGATCGCGGGGGAGAGGGGGGTGACGCGAGCGGAGGGGAGGATGCCGGTTCGCAGGCCAGAAGAGGGAGTAAGCGGGAGTGGCGGGAGGAGGTTATAGCAGCATGCGCGGTATACGCGTGTGCGTGCTATATAAAAAATTTTACACAAATGGTTTGGACCCGCGCGCTATACGCGTATGCGTGAAAATACGGTAATGGGTTCCAATGCTCACACATTTCTTTGACTTTCAGCAATAAAGATTTTTCATTTACTGTCATTGTGTCTTCCAGTTTTTTGAATCATGATACCTAAATATTTTATACCCTCTTCTTTCCAGAGGAATGGGAATGAATCAAATAGTCCTTTTGCACAATGCACGTTTAAAGAAAGAACCTCTGATTTGCTCCAATCGATAACACAATTTACCTGTCGGTTCTTTTGGATAGCTAAAACCCTTGCTTTTTTTGTGCATAGCCAAGCGATGTTATTGCATCAATCACTTGGCTAGTTTACATGGGATTTTAATATTAAGGGCTCCTTTTACGAAGCCGCGGTAACGGCTTTAACGCGCGCGACTTTTAATCACGCGCTAACCCCCGCGCTAGCCGAAAAACTACCGCCTGCTCAAGAGGAGGCGGTAGCGACTAGCGTATCCGGCGGTTTAGCGCGCACTATCACACGCGTTAAACCGCTACCGCGGCTTCGTAAAAGGAGCCCTAAACAGTTTAACTTGCATTGCTGGATCGGAAAATGGGCGATCGAAGGGAAAAAACACACGGTGAGCCGTTTTGGGCATCTGGTCGGCAAATGCGATCGTGAATAAAGCTGTCAAAACAGGTTTAGTTACTATCGCTGGCTTTAGTGCATCTGGGCCCTGGTCTGCACAAAAATTCTCAAAAAGACAAAAGATAGTGGTCACTGCCCAGCTCCACAGAAGCAAACCAAGGTACGAGAAGGTTTAATGATTTATTCAGAGTCCCGAGGGTTACATTTCAAAGCTGGGATGACAAAATTGATGACTGTCAGGACATCTTCAATGGTGCAAGCATACAATGAGTTAGGAGAACTAAATACAGTATGTTGAAAATAATTTTAAACACATCAAAATAGAAAATAACGTACCCCATGTAACAATGATCTGTAGAGGATGTCTTTTCTTCCATCTGGGGATTCATCCAGTTTACGCCGAATAAAGAATCCTCCTAGCATGTGGATTAACGTACTACAGATCAAAACAAAGCATTTACACCTTTTTACTATATGGGAAAACAATATGATTTATTTTTTAAAAGGAAAATCAATTATTCAGTGTGAAGTTTGACTCCTGATTTCAGTTTGGGCCCAGGATCAGCCTGGAGCTGGGAAGATAGATAAGAGAGGACACGGGTGGTCAAAGGCATCCAATCAGATAAAAAATAATAATAAAAATTGATAACCCACTATACCTTGCAGTTCAGAGCGGTTTACATCAAGAGAAACTGCCAAACGCAGTGACTATATACATGAACACATTCAATACATGAGTAAGATTTCATTAGACAAATTTATCAAATAGGTTAGTCTTCAAAGATTTTCTAAATGTTTGATAGGAAATTGAGGCCTCCTTTTATGAAACTGCGATAGTAGTTTCTAGCGCAGGGAGCCGCGCTGAAAGGGCCACCCTGCTCCCAATGCTCATTGAGTTCCTATGAGCGTAGGGGGCAGCGCGGGCCATTCATGGTTTTACTCCAAACACCAGCCTGATAAAAACAAGGATTTATCCAGAAATCTTTTAGAGGTGCACCCTTTCAACATTGGAAACAAAAACAAGGACTTTACGCGCGAGTGTCGACAGTTTACTGAGAAGACAAAATGATTTAAAAAAATAAATAGGTGCTAAGCCCACTAACGTCTTATAGCATAGACATGCAAATTTTAAGATAATTCGGGCCTCGACTGGCAATCAGTGTAATTTTCTGTAATATTTTAATTTTAATTTAATTCTTATATACCGCTAATAACCGTGAAGTTTCCAAGCGGTTTACAATACAGAATACATTGAAGATACAATAAAATAAAATTATTGAAGATAGGTACTTGGAAATTCCTTAACTGTTCCGAAGGCTCACAATCTAGCTAAAGTACCTGAGGAATAATTAATGAATAGTAAACAAATATAATGTAAAAGATAGAAATAGAGATAGAGACGAGAATATGAATATTCTAACAAGAATTCAGTAAGTATATTAAATTAGGATTAAATAGTAAAGATAGAAATTAAAAAAAAAAAAATACAAAATAAAAATAAAAAATATATATAAGATAAATAAATTCCAATCAGCCAATATGATCTGATGAGAATGATCATAAAGATTACATAACAATTAAAATGGTAAAGATAAAAATAAAGCAGAGATAAAGATAAGAATCAACATCCCAAATATGAAGTTAGGATATGTTGTAATATGGAGTAATATGTTCAGATTTTTTTCAAACCAAAAAGCTGACGTAAAGCTGTGATTTGGATAATTCTCAATCTCTTGGTGGCTTTTTTGCAAGATCCTAAATAGATATTACAGTAATCCAAAGTACTCAATACAAAAGATTGGACCAGTAATCTAAAAGACGGAAAAAAAAATATGACTTCAGGGAGCATAATTTCCAAGAGTGTAGTAACATTTCTTTACTAAAGTGTCAGTATGGGCATCGAAAGTTAGGGATTGATCGAGGGTCCAGGAAGTGACGTCATAAGAGAATGACATGGGGACAAATTTTTCCCTGTCCTCGAGAGTTTTGTTGCTTAACCCATCCCATTCCTGCAAGCTCCATCCTCATCTGCACAAGCCTCAAACACATGATTTCAAAGTGTTTGAGGCTTGCGCAGATGAGGACGGAGCTTAGGCATTGGTGGAATGAGGCATTATGACATCACAATCTGAGCTCTAGAATGTTGCTACTTAGGATTTTAAAGCGTTTGAGGTTTGTGCAGATGAGGATGGAGCTTAGGCATTGGTGGAATGAGGCATTATGACATCACAATCTGAGCTCTAGAATGTTGCTACTTAGGATTTTAAAGTGTTTGAGGCTTGTGCAGATGAGGACGGAGCTTGCAGGAATGGGGCAGGGACAGGAAAAGAACTTGTAGGGACGGGATGGGAAAATAAGTTCCAGCAGGGATGGGGAAAAATTTGTCCCCGTGTCATTCTCTACTCCCTTCCACTTGAAATTTATTCTCAATTATTTTATTCTAAAATTTAGAGGTCTTCTGAAAACTCTTTCCATTTAATTTAGCATTTCCTTAACAAATAATTTTTTAGGATTTTGCTTTGCAGCCACTATTAAACTTTTTTTGAGCTTTTGATCTTTTCTTTCAAATGAAATTGCGTTCCTTTCTCTACTTTGTGTTTATGTAAACCGCATTGATGTTAAAAGCAAAATGCAGTCAATAAATGCTAAACAAACAAACATGTCCGCTTTGAATGCCAAAGCCTTAAAAAGGCGGTATACAAGTCCCCATTCCCTTTCCCTAAATCATCTATCCTGCTGCGTGTTCATGGACAGCGTCTTTACTGTGAGAGATGAAAGGAATGCTGGGATAGTCACCTGACAATCGGGAGGTTGAGGTTATTTCCTGAAGCGATATGAGGTGCTTTGATGTTATGGCAAAAGAGGATGAAAGTAAGCAGCAGGTAGTCAATGTGAGACTTGTGAACTGGCAGGAAGACAAGGGGAAAGTTCATCTGTTGGAAACAAAAGCAGCCGGGAAGGGAAAAAAAAAAAATTAGGCGCATTCCTGACACAATCTAATAAGCATTGGGAGATCATACAAGACACATTCTAGTTCAGACTTAGGACAAACATTTGGAACTGTTAAAAACTTACCCCTGACGCATCAAGCTAACTACTGAAAAAGCCTAATTACTTAGGGATGTCCACCTAAATGACCAGTTGCTGTTTTTATAAACATATTTTTAAGTTTTTATAATTTAAAAAAAAAAAAATTTACTCTAATTTTTTTTTTTTCCTATTGATAATGAGTTCCTTTCCTTTTGTTTAGTACTACGTAAACCGCTATGATGAAATACAGCGGAACCTCAGTTTGGCGAGTAACGCGGTTTACGAGTGTTTTGCAAGACAAGCAAAACACTCGGCAAACTTTTGTCACGCAAACCGAGCACCGCCCCAATAAACGAGCACTTACAGCTGCAGGCAGCACCGCTTCGGGGGGGGGATGCCTCTTCCGTCCGCCGGCCAGCCTTCCACGCCGGGTGCCTTCCGCATGTTGCGGAGCCTCTGAGTCCACGCAGCCGAGTGCAGTCCCACCTGTCAATCATCGACATTGTGCATGATCATATGCAACGTGCCGGTTGGGGTGGCGCTCGGCTGCGTGGGCTCAGAGGCTCTCCAACATGGGGCGGAAGGCTGGCCGGCGGACGGAAGAGGCATCCCCCCCCCCCCCGAAGCGGCGCTGCGTGGACTCAGGGGTTCTCCAGCGGCTGGCAGACGGTGAAGGCGTTTCCTTGAGACGGCGCTGCAGCACCCGGCACCCGACAGGTACACACCCCTGGGCCACCCCTCGCCACTTCCTCGGCACTTTTTGAGTTGTGGAACGAATTGTCAGCGTTGCCATTATGGCCTATGGGGAAAGTTGCTTTGATATATGAGTACTTTGGATTACGAGCATGCTTCTGGAACGAATTATGCTTGTAAACCAAGGTATCACTGTATCGAACAATGGTCTATAAATACTAATGTTTCTATGTTTCTAAACCTGGGGAAACACTTTCCCAACAGAACTATAGACACACAGTACTAAGACTGGACCCCCCCCCCTCGGTTTATATTTGCAGTTTATTAAATAAATTGAACTTGAACTTAAAGGAGGAAATTAGGAATTTTTTCACCTCTAACCTGGGAAAAGGACATTAGTGAGTTTTACTAACTAGCTCTCTTTCCCTGATGGTACTCTCGCTCCTTGCTAGACCTCATCGAAGTGTCTACGGTCCCAAGAGCTGCTCCAAGGGAAGGAGAGAGGAAAGTCAGCAATGGGGTGAAAAATCCCAACTGATGGCAAAAACAGCTTCATTAAAAAGCATCTTCACTGAAAGTAGCATCATCACCCTGGTGAAAGAATTTCTATCTAGGCCAGGGTAGGCAATTCCGGTCCTCAAGAGCCAGAGCCGGAGCCAGGTCAGGTTTTCAGGATATCCACAATAAATATGCATGAGATAGATTTGCATCTCAAGGAGGCAGTGCATGCAAATCCATCTCATACATATTCATGGTGGAGATCTCGAGGACCGGAATTGCCTACCCCTGCTCTAGGCAACTTCAGTGCCAAGCCTAAAATTATTCATTTATTTACATGAACATAGATATCAGGTATACAGAAAACGATGCAGAACGCTGTCTTCAAGACATTTGCTTACAATGGCCAGGACCAGATGGGAGATAAACGTCTGATGGAGCATCACCAAGCAGTTCCCAGTCTAGACTGTACCTCTGGATCTCAATCACTCTTGTCCAAGCTGCCCTTATATTGGGCTGTTTTGATGGTCTTATTTTGATATCCGTACAACCTAGGCTAGGGCCTATTTGATTGCCTCCACGTGTCATCTCACCCTGGTCAGAGTATAATGAAATGTATTGTCCTTACAAAAATAAAAACTGACCAAAACCATTTACAACTCAATTAATATCCCAAAGTCACAAATGACCCTCCTATTGGTTTCTGCCCAGATATGAGCCTGGAGGTTGACAAACCGAATCTGCAGCTGAAATTTGCTGCTCGGCTTCGACTAGAATCGAAGCAGAAACCGTGGTCTTGCCTCCCACAAGTCCGCCTCCTCACACACCTGACAGAAAACCCGCCTCCCTTGGGCTGCCCACCACCATCCCACCCCCTAACCTCCCACCCATAAACCCTCCCCAGGCCTACCTTCTAAAAAGCTCTGGTGGTCTAGTGGCCTCTTTGGGGCAGGAGCATCTCAAGTTGCTCCTGTCCATGGCTGGCTGCATTGTAAAAATGGTAGGTATGACTTCCCACAGCAGCAGGGTTGCCACATTTTACGATTGTAAGATCTGGACACCCTAGCCCCGCCCATCTCCATCCCAGTCCCACCATAGCCCCGACTCCTCTTCCTGCTTTGGACAGGCAGGAGGCAATCCGCGATTGAGAGGAGGCTTTTCAAATCCCAGAAAAAGTGTCAGATTTTGAAAAGCCGTCCGGACCCCCCGGACGGCTGCAGATCGTAGCTGCCATTTTGGAGAATTGGAACCGTGCTACAGGAGGCTGCAGCCACTATTCTGAGACTGGAAATGGCATGAGCAGGAACTGGGGAATGGCTCCTGCCCATGCCAGTTCCCATCCCAAAATGGTGGTCACAAGGCTGCCGCAGGAAGTTGCAGCGACCATTTTCACAATGCAGCCAATGGAGGTGGGAGCAAGTCGGGATTCTACCGCCCTGAAGAGGTCACTATATTAGCAAAGCTTTCCGAAAGTAGCGCTCGGGGAGGGCCAGCACAGGCATTTTTGGCTGAAACCCAAACCCAGATTTCAGGACACTTTCGGCGCTGAATCCAAAACGAAACCAAAATCTGGTCGGCTTCTAGGGTACCCCGAGACTAAACAGATGCTACAGGCATATACCATGAAACATAATCTTGCACATAATCTTGCCTCTGTGGCTGCCTTTTTAACCATCTCGAGCTGTCCTTTGTGGATCTGAATGTTCCAAAAGAAGCTGTTGAACAGTTTCAGCAAAATCCAACCAGTCAGCCTATTTAAAAAGAAAGATGGTATTTACTACCTTATTACTTGTAATGAAATTCCTTTGCACCAGATGAGAGGAATCAGCCCAAACATCACAAACAGAATGATACTGATTGAAATCAATATTTTATTTATTTATTCAATTTTCTATGCTATTCACCCAAGGGAGCTCAGAACGGTTTACATGAATTTATTCAGGTACTTAAGCATTTTTCCCTGTCTGTTCTGGTCAGCTCACAGTCTATCTAATGCACCTGGGGCAATGGGGAGATTAAGTGACTTGCCTGGGGTCACAAGGAGAAGCGTGGATTTGAACCTACAACTTCAGGGTGCTGAGGCTGTAGCTTTAACCACTGTGCCACTCTACAAATCAAAATGTAGCAAGTGATCCAAGTATAGGACAATCAAGTCATTGTGACATCACTGATGAGGTTGGCTCTTATTGGTGGAATGAGGCATTGTGATGTCATAATACCAGCTCTGGTTATCAGAGGCTGAAAGTTGTCACACTATTTATTTATTCAGTTTTCTATACTGTTCTACCAGGGGAGTGCAGAATGGTTTACATGAGTTTACAGTGTTCCCCCGGTCGTTCACGGTCGGCGGTTCACGGTCATTCGTGGTATTTTCCGACCGCGAACCGCCAACAAGAAGAGGGCAGCGGGAGAGGCCAGGAGAGAGCAGCCGGAGCACCGCAAGTGCAAGAAATCTCTCGCGGTATGCTCCAACCGCCTCTTCCTGCACTAAGTTGGGCCTTATCCAATCAGGAGCTGCTTTGACATGAGATTTCTTGCACTCGTGGCGCTCCGGCTGTTCTCCTGCTGCCCTCTTCAGTCTCCCCCATGAAAAACCGTATTTGTGGTTTTTCAAGATTTTGGTATCGGGGTAAAAAGCCAGAGAAACTTGGATGTGATTTTTGAAAACTGCCCTATTTAGAAAAAGTTCATTCTCTTTCTCTCTCTCAAAAAAAAAAAGTTTTCTAAGCCTCTCTCTCCTTTTTGTTTCCCTTCTCAAGCAATTTTGCTCTTACAATCAGAAGCATCAGTGGGATTTGAGCACCGACTTCTTTGGTTCTTAGCCCGCTCGTAACATTTGCTCTCCACAAAAGACAGAAGCAGCTAAGATCAACTCAAGACCTAAAATTGCAGGTCGAGTGATTTTGATTGTGTCTTTCTGTTACCTGATCAGAGAGGGAGAGATGTTGGCCACCATCTCCTGAAGGATCCATCTCGCTTTCCTTTTCACTCTGCTGACAGCCTTCTGATCTGGTTCACCAGGAGGACCCAACATGCTCTTTTCTGATGCGACTTCTACAATGGCCTTCTGCACTCTGATATGGAAATGCAAGGCATGTGCGTCAGATCCACAGTAAAACACCAAGCTGGTTGTAGAAATCTGTGCTAGGAAGCCAAGGCATTCCAGCCAGACGATCGATTTTGATCATTAAAACTCTACAATCACGATCACCCTACATCAAGTCTATAAAAAAACTCATATCGGTGGGCATCCTGCTGAGAATTCTTTCTGTGGCTGTCATAAATTACTGTTTTGTTAAGACTGCAGTTACTTTGTGCTGCCCCTCAAGGCAACTTGCCTCTGCCAGCCACCTCAGTCAAGATTAATAAGGTGGATTTAATGATGGAGACACAGGAAAGGCTAAAGGAAAAGAGAATGGGAGGCCATTTTTTGATTGCTGTTGGCAAACAGGGATGTCCAACTCTGAATATCACATTGACCAATAGCTCTTGCGTGAAATTTAACAAAAACAAAATGGCTGCTCTTTACCTGTAAATTCTAGAACCCTTATTTCTTCTAAGACAATAATTATGCGATTAAAAAAAAAGTCACAACATCCAACACACAGATGGCTAGTTAAAAACATCTAAAAATGTGATGTATTTTAAGATTTTGTTCTGCATTAATTGCTGCTATCTATCGAGAGAAAGAGAACACTTCAATAAATATGAGGACTCAGCTAGAAGGCAAAAAAGAAAACTTGGAACTTGCTAGGTGAGACGGAACCCCCGAATCCACTCGGTCTAAAAGGTGCTTTCTACCTGTGGACTTTTTTTTTTTTTTTTTTTTTTAAATCTTTATTCCTTTTTATTTCTTTCAACAAGTGTACAATATTATTACAATTAATTCACATAACTCACTTGACATTCTTAAACAATATTATTATACATGTTTTAATACTTTTTATTAAAAGTTTAAACAAAAAAAAAAAGAAAAAGGGAAAGTCTACTTTCCTTTTGACACAAAGGCCCTGATTCTATAAAAGACAACTAAAGTTAGGAACCTAACTTACCACACATCCCCCCTTTAATAAGCCACGGTAGAGGTTTCTACCGTGGCACAGAGAATTCCTATGAGCGTTGGAGAGGAGGCGGAGCATTAAGTGACCCAGGCCGCATAGAAACCTCTACCATGGCTTACTAAAAGAGGGCCTTACTTATTCAATTAGATTTAACTGGCGCTGATAATCGAAAAAGTACCCCAAAAGCACATACCAGAAAGAAGGCATGTTAGAGGAGGATTTGGGGAGTGGTTTGACTTAGGCATACTAATTTTGGTCAAGAAAACCCTGCCATAAAAGGGAGTGTGCCTAAGGTTTCAACACCCACCGGCACCTGAGACCATCGCTAGGTGGGATTCTATAAATGGCACCGACATGATAATTCAATTGTGCTCAAGGGTGCCTGGAAGTTAGGTGTCTTTTATAGAATCGGGGTCGAAGTGTCTTTGGACACCTGGGGCTTGATTCTCTATAGCACATGTGTCAAACACAACGCCCAAAGGCCGAATCCAGCCCGCCTGGCCGTTTTATGCGGCCCACGGCGACTGTGCACCTGACGCTACACTCCCACTACCTACCACTTCCCCACCGCTGAAATTTAAAATCTTCGGGCAGCCAACACAAAGCCAGCCTCTCGCCATCGACCTGCTCCAGAAGTGTTCAATTTTTGCGATTAATCATTATGTGTTGTTAATAAGATATTGTGTGTATATATGAAAAATGAATGGGGAAAAATGGTATTACAATTAGTACTATTATGGGGGCAGGTTCTGGGGTGGAGATTGGGCGGGGTCTGGATCGGAGCTTTCGGGACCCCCTCCCCCAAAACAAAAAAGCATTTTGCTGCCTATGCCTAGAATGATTATTTGAATAAAGTTGGGATTAACCCTTTCCTATCGTAATAAATTTTACGTTACGCTGGTTCCAATCGTAATTATTTTAGCAAAGTTTTGTATTATCATTTACGGCTATCTACTATAATAAAATGCTAAGCGCACATGTGCACTCTTACCGCCGTGTTCCCTGATCTGTAGTTCCGTGGTCGGCAGAGTGCGCATGTGCGTTTACCACGCATCTTTCTCTCTCTCTCTCTCGCAGCGGACTTGCCGGCTCCGGCCAGACTGACAAAGTTCCCTCCCTCACTGTAAGTTCGCCGCCGTCGTCACCCCCTTCCCCCCCTTTCTCGGCGCACACAAACCCCCATTGACCCTCCCACTGCGAGACACACAAACCTCCCGGCTCCAGCAGCGGCCGCATCACACTAAAGATGCTGCTTCGCGGCCTTCCCATGCTCTGATTTCCTCTGCCGCATCTCTGATGACATCATCATGGGAAGGCCGTGAAGCAATGTCTTTAGTGTGATGCAGCCGCTGCTGGAGCAAGTAGGTTTGACGGTCGTCTCGCGGTGGGTCAGTGGGGTCGGCTACACGGTGGAAATAGTGGCGGGGGAAGAGGGTTCTACTGCACAGGGGGATGGCTGGCAGGCAGGTTGGCTTCAGAAGGTGCAGGAGGGACAAAGTATGGAAGGCAGTGAGGGGGGGAGCAGGGAAGAGAAGCTGCTAGACCGGGGAAGCAGGGAAGAGTGACCAGGGGAGCAGGAAAGAGGTGCTGCTGGACAGGGGGAGCAGGGAAGAGGGGCAGAGGGAGTACGGAAGAGGTGCTGCTGGACAGGGGAGCAGGGAAGAGGTGCTGCTGGACCGGAGGAGCAGGGAAGAGGGCCAGGGGAGCAGGGAAGAGGTGCTGCTGGACCGGAGGAGCAGGGAAGAGGGCCAGGGGAGCAGGGAAGAGGTGCTGCTGGGCCAGGGTAGCAGGGAAGAGGGGCAGGGGGAGTACGGAAGAGGTGCTGCTGGACAGTGGAGCAGGGAAGAGGTGCTGCTGGGCCAGGGGAGCAGGGAAGAGGTGCTGCTGGGCCAGGGTAGCAGGGAAGAGGGGCAGGGGGAGTACGGAAGAGGTGCTGCTGGGCCAGGGTAGCAGGGAAGAGGTGCTGCTGGGCCAGGGTAGCAGGGAAGAGGTGCTGCTGGGCCAGGGTAGCAGGGAAGAGGTGCTGCTGGGCCAGGGTAGCAGGGAAGAGGTGCTGCTGGGCCAGGGTAGCAGGGAAGAGGTGCTGCTGGGCCAGGGTAGCAGGGAAGAGGGGCAGGGGGAGTACGGAAGAGGTGCTGCTGGGCCAGGGTAGCAGGGAAGAGGTGCTGCTGGGCCAGGGTAGCAGGGAAGAGGTGCTGCTGGGCCAGGGTAGCAGGGAAGAGGTGCTGCTGGGCCAGGGTAGCAGGGAAGAGGTGCTGCTGGACAGGGGAGCAGGGAAGAGGTGCTGCTGGGCCAGGGGAGCAGGGAAGAGGTGCTGCTGGACAGGGGAGCAGGGAAGAGGTGCTGCTGGGCCAGGGTAGCAGGGAAGAGGGGCAGGGGGAGTACGGAAGAGGTGCTGCTGGACCGGGAGAGCAGGGAAGAGGGGCAGGGGGAGTACGGAAGAGGTGCTGCTGGACCGGGGGAGCAGGGAAGAGGTGCTGCTGGAAAGGGGGAGCAGGGAAGAGGGGCAGGGGGAGCACAGAAGAGGTGCTGCTGCACAGGGAAGTGGGTTGGGGGAAGGAAATGCTGCTGCACAGGAAAATGGAGAGGGAGGGTTTGCTTCTGCTGCTACTTCACAGGGAAGTGAAGTGGGGAGGTAAATGCTGCTGGTGAGAAAAGGGAGCTGGGGCTAAAAGGGAAAAGATGGGGGAAGGGGTTGGGGGGATAAAAATCGGTTTTGAGCTGAAGCTGGGGCTGAAAATAGGGTGTCAGGTCAAAAGCGCGCCGGGACAAAGGCACGCACAGACAACTGAGCGCAACGCGGAGCTGCGCGCCGAAGAAAATGACTGTTTTAAAGGGCTCCGATGGGGGGGATCCCCCCACTTTACTTTATACAGATCGCACCGCATTGTGGGGGGTTTGGGGGATTGTAACCTCCCACATTTTACTGAAAACTTCACTTTTTCCCTAAAAAACAGGGAAACAGTTAAGTTTCCAGTATAATGAGGGGGGTTACAACCCCCCACAACGCCGCCACAATCTGTATTAAGTAAAGTGTGGGGGGGTTCCCCAACAAAACCCCCCGTCGAAGCCCCTAAAAACACTCTTTTTCTTCGGCACACGCTTCCGTCTTGCGCTCAGTTGTCGGCACGCGCCTTTGTCTTCGGCGGTTTTGTCTATGAACCGAAAATAGGGGACATGTGAGGGAAGGAGGCTTTACTAGCACCCGTTAACGTAACGGGCTTAAACACTAGTTGTAAACTTAAGTCTGTAAATTCAAATATTTTGTGTTCCTGGCTCTTTATTAGTATGGGACATACGATGGGAACAACATTTTTGAAATGTCCCGTCATCCGGGACACACGATAGGAAAAGGTTAAGTATGGTAACATCTATGAGGTGAAGATAACCAGGTGAATCGCTGGAATGGTGTCTCAGGGTGAGCAAGGATCTATACTTCTACTAAGTATCTTAATGTAATGTAATGTAATGTGATTTATTTCTTATATACCGCTACATCCGTTAAGTTCTAAGCGGTTTACAGAAAATATACATTAAAATTATAAGAAAGAAAGGTACTTAGAAATTTCCCTTACTGTCCCGAAGGCTCACAATCTAACTAAAGTACCTGGAGGGTAATAGAGAAGTGAGAAGTAGATATAGAGGAAAAATAATCAAGTAAACATTCTAACAAGACTGTTTTGAACTAAGTACAGGAGGAATCGTAGGACAAAAGAATTCTGGTGAATTTTAAATAATAGAAATAGAACAAAACAAAAACAAGTGGCAAAACAATGAATAAGATTAAAAATAATTCATAAACTGGAAAAATAAAACATTATTTTCAATCCATTGTTTCAGCTTCGGTGATGAAGTGGAGCAAGTAAGATTTGGAGGTTCCCAAAGAAAGGACTTCTTTAGGGAAGAGGCTTGGTTTATAGACCCAAGATGTCCACGTCTCCTCCTCTGCGATGGTCTCCTTCATGCAATCCTCCCCTTGTCACATTGCCCGTGCTCCAGCCGCCATCCTGAACGGCTGCTTCAAGGAGACTGTTCTAGATGAGGCCTGTGGTGAATTGCCAAAGTTCCTCTTCTGTGGAGAAGCCGCCCGGTGCCGATCTCGGTGTGCGTTGGTGCCGCAGGAGCTGGGGCTGACAGGGAACCCCCTGCCTTGCTGTAGCTGTGTTCCCCATTGCGGGGTAGAAGTCCACAAACTCCGGGCTGGGCTGGCGCCAAACAGGCTGGAACCAGGTGCGCAGGAGACAAGCGGAGTCGGTGAAGAGGACCGCAATGACCAAGAGGCACCGAGGCTGGACATTAGGGGCGAGTTCTCCACTCCAGTACTATCTGTCAGGCACATCCAGACAGTGGGTCTCCTTCCAGCTCCTCTAATTGCAGGCCGTCGATCGCAGTGCGGCATCTGCGTTGCTCTTGCATCAGGAGTTTGGCTTGATCGTTGCTTCCGGCCGCCCGCCATCTCTTGTCTCGGCAGTCCGCTGAAGCCTGCGTTTCCTAAGCCCCCGCCGCTACATCTCAGCAGGTGAATCCCGGGGGGCTTCAGAGCGATCTTGGCTGTGATCTGCAGATAGGCAGTGGCGGCGGAAGACGATGGCGGCGCTACTACAATGGCCGGAGAGTTCGTCGGCCATGTGCTACAGAATCTTGTCGGGGTTGTTCAGCCTCAGCTCGCCGTTGTGTTCGGGTTTGGGCAACAGGTACTGCAGGTTCAAGTAACTGAAGTCCATCGGCTGCCACTGCTGCTGCGGAGATGACTTGCCGCTAAACCTCAGTCGCTGCCGACCTCCGACCTCGACCACCGGAGAAGGCCATTAACACCGTTGCAAGCGGGCCAAACCGTCAAAAAAAAGATAGTAGGCTCCAAATTCAAAACAATAAGATCAACAAAAAATGAAAAAAATTACAGGAATGTAAATAATAATGTAGATAATAAAAATGTAATGTAATGTAATGTAATGTAAAACCAAATTAAATAAGAAAAGAAAACAAAAGAAACAAAAAATATAAACAAAGAAAATGGCGGGAGGAACTATAACAGCAACCTAACCTGACGCCATCTTGAAAAAAAAAAAAAAAAAAAATTTGGCCTACAACTTAGCCTGTGTTTTAGATTTCAGCCCCTTATGTGATCGAGTTCGACATCCCTGCTCTATAGGATGCCAATCGCATGTCAATCATGCATTTGGAGAATTACGGCTAGTTTTCCCGAGACGCCTAAAATGTAGGCCAGAATTTTATAGGCCTACATTTAAGGCGTCTGCCTTGCGCTTATGGAGACTGTAGGGATGCTTACCGAGGCTCAAGTCCACTTCCGGGAAAAAACCATGCCCATGCCACGGGTGTCCATAAGTGCCCCTAAGCGTTTCCATAGACATGCAACAGATGCCTACAATATAGGCATCTTTCCTCGCCCGAGTTGTTTTTTGTTGTTTTTTTTTTAAACATGCATCCCGATTGGCTGCCAGAGAGTAGGAAGCCTCCCACCATCTAAAATCGGGACGCATGGTTGTGTCTGATTTCCACCTCAATCAGTCCATTGTTCTTCCGGTGTTTTTTCCGAAGCCCCACTCTCATCCTGGGGAGGCGGCGCTTCACACGCTTGACTGTAAGAGAGCGTTGGCCTTTTATCTTCAACGCACCAAGTCTCATCGGAAGGTTCCTCAATTATTTTTGTCCTTTGATCCTAATCGGTTGGGACGTCCTGTTTCCAAGCGCACCTTGTCCAACTGGTTGGCTGCTTGTATTTCTTTTTGCTACGCTCAGGCTGGTCTCGCGCTTCATGGTCGGGTCACGGGACATAAGGTCCGAGCGATGGCAGCTTCTGTGGCGTTCCTCCGGTCTACTCCGGTGGAGGATATCTGCAAGGCTGCCACTTGGTCTTCGGTTCATACTTTCACCTCCCACTACTGCCTGGATACGTTATCCAGGAGTGACGGCCGGTTTGGCCAGTCAGTTTTGTGTAATCTGTTTTCCTAAATTGCCATCCTCCCACCTGCCCTTTTTTGGTTGGCTTGGAGGTTACCCACATGTGAGAATATCATGCCTGCTTGTCCTGGGATAAAGCACAGTTACTTACCGTAACAGGTGTTATCCAGGGACAGCAGGCATATATTCTCACAACCCGCCCTCCTCCCCGGGGATGGCTTCTTTGCTGGCTATGGAACTGAGGACCACGAGGTAGGGATGCGCCCTCTAGTGGGCAAGAAGGCATGCACATGCGTGGTGCAGCATAGCAAACTTGAAACTTCAATCAAGTTTGCTTGAAAAGCTGTCCGCACTGGGGCTCCGTAGATGACGTCACCCACATGTGAGAATATATGCCTGCTGTCCCTGGATAACACCTGTTACGGTAAGTAACTGTGCTTTTTAGTAATTGTAATAGCACACATATTGTCTATCTTTTGGTATGTCCATGTGGCAAGATTTACGTAGGTAAGACCATCAGAAGTTTAAAGATCAGATTAAATGAACATCGTTCAAATTTAAAGCGTATGAAAACAGAAGCTCCATTGGTAACCCATTGCAATGAGTTCCAACATAAATTCCATCAATTAAAATGTTGGGTGATTGATCAAGTTATGAAGCCATCCAGAGGAGGTGACCGCAACAAACTACTCATGAGACGGGAGCAACAGTGGATTTCGAAATTACACTCATTGGAACCCGATGGACTCAATAATCAAATAGACTGGCACATCTTTTTTTGATGAGTTTATTTTTTGATCACAGATATATTTTTTGTGAACACGCATATCATTGATTTCAATTGTTCATTATTAACTGCAATACACAAGTTCATTAATATTCTATTGTTGGACACATTTATAATTTGACACAAAAGTTTTCATTTCATCACATCAATAACAACTAATGAAAATAAGCTTTAAATTCTTTTTTGAAACTCTGGACATATAGGTTTTGCTTTATTATATCAATGGAGCAAACACTTGGACAACAGTAGTTTAAATCGACGCTAGCAGTTCTTGAAGCACGTCATCCATATTTACGTCATCTAAGATATGATTGGCCAGAAAAACCTCAGCGTTCAAACTAAACACGGTCGCCATTTTGACACAAAGGTTTACATTTTTGATCAATAATAATCAATTAAAAGAAGCCCTAAATTAAGTTAGAAACAAATACACTGACGCTGGTGAATTTTGCATTATATTTTCTTGAATTTTTGACACACAGGTTTGCTTCATTACATCAACGTAGCAAACACACGAACAACAGCAGTCTAAATTGACGCTGGTAATTTTTCAGTACGTGATCCACATTGACGTCATCTTAGATATGATTGGCTAGAAAAATCTCAGCGTTCTATTCAAATAGAAGCGCCATTTTAGTCACAGTTTGTGTCGACAAAGTCAGCAGCAGCTTTCAGTAAGGAGAAATTAGGTTCTTACCTGCTAATTTACTTTCTTTTAGCTTCTCCAGACCAGTAGAGGTTAACTTTACGATTGGGTATATATCTAATCATGACCAGCAGGTGGAGACTGAAAAACAAAACTTTGGGACAGTATATCCTAGCCCCTCCTCTCTATTTCCCTCAGTCTGCCGAATAGCCAAGCAGAACCAAGAACTGGAAAACAACAGAGAGAAAAAACAATACTCCGAAAGGAGTAACAAATAACATACCCAAAAAATGCTGTTGGAAAATGCAGAGGAGAAATTCCCGAAGGAAGAAGGTCCCCACAGCTCGCCAGCTAAGCCAGCCGAGCCACAGCCGCTGTTCTTCAATTCTCCCCGGCCCTAGAAAAATACTAGAACCCGCAGCAAAAACCAAAAACTGCCCGCGCAACAGCCCCAACAACAACAACAACAGACAGGGTGGGGACCTCTACTGGTCTGGAGAAGCTAAAAGAAAGTAAATTAGCAGGTAAGAACCTAATTTCTCCTTCTTTAGCACTCTCCAGACCAGTAGAGGTTAACTTTACGATTGGGACGTACCAAAGCAGTCCCTCTCACGGGCGGGACCCCCGAAGGGCCGATACCAGAACACGCTCACCGAACACCGCGTCCCGACGCGCCTGAACATCTACCCGATAATGCCGAACAAATGAATGCAAGGAGGACCAAACCGCAGCCTTACAAATATCCACCGGAGGCACGAGCGACGACTCAGCCCAAGAAGCCGCCTGACCCCTAGTGGAATGAGCCTTGAGAAACTCCGGAACCGGCTTCTGACTCAGAAGATAAGCGGAAGCAATCATCTCCTTGATCCAACGCGCAATAGTAGCCTTAGAAGCGCCAGCCCCCCGACGAGGACCCGCCAGAAGCACAAAGAGATGATCGGAGCTCCGAAAATCCCGGGTCCGCTGCACATAAGCATGGAGGACCCGACCGACATCCAACTTGCGCAGCTGTCGTTGCTCAGAAGAACCCTCCCGACTACCCAAGACCGGGAGGACCACCGATTGATTGACATGAAAAGGAGAAACTACCTTCGGCAGAAAGGAAGGAACAGGCCGCAAAACAACCCGCTCCTTCGAAAACTCCAGGAAGGGAGCCCTACAAGAGAAAGCCTGTAGCTCAGACACCCGTCTAGCGGAAGTAATGGCCACCAAAAAGACCGACTTCAGCGTAAGGTCCTTCAACGAACAGCCATCCAACGGCTCGAAAGGAGGGCGCACTAGAACAGAGAGAACCAGATTGAGATCCCAAGAGGGAATCGAGGGCCTTATGGGAGGCCTGATCAACTTGGCCGCCCTAAGAAAACGAATCACATCAGGAATGGCTGACAAACGCTGACCTGACACCAGCCCCCGAAAAGCCGACAGGGCCGCCAGATGAACCCGAAGAGAAGACCAGGCCAGGCCCCTATCCAGGCCATCCTGCAAAAACTCTAGAATGTTAGGCAGAGAAGCGCGAAAGGAGACCACTCCCCGCGCTCGGCACCATTCCTCAAAAAGACGCCAAACCCGTACATAAGCCCGAGAGGTAGAAAGCCTCCGGGACCCCAAAAGTGTAGAGATCACCTTGTCGGAATATCCCTTCTTACTCAGGCGGCCCCTTTCAAGAGCCAAGCCGTAAGACAAAAGGGAGACGGGTCGAACATGGGAATGGGACCCTGCGTCAGAAGATCGCACTCGAGAGGCAGAGGAAGAGGATCCGCCACCAGATGCCTCACCAGATCCGCATACCACGGACGACGAGGCCAATCCGGAGCCACCAAGACCACCAGCCCCGGATGGCGAACAATGCGAAGCAGTACTCTGCCCACTAATGGCCAAGGAGGGAACACATACAACAGCCCCTCCGTTGGCCACGGTTGGACCAGAGCATCCAGACCCTCGGCCAGACCGTCCCTGCGACGACTGAAGAAGCGGGGTACTTTGGCGTTGCCACTTGTAGCCATCAGATCCATCAGGGGCTGCCCCCAAGCACGCACTAGCAACTGAAACGCCTCGGCGCCGAGACACCACTCTCCCGGATCCAAGAAGTGACGACTGAGGAAGTCCGCCTGAACGTTTTCTACCCCGGCAATGTGAGAGGCCGAGAGGTCCAGAAGATGCGACTCCGCCCAAACCATGAGCCGAGCCGCCTCCTGCGCCACCAGAGTGCTCTTGGTGCCCCCCTGACGATTGACATAAGCCACCGCCGTGGCATTGTCCGACAGGACTCTGACCGACTTGCCCAACAAAAGGGAGTGGAAAGCCAACAGCGCCAGCCGGACCGCCCTGGTCTCCAACACGTTGATCGACCAGGAGGCCTCCTCCGTGGACCAGGTTCCCTGAGCAGAGTGACCCAGACACTGGGCCCCCCAACCCAGGAGACTCGCATCCGTAAGGAGCACCGTCCACTGCGGAAGATCCAGACCCACCCCCTGAACTAGGTGAGGGGTCCGGAGCCACCAACGCAGACTGCAGCGCGCCAAGCCTCGCAGGGGAACCGGAACATCCATCCCGTGCCTCTGGGGAGACCACCTCCGGAGCAGAGCATACTGGAGAGGACGCATGTGGGCCCGCGCCCACCTCACCACGTCCAGGGACGCCGCCATCGACCCCAGGACCTGGAGGAAATCTCGCGCCCGAGGACACCGGGACGCCAAAAGCAGGCGAATCTGAGACTGCAATTTGCTCACCCGGGCCTCTGGGAGGAAGACCTTCCCCAAGGAGGTGTCGAACAGCACCCCGAGGTACTCCAGACGCTGAGCCGGAACCAACCGACTCTTGGAAAGGTTGACCACCCAGCCCAGCGACCGGAGAAACTCCACCACCCGAGCCGTAACCCGGGAGCTTTCCTGCAACGACTTGGCCCGAATTAACCAGTCGTCCAGGTAGGGGTGTACCAGAATGCCCTCCGACCGCAAGGCTGCTGCGACGACCACCATCACCTTGGTGAACGTCCGGGGAGCCGTGGCCAGCCCAAAGGGAAGCGCACAGAACTGATAGTGCCGACCCAAGATCGCAAAGCGCAGGAAACGCTGATGAGAGGTCCGAATAGGAACATGCAAGTAGGCCTCCGTCAGATCGAGAGAAGTGAGCAACTCCCCCGGCTGAACCGCCAGAATGACCGACCGCAGCGTTTCCATACGGAAAGAGGGAACCTTGAGAGCTCTGTTGACCCCTTTCAAATCGAGGATGGGCCGAAAAGTCCCCTCCTTCTTGGGCACCACAAAGTAAATGGAGTACCTGCCCGTGCCCCACTCCGGGGGGGGCACTGGAACTACTGCCCTGAGATCTAGCAAGCGCTGAAGGGTCTGGCGAAAAGCCTGCGTCTTCCCCGGAGTCTGACACGGAGAAGCGAGGAAAAAATCCGGCAGAGAGCGGGCGAACTCCAGGGCATAACCGTCCCGCACCACCTCCAGGACCCACTGATCGGACGTGATCTCGGCCCATTTGGGAAAAAAGTCGCGCAGCCGGGCCCCCACCGGAACCAAGGGGGGCGCCGGCAAGGCGTCATTGTGCAGGACGGGAAGTGGGGGAACCGGCGGAGGGGTTCCCTGCCCCCCGACGGGCCCCCCGAAAGGGCTGCATGCGCTGGAAGAACCGACCCCGGGAAAACCCCGGAGACTGGAAAGAAGCAGCCCCACGCCCAGGGCGATACTTGCGAAATTCCCGCAAACGCCCCCGGGCCGCACCACCCCGAGACGCCGGGCGGGCACGGTCCTCCGGCAAACGGGGAACTTTCGAGTCCGACAGAGTCTGAATCAACTTATCCAAGTCCTCTCCAAATAAAAACGACCCCCGAAAGGGAAATTTAGTAAGCTTAGCTTTGGACGCAGCATCCGCCGCCCAAGCGCGCAGCCACAACACACGCCTTGCGGCCACACCAAAAGCCATGGACTTAGCCGAGATCCGCACCAAGTCATACAGAGCATCCGAGAGGAATGAGGCAGCCATCTCAATCTTCGCTACCTCCTGATCCACCAGAGACCAGTCGTCAGACTCTCGATCCAAGACCCGCTCCGCCCACCGAAACACGGCGCGAGCGACCAGTCCCCCACAAATAGCCGCCTGGACCCCAAAGGCAGAGACTTGAAAATTTTGCTTAAGGATGGTCTCCAATTTGCGCTCCTCAGAGTCCCGCAAGGCAGAACCGCCCTCAACAGGCACGGTATGCCGCTTGGAAATAGCCGAGACCACCGCATCCACGACTGGCGAAGCTAACGTAGCCCGATCCCCTTCAGGAATGGGATACAGGCGAGCCATGCTGCGCGCCAGCCGAAACGGCGTCTCCGGCGTTTTCCACTGCTCAAGAATAATATCCCGAATATCCTGATGCATAGGAAAAGAGCGGGAAACGGAACGGATCCCTCGTAACAGAGGGTCCCCCACACGCGGAGTCTCCGGCGGCGCGTCCTCAAAACGCAAAGCCGAAGAAACCTGTTGAATAAGGTCAGGCAGCTCATCTCTCTGAAAAAGGCGCACCACGGACGCCTCGTCACTGGAGAACGGGAAACCCGACAACCCGCCGCCAGCTTCCGTCCCCTCCAGAGGGTCCTGGAATTCCTCAGAAGGGTCCAGGTCCTCCTCCAGACCGACACGTTCCTCCGACCACAAATCCTCGTCCCACGACACCCGCGGACGCTTGGACAAGAGAGGCGGCGGAGGGGACGTCACGTCAGACGAGAGAGGCAAAGCCGCAGGGAGCGCGGAGGAAACCCCACCCCCCGAGACCCCCTGGGCGCAACCGGGACCCCCAGCCGCCTGAAAATAGGCTTTGCATAATGAAAAGAAAAAATCAGGGGAAAAACCCCCCGAGGGTCCCAAGGGACTCCCTGCCACAGCAGGGGACCCAGCAGAAACCTGCCCCTGCTTAGACAAAACAGGGGGAAGGTCACCTGAGGTGGAAGACAAAATGGAGGGGCCAGACAGAGAAGATGGCGTCTTTCCCGCCAAAACAGCTCCCTCCACAGCCTGCAGCGGCTGAGAGACCTGAATAGTCTCAGCCGCTAAAACAGGCAAGCCGGCATCAGCTGTCAAAATATCAGCTGAGAGGGAATCCTCTAAAACCCGACCGTCGGCGGCTCGGGGAATCCCTCCGTGGGCGGACGGAGAAGACCGGGCTTCTCCACCGTTCCCTGCCGACTCGCGAGGCACCATCGGCGGGGAGCTCTGGGCGCCTGCAGCCGCTGCCGACGGAGCTCCTCCACCGCACCGGCCTGAACACCGCTTGCACAGGCCGGCCGCAAGTGCCTCGCGTCTGGAGCACAATGAGCACTTTTTCCCTTTAGAAGTGCTCATTGCTCCATACGCGACCTAGCTGTAAAAAAGTGCCGGTTAGTTGAAAAAATACAGTAAAATACAGTTTTCTTAAAGGGATACAACCCTCCAGACCAGCACTACCTCAGGATTTTTTTTTTTTTTTTTTTTTTTTCAGAACAGACTCCACAGGCTCTCGAAGCAATATGCCTTGCTTGATTTAGGGGGCAAGGCTTACTGCTGAGGCTCCTCTAAAAAAATATGGGGAGGTGGAGGAAGTGGGGGGAGGGACCCCGCTCGTGACCCGCCGGGTTTGACACCCCCGAGGTCGGACGAACCCCCAAACAGAGTCCGTCCAAGCTCCGTCCGGCTAAAAACAGGGACAATAAACCTCTAAACAAATTCCAACAGCCCTACCAAGGGAGATGGGTACAGATCACTCAACACCTGCTGGAGACTGAAAGAAGACTGAGGGAAATAGAGAGGAGGGGCTAGGATATACTGTCCCAAAGTTTTGTTTTTCAGTCTCCACCTGCTGGTCATGATTAGATATATACCCAATCGTAAAGTTAACCTCTACTGGTCTGGAGAGTGCTAAAGAATGGCAAGTATTATTTTACTTTCAAATGCCTTTAAGGCAAAATGTTAACTAGAGATTTCTGGTTTAAATCATTTATACATTACTGGTCAAAAGTGTAACAGTAGTTGGTCTGAATCACACCAGATTTTCGGACGTTATTTAGACACTGTTGGCTGGTAAAAACTTTAGCGTTGTCTTTGAACATTAGTGCTATTTTAGCCGTTAGTTTCATGTCGACAAAATCAACAATAAATTTATGAAAGGGATTGTATTCACTTTGCCAAGTATTTTTTAAAGCATCAAACATAGTCACCAAAGTTAGTCTTTTGATCCACATATCTTTGATATGTTTGGTTGTAAAAACTTTAGCGTTCAATCTGAACACGAGTACCATTTTAGTTATGAGTTCACGATGGTAAATTTAATATTGGTTCCTTGGAAAGCCATCAGTGTTCAAATTTGGTTAAATATATTGAGTGCTTTTTTGGCAAAATATTATTTTAATTCTGTTACAAATGTGTCCAAATGAATAAATATTTCAACATTCTAAAATCTGTTTTAGTACCATGAAAGACTTTAGGTGCTTTTTGCAGTCATTCTTTAAACATTTAATATTGTTTTACAAAAAATCCAATGATTTGTCAAATATAATATAAATATAATGTGTTTTTTCTTTCTTCTCTTCTTTTGTTTAAGAGTTTTGAGCAACATTGAACACCATACTAGCACTATCTTAAGCTTTATCATTACCCTTGAAGAAGCTCCATCAGTGCGAAACGGGCTGGGCCTCCGTCGGGTTGTTAAGATAAGTGCTTTTTTAGTATTTCACATTTAAAGTATGATGAATATCATGTGAATACTTGATACATAAGATGCTAGTTTCATACATACTCATTCAAAAGAAGAAAGAAAATATTGTCATTTTTTGACTTATGGCTTAAAATAAAAAGATAAAAGCATACATAAAAAATTGTATTTAAAATATTTAAAATAATATAAAATAATCAAGGGTTTTTGACCAGTGATGATGCCCACCCCGAAAAAGTTGTGACTTATTGATCACATTCTAGGGGTATTTTGAGGTCTTTTTTCCCTTGTTTATAAACACACACATTATATATTACAAGTGTTCCTATATATTTTTTGCTAGTTTCTACATTTATTTGGTCACTTTATACTTTTTCCATTACTGTTTTTCAGTAAACCCAACAACAACTACCACCTTTAATTTTATCTGGCCCCCACTTTTCATAGGGGTGTTCCCTTCGCCTTTTTGGCTTCTTTTTTTTTTTTTAACCTCACTTTCCAATCTCGCCCCAAGCGCATTCCCAGGAACATGTCCCCTAAAACATGGACGCGACACCGCACATATTTCTATGCATAACGAAAGAGGACATTTTTCAGCAGTCTGATGGTTTTCATAGCCCATGTAACACAATTCTCTCCTTGCTGGGGATTTTTGCGCGTTGGCAAAATTACAATCAGCCCTCTGGGAGGAAACCTGAGGTGGCGCAAACCTCAGAACTGCTGTTCTGCAGGTTTTCTGCAGGAAGGGCAACTTTTGTTATCAGCAGACGCCAAAGCAAAGGCTTCCCTCCCCTTACCTGCCGAGGTGCAGCACATTTTCCGTGACATTGCTGGCAAACATAGCTTTGTGTACATCCCTCTCTTGCACAAACAACACGTAGC
This sequence comes from Geotrypetes seraphini, assembly GCF_902459505.1. NCBI lineage: Eukaryota > Metazoa > Chordata > Amphibia > Gymnophiona > Dermophiidae > Geotrypetes > Geotrypetes seraphini. The sequence continues at coordinate 307,863,573 of NC_047087.1, forward strand.
AGAGACGGCGTGCCAGCCACCCTCTATGCCTGCAAGAGAAAAAAAAAACCACAATCACCTTGCTCACAACATTCCTCCCTTTTAGTTGTTTGTTTTGGGAGTTTTGTTTGGGTTGTGTTTTGTTTTTCTTGGGGGGGGAAGATACAATTTCAGATTCCTGTTTAAAATTGTAATTTTTTTTTCTTCTCTCTGCCTATATTTTTCTGCATTGATCTCTTTTCCTTTATAAAGGTTACTTAATCTGCATGGCAACACAGTGGCAAAGGCTATAAAAGACCTATCAAATGTGGGCTGATGGCAGGACGAAGCACTATTGCTGGAAGCTGGAAACGAGAGGCGGCAACGGCGCTGTAATCTTGAAGAGAACTTTGGACTTTATTAGCTGAACGGAAAAGTTGACAGATTATAGGTTGAAGAATGGGACTCAGATAGAGCACTGTTGGGAGGCGGGGTGGGTGGGGAACTGTGATTAAGGATATTCTGGGTGAGATGAGGGATAGGAAAGGGAAAGAGAGGAGTTATATGTTGTGTTGGAGCTCCTGTACCGTTGTACTGCTCCTGTTGCCAATTTCATAAGTGTTGCATGAATCAAATAGTCAAAACCAGTGGTCTCAAACACGCGCCTCGGGGGCCACATGCTATTTTGAGGCCCTCGGTATGTTTAACATAATCACAAAAGTAAAATAAAACAGTTTCTTGATCATATGCCTCGTTAGCTATAAAATTACAATACAGTGGTACTTTGGAATCCGAACTTAATCCGTTCCAGAACCCTGTTCGAGTTCCAAGACAATTTTTCCCATTGAAAAGAATAGAAACTGGATTAATCCGTTCCTTGGTCCCACAAACTCTGCAAGATCGGGCCTACCTGGCAGAAACAGCAAGAGCGGGACCCCCAGCAGCAAGTGGTGTTTAGCCCAAAGCTTCCCTCCCAGGCAGAAACAGGAAGCTGCCTCAGAGGGGAAACTTTGGGCTGAGCACTGCTTGCAGTTCGGATTCCAAAGCAGCGTTCGGACTCCGAGGCAAAAATGAAGAAAAAAAAAAAAAAAAAAAGATCGTATTCCAAATCGTTCGAGTTCTGGGGCGTTCAGATTCCGAGGTACCACTGCATTATTATTAAGACTTAGACAAAAGGAAAGATTTATAAACTATAAAACGTTTTACCTCATGCAAAATTGTCATTTTTTAATAAGACATTTAACTATTTTTTCTGAGGCACTCCAAGTACCTACAAAATCCAAAAGGTGGCCCTGCAAAGGGGTTAAGTTTGAGACCACTGCTCAAAGCCAAGCCACCCTCAACTGGTACCGTATATCACTTTGCGATGGCCAAAACTAACAAGTCCACCACTGGCGACTTTAAGGTATCCCTATCCCCCTCTGGGATTGGATAAAGGGGAGCCATGGAGCGCGCAAAATGAAAATGCGATTCCGGCTCCTTCCACTGCGCAAGCACAATATCCCGAATATCCTGATACATAGGAAAAGAGCGGGAGGCAGAGCAGATCCACCGAAGCAGGGGGGTCCGCCCCAAGCGGGGGCTCCTTCGCTCTTTCCTGAGAAAACTTGAAGAATAAGCTCCTGGAGCTCGGCCCACTGAAAGATGCGCACCACAGACATCCTCACCAGCTCCGCCAGTGGCATCCGTCCCCCAAAGAGGATCCTGGAGGTCCCCCAAGGGGTCTAGGGTCCTCATCAAGCAAAAACTACTCCCCCATACAAAATAAAATCTTCAAGAGATCCTCAGCCGCTTAGATGAAACCGGAGGAGACGAAACTGAAGGGAGACCCCGGGGTGGAAGCAGGACCCCCGGCCACCTGAACATAAGCCTTGCACAAGACTAAAATAAAATCAGGGGAAAATCCCCCTGGCAGCCCAATGGGACTCGCTGCCAAAGCAAAGGACCCAACAGAAACCTGCTTCTGGCTCTCCAATATAGGGGGAAGGTCACCTGAGGCTGCAGACAAAATGAAGGCGCTTCCCGCCAAAATCAGAGCAAAGTCCGGAGAGAAAAACACCCCCGAGGCCTTTAGCAGCTGGGAAGCCTGAACCGCCCCAGCCGCTAAAGCAAGCAAACCGGCAGCAGCTGTAAGGGAGTCCCCAGTAGCTTTGACAGTAAGGAAAACCTTATTTCCCTGACCATCAGCGGCTGAGGAAATCCCTGTGTGAGTGGCGGGGGAAGCCCAGGTTTCCCCGCTGTCAGCATGCGAGGTATTCGCAAAGGGGAACCCTGCTCACCGGCACCCGAAGCGAATGAGGATTCCCCTTCGCAGTGGTCTGCACATCGCAAGCACAGGCTGGCCGAAGCTACCTCGCGTCTGGAGCGCAATGAGCACTTTTTCCATTTAAAAGTGCTCATTGCGCAATACGCGACCTAGCTAAAAGAAAGGTGCCGGTTAAAAATAAAAATATAGGTACACTGAATAGAGGGCTCTCTACAAACCGGCACTGCCTCAGGTAGATTTTTTTTCTTTTCAGAACAGACTCCACTGGCTCTCTAAGCCAGTGTTTTTCAACCTTTTTTGGGCAAAGGCACACTTGTTTCATGAAAAAAATCACGAGGCACACCACCATTAGAAAATGTTAAAAAATTTAACTCTCTGCCTATATTGACTATATATAAAGTAATTCTCTTGAATAGGAATCAAATAAACACAAAGAAAGTATTTTATAATTACTTTATTATGAAATAAAAATTATAAAAATTATAAAATACTTTATTCAGTGCGAAACCTGGGCCTGTTTGGCTGAACACAAAGCTGATATTCTGGCTGGAATGGAAGAAAGACACACACGTACCTCTTCGTCAACAGCTCTCAGTCTCTCTCTGTATTTGGTTTTTATAGCATACAAAAATAGACAAATATACCCTCCATCCTTTTTATTAAACCACAATAGCAGTTTTTAGCGCAGGGAGCTGCGCTGAATGCCCAGCACTGCTCTTGACGCTCATAGGCTCCCTGCGCTAAAAACCACTATTGCGGTTTAGTAAAAGGTGACCATATTGTAAAATATAGACAGCAGATATAAATTCAGAACTGTGCATAGTAAGTGAAGGGAAGTTTTCATCTCTGGGAATTTACCCAGTTAACTATTAAGTTATTTGGGCAAATTCCTTTGAAAACTGTGGTAATACTGCCTCCACTTTGCTAAATTTAAAATAAAATCATTTTTCCTACCTTGTCTGGTGATTTCTGGTTGCACTTTCTTCTTCTGACTGTGCATCCAATCTTTCTTCCCTTCTATCAGCCTGTATGCTTTCTCTCCTCCACACCTCATTCCCTCCCCCAACTTTTTCTTCCTCTCTCCCTGACCTTTCTTTCTTTTTTTCTGTTTCTCTTCTTTCCTTCTGTTTCCCTGCCTGCCCCCTTTCTTTCTTTCTCCCTGCCGTTCCCCAAGCCACTGCCACTGCCGCTGCCATCGGGGAACAGGACCCACCAATGGATAACAGGCCCCAAAGCCGACGCATGCTCTCCCTGACGTCAATTCTGCAATCGGAGAGGAAGTTCCGCCCAGCCAGGCTGGTGATTTCTGGTTGCACTTTCTTCTTCTGACTGTGCATCCAATCTTTCTTCCCTTCTATCAGCCTGTATGCTTTCTCTCCTCCACACCTCATTCCCTCCCCCAACTTTTTCTTCCTCTCTCCCTGACCTTTCTTTCTTTTTTTCTGTTTCTCTTCTTTCCTTCTGTTTCCCTGCCTGCCCCCTTTCTTTCTTTCTCCCAGCCTCCTGTCCAGCAGTAACTCTCTTCCCTTCCTCCCCTCCCAGCAGCATCTCTCCGTCTCCCTCTCCAGTAGCAGCTGTCCTTTTTTTTCCTGGCCCAGCAGCTTCCCAGATTCCTTTCCCTCCTCCCCTCCCAGATGCATCTCTCCTTCTCCCTCTCCAGTAGCAGCTGTCCCTTTTTTTTCCTGGCCCAGCAGCTTCCCAGATTCCTTTCCCTCCTCCCCTCCCAGAAGCATCTCTCCTTCTTCTCCCTCTCCAGTAGCAGCTGTCCTTTTTTTTCCTGGCCCAGCAGCTTCCCAGATTCCTTTCCCTCCTCCCCTCCCAGATGCATCTCTCCTTCTCCTTCTCCCTCTCCAGTAGCAGCTGTCCCTTTTTTCCCCTGCCCAGCAGCTTCCCAGACTGATAGTGGTTTTCTCCCCTCCCAGCAGCTCTTCTTACTTCCCAGCGCAGCGATTCACGAAGGCAGCCTCGGGTCCTTTGTTGGGTCGCGCCGCCTCTGAGGAAAGAGGAAGTTGCATCATCAGAGGCAGCCGCGACTCAGCAAAAGCCCCGAGGCTGCCTTCGTGAATCGCTGCGCTGGGAAGTAAAGGAGAGCTGCAGAGAGGGGAGAAAGCCACTGTCGGAGGCTCCCCAAGATCTCTCCGGCCCAGCGCACGCTTCCGATGCTGATCTTGCCGGTCCTGCGCGGACCGGCAGGAAGTTCAAATGAGTCAATCTTGCCGGTCCTGCGCGGACCGGCAAAAATTTCCTGCGGACCGGCGGTTGAAGAACTGTGGATTAGATCGCCAAGACAAAGTGAGTCCTGGGTGATCGACTCACTTTGCCTTGGCGAGCTACTGGCGCCCCTGCCTCGGGCCCCCTGTAAGCTCCGGGCCCGGCGGCCCTGCGGCACACCAGGCAACATCTCACGGCACACTAGTGTGCCGCGGAACAGCGGTTGAAAAACACTGCTCTAAGCCATATGCCTTGCCCGTATTGGTGACAAGGCTTACAGCTGAGGAACCTCTACAAAATTTTGGGGAGGTGGAGGAAATGAGGGGAGGGATTCAATTCGTGACCCATCGAGTGCGACACCCCTCCGAACTCGGGCAGACCCCCGAAAGGGTCCCCCCAACTCAGTCTGGCACCAAACGGGGACAAGAAGGCCACTAAACCAATTTCAACACCCCTACACTAACCAAGGGAAGACTAGCAACAGCTTATCACCCCTGCTTGGAGACCGAGAACAGACTGGTGTATATTAGGGGGAAGCACAGCTACTTGTATTACAGCCAAAAGATTTTGTCTCAGTCTCCACCTGCTGATCATGGTAAGCTATTACCCATCAGCAAACTGTAACGGTTTGGAGAGATTCTAAAGAAACAGGGATTCAGTTCTATAAAATATAAATGAAGGACTCAACGCTGCAAGCGTTTCAGTAAGTTTCAAGTTTATTAGTAATTTGGTACACCGACCATCACAGGTATCTGGCCGGTTTACAGTATTAAAAGTTTAAAATATCTTAAAAAAATAAAATAAAAATAGGGCAGGTAGGGGCCAAGACAAGGTCAAAATTTAAAAGGAGCAAAGGGGGAAGTTAAATTTTAATTACATTATGAAAAGAAAATAAAGAAAGAAAATAAAGAAACTAATGTGCAATTCTGGAGGCCACATTACAGTAAAGATGTGCACAGAATTGAATTGGTTCAACGGACGGAAACTAGGATGATCTCGGGGCTCAAGGGTCTCTCGTACGAAGAGAGACTGAACAAATTGCAGCTCTACACTCTTGAGGAACGTAGGGAGAGGGGAGACATGATCGAAACATTTAAGTACCTCACGGGACGTGTCGAAGTGGAAGATGATATTTTCTTTCTCAAGGGACCCTCGGCCACAAGAGGGCACCTGCTCAAACTCAGGGGCGGAAAATTTCATGGCGACACCAGAAAGTATTTCTTCACAGAGAGTGGTTGATCATTGGAACAAGCTTCCAGTGCAGGTGATCGAGGCAGACAGCGTGCCAGACTTTAAGAATAAATGGGATACCCATGTTGGATCCCTACGAGGGTCAAGATAAGGAAATTGGGTCATTAGGGCATAGACAGGGGGTGGGTAAGCAGAGTGGGCAGACTTGATGGGCTGTAGCCCTTTTCTGCCGTCATCTTCTATGTTTTTATGTAGTCAGGTTTCTTAAGTCCATTTTGAAGAAAACATATACTCAAGATGAGATTAAACAGAAAACAGAGCAACCAAAATGTTTTGTTGGCCCCGGCACTACTCGCCAATGAATATACATGAAAGAGATTTGCAAGCCCATTACATCCACTGTATGCAGATTTTCCTCATACATATTCATAAGGGATATCCTGAAAATCAAAGTCAATAGAAAGAGTAAAACGGGTGAAGACAGACATGGTTACATACCTTGTGTGTGTTTCATTAATATAGATGACATTACGAAGACCCAAAGAAGGGATGTTTGCGTTGAAAAGTTTATCCTATTCAAACATTACAAAATATATATCAGAAATCTTTACCTTTTAGAAAAGCACTGTTATTTACCAAATATCAAGGTGGATAAATATTAAAAAAAAATAAAAGAAATCTGATTTTTTTTTTAATTTAAAATCACATATTATTTTTAATAAAATGCTTTTTTGAAGGAAAAAAAAATCTAAAGATAGATTTCTATTTAAGATACATTATAGCCCAAAAGTTATTCATCATGAAAAATGACTCATTTTTAATTATGTAGCAAAAGGCTGTATGGCAGTCTCTCTCAAACTTTTTTAGCTCCGGCACACTAAACGGAGCAAATGTTTTTCATGGCATAGTATAACTGAAATGATAAAATTGCAAAAAACAAAAAAAATAAAATTTGAAAATTTATTTATTTAAAGTTCTTTAATGGTAACAACAGTTGTATCCTTATGCACACAGACGTTCATAACATTGACAGACGTACATGTCATCTATTTTAGTGTATACTTACGAAGGGAATTTTTATAAATAAAGAAAAAATTTCTGGAATCTCTCTTGGCACACACAGAATCTCTTCAGGGCGTACACCACTGTGCCTTGGTGCACAGTTTGAGAGACACTGTTATATAATCAATGTTTACTTTTTTTTGGTAAATTAATTCCATTCATCATGTCAAGGGCAAGATTTAAATCAAGTCTTTATGACTAGTGATTTAAATCAAATCCACCCTGTCAAATACACATGCAGAGTGTCAAATTCTCAGACACCTAAAAACTGGCAGCTGTTACTATAACAGGCACAGGTCAAATCCGGATTTAAGCAGCATTGGCCCATTCCCAAAAGGACTGTGGCTCAGGACTGCCCACCCACAACAAAAAGAGAGGCAAAAAAAAATACACTTCTCCCTCCGTTTTGCGATTTCAGCAATCGCGGTTTCGATTACAGCAATCGCGGTTTCGATTATTCGCGTTTTTTAGCTTGCTGGCTCCTCCCCCCAAATAGGTCAGCTTGCATAGAGAAATTGCTGATTCCCAGCACTTTCTTCACCATGTTTTGCCTCTCCTTCAGGAACAGACCAGGTCTCCCACCACGTTATTCGCGGTTTCACCATATTCATGATGATTTTTAATAGAAAACCAGTACAGATACTGCTATTACCCAGCACTACACTTCTAAATATAAGCCCTTCCAGCTGTCTGGGCTTATATTTAGAAGTGTAGTGCTGGGTAATAGCAGTATCTGTACTGGTTTTCTATGATATATATATATATATATACTGCTGGGGTATTTTGTTGTGATTTTTAATAGAAAACAGAGAATAACATATGAAAAAGTTATTTGCGGGTCTGTTAATCCCCTATCACAGCAAAAATGGAGGGGGAAGTGTACGGAGAATGGCAAAAACCTCACTTTTTAACAATTATTTATCTTCTATTTTTCTTTCCATGGCTTTTTTCACATTACACGGAACCTTGGTTGCAAATAGTCTAATGCAGGGATCTCAAAGTCCCTCCTTGAGGGCCACAATCCAGTCGGGTTTTCAGGATTTCCCCAATAAATATGCATTGAAAGCAGTGCATGCACATAGATCTCATGCATATTCATGGGGGAAATCCTGAAAACCCGACTGGATTGTGGCCCTCAAGGAGGGACTTTGAGATCCCTGGTCTAATGGGCTTTTTCACTAAAGCTTAGAACACACTAAAGGACATCAGTGTGCGCTAAGGGGCAAATTCTGTAAACAGCATCCTGATGGCAGGCATCCTACCGTTGTCTAACCGGCCAATCAGGACGCACATTTTCTAAAAAAAAAAAAAAAGAAGCCCCCCCGAGGCAGGCCGCCTACACTGTAGTCATTTGTCACGGATGCAGGGAGACACGTGGGGACACTTAAGCTTGCCCAAGGCAAAGTGGCCTTGGGTGAACTTAAATGGCCCTAGGCGTCTCCTTAGGGCAACAATAGATACCTGCTGGCCTACATTCCAAATAGATGCGGCCACTGAGCTGATCGCAGCAAGGAAACCTCCCTGCCGCGATCAGCTGAGCAGCCACAGCATGGAACCCCCCCCCCCCCCCATCGTGAAGTTGGCTAGCAGGAGAGATGCCCACACCCTCCCACCACTGCATCCCCTGTGAATGACCGCAAAAGAAGGGATGCCCACACCCTCCTGCCGCCAAACCCCGAACCCCCTCATGAATGTCCATGGCAGGAGGGATCCCCACTCCCCCACACCTCCCCCATACCTTTTAAGATGAAAGTCTGACCGGAGGGATGCATACACCCTCTGGCCAGTAGGCCCGCTACTGCAAAATTGTGGGCCTTCCCCTTCCCAATACATTCTGGGATATGCTGAGGAGGGGCCTAAGGATCCAACTGACCCAGATGCCTAAGGCCCCTCCTTCCCAAGGCTCTAAAATGGCAGGCCTTCCCCTTCCTGGTGCATTCTGGGATGCACTGGGAGTGACCTAAGACTCTGATTGGCCAGATACTTAAGCCATGTAATTTTTATTTCTTGTTGTAGGTATAATCCAAGAATCAAAATGGTCTTACCCGGCTCAGGGGCGAGCAGGAACAACAACACCTTCCCACGAAGGGCCTCTTCCTGTTCAGTAGGGTCTCCTTCCATTTTAGTGTCGCAGACCTGAAGACCTTAGCACTGGCACTTACATCTCCCTAGATAAAGTTGAAACAAAACAGGACATGGTTTCCAGTACTGCATGTGCTGTTATTCTATCACCGTAACTAAAGCAGGTGCAAAAACCTCCGACATGCAGCAGAAGCCCTCCCTCGTATCTGGATTACACAGGCAGAAGTGGAAGAATGCTTCTTTTACTCCAGGGGTAGGCAATTCCGGTCCTCGAGAGCCAGAGCCAGGTCGGGTTATTAGGCTATCCACAATGAATATGTATGAGATGGATTTGCATGCACTGCCTCCTTGAGATGCAAATCTATCTCATGCATATTTATTGTGCATATCTTGAAAACCTGACCTGGCTCCGGCTCTCGAGGACCGGAATTGCCTACCCCTGTTTTACTCTGTAAACAGTATATCGCAAACTGTGAGCCGCGGCACACTAGATAGAGTACTGCAGCTGATTCCAGTAAGAAAGAAAGGCGGCGCCACTGGCCGGCTGCTTATAGGACGCGCCTCTCGTAGCGAGGCACATCCTGTGCCGACGACGACTCTCCTCCTCCCCCCACACCTCCCCTCCTCCAGGACCCCCCACCGAAGTGACAAGATTCAGGGAGAGGGCTCTCCGCACTTCAGGGTGCCTTCCGGACCTGGAACTGGGTTTAATGTGCCGCCGGCCGAAACATTTGCGGAACACTGCTGTAAACAGTCGTTTTGCACATACACTTCACCCTCCGTATCCGCGGGGGCAGAGTCGGCCTGCGAATATTAAAAAACTGCAAATAATATTCAGGACGGTTCTGCCCTTAACCCCCGCTTCCTCCGGCTATTTTAAGCCCTGAAAGCCCCCCCTTAAGCCTTACCTGGTGGTCTAGCGGGTTTTCAGGCAGTTTATAGTGCGTTTTATGCAGTATTTTAGGTTCAATTAATTGTATTGCACTGTCGAAGTTTGAAAATCAATAATAAAGATTTTTTTTTAAAAAAAGAACAAATTACCTCAGATTTTGAAAAAAAAATCTGAAAGCCTTTTTATCGGACAGGCTTCAATTCTCTGAAATATAACCATATAAATATATACCTCAAACCACAACCAACAAAAACTACCTCACAATCTAACCAATCTACAGAAGATCAAACCTACCCAAGTGAATGTACTGACCGATAACCATGTCAAAAGATACTGCTTAATCCTAACTACTATACTGGACTCCCAACATGTTAAGAACCATAAAAATGCAAAACAGAACTCATTTCTCAACCTGAAAAATGATGACCGATTGTAATAGCTCAACCAGCATAATGTAAATTCCCATATTAGGGCTCTTCAGCTTGGAAAAGAGAGACGGCTGAGTGGAGATATGAATGAAGTCTACAAAATCCTGAGTGGAGTAGAATGGGAACAAGTGGATTGATTTTTCACTCCATCAAAAATTACAAAGACTAGGGGACACTCGATGAAACTAAAGGGAAATACTTTTAAAACCAATAGGAGGAAATTTTTTTTCACTCAGAGACTAGTTAAGCTCTGTCCCTATGACGCCTTATGACGAAGACCACCGACCATTTTAGTAGCCTTCCTGTGGACCGACTATCCTGTTTATATCTTTTTTAAGGTATGGTCTCCAGAACTATGCACAATATTTTAAAAGAGGGCTCACTAGAGTCTTACACAGGGGCATCAATACCTCCTTTTTCCTACTGGCCATTCCTCCCCTTATATACTCTAGCATCCTTCTAGCTTTCGCTGTCGCCTTTTCAACCTGTTTGACCATCTTAAGATCATCACATACCACATCAAGCACCACTCCTCTTTCATGCACAAAAGTTCTTCATCCCCTAAACTGTACCGTTTCCTCATGCTTTCACATCCCAACTGCATGACATTGTATTTCATTAAATCTTGCCTGTAAAATTCTTCCAAGCTTTGTTAGATCCTTCCTCGTGTTACTCACTCCATCAAAGTATCTACTCTACTGCAGATGTTGGTATCATCTGCAAAAAGGTAAATCTACCCGACAGCCCTTCAGCAACATCGCATACAAAAATGTTAAAAAGAACAGGCGCAAGAATCAAACCTTGAGGTACACCTCTTATAACATTCCTTTTCTCTGAGCAATTGCCTTTCACTCAACTAGTTTTTGACCCAGTCCATCACTTTGAGGCCCATACCAAGGGGACTCAGTTTATTTATTAGACGCTTCAAAGAAGCTAGAACAAATATCTAAGAAACAGAGTAAATAACAGGGCTGCCTCAAGAGGTTATTGCACCCCAGGGGAAGGTTATTTTCTTACCTCGATAATCTTTCTATTAGAAAGGCCCGAGTCTTATTGTACTGAAGAGTTACTGTACAACATTTTGCTGAGTTGGGAGGGGAGAGGTTTGATTTTCATGGTTGATGTGTATATCTTGTTGTTTATGCATGCCATATTTTTTTTCAACAAAACTTATTTGAAACCTAAAAAGAAAGGCCTGAGGCTTGAACCAAGTGGGTTATTCTCCTTTACTTGCAAATTTGCAGAAGGCATTATCTACCTTTTTCTCTCAGCTCTGCCTCCAGCATCTCTGGGCTGTGCCCTGTCTGCTCAGTTTAAGAACAGAAGAATTGCCACTGCTGAGTCAGACCAGTGGTCCATCATGCCTAGCAGTCCACTCACGCGGCGGCCCTCTGGTCTAAGACCAGCACCCTAACTGAGACTAGCCCTACCAGCACACATTCTTGATCTGCAGAAACTTGTCTAACTTTGTCTTGAATCCTTGGAGGGTGTTTTCCCCTATAACAGCCTCTGGAAGAGCGTTCCAGCTTTCTACCACTCTCTGGGTGAAGAAGAACTTCCTTACGTTTGTACGGAATCTATCCCCTTTCAACTTTAGAGAGTGCCCTCTTGTTCTCCCTACCTTGGAGAGGGTGAACAACCTGTCCTTATCTACTAAGTCTATCCCCTTCAGTACCTTGAATGTTTCGATCATGTCCCCTCTCAATCTCCTCTGTTCGAGGGAGAAGAGGCCCAGTTTCTCTAATCTTTCGGTGTACAGCAGCTCCTCCAGCTCCTTAACCATCTTAGTCGCTCTTCTTTGGACCCTTTCGAGTAGTACCATGTCCTTCTTCATGTGGTGAGACCAGTGCTGGACGTAGTGCTCCAGGTGAGGGTGTACCATGGCCCGGTACAGCGGCTTGATAACCTTCTCTGATCTGTTCATGATCCCCTTCTTTATCATTCCTACCATTCTGTTTGCCCTTTTTGCTGCCGCCGCACATTGTGTGGACGGCTTCATCGACTTGTCGATCAGAACTCCCAAGTCCATTTCCTGGGAGGTCTCTCCAAGTACCGCCCCAGACATCCTGACAATTCTTTTAAGAGGAGAGATAAGGAGGCGGGAAATGGGGTACTCCCCAACCAGCCAATTCTGTTCTGATGTGCAATAAGTCAAAGGCAATAAATCAATAGTTTAGTGGGCATTATGCAGGCTTAGGTCCCCCTATCCAAGCTACGTTCTGTCCGTCAGGGTGACTTGTTTGTGCCACCCGTAAGGGAATTGAGACTGAATACCTCACGTGCAGGTATGTTTTTCTGAGGGGACTCCCAGGAATGGAATCGGCTACTGTTGTACATTAGAAAGCACTGTAATTTTGATGCTTTTAAGAAGTTACTGAAGAGACATCTATTCTGTAACATGAAATATAGGCTTTAAGACATTTGTGATGGTGTAAGCACTGGTCGCTTATTGGTTTGTGTTTCTTATATGTATTATTTGTACTTTTTTTTAATGTTTGTTTAAATTGTGAGCCGCCTTGGGAAAGGCAGGTTATAAATAAAACAAAACCAAACCAAACAATAACAATATAACTGAGAACAAGTTGGAAACGAACAAGCCACCTACCTGAATGCAACCAGCATTAACACTTATGTAACTGTCAAGACTTGCGACTCATCTTCTAGCAAACTCACTACGCTCATGTCACCCCTGTCCTTAAGTCACTTCACTGGCTCCCTATCTGCCATCGCATACAGTTCAAGATCTTATTGCTGACCTATAAGTGTGTTCATTCTGCTGGCCCTCAATATCTCTCCTCGCTTCTCTCTCCTTATACACCTCTCAGAGAACTCCATTCCTCAGATAAGTCGCTCTTAACATTACCCTTCTCCTCCACTGCCAATTCCAGACTTCGTTCCTTTCATCTAGCTGCCCCTATGCCTGGAATAAATTACTCGAGTTTGTCTGTCAAGCCCCTTCCCTTGTTTAAAAGCAGACTAAAAACCCACCTTTTTGATATAGCCTTCAATCCTTTACCCTAATCCCCACTGCCCACCAACCCAGCCAGCTGATTAACCCTTCCCCTTACTGTATCCATGACATCTTGTTTGTCTGCCTTGTCTGTTTAGATTGTAAGTTCTTTCGAGCTGGCACTGTTTTCTTACTCTTTGTGACTCTGTACAGAACTGCGTGTGTCTGGTAGTGTTATAGAAATAATTAATAGTAGTAGTATAATTTCATATTCTTGTCGATGTATCTCTGAATTGCTTTCTGTAACTTCGCTGTCTGTGTGCAGTCTCTTTTTATTGTAAACCGCTCTGAACTGTTTGTGGTATTGCGGTATATAAAAAGTTATTATTTTTACATTGGAACAAAGAGATCAATCCATATTCTTTGGAACTGTCTTGACAACAGACACCAGCATCAAGCAGGCTGATTAAAATCTGACAGAGCGGGCCTTCAAAATTCATATGCCTTTCTACTAGAAAGAAGATTATTGAGTTAAGAACCTAATCTTCCCTTCTAGTGCAAAAGGCATATGAGTCTAGAACCAGTGGGACATACCAAAGCAGTTCCCAAAGTCTAGGATGGGGCAGAAGAGCCTGCTGTGAGTACAGAGGACCCAAAAGTGGCATCCTTTCAACCTGCCACTTCCAATCTGTAAAATTTTGTGAAAAGTATGAAGGGTGGACCATGGAGCCACCCTATAAATTTCCCCATGAAGAAAGCCACACCCCTCGTAGACTATGCTCTCAAAGTAATCAGTATTTGCTTACCACACCCGATATAAGCTAATCAATAGCTGCGCGAATCCACCTGGAACTAGGGCCCCTAGAGGCTGGCCTACATGTCAGGCGTCTGCCCAGGAGTGTAGGCAGATTCTACATAGGATGCCAGTGCGTGATTGACATGTGATCGGCAGCTGCCGATACAGGCGTCCTATACAGAAGAATCAGGCCCTCAACTTCCCGGTACTGAATATTCAAGTTAGTTAAGTCTGTGTCTGGGAGCAACTTAAAAGCAGGCTGAATGTCACAGTGTCTTCAAAAAGTGTCCAATCTTAACACCATGAACCTTTTATAAATACAGGAGGGGGGTTTCAATATTCAGCCATCGAGCTGGGAGCATTTTGCTCACCACCAATGGTATTATTCCCGGATATTCAAAGCCAGGACCTGTGCGGGCTCCAACTTTAAACATCCAGTTATTTTTAAGCTGGATAACACATAGCAACTGAAGTCGATATTCAGCATAAAATTAGGACAGACTTTTCTGCGGAACCATTTATGGGGTACACCTGGCCACTCAGGACCGGATTCTATAAACAGCGCCTGGCGGCACCTAAATTATAGGCAGCACTTGGCGCAGTTGTCAATCACCCGCTAGGCACGGACTGGTAGCGCTATAGAAATAATTAATTGCAGTAGGAGTTTTTCACTGGCCTAATATACCGGCTCCTATCTTGGATGCCTAACTCAACCACGCCTATCCTCAGCCCCTAACCACACTAACTTTTCAAGCAGGTGTCGGAAGGCGCCTCCTTTTAGGCGTTGTTAGGCACCGCGCAGAATTCTGCATCTTTAAAAAAAAATTTTGAATTATTAAATTATATTTAATGGTAAGGTCAATCGTCACGCCATCTCGGCGAATTGAAGTAATTTAGGTCAGATAGGGGTTTTAGTTAGACGTCACTTGGAGGCCTCAATTAGGGTGCTTAGCAGCTCCTCACCAGGATGCAGCTTATAGAATCTGGCCCTTAAGGGTTAAATATCAGCACTTAAGCAGCCAAGTGCTGAATCCAGCACCGGAACCCCCCCCCCCCCCCCCCAACGCAGCTAGCTTTGATTTAGGCGCTAATCGCGATACCAAGCGGCACTTAGCCAGTTAAATGCTGCTGAATATTTATTTGAATTTTTTAGCCCATCCTCCCAAAGAAGCTCAGAATGGGTTACAAATGACGTACTCAAGCATTTTTCCCCGTCTGTCCTGCCACAATCGGTGACAGGTCAAAAGCGCGCGAGGACAAAGGCGCACCGACAACCGAGCGCGGACAACTGAACGCAGGGCTTAATCGCGCCGAAGAAAACCCGTATTTTAAAGGGCTCTGACAGGGGAGAGGGTTGTGGGGGGGGGAACCCCCCCACTCTACTTAATAGGGATCGCGCTGCCTCACGCTGCCATGTTGGGGGGGTGTAACCCCCCACATTATACTGAAAACTTAACTTTTTTTCCCTAAAAAACAGGGAAAAAGTTAAGTTTCCAGTATAATGAGGGGGGTTATAACCCCCCAAACCCCCCACAACACCAGCGCGATCTCTATTAAGTAAAATGGGGGGGGTTCCCCACCAACACCCCCCGTCAGAGCCCTTTAAAATACGGTTTTTCTTTGGCGCGATGAAGTCCTGCGCTCAGTTGTCCGCGCGCCTTTGTCCTCGCGCGCTTTAGACTATGAACCGCCACAATCTATCTTGGGCAATTGAGGATTAAGTGACTTGCCCAGGGTCGCAAGTAGCAGCACGGGGTTTGAACCCACAACCTCAGGGTGCTAAGTCTGTATCTCTAACCACTACACCACACTCTCCAATCAAGCAATTTAAGCTGGCTAAATTGACTTGAATATCAGCCCCATAGTATGGAGTGGAGGCCTGTGGTCCAGTGATTAGTGCTGCTGCCTCAGCGCCCCGAGGTTGCAGGTTGAAATCCCCGGCTGCTCCTTGCGACTCTTGCCAAGTCACTTAACACTCCATGACCCCAGGCACAAAATAAGTGCCTGTCTAAAATATGTAAACCGCTTTGACTATAGCCAGAGAAAAGGGCGGTATATCAAATCTCATCCCCTTTACCCCTTTAAACAAACCATCAGTAATATGGGAAATTAAAATATAATTCTTAGTTCTGCATGTGAGTCAGGATTATAAAGAGGAATCACACTGCAGAAATTGAACACTGCATCCAGACCATGTGAAATACACAAGGTATGAGATTTTTCAACGTGGATTCTTAGAGCCTGATAACTGGAACAGACGAATGATATCTTGGGGCAGTAAAATCCAGTTATGTTTATGCCATGACAATGCTCATTAGTCTGATGATCCCTTAGACCAGTGGTTCCCAACCCTGTCCTGGAGGAACACCAGGCCAATCGGGTTTTCAGGCTAGCCCTAATGAATATGCATGAAGCAAATTTACATGCCTATCACTTCCATCATATGCAAATCTCTCTCATGCATATTCATTAGGGCTAGCCTGAAAACCCGATTGGCCTGGTGTTCCTCCAGGACAGGGTTGGGAATCACTGCCTTAGACATATATATTTATGAGGAGTTTCTTGTGAGGTGATTTGAGCTGATCAAAGCAGCATTCAGGCAAAACAGATCAGAGACATGTGCCACCCCCTCCCCCCACCTTTCCTGTGGAGAAAACCCTAGGCATTGCTCAGGCTGAAGAGTAAGCCGTCATCTTCATGGCCTAGGGCCAAGAACGTCAGTGCCACTGATGGGCTAGGTAGAAGGGGGAATTAAAATGAGGGGAAGCCATTAAAGATTCATGCAGCCTTAAACCCATCAGAGGACTATTCAAAACTAACGGCCTCTTTTACAAAGCTGCGCTAGCGGCTGCCGCGCAGCAACAGCCCCGAAGCCCATAGGCCGCTAGCGCGGCTCTGTAAAAGAGGCCACAAGTTGAAAGTACAAAATAAATCCATTAAAAAATGAAAAATAAAAATAAAAAAAACGCATTGTCATCCTGGCCTCTTAACTTTAGAAGGATCAAAAATGGCCAAGAGCGTACAAAAAAGTGGATGGCAAACACCGCTAGGAAAAACCGACTCATTAAAACGTAGACATGCCTTCTCAAGCAAAAGAAAACTGAAAAATTAAAAATGAGAAGGAAATCCGCAGTGGCAAGACAAACATTTTAACGGAAATGTTTAAACAGCACTTGAACGTGCATCATTTTGTATGGCGTGTAAACGATAAGGAGCTAGAACGAAGTTTAGATTTTCTCTCCTAAGAAAACCCGACGAACAGATTTTTACTTACCCATTCTTCCACGGAATGCTTGAGTCTCCCAGGGGTGCTTTCTCCATGATTATAGAAACCATCTATCGTGCCATGTGAGTACGCCGCTTCATCCATGATACAGACTATCCCAAATCATGGGCTACAAAAAAAAAAAAAATAAATAAATATTATATAGTCAAAGTTTTACAGAGAGTAGGACACTACAGCACACCTGCCATGACTTATCACTGTGCTCTCTCGAACACAGTACAGCTACCGTCAAAACAACAGCATGAGAAAAGATGCTTTTGTGACTCGCGGGTATTAAGTCCCATGGGGCTCTTTTGTACCATATAGCAATTAATGCGATACTGAAGAGAGCTGGAACTTGCTCGATGTCAAAATAAAAGGGACTTGGCAAGAAGCAGCCTAAGACGCTCATTCAGCCCATTTGCTCATAAAACCCACCGATTGCCTTGATTATGCAACCCTAGACCAAATCAGGCATACCGGTTCACAAGTAATGCAATCCGATTGGTAACAAAAGCAACTTCATTCAGGTTAAGGTGCTAACAAATTTAGTGACTAAGCAGCGTTTTGCGAAAGGGTTAAGGGAAAACCAGCAGCATTAGAAAACTGATACAGTAATAGAGCTGGCAATATTAAGAGCACAGTGTTACACCTCAAACCGTTACAAGCTTATACCCCACAAGGTCACCATGCTGTCCTTGAGCAAATGATTCCTTTGTATGCAAAGGCAAGAGAGCATTACAAAGCACGGTTTATATTAGGGGGGGGGGGGGAAACATTTTTTTATCCTAGTGGAATGCTCTATGCTCTAGCAGACTTTCCAAATAAAATGCTACTGGTTGTTCATGTATCAGATAATCCTTATACAGTGAATGTCAGAGCTCTGAATCTGGAAGGTGAGCCTAAAAAGCCCTCTCCACCTTTTCCTGGCATCAAGCCCTAGCCATCACCACCACGTAGCACAAGCATCTGTTCAGGTAAAAATGACAAGCCATACATTACCAACAAGCAGCCTGGGTTTTGGGGTTTGTTTTTTTTTAACTAAAAGTACTGCTGATTGCTTGAAAAGAGTAACCAAATCAAATGTGAACGTGTCCCACAAGCATTGAACCCAGCCTAAGGGCTCCTTTTATCAAGTGGGGTTAGCGCGGACTTTTAATCACACGCTGGTCAAAAAACTACCCCTTGCTCAAGGCAGGCGTTAGGCTAGCGCCGGCCAGCGGTTTAACGCGCGTTAAACCGCTAGCCGGGCTTGATAAAAGGTGCGCTACGGGGGTTAACGCCTCGGACATTTCATCACCGCGCTATCCCCCGCGGCATATCAAAAAACTACTAGGCAGGCGGTTGAAGGCGCGGTATTCCGCGCGTTAACCACCTACCGCAGCTTGATAAAAGGAGCTCTAAGAGTAGCTTGAAGAAACAGCCCGACTCGTCTGCTCTTTTGCACCGCAGGAGGAGGGTCGCCGGCCTCTGGCTCGCCTGAGCTTTACCTCCGAGCAGCAACCGGGCAACGGCCGCAGCACTTCGAGACGTCCCGACTCCCCCCCCACAAAAAAAAAAAAAAGTTTCCCCAACGCCCCGTGCGGGACAAGTTCAGCCCAGCGGCTCGGCGCCCCGCCCACGGGAGGGGCCAAGCGAGCGCGCGGACAGCGCGAGGGGGCCGGGAGCCGCAGTGCGCGCCCTTCGGGCCGGGGAGGAGGCGGCGGCTGGTGACCGAGGAACAAAGAGAGACGTAACGAACCGAACCCAAACTACGCCGTTAAGAAGAGAAAGTCGGTTCCGGGGGGGGGGGGGGGGGGGCGAGGACGACGACGAGGCGGCGGAGCGGTCCCTCGTCCTGCCGGCGCCTCCCGCTTCCAGCCCCTTCGTCTCGAGCTCTCACCTGCCCCGCGCGCGCGCGCGCCGCACTCACAGCTGTCCGCAGGGCCAGGGCGCCGGCGTGTGAGGGGAGGGAAGAGGAGGGCGCGCGATGGTGACGTCGACAAAGTGCGCCGCCTGTTCTAGGAGACCCGGAGAAAGCTGCCGCCCTCCTCCCGTCCCAGGAAAGGGAACCCCAAAATGCCGGGGTGAGGGGGGGGGTAACTCCCTTCCCCCCTCCCCGCATTCGTTCAAGTTAGCTGGGCTGGAAGAGCTTTTGTATTTTATAGCGTGAGTCCGAGGCTGTGGAATGTAATGCCAGAGTCCCAACTAAGATGATGATTTTCTTGAGGCTTAAAAGAACATTGTTGGATCAGAAAGCTTATCCTTCATCCAAATCATTTCCCTATCCCGTCCTCAACGAGCTCAGAACGGGTTAGAGGTTAAAATACTTAAAAATAGTCATTCACATACATATACTTAACGTGACCATTTAAAAGGGGACATCTATTAATAGTCAGCCCCGCCCCCATCCCGCCCTAGCCCCGCCCTTAATTTCTTCCATTCATTTTTCATGTACACATAATATCTTATTAATGGCCTCCTTCCCATGTTCTTAGTGCCCAGAGCCTCCTTCCTATGTCCTCAGTGCCCCTAGTGCCTCTTCCTATGTTCTTAGTGTCTCATCCTATGTCCTTCTGTTCGGGACAACGGGACAATCAGTCCGAAAATGAGACTGTCCGGTTGAAAACGGGACGTATGGTCACCTTATTCATGAGTGATTGACTCAGCATTGACAAGAACAAACACATAATGGTTAACCACAAAATTAAACTACACAAAGCACACTGCATGCTTCTCAACATTCATTCCTACCAGAACACAGATAACCCCTATGCAAGCACAGGATCAAAAACTAAAAGTACAAAGAAACCCTAAGATGCAAAACTCAGCATGCAGTACAACCCCAGAGAAAAAGAACAAATGCATTTCTTCCCGAACAGTGCAAAATACAGACAGCAGATGTAAATTCTCAAAACTGACACAATTCAATCACTAAATTTAAAAATAAAATCATTTCCCCTACCTTTGTTGTCTACCTCCCTCCCTCCATGCTGTGTCTTATCTTATGGCCTGCTCTTGCCTGGCCTGTTATGCCGCCCCCGGCGTTATCTTCGAGCCGGCTCCTTCTTCCTCACTGCCACAGTACAGTGGCAGTGGCTCCTTGCGCGTTCCGTGTTTCATCCAGAAATCCCTCTGACGTTGTGACAAAAGAGAGAATGCTTCTGGTTCAGGCACAGGACGCGCATAGTAGCCACTGTGTGCATACATATTTAATATATATTTGTTTGGGAGGGACAGATTGAGGGCTGTTCAGACTAGAGGAGGTAGAGTCAGGTGTGTGTTTGGGGGGGCTTGATGTCATTTAACCATGCTAAGGAGCTGCTGGGGGGGAAGACAGAACATTCTACCATACGGTTAGTAGGCAAGGGAATTAGGTAAGGAGGTAGGATTTTATTGCCCTTCTAAAGGCAAGAAATAGGAGTAGGAACGGCTTCTAGTGCTCTGGAGTTGGAGGGAGACGTGTTTCCTTCTGTTTTAGGATGTATGGGGGAAGCTTAGCTGAAACGTAGTTAGGTGCCATGTTGTACAAGGACTTGTATGCTAGTACCCTGCCTTTAAAGATGCAGCTCTAGGTTATGGGTAGCCAGGGGGCTGACGATAGGGCTTGAGAGACAGAATCGTGGGCATTAAGTTTATTTAGCAGTCCAATTGCTGCCGGTACTGTTATCATATAAGGTGGATAGTGTTCAAATAACAACAATTTGCAGGTTGAAGAGCTTTTTTATTTATTTTTGTTTGTCTTTATTCTGTTGTTATTGTTTACGGTGGATTTTAAATATGTATTAAGTGTAAACCGCTTGGAATGGTAGATTTGAATTGCAGTACAGTATATAAATATTAAAATGTGAGGAAACAGCAAGGCAGATGGTCCCCTAGGGAATCGAA
This sequence comes from Geotrypetes seraphini, assembly GCF_902459505.1. Taxonomy (NCBI): domain Eukaryota; kingdom Metazoa; phylum Chordata; class Amphibia; order Gymnophiona; family Dermophiidae; genus Geotrypetes; species Geotrypetes seraphini. The sequence goes on from NC_047087.1 coordinate 307,884,541, forward strand.
CGTGGAGCACAAAACAAGAGATAGACCAAATGAGGATGAGTGATTTTATTGAAAATGCTCCCAGGAGCAGCGCCCAACACATTTCGCCTGTGCAGCTTCTTCAGGGGCATATAACTAACTGAAGTTAAAAGCTTCTTTTGCCATCAAAAGTAACTACACTTCTCCCTCCGTGCAGGCTCTGCTTCCGCTCTGTGTCGCAACGAGAGGGGGCGGGGGCCTGCGTGAAGGACGCATCCGTTTTCAAAGCGCTCGGCACTTGAGTTTCCTGCGCTGTCTTTTTCAGTTCTGTGCTGTGAGAGGAAAGAGCGGCTAGCAGAGGAGATGATGTGCTGGATTGATGGAGGAGATGATGCGCTGGATTGGTGGAGGAGATAATGCGCTGTTCCTGGGTAGGAACTTTAATCATGATGTAATTTGGGGGGGGCGGAGTCAGCAGCTGAAAAATCAGGAATAAGCAAATCCGCAGATATGGAAACCGCGGATACGGAGGGAGAAGTGTAAAGCTCGATGTTCAGCAAGAACCTTTTAGAGTTCTTTGTTTTGGTGGCCTCACACTTTCCACCATAAATGTAGTGGTTAGAGTGTCTTATTGGCCTTGGTCCTCCTATTGCTCAGTCCATCCACCAAGCTATTTAAGATACCTACTAACTTTTTCCCTACCTGATGCTGCTGTTCTAGAGACAGTTATGTATTCATATTTTTGGGAGGTGAGGGTCCACTAAATCCTACCATACTGCCATATAAGTGCCACTTGCAGCCATAAAGGCTATTGAGGCAGGAGACGGGTAGGTATAGTAGATTTGGGGAAGTTTGTTGGGATCACCATAAATTATAAGGGGGTTATGGTGAGATGTATATCTAGCACCCTTTATGTGAAGTTCACAGCAGTGCTTTCTTAAGGTACCCAACTGGTGTATGATAAATGTGGACAGTGTTTTTGTTTGTTATTTTCAAGGATATATTGAATTAAAATTACACCTGAAGGTCCAAGGACATTGAGTTTCCACAGTCTCGTCTGTTTACCATTGGTTGAAGACTCATATGCCTTTTGCAATAGAAAGGACCTATTGAAGGTGTACAAACCGGTTAGGCTAATTAGCTCATCCCAACAGATTTTTCTTGTATTCCAAATAGTATTACATTTCAAATCACTTACAAAAGATCTTTTGGAGTGCAAGGTCCAAAATTATGGAATAGTTTGTCCTTGGAGCTCCATCAGATGCACTGTTACGACAAATCTAAGAAAAGTTTAAAAGCATGGGTTTTTTAAAAAATATTTTTCATTTATGAAGTTTTAAGATATCAAGCATAATACTTTAGAGTTGATCCAGAGGCAATCCACCAAAATCAAATCTCATATAATCCTTTTAGTCCATAATAGATGAGGATACCAAAGAGATTAAGGAAATGTAAAGAAAAAGAATGCAAAAGTCTTCCCAGTTAAACCCAATACATTATAAAGAGCCTTTTAAGTGGTGACAGTAACAGAGGTCTCTTGAACTTCCCCGGTGCCGGGATGCACTAAACTCACCGAGCTTCTAGTAATCATTGCTAAACCAGTTTGAACTGGTTTAGGGACAACCTAATTTGCCGACTGATGTATACAATGGCTCACAGTGTGCTTTTCTGTACATTTGTACATTCTCCGACTTAAAATGAGGTCATTAATATTAAAATGAGCCCTCTGACTGATGCTCTTGCATCGCTAAAGCATACACTAAATTTAGCGAAAGCTGTTAAGGACCCAAAATTACTGACAGTTACTCATGCACAATATCTTCCCATTTAAAAAAAAAAAATTGTGCCTGCCCGATGATATCCCTGAACAAAAAAAAAAAAGAGAGAGGCAGGAGGGATGCCCACTCCCTCCTGTTTGGGCCACCTGGACCCCTCCACACTCAGAACCCCCCATGAGTATTGCGCCACCCAGACCCCCCCACACTCCTGATCTCCCCCATGAAGCTCGTGTCCCCACCCCATATTCCCGACCCTCCCCCTGCAAAGGTCACGGCCAATCAGACATTCTACTCTCACAAGAAGATTGCAGCCCCCCTGAACACCCCAATGCCACAAAGATCCTCGGTAGGAGGGATGCCCATTCCCTCCTGCCTTTGCCAATTGGGAAGGGGCCTAAGACCTTCATTGGCACAGTCACCTATGACCTCTCACCTGGAGAAAGGGACTTTAGGCATCCCTCCCTTATTAATTGTATCTCCTCTATCTCTATTAGCACCAAATTGAGGGAATGCCAAATTCGGGTGGTTTATCAAGCATACTTTTCCCAGGAGCAGGTGCACAAAGCAGGGGGTATTTCTTCCCCGACCTGTCCTAAATGTCAACAGGGGTGTAATTCCTTTTTCCACGCTTTTTGGGGTTACCCTCGAGTAAAGGTTTTCTGAAGGCTGTACACCCTTTATGGAACGGCTCTTTGGCCAATCTCTTCCAATGTCGCCAGTAGGTTTACTTTTGGATCGTTATGAATCTTTGAGGGTGTCTGCTCGGGGACATCGGATGTTGATTCGGAAGGCTGCTGTTTTGGGTTAGAAGATCATACTTAGTGTTTGGATGCAACCGACTGCACCTGCTTACTGGGCTTGGAGGAACCGATTTCATAATTTGATGCTCTTGGTGCAACGCCATGACCGCTTGTCTTTCAAGCGGAAAAGAGTTTTTTTACAGATTTGGGACTCCTATATTCAATCGCTTTCTCCTAGGGTCAGAAGTCTGGTCTTAAACTCATTTTAGGCGATGATACCACCTGTCTTTGGCTGCTTTCCCGGGGTGTTTGGTTGTGTGTGGTTGAAGATATGGCTGTTGTGCAGGGTGCTGGTCTTTAGTTTTTCCTTTGGGTGCGTGGTATGGTATATGGTAGTGTATGGATGGTTGGTGTGTTTGTTGGGGTGTGCGTTTCTCAGTGACTGGAGAGTTGGGGAGGTAGTTTCTATGGGGGGATGGGGATGGGGGGATTGCTGCTGTTATATGTTTGCTGAGTGGCATAAGACCACAGCTTGCTCAGCCTGATTTTTTGGTATGCTCTGTTCTTGGGAAGGGGAGGTCTTTGTGAGGGGTGGGTTTAGATAGGGATGGTTGGGGGTGGTTGGGGTATGGGGTGGGGGATTGGGGATTGGGGAGGGGTGAAAACAAAACTGCCTATTGTTGTACTTGGTTTTTTTCTGGCTCGTTGTGTTAATTGTTCCCTCTATTTGCTTATCTGTTGTTCTCCAATAAAAACAATTTACACTAAAAGAAAAAAAGAAAAAGTCTTCCTCTGAATAGCTGAGTGGCAGGAGGCTGCTTTGGGGCTTCCCCTATAACTCAGCTGTTCGGGCTTCCCCTACCGGCTCAGCGCATGTGTCAAAGTCGGTTTTCCAGTGACTGGTAGGGGGGATTACAGCAGACCTCAATGAAACTTAATTTGCATGCAAAGTCATCTGGAAAATCGATTGCCATTTTAAAATCAGACAATGAATCTGCTCACTCGGATGGAGTGACCATTTTTAGTGCATGCAGGCTTAGTGAGAGGGAACAAAGAAAACATACTTTGAGAAACAAGTCTGATCATGCATTTACAGGGATTTTTTTAAATGAACCTCTAAGTTGCTGAAGTCCTGTACGTATTAGAAGTTTTCAAGTTTTTATTAAAATTTGATATAATCGCTTATTTAGTTTTACTAAGCGAAATACAATAATAAAAGTCATTAAAACATACACATATACTATTACAGTTTAGAAACTATAAATAGGGTAAACAATTCGACATACAGACCAACTGATACAAAAGGGTAGAGGAGGCAGAACCACAATTTAGTATTTTAAAGTTCAGAGGAGAAACATGTATGGAAATAATGATTGGGTGGGGATTCAAAAAGAGTAAAAAGAGAAAGAAGAGAGATGAAAGATGGTCTGATCAAGAAAGGGCAAAAGGATATTTTGTGAAAGATGATCTGATCAGGAAAGGGCAAAAGGATATTTTGTGTGAGGACAGAAAAAGATTAAAGGCTGAAAGCATCCGTGAATAAAAAGCTTTTCAGATGACTTTTAAAATGGATCAGATTAACTTCCTCTCTTAGATGTGGTGGCATAGCATTCCAGAGCTATGGCGCCATCACCGAGAAGATGTCTTGTCGTTGCATCCCAGTGATTTTCAAGGAGGGGACTGTTAGAAGCTTTTGATCCATTGACCGAAGTGAGCGTAAAATACTGTACGGAATGAGCAATTTGTCGATAAATTGCGGTTCATTTGACGAGAGGGTTTTGAATATTAAAAGCAAAATTTTGAAAGTGATTCTATGGGTGATCGGAAGCCAGTGAGATTTAACTAATAGGGGCATTACATGATCATATTTTTTGGCATTTTGGATCAGTTTGGCAGCAGCATTCTGAATTATTTGAACTATTTACATTTTCTTTCAATTTCTCTAGAAAGATCCAGAAAAATCCCCAAATATTTTTTTTTTTTGCATAAAACAGTTTTTCTATATGCTTAAAGTAAATTATTAACAACCAATCTCTATCAGTAGACAAAGTCAAAGTCGCATTAATGTTGAAGTCTTAGGGCTCTTTTTACAAAGCTATGGTAGAGGTTTCTACCGTGGGCCAGCGAGGTAAATGTTCTGATGTTCATAGGAATTTTGTGAGTATTGGAGCATTTACCTCGCCGGTCTGGGGAAGAAACCTTTACTATAGCTTTGTAAAAGCCAGCGTTAGTCATTTCCAGCTCAGAGGACTCTAAAAATTCATAAGAACATAAGAATAGCCTTACTAGGTCAGACTAATGGTCCATCAAGCTCAGTAGCCCGTTCTCACGGTGGCCAATCCAGGTCACTAATACCTGGCCAAAACTTGCGAGGAGCCGGGATCTGGCCCTCAGCTGCAGACAAGGGAAAGCTCTGTAGAGATTTCGAGTTTACGCCCAGCTGTGTCTACAGTGAGCTATCAAAACTCAAGGTGAACAAAGCTATGGGACCAGACAAGCTTCACCCCAGGGTGCTCAGGGGGCTAAGGGACGTCTTGGCGAACCGTTGTCCGCGCTCTTCAATCTTTCCCTGAGTAAAGGAAGGGACCCATTGGACTGGAAAACGGCAAATGTCATTCCACTCCACAAGAAAGGATGCAGGACGGAGGCTGCGAACTACAGACCGGTGACTCTCACATCGATGGTGAGCAAGCTTATGGAAACTCTAATCAAACGCCAATTGGACACGATCCTGAACGAGGAGAACCTACGGGATCCCCATCAACATGGGTTTACTAAGGGTAGGTCCTGCCAATCCAGTCTGATTGGCTTCTTCGACTGGGTAACAAGGAAACTGGATATCGGGGAGTCCCTAGACGTCGTGTAGCTGGACTTCAGCAAGGCATTTGATAGCGTCCCACACCGCAGGTTGTTGAGCAAGATGAGTTCAATGGGATTGGGGGACACATTGACTCAATAGGTTAAGGATTGGCTTAGTGGTAGGCTTCAAAGGGTGGTGGTGAACGGCACCTCCTCCGAAACGACGGAGGTGATCAGCGGTGTGCCACAGGGCTCGGTCCTGGGACCTATCCTGTTCAACATCTTCGTTAGGGACTTGGCTAAAGGGCTTCAAGATAAAATTACGTTATTCGCCAATGACGCCAAATTATGCAATATAGTAGATGTGAGCACAACAGACACAAGTACAGAGCCTAATAAAAGCTCAATGCCCGACAATATGACGTATGACCTGGAGCATTGGTCCAGGACCTGGCAACTAAGTTTCAATGCCAAAAAATGCAAGGTCATGCACCTTGGCAGCAGAAATCCATACAGGTCTTACACCCTTGATGGTGAGACCCTAGCAAGGACTGTAGCAGAACAGGACTTGGGGGTAATCATTAGTGAAGACATGAAGACGGCCAACCAAGTGGAGAAAGCTTCGTCCAAGGCTAGACAAATCATCGGCTGTATCCGTAGAAGTTTTGTCAGCCGTAAGGCCGAGGTCATAATGCCGTTGTACAGATCCATGGTGAGACCACATTTGGAATACTGTGTACAATTCTGGAGGCCACATTACCACAAAGATGTGCTGAGAGTTGAGTCGGTCAAGCGTATGGCCACCCGGATGGTTTCGGGACTCAGGGATCTCCCGTATGAGGAACGGCTGGATAAACTGCAGCTATACTCACTCGAGGAACGCAGAGAGAGGGGAGACATGATAGAGACATTCAAATATGTCACAGGCCGTATCGAAGTGGAGGAAGATATCTTCTTTCTCAAGGGTCCCATAGCAACAAGAGGGCATCCATTGAAACTCAGGGGTGGGAAATTTCATGGAGATACCAGAAAATATTTCTTCACTGAAAGGGTGGTCGATCGCTGGAACAATCTTCCGCTACAGGTAATTGAGGCCAGCAGTGTGCCAGATTTTAAGACAAAATGGGATCGGCACATGGGTTCTCTTCATAGAGGAAGATAGGGGGTGGGTCATTAGGGTGGGCAGACTAGATGGGCCGTGGCCCTTTTCTGCCATCAGTTTCTATATTTCTATGTTTCTAACAATATTCCATGTTACCGATCCAGGGCAAGCAGTGGCTTCCCTCATGTATTTCTCAATAACTATGGACTTTTCCTCCAGGAACTTGTCCAAACCTTTCTTAAAACCACTACGCTATCCGCTCTTACCACATCCTCTGGCAACGCATTCCAGAGCTTAACTATTCTCCAAGTGAAAACAAATTTCTCCTATTGGTTTTAAAAGTATTTCCCTGTAACTTCATCGAGAGTCCTCTAGTCTTTGTAATTTTTGATGGAGTGAAAAATCGATCCACTTGTACCCGCTCTACTCCACTCAGGATTTTGTAGACTTCAATCATATTTCCCCTCAGCCGTTTCTTTTCCAAGCTGAAGAGCCCTAATCATTTTAGTCTTTCCTCCTTTGAGAGGAGTTCCATCCCCTTTACCATCTTGGTCGCTCTTCTTTGAACCTCTCCTAGCACCACTGTATCTTTCTTGGTCGCTAATATTTTGTTCTTGATTTGGCAGGACTTTTGTGGCAAATAGTATACTTTAGAACAAGGTGGTATTTTGAGAAATCTCTAGAACTTCCATTGAATACTTGTGTAGCATGTCAAGAGGGGAAACTTTTTTTGAATACAGGCAATGCAACAGAGACAAATTTGCAGCCTTAGTCATATTTTTGATCATTTACATTTTTCGCTTCATGTTAGGCACATCCTTAATTATTGCCAATTGTACAGTTTTAAAATTTTTATTTCCTTTTTCGATCTCAGTCACTCCTGTTGCTAAACACCCCAAATCAGCAGTAGTTTCCTCATGTTGTACTTGTACCAGTGAAACATTCTGAGACAGAACATTCACTTGGAGAATCAGTACTAAGAGGATATCAAATGGGCTTCAGTGTATCCACCATCTTGACCGCTTCTTAAAAGCAAGGTTTTGAAGGGCTTTCACAACAAAATTCAAATTTCTGACCAACTGACTTTCCCACCAAAATTCAAATTGGTGGACTGCCCTGTTCCACTCAGGTCAGTGAACCCACTATTTCTAAAGTCACACTGGAGACTTCAAAGCATATCTTGAAGAAAGCCATGGCATGGTGGCTGAAACATCAGTTTCTACCTGATAAAGACGCAGAAAGACCTGGAAACCTGCAACAAGCACAATGCCAGCTGCAGAAACCCTGAGAGAACATCTAACCCAGCTCCACAGGGAGAATATCTTTAAATATGTCAGAGACCTTTCCTTTCGTTGGACTTTCACAACAAAATTCAAATTTCTGACCAACTGACTTTCCCGCCAAAATTCAAATTGGTGGACTGCCCTGTTTCCAATCAGGTCACTGAACTCACTATTTCCAAAGTCACACTGCAGACTTCAGAGCGTACCCTGAAGAAAGCCACAGCATGGTGGCCGAAACGTCAGTTTCTACCTGACAAAGATGCAGCGAGACCCGGAATCCTGCAACAAGCACAATGCCAGCTGCGGAAACCCTAAGAGAACATTTTGAAGGATGTGTTTTGTTAGGGAAGGATTGAGAGTGATTGGATTATGGAGGATTTAAGAGAGATGTATTTTATTTGAATTTGTCTGTTGTAATTCACCTCGGGCTTTTGTTGGTGAGGTGATAAATCAAAAAATATAAAGTAAAGTAAGTCGCTTGGTACTGACGGTTCTATTGACAATGCTGTTTTTATGTGTTTCTCCCTTACTACATTTTCTAACATTGAGCTTTTTATGAGTTGTAAAGGGAATATCTCTGGTAATCACAGCTTCTTTATTCTCTACATTTCTGTCAGAGCCCCAGCGTTGATCCCTGTGTTTTACTGAGTGCAGCAGTGTTATTGGCTAGTGGTTTTCAACATAGGCCTCAGAACACATCCAGCTTGACAGATTTTCTGAATAGCTATAACGAATGTGCATGAAATAGAAACATCTCTGGCAGATAAAGGTCAAGTGGCCCATCCAGTCTGCCATATGCAAATCTTATCTCATAAGTATCCATTGTGGATATCTGGAAAACAACTGGCTAAGTGTGTTCTTAGAACTGGGTTGAGAAACATTATTCTAGAATATAATTTTATAACATAACATAAATCTTTATTTTTAAAGCAATGAACTCAAATGATTAAATCTTTAAAACTAGTTGATTAAATTTATGGTTGGTATGTTGTTGTATTGCTTGATTTTGTATACTTGAAAGAAACAATAAAAAAATGATTGAAAAAAATATAATAAATTATTTATATACCATGAAAGACTTTCGGTTCGAGGCAGTTTATAGGAAAAATGGCTGAGGAGAATCAGCAAGCTACAGCAATGGAGAGAGGACTGACAATTGCATAGATTGCATAGAGGGAGGTTAAGCAGGGTTTTATAAGGAAGGAGATAAATAAATAGGTAGAAATGTTCATAGTCTTAGAGCAACAAGTCAGTGGGTCGGGAGTCTTTTCATGGAAAATTTAAGGTGGGTCGTCCTGTTTGGGGAAGAGGAGCGCTTTTAGGAGTTTTATGAAGTGCATGTAAAAGGTTGATGTTCTGATCAGTTGGCTCCATTTGGGATCTTTAGAGACTGCTTGGTAGGGTAGGATGAATCTCTTATGGCTGTATCCTTTAATTGAGAGGAAGGCGAAGAATGATTGAGGTTGAGTAGATTGTCCGGGTCTGGTGAATCTGAAATGATTGGTGAGGTAGTTGGGCAGTAGACTCTACAGAGCTTTGTAGAAGAGACATCCAAATTTGAAAAGTACTTGGCTCTCAAATTTCAGCCAATGAAGATTTTGGTAGAAAGGTACGATGTGATTGAACAACAGGGCAGCTAGGTTGGGTAAGCACATAGGCAGTGACAAATTCCATCCAAACAGCCCCTGCAGCTCAGGAAGGTCCATTTATAACTGCTCCCTTGTCTTCAGAGTTGTTTTCTCCTGCTCTGCTCATACTTTGAAATATTTTGTTTAGTGAGCCTTAATTTGAATGTCTACCATTGCACATAGGTGCATACGTTGCATCTATTTTATTCAATCAAAATATGCATCTAGGTGCCTTCATTAAACAGTCTTTCTGAAAGGTTCACTTTCTCCAAAGCAGGCACAATTTTTTCTCTATAAGTTTAGCCTCTTACACATGTATTTTATAAGATATGATACGTGCTACTCTTGTCCCAGCTCCCCTCTCCAGTTCTCTTGTTTCCTGGAACACCTACATACAATGTGATTGTAATACTTTTATGTGCATGTGCCTTTGGGCAGCTTTATAAGTGACCTTTTATAAAAGGCTTATCTCCATGGTGTTTACATAGCTTCCGGTGGATGAGCTGTGCTGCTTTAGTAAGCCTTTCATTTTACAGGCTTTAATACATCCTATCCAACACTAAGATGAGTGACATTTTAGCAGCCGGGAAACACATCAGTGTCATCATTGAACAAGGTGCTCCAAAAGATTCCCCTACTAAGACAAAGGGGGTTGCTGCCTGTGTAAGTAGATCTTTCTCAACAACAGTACATCAACTTTTAGATTCTATATATGTTGCTTAGAGTGGCCCTTGCAAATTTGGGCACACAATTGATTAACAAACCAGTCAACTCTAATCCCACTATCCTGGGATTCTTCGAGACCTGACACTACCAGATCCGCCCACATACTCAAACTATCTTTCCCCTCATTAAAAGGCGTCATGTGTGCAGGTAAATTAGGGAAATCCCTTTTCTTCAAATTCACTGAGCTTTGGAATAACCTCCCTGCCCCACTGCTGAACCTAGGCTAATTCCAATTATTCTGAAAGCATCTGAAAACCTGGCTTTTCTCCAAAACATAAAGCTATCTATTTAAAATGTAAAGCTAGCTATCCTCTTCATAACCTCTAATTTCTTATGATGTCCTTCCCTCGTTTATTGAATTACCTGTAAACCATGCCGAGCTCTATCTTTATGTAGATGATGCGGTATACAAACTTAAGAACATAAGAAGTCAGACCAGGGGTCCATCGCGCCCAGCAGTCTGCTCCCGCAGCGGCCCATCAGGTCCATGACCTGTAAGTGATCCTTTGTCTAAAACCTTTCAATCCCCATTTTTCTTCTATCTATACCCTTTCATAATCCTATCTTTACCTCTATCTCTACCCCTCAATCCCCGTATCCTTCAGGACTTGTCCAATCCCTCCTTGAAACCCCTTAATGTACTATGTCCTATCACATCCTCCGGAAGCGCATTCGAGGAAGCATTGGTTCTAAACCTGTCCCCTTTCAATTTCTACGAGTGCCCCCTAGTTCTTGTATTTCCCAATAGGCTGAAGAATCTGTCCCTCTCCACATTCTCTATGCCTTTCATGATCTTGAAAGTCTCTATCATGTCTCCTCTGCGAATGAAAGGTTTTCCATACCTTTTATCATTTTTGTCGCTCTTCTCTGAACCCTCTCAAGTATCTCCATGTCCTTCTTTAGGTACGGCGACCAATATTGGACACAGTATTCCAGGTGCGGGTGCACCATTGCGCAATACAGCGGCATGATGACTTCCTTCATTCTGGTTGTAATACCCTTCTTAATAGTTTAGTTTAATTTAGTTTGACTAATAATTGGCCACTAACAAGCAATTATCATCACTAATTAGAATTTACGGGCATATCTTTTTAGACTAGGGTTACTAGACGTCTGGGAAAACCCGGACATGTCCTCTTTTTAGTGTCTGAGTTCCCGGGCAGACTTTCCAAAACCCAGCAGTTTGTCCAGGTTTTGGAAAGCCCTGATGAGCATTGGCCACATCTGCAGGGCCTGTTGACCATGCGCAGATGATGCCACACACATCCGCGCATGCCCCAGGCCCTCCAGATGTGGCCAGAGTTTGTCGGGGCTTGGGTGGGACTGGAGGCAGAACAGGGCAGGGCCATGTATCTAGGTTTTTAACACTCAAAATAATGGCAGATGAAGTTCAATGTGGAGAAATGCAAAGTAATGCATTTAGGCAGTAAGAATAAGGAACACGAGTATAGAATGTCAGGTGCAACTCTGGGTAAGAGCGAACAAGAAAAGGACCTGGGTGTACTGATAGATAGGACCCTGAAACCGTCGGCAGAATGCGCGGCAGCGGCAAAGAAAGCAAATAGAATGTTAGGCATGATAAAGAAAAGAATCACAAGTAGATCGGAGAAAGTTATAATGCCGCTTTATAGGGCAATGGTCAGACCACACTTGGAATACTGTGTCCAACATTGGTCTCCCAACCTAAAGAAGGATATAAAACTTCTGGAGAGGGTGCAGAGACGAGCAACGAAGCTAATAAAGGTAATGGAGAACTTGGAATACGAGGAACGACTCAAGAAACTGGGACTGTTCTCCCTTGAGAAAAGGAGACTGCGAGGTGATATGATCGAGACTTTCAAAATACTGAAAATAGAGCAGGAAAAAAAAATTATTTACAATGTCCAATGTGACACGGACAAGAGGACATGGACTGAAGCTAAGGGGGGACAAGTCCAGGACAAATATCAGGAAGTTCTGCTTCATGCAACAAGTGGTGAACACCTGGAATACTCTCCCAGAGGATGTTATTGCGGAATCCACCGTTCTAGGATTTAAAAGCAAACTAGATGCACATCTCCTTACGAGTGGCATAGAAGGATATGGGTGACTAAAATTACGCCAGGTGTACAGCTGGCTGGGCCTCCGCGTGTGCGGATCGCTGGACTTGATAGACCGAAGGTCTGATCTGGAGATGGCAGTTCTTATGTTCTTATGTTGTACCCAGTCATTAGTAGCGGTATAGAAGCTTTCAATAAACAACAATACTTTGTGAGGGTACCCCCCACCATCCGCGCGCAGATGCTGAAGGCTCGGCTCGCTTCGCCAGGCCCAGAGCTCCCGGAGCCGTGGCACATCTACCTGCTCAAGACCTGTATCCGCACCTATAGCAAATGGCCCTTTACTGAGGGCTGTGCCTGCACTCCGGCCAGGATGGCTGCAGCAGGATTCATCCATTGTCCAAGCGAGAACAGCCCTGATATGGCTGAGTGTTTCTTCTGTTTCAAGGAGCTGGAGGGGTGGGAGCCTGATGATGACCCCATGGAAGAACACAAGAAACATTCTTCTGCATGTGCTTTAATCAACATCAAAAAGAAGATTGAAAATCTGAGTCAGAATGAGTTTCTCAAATTGGACAAGGAAAGGCTGATGAATGAGTTATGCAGAAAATTGATCAGTTTCAAGAAGCAGCTAAGCAAGTGTGATCTTCCATCCAGAAACTGGGACTGGATATGTCTGCCCTGGAATGAATCATCCCTTCAGAAATCAGAATGTAGTCTTATGAGGTGTGAAGTTCTCCTGGTCTTCTGTTTTAATGGTAGGCAGCATGAGTCCACTGAACACTTCAGTCTATGGTTGGCTTTTATCTGGTTTGAAAGAGTCCAAAGAAGAACGACTAAGATGGTTAAGGGTCTGGAGGAGCTGCCGTACAGCGAAAGATTAGAGAAACTGGGCCTCTTCTCCCTCGAACAGAGGAGATTGAGAGGGGACATGATCGAAACATTCAAGGTACTGAAGGGAATAGACTTAGCAGATAAAGACAGGTTTTTCACCCTCTCCAAGGTAGGGAGAACGAGAGGGCACTCTCTAAAGTTGAAAGGGGATCGATTCCGTACAAACGTAAGGAAGTTCTTCTTCACCCAGAGAGTGGTAGAAAACTGGAACGCTCTTCTGGAGTCTGTCATAGGGGAAAACACCCTCCAGGGATTCAAGACGAAGTTAGATAAGTTCCTGCTGAACCAGAACGTACGCAGGTAAGGCTAGTCTCAGGGTGCTGGTCTTTGACCAGAGGGCCACCACGTGAACAGACTGCTGGGCACGATGGACCACTGGTCTGATCCAGCAGCGGCAATTCTTATGTTCTTATATTCTTATATAAGAGATTTTAGCAGTGACTTGGTAGTTGTTCAGAGCAAAAAGTTCTCTGTGCAGGCTGGCTGCAGTGGCAGAGTGCATTCATAGTATCGGGCTGCTTTCTTGTATTACTCTGCCGCAGATCATCCTCATTCATTTTCTGATTGTTCTTCTCAATACTAAAATGGCTCTTGTATCATTTGCTACATCAGAGATTTGAGTATTGCTAGGGTTTTTGATTTTGCTACAACTGCACCCTGAGAGTTTAATGTGAAACTGTTGCATCTTTCTTCTCAGAATGCAACAAGAACATGCTAAATAAGCCTTATTGTTTGGGGTATAGCAAAGAATGTTCAATAAAAGATATTAACTTTTTTCTTGGGAGAGAAAAAAAACCCAATACTTTGTGAAACATTATTAAACTTCCCTGGTGGATTGCCATCAGCTGAGACATTGGTGGTGGGGGGGATTCTAAATATAGCATCAAAAAAATAGACAAGGAAAAAACTTGCTTAGTGCTGTTGTATAAAGCAGTGGTCTTCTCATTTTTAAGTCAGGGCGACTTTGGATCTAATGAGCTGAAAGAGGGCCACCACATAGCTTAGACAAAAAAATGTAGAAGATAGGAAGTGAGGTGTACAGGAAAACTCCACACGGAACAGGATCCTCACTCAATAAATATTTAACGTGTTTAAAAAATAGATGACGAACAAAACTTTTGTCATTCTTTACTTATCCTTTATTATATTTTAATATGTTTGCCCCAATGCTTATGTGCCTGACGGGACCCGTTTCGCCAAAACAGGCTTTCTCAAGGGTTCCAGCAGGAAGCACTCATTTTCGGCTCTCTCTCGCTTCCAGGGCAGGAGCTTTGTTTTTTTTTAAATTTCATTGTTGGTAGATCATTTTGACTTGGTCATTTTAAAAGTAGCTTGCAAGCCCAAAAAGTGTAGGCACCCCTGGTATAAGCGTTATGAGATGTTGAAGGGAGGGGAGGGAAAGGGATAATTTTATTTAATATGAAGAATTGTAGAATTTCAAGTGATGTATTTAAGTCAAAATGGTTGATACTTTTTGATTGATGCACTTCATGAAAGTTATAAAAATGAATAAAGAATAAAAATAGGTTTGCTAGATATTTCTAATGCATGTTATATTTAATAAATTGATTGTTCTCACTGTTGGTTGACTGTGTCCCTTCCCCACTTCTACTTTTGTCTACATTTCACACGTGGTATTGTTTTTTCCTTTTTTGTGGGTTACAATACAATACATGATTATATGAGCTTTAGTAGGGGACATTTACAATGACTCAACAGCAGCTATGCCGTACAGTGATAACCCTGAGCTAAAGTGGAAGTGATAAACTTGCCAAAGAGGCAAAAACTCATAACAATTTTTTTAGGTACATCAGAAGCAGAAAACCTGTGAGGGATCCATAGGAGCATTGAATAATTAACGAGCAAAAGGGGCACTCAGGGAGGATAAGGTCATAGCGGAGAGACTGAATTAATTCTTTGCTTCAGTCTTTACAGAAGATGTAAGAGATCTACCTGAACCAGGAATGGTTTTCAAGAGTGATGATGCGGAGGAACTGAAAGAAATCTCAGTGAATCTGGAAGATGTACTAAGCCAAATCAACAAGTTAAAAAGTGATAAATCACCTGGACTGGATGGTATACATTCCAGGGTACTGAAAGAACTCAAACATGAAATTGCTGTTAGTGATCTATAGCTTGTCACTAAAATCGTCTGCAGACCTGAAGATTGGGGGGTGGCTAATGTTATGCTAATTTTTAAAAAGGGTTCTAGGTGAGATCCAGGAAATTACAGACCGGTAAGCCTGACTTCAGTGCCAAACAAAATAGTGAAAACAATTCTAAAAAATAAAATTGTGGACAAACATGATTTAATGAGACAGAGTCAGCATGGGTTCAGCTGAGGGAGATCTTGCCTCACCCATTTGCTTGACTTCTTTGAAGATGTAAATAAACATGTGGATAAAGATGAGCCAATTGATGTAGTATGTCTAGATTTATATAAAGCTTTTGATAAAGTTCCTCATGAGATGCTCTTGAGAAAATTAAAGAGTCATGAAAGGTGGCAAAGTTCAGTTGTGGATTAGGAATTGGTCATTGGATAGAAAACAGGGTAAGGTTAAATGGTCATTTTTCTCAATGGAGGAGAGTAAACAGTGGAGTGCCACAGGGGTCTGTAATGGGACCGGTGCTATTTAACTTATTTATAAATGATCTGGAAATTGGAATGATGAGTGAGGTGATTAAATTTGCAGATGACACTAAACTGTTCAAAGTTGTTAAAATGTATGTGGATTGTGAAACATTGCAGGCAGACCTTAGGAAATTGGAAGACTGTGCATCCAAGTGGCAGATTAAATTTAATGTGGACAAATGCAAAGTGATGCATTTTGAGAAGAATAACCCGAATCATATTTACCGGGTTAGCACACAAGGAAAGGATCTGGGTGTCATCATAGACAATAGGATGAAACTTTCCGCCCTATGTTCGGTGGTGGCCAAAAAAGCAAACAGGATACTAGGAATTATTAAAAAAGGGATGGTTAAGAAGACTGTTATAACGCACCTGTAACATTCCATGGTGCAACCTCACCTGGAGAATTGCGTTCAATTCTGGTCTCCTTATCTCAAGAAAGAGATAGCGGCACTAGAAAAGGTTCAAAGAAGAGCGACCAAGATGATAAAGGGGATGGAAGTCTTCTCGTATGAGGAAAGACTACAAAGGTTAGAGCTCTTCAGCTGAGGGGAGAAATGATTGAAGTCTTCTAAATCCTGAGTGAAGTATAACGGGTACAAGTGGATCGCTTTTTCACTCCGTCAAAAGTTACAAAGACTAGGGGGACCCTCGAAGTTACAGGTTGATCATTGGAACAAGCTTCCGATACAGGTAATCGAGGCCAACAGCGTGCCAGATTTTAAGAGTAAATGGGATGCCCATGTGGGATCCCTAAGAGGGTAGAGTTAAGGAGTTGGGTCGTTAGGAGTGGGATCTCTAGGAAAGTAAACCTAGGGGGGTGGGTCAGTTGGGTGGGCAGACTTGATGGGCTATGGCCCTTTTCTGCCATCATTTTCTATGTTTCTAAATATTTTTTCACTCAGAGAATAGTTAAGCTCTGGAACGCATTGCCAGAGGTTGTGGTAAGAGCGGATAGCGTAGCTGGTTTTAAGAAAGGTTTGGACAATTTCATGGAAGAAAAGTCCACAGTCCATTTCATGGAGGAAAAGGCCATAGTTGAGAAAGACATGGGGGGGGGAGCCACTGCTTGCCCTGGATTGGTAGCATGGAATGTTGCTACTCCTTGGGTTTTGGCCTGTACTAGGGCCCTGGATTGGCCACTGTGAGAACGGGCTACTGGGCTTGATGGACCATTGGTCTGACCCAGTAAGGTTATTCTTATGTTTTTATGACCCTAAAGAGATTCAGCCCTAACCAACCACTTAATTTTTGTTTATACGGGATGGAGTTTTTGCTATTTTTTGTATGAATGTTTTACATATTGTAAGCTACAGTTGAATTTTATATGATTATTTTTTTGTTTAAAATAATAAGACATTAAATACAGATGAGTGACATTTTCAGTTCTGTTCTATAGACTGTGCATCTATCTGTTGCATAACCTAAGAAGTCAATTCTTTATACCTCAAAATCACTGTGTTCCTGTCAAGCCATTATTTTACCCGAAGAGAGCTGTAAAATGTTTTTATTTTAGGTTTCAGGACAAAGAGTTAAAAAGGAGCATGACACCTGATTAAAAAGCACTGAACTTGGTATCTGGAGCAGAGCTGAACAGGAGTTTACCCTGTAATTAGTTACCCTTGCCGCATGCTGCTTGTGAGCTGCACCATTCCCCCTGGAGATGAAATGATGCAATTCTCTTAAACCATAACCTAAAGACTGGAATGACTATCAGACTGATGCAATAAAGCATGCAGGGCTCTGTGTAGCGTTAGCACGGCTTTGGCGCATAGATGCAGAAACGGATTTTGCACAGGAGCTAACCAGCACAAAGCCTTGTGCCCCTGTATACTACTCTAGCACACAGCATTTTTTTTTTTTTAAACCATGGTAATGAGACTATCAGTTATTCTATGCAGATGCATAGAAGGCAGAAAAGATTAGCTCCTCCTCCTGCAGTAGCATCTGTAAGGATTTAATTCCTGTTTCTTCTTTTCTTGCTGCCAGTAAACAGGTCCTGCAGCTTTTCTCTGACCTCCATGAAGAGCATGGCAGAACTGGACTGTTGAGAGCACATGGTTCTGCTTTAAGGTCAGTTAGAGCTCTGCTCAGGTCCGAACAGAAGAGCATTGTGTCAGCACACATCAGTGCATGTGCTGGAATGCGATTATGCACTTAAACATTATGTAATAGTGATATTTAAGTCCAGAATAGCATTCCAGCACATGGCAATACTGATTTCTATGCAGACTGGTGCACAGCTGTAACTGCCATTAGTGGAGAACTGTCTATATGCATGTGCTCTCCCAGGTTAGCACCCAAGTAGGGTGCAACAATTTAATGCGCTAATCCAGGTGTTAAAACATTTGTATTTTTAGTGTGGGGGGGAATCAGGGGGGCAGAGAGCGCTAAACAGTGCATCCATATTATCACGTGCTAACTGGTTAGCACAGGATTACTACTACTGCTAATCATTTCTGTAGCACTAGTAGACATATGCAGAAGCGCTGTACTTCAGAACACAGAAGAGCCAGTCCCTGATCAAAAGAGCTTACAGTCTAGTCAAGACAGATAAACTGGACAAGAAGGTGCATCAATACACAGTGCTCAGGTGGGGGAATTACAGAGGGATGTTGGTGCTTTCAGGTGGGTTGGAGTTTGGAATTGAAAGCAATTTCTAAGAAGTGGGCTTTGAGTCTGAACTTGAATATTGCCAGGGACAGAACCTGACGTATCGTGTCAGGCAGTTTGTTCCAGTGCAGCATGGTAGAAGGGATGGAGTCTAGAGTTGGCCATAGAGGAGAAGACTTTTCCAATGACCGAAGAGCCCGGGGAGGGGGGGGATGGAATGTGAGGAGAGAGACTGAGGAGCTGCCTGAAGAGCCCAGGGGAGGGGATGTGAGGAGAGAGACTGAGGAGCTCGGAGCGAATACGCTTGTAGGTCAGTTAGAGGAGTTTGAACTATGTGTTTAACAGAGATTTCGGCAGTTGGAACCCAAGCACAGTACCAGGTAAAGCTTTGGATTCTTGCCCAGAAATAGCTAAGAAGAAAAAAAAAAAAAAATTTAAATTGAATCAGGTTGGGCAGACTGGATGGACCATTCGGGTCTTTATCTGCCGTCATCTACTATGTTACTATGTGGAAATGGATAGGGAGCCAATGAAGTGGCTTGAGGAGAGGGGTAATATGAACATAGCAACATTGGTGGAATTTGAGGCATGCGGCAGAGTTCTGAACAGATTGAAAGGGAGAGAGATAGTTTAGCAGAAGGCCAGTGAGAAGTAGGTTGCAGTAGTCTAGGCATGAAGTGATGAGGGTATAAATGAGGTTCTTTCTATATGAGTCCTTACCTCCTACAAATTGTGTGCCAGTAGATCTTTCACGCAGTCATTTTTTGTTATGGCCATATGCTAATGACAACAGTGCATGGCCATTAATACAAAAAAACCCAGAAAATCAGCTGTTTTACGGCTGTAGTACAAATAGGCACAGGAAAACTCACATGAGCACGCTAACCCCCCTCTACAAAGCCGCGCTAGTGTTTTTAGCACTGGCCATGGCGGTAACAGCTCCGAAGCTCATATAAGCATCAGAGCTGTTACCACCACGGCCGGCGCTAAAAACCGCGCTCTGCTTTTGTAAAAGGGGTGGGGTGGGGCAAGACTACTTTGCACCAGCTTTGTAAAAGGATCCCTTTATTATTTAAGAAAAGCTGCTAACAGATGGTTCAAAAATGAACTTGCAAATATTAGAACTACAAAAAAGGTCAAAAAAATATCGAATTCCCCAAACTTGCATCTCAAAATCAAAATAATTGTGAAAACTAACAATCTATGGATTTCTTTTTCATTTTTTTTTTTGTTTTCTATTTATTAAGACGACATCAGAATAATTACTTGTGAGGGTCATATGAAGTCCAGACTTTTAATCAATTTTTAGGTCCTCTTTTACAAAGGTGCGCTAAATCAATGAATGTGCTAACCACTAATGCGTCCATAGGATAACATGCACACGTTAGCGTTTTGCGCTTGATTACTCCACGCTAATATTTACTGCGCGCTAAAAAGCGTAGCGCACCTTTGTAAAAGAGGGGGGGTTAATCGTTTGACCTCGGTTCCATAAGAACATAAGAATATGCCTCCGCTGGGTCAGACCAGAGGTCCATCGCACCCAGCGGTCTGCTCCCGCGGCGGCCCATCAGGTCCATGACCTGTAAAGTAATCTTTTGTCTAGAACCTGTTCTTCCCTCGTCCTTTATATCCTTCAAATCCCTTTTCTTTTTTTATCTATACCCTTTCTTTCTCCTTTATCTGTAACCTTCAATCCCCTTATCCTTCAGGAATTTATCTAGTCCCTCTTTGAAACCCCATAATGTAGTCTGACCTATTACACCCTCCGGAAGCGCATTCCAGGTATCCACCACCCTCTGTGTGAAGAAGAATTTCCTAGCATTATTGAATCAAGTGAAAGCCATTCCCAAAATGCCATGTGTCAGCCTGGAAAAAACAAACAGCAACTTTGGACATTTTTCAAGCACAAAGTTCAAAATGGCAATAAATGTATCTGTCTTTCAGCGCTGGGCCAGATCGCAAATCGTGTCACCCGACAGCCACATCAGTCACAGAACAGGCTCAAAAGTACTGGCCATGCAAAAACAATGGTGTTTTGGCGGAAAACAGGCGCCTGTTTCTGGGGATTAACAAAGGGGTCTTATTACTAAGGCGCGATAGCCGATGTAGCACGCGCTAAATATTAACGCGCTCTAAACGCTAAGGTGTCCAAAGAATATAATGGGCGCGCTAAATTGGCTAGCTCGCCTTAGTAAAAGACTCCCCCAAAGTTTAAAAAAGAATTCCCATCATGTCTAAACAAACAAATTCCATGAGTCCATAACGTTCGCACTTAAAAGTGTTTCTGGAAAAAAAGAAGGTACCACAAGAAAAAAAATAACGTGCAAATTTTCACTTGGCTATTGCAATTATTATACCATTTAGGGATCCTTTTATTAAGGCGCGCTAACTGATTTAGCGTGCACTACAGATTGCGCTAAATGCTAAGGCATCCATTATATTCTATGGGCGCCTTAGCATTTTGTACCCGCTAATCTTTAGCATGCGCAAATTGGTTAGCGCGCATTATATTTAAATGTATTTATTAGAACAAAGTGCAAACAGATCAACAAGTGCAAAGTACAACTTTTTCTTAGTACAAAAGCACAACTAGCAAACCCCCTATCTAATCCCCCCCTTCCCCTCCCAACACAACCCAAGATAGGCACAAAGTACAATTGGACAGAATATGGGTCACGTAGTCAATAGACCTCGCAAATGGTGTAAGGTTCCCCCCCCAAAATGGCTCCCAAATCAGACTAAAGCGCTTTCCCGCATCAGAATCGAGGTCCACGAATCGTCTGCGTTCCCAAGAGGCCTTTGCAATCATTGCCGATCTCCACCGGCTGTAGGTCGGGGGCTCACTGGATAGCCAACCGGACAGGATTGTCGTTTTTTCAAGCGGCATAACTCGAGCAGCAAACGCTGACATGCCTTTAGGTTTAGGGGAGACTATCATATAAAAACCAAACAACGCTCTTGGAGCTGGAGTCCACCGCCTGCCCCATAATGCAGATGTGAATTGTCCCAGTCGAGTCCAAAAAGACATTATAGCCCAGAGGTGTCAACATATTCCTTTATGATTCCATCATGTAGGCATTGTAGACAGCCAACCTAGTACTAATTTTGAGATTCTGGCTGCAACCTGGGAGGAGGACTTACATTGTATCCTTACTGCACAACAATTACAATAACGACTGAAAAACTCACGAAAATTAACAGGAAATGTATTGCATTGGGAACTGCAACTGAAGTTTCTTTTGAGACTCTATATTTCACCCATGATGGCTTTCTGCATGGGAATCACGCAACCCAACGGTTGTCCCAAGTGTGGTCAGGCTCAGGCCACCTTGGGTCATATGTTTTGGAAGTGTCCAGCTATAACAGGGGTGTCAAAGTCCCTCCTCAAGGACTGCAATCCAGTCGGGTTTTCAGGATTTTCCCAAGGAATATGCATGAGATCTATTAACCTACAATGAAAGCAGTGCATGCAAATAGATCTCATGCATATTCCTTGGAGAAATCCTGAAAACCCGACTGGATTGCGGTCCTTGAGGAGGGACTTTGACACCCCTGTTATAGCTGGACACTTCCAAAACATATGACCCAAGGTGGCCTTAGCCTGACCACACTTGGGACAACCGTTGGGTTGCGTGATTCCCATGCAGAAAGCCATCATGGGTGAAATATAGAGTCTCAAAAGAAACTTCAGTTGCAGTTCCCAATGCAATACATTTCCTGTTAATTTTCGTGAGTTTTTCAGTCGTTATTGTAATTGTTGTGCAGTAAGGATACAATGTAAGTCCTCCTCCCAGGTTGCAGCCAGAATCTCAAAATTAGTACTAGGTTGGCTGTCTACAATGCCTACATGATGGAATCATAAAGGAATATGTTGATGAGCCGAAAGACTGAACATCTCCGACATTGTCTCCCTACAGTCTTCAGTAAGATGACATACTGGCAAGGCCTGTATATAGTGTCGTAATTGATAATAGGAGAAAATATCCTCTCTAGGCAACTTATATTTACAGCATAGGGTTTCAAAGGCGATCTAAACACCTTCCTCCGTAAACAATTGAAACAAATAACAAAGTCCCCCAGCTGCCCACCTCTGAAACGACTGACTCTGAATCCCTGGCAAAAAGGTTGCATTACCCTGAATAGGGAGATAAGGAGAGACAGAAGAGGACAGAGACAGAACCTTGCAGACCCATCGCCATGCCCATCACTCCCCACCACGGCATGAAGGGCAGGGCTAGTCATGTGTAGCATAAAACTAAAATGATATGGGGCCAGCATGGAAAGCTCAAGGACTGGATCAGAAAAATAACAAGTGCCCCTAAACCAGTCATTGTGTCTCATCTGACACACCAGCATGTACCAACGAACATTTAATAAACCATATCCCCCTCTGTCCTGAGGTAAACATACTCTGTTCAGAGTCATACATGGTCTCTTACCCCCAAAATAAATTTTTGTAATCCACGGGCCAGCTTATATTGATGAGAAAGAGATAGCAAAAGTGGTAGCACTTGGAATTAGAGAATGACACGGTGACAAAATTCATCACCGTTCCCGTCCCCGCAGATAACCACGGGAAATAATCCCATGTCATTTTCTAGTGTCTGTTTCAACCTCAGTCCTTCTACACCAGCATTCTTCAAAGCAAAGCTTGCGGGTCAGTGGTTGTGCCCAATTATACTCTGATTCTTCCCTCTCTTCTTAAAGAATGACATGAAGATGGTTTCCCGCGGTTATCCTCGGGTACGGGAACGATGATGAATTTTGTCACCATGTCATTCTCTACTTGGAATCTATACAGCCATTTTGGGAACAATACCATATTATATAAAGCCACCCGCCCTGCCACTGATAAGGGGAAAGTAGACCAAAGAGTCAGAAAATGAAGTGTATCAGCCAGTAAAGAATCCACATTACACATGTAAAGCATAGTAAGATCTCGAGGAATCCATACTCCCAAATACTTAATGGAGGTCTGAGCCCAGGAAAATGGAAAATCGCCCACCCAATGGACCGAAACTGTGGCCAGAATGGCCAAAGCCATGGATTTAGTATAATTCAGCGTAAACCCCGTAACACTTCAAGGGATTGTAAGAGATGTGATATCAACTGATGGGGATTAGATAAGGTAAAAAGTAAGTCGTCGGCAAAAGCCAAGGCCTTAATCCACTTCTTTGGAAATTGGGGCCCGGCCACATCCGGATCCTGCACCACGGTACGGAGAAAGGGTTCTAAGTAAAATTTAAATAGAAGGGGGGACAACCCTGTCTAGTTTAATGGGAAAAGGGTCAGTAATACGATCATTGACTAGGAGGTGCGCCGTTGGATCAGAGTATAATGTCTTAAGGGCCTGCAGTTCGGTTAGCGCACATTAAACAAAAGGACCCCATAGTGCAACTACAAGGAAATTTGAGAAGAAATCGGTTCCTACTAGTTGGAGGATCCTAATCCATTGCAATAAGAACTGCCTCCTCGTTTTCCTGAATAGATTTAACCACATTTATTTATCGTTACTGTTCTCCCAGGGGAGCTCAGAATGGTTTACATGAGCTTAGGGGCAGATTCTCAAAACTAAAATCTTGCCTTTAACGTGCTCGCTAAACCAGTTCCAGCCGGTTTAGCGTGCATGTATTTTAGCGGCTGATTATTTAAACGGCTTACGGTGGTCTTTTCCAAGTTTTCTGGCAGCCTTCGATACTGCTATGCAAATGTAGTACAATGAGGTCATTGCTATTAAAATGAGCACTCCTGAAGAGGGCCGGCTCACACGAGATTGAAGAAGAACCTAGCATTTGCTTAGTCGATGTCCGAGTGTGAAGCTAAGTACCTCTTCGTTTTCACTTTTGAAACAAGCAGTGTTGGTGCTTTGAATTGTTTTGAATGAACACTTTATGAATGAATGAATGAATGTAGTATGCTGGGAGTTGACTCTGTTTGATCTTTGATATACTGGACTGAATTGTGCCATACCATACCTTGGAGTTGCAGCACTTGATTGGAGTTTTTTGGGGGTACCCACGAAGCCCTTTAACTGAGGCCTCTTTTTTCTCCAAAATTTTTTTTAGTGCTCCTTCTGTTTTTTGCCAGATATTGTGTCTCTGCTACCTGGGTAGTCTGCATTCATACATTTGCATATATTAATACTTTGATATATATGATTTCAATTACCCCAAAATTCCTAGATGTCATAAATGACTGCTTCTTGGAGCAACTGGTCTAGGAACCGACAAAAGGAATGCTGTTTTAGATTTGGTCCTTAGTGGAATGCAAGACAGTACAGGAGTTAACTATGTTGGCTCCGCTGGGAAACAGTGATCATAACGTGTTCAAATTTGAGCTGATACCAGGAGTAACGTCGCAAAAGAAATCTACTGTAGGGGCATTTAATTTTTGAAAGGGACATTAGATCACTTGTTATTCTATTGTCCCTTGATACTTAAATTCTGGAGATCTAAATGGGGTCAAATAAATGAGATATTAGAAACCTCGCTGTCATTATCATATGATCTAGTGTTATTTGGAACTTTTATTATCCAAGAGTCCAATCGATATACATAAGAATAAATTATTCCTTATCATGACAGGAGTTGCAATGCAACTTATCATGAAAAATTGGAAGAATTGGGATAGGCTAAATTACAATTTCTGGTGGGAATCTATATGCCAAGTTTATAAATTTTAACGTACACATGCAACACAATTAGGACACTACAGTAATTTAAAAAAAATTTGGGACCTATTAACAAAATTTTGTTTGGCTTGATCGTTAGTATTACCCTTTCGTTTCTCTATGAGTGTTGAACACATCCAGGAAGTGGGAGAGGGGAGGAAGGAGGGGTGGTGGTAATATATACTTATTATTATATTTGAATGTAATGAGTGCTGTTTATTGAAATATTTGTTCATTATCTGTTGCACTTTATGTTGGCTTGAAAAGGAATAAATAATTTTAAACAAAAAGAAAGGGTGACTATGATAAAATGAGGAAAATGGTTAAAAAGAAGCTAAAAGGATCAGCTACAAAGATTAAGACTGTAAACCAGGTGTGGATGTTATTTAAAAATACCATCGTCAAAGCCCAGACCAGATGTATTCCACGTATCAGCAAAGGTGGAAAGAAGAAGAAACGAGAGCCAGCGTAGTTAAAAGGTGAAGTGAAAGAGGCTAGTAGAGCCAAAAAAAAACATTCTTTAAAGAATGAAAAAAGGATCCAAATGAAGAAAATAAGAAGAAACACAAGCACTGGCAAGTTAGATGCAAAGCATAGATAAAGAAAGCTAAGAAAGAATATGAAGAGAAACTTGCAAAAGAGGCTAAAACTCATAACAATTTTTTTTTAGGTGCATCAGAACCAGAAAACCTGTGAGGGGCTTTGTGGGCCCATTGGATAATCAAGAAGCGAAAGGGGCACTCAGGGAGGATAAGGTCTTAGTGGAAAAACTGAATGAATTCTTTGCTTTGGTTCTTACGGAAGAAGACGTAAGAGATCTACCTGAACCAGAAATGGTTTTCAATGGTAATGATGTGGAGGAACTGAAAGAAATCACAGTGAATCTAGTAGATGTACTAAGCCAAATCGGCAAGTTAAAAAGTGATAAATCACCTGGACCAGATGGTATAGATCCCAGGGTACTAAAAGAACTCAAACATGAAATTGCAGACCTGCTGTTAGTGATCTGTAACCTGTCACTAAAATCGTCTGTAGTACCTGAAGATTGGAGGTTGGCCAATGTTACGCCAATTTTTTAAAAGGGCTCCAGGGAAGATCTGGGAAATTACAGACCGGTATGCCTCACTTCAGTGCCGGGCAAAATGGTAGAAACAATTATAAAAAATTAAATTGTGGAACATGTGGACAAACATGATCTAATGAGACGGAGTCAGCATAGGTTTAGCCGAGGGAGATCTTGCCTCACAAATTTGCTTGACTTCTTTGAAGGTGTGAATAAACATGTGGATAAAGGTGAGCCGGTTGATATAGTGTATCTAGATTTTCAGAAAGCTTTTGATAAAGTTCCTCACGAAAGGCTCCTGAGAAAATTGAAGTGTCATGGGATATGTGGCAAAGTTCAGTTCTGGATTAGGAATAGGTTATCGGATAGAAAACAGATGGTAGGGTTAAATGGTCACTTTTCTCAGTGGAGGAGAGTAAACAGTGGAGTGCCATAGGGGTCTGTACAGGGATCGGTGCTATTTAACTTATTTATAAATGATTTGGAAATTGGAACGAGTGAGATGATTAAGGCCCCCTTTTACTAAACCGCGCTATCGTTTTTTAGTGCCGGGAGACGTACTGAATGCCTCACGCTGCTCCCGACGCTCATAGGAACTCTATCTGTCATTTTCCTTGGCTGTCGCAGATAATAAAGATTTGACAAAGTATACATTTTACTGAAAAAATGTATTCCATCCTTAAACCTAACAATTGTCAGAATATAATATGTCAAGGCTGCTAACCTCATGCATAGTTATGAAAAAGTCACATTTTAATTCTTACTTCAGAAAAAAAAAATGTTGGGGTTTTTTGTATATCTTTATAAATTTTTCAGTCTAAAAACAGTGCATAAAGGAATACATACCAGTAATTTGAAAAACAGCACTTACATCAATCATTAAATATATAAGAAACCATTTTCATCCCCCTCCCACCCACCCTAATTCCAATATATTCAATAAATCATACAAAAGTACATACAGTATATGTAATTAATAAACAAATCCAAATATAATATCCCTCTCCCTCCCACCCACCCCCTTTCCCTGGATTATATTTATTTAAAAAAATAATAATAATAATAATAGTAATATATTCAGAAATCTTTTCTGATTAAAAACAGTTTGACCAGTGTTTAAGGGCTCCTTTTACAAAGGTGTGCTAGTGGTTTTAGAGCGCACGCTAGCCGCTACCGCCTCCTTTTAAGCAGGCGGTAAATAGCGTACGCTAATCTTGTGCGTGCGCTAAAAACGCTAGTGCACCTTTGTAAAAGGAGCCCTAAGTCTATAGCATAAATTGATACTGGATTGTTAAAAAGAAAAATTTAATCTCCTGTGAATATTCAGATGCAGCGAGACCCAGACAACGGCAGCAATCGAGACAGAGTTGTTCCAGAGGATGGCTACTAAGATGATCAGTGGACTCTATCATAAAGCCTGAAGTTGTGATGCCGTTGTACAGGTCCATGGTGAGACCTCGTCTGGAATATTGTGTTTAATTTTGGAGGCCACATTTTCAAAAGGATAAGCTGAGAATAGAGTCGGTTCAGCGAATGGCCACTAGGATGGTCTCAGGGCTCAAGGATCTTCTCCTATGAAGAACGTCTAGGTAAGTTGCAGCTAAACTCTCTCGAGGAACGCAGAGAGAGGGGAGACATGATAGAGACGTTCAAATATGTTACTGGCTAAATTGAGGTGGAAGAAGACATCTTTTTCCTTACAAGACCTACGGTAACAGGAGGGCATCCGTTGAAAATCAAGGGTGGGAGATTTCATGGTGATATTAGGAAGTATTTCTTCGCTGAAAGGGCGGTTAATCGTTGGAATGATCTTCCACTTCAGGTAGTTGAGGCCAGCTACGTGTTCGATTTTAAGAAAAGATGGGATAAACATGTGGGTTCACTTCGAGGAAGTGCTTAAGGGGGAGGGTTCTTGAGTGGGCAGACTTGTTGGGCCGACGGCCCTTTTCTGCCATCATATTCTATGTTTCTATACCGCTCGTTCATTTTACTGGTCCAAACAGTTTACATAATACAATCAAATGAAAGCAATTTTTAAAAAAGAACTCATTTGCCAATACTGCCCCTACAATTTGTAATTTCCTCCCAACCCACAAAAGGGCAGAAAATAATCTAGAAAAAGTCAAAGGAAATTGAAAATGCTTTCTTTTTAAAGACGCTTATGAAATCTGATCTGGTCCACATAGCATTCTATTTAATTTAAACTCTGATCTCTCCCCATCCCCTCGATTCTTACCTTTCATGTGTTCTTTTCCGTAAATATTGTAGTTCTCCCCTATTTCTTTTTGTTTCATTGTACGTCATGTCTGTTTGATTTGTTATAGTCTGTTTTATTTGCATTATTTTAGCTTGTCTCTCGATAGTTTCCCTCAATTTTAATGTAAACGCTTAGAAGTAATGATTAGCGTTTTATCAAAATTTAATAAATTTGGAAACTTGGTTAGATAGAATAGACCTAACTCACACAACAACAAACATATAGGATAAGATTCACTCCTAATAAAATAATAATATAATATTAAGGGCTCCTTTTACTAAGGGAAGGCTAGCATTTTTAGCACACGCTAATCCCCATGCTACCCGAAAATACTAACGCATGCTCTATGGAGGCGTTAGCGTGTAGCTAAAACCGCTAACGCACCTTCGTCAAAGGAGCCCTAAGATTTCACAGGACTGCTGACTGAGGCCCCACAAAGATCCAAGTACTGCATGGGTTAAGGACTGGCTTAGTGGTAGACTTCAAAGGGTGGTGGTAAACGGCACCCCCTCCGAAACGACGGAGGTGATCAGCGGAGTGCCGCAGGGCTCGGTCTTGGGCCCGATCCTATTCAACATCTTTGTAAGTGACTTGGCTAAGGGTCTTCGAGGTAAAATTACGTTATTTGACGATGACGCCAAACTACGCAACATAGTGGGCAAGAGCACAACAGACAAAAGCACAGTGCCTGACAAAGGCTCAATACCCGACAGTATGACAAATGACCTACTCCTACTGGAGCATTGGTCAAGGACCTGGCAACTAAGTTTCAATGCCAAAAAATGCAATGTCATGCACCTTGGCAGCAAAAATCCATGCATGTCTTACACCATAAATGGTGAGACCCTAGCAAGGACTGTAGCAGAATGAGACTTGGGGGTGATCATTAGTGAAGATCTGAAGTCTGCCAATCAAGTGGAGAAAGCTTCATCCAAAGCTAGACAAATCATAGGTTGTATCCATAGGAGCTTCGTCAGCCGTAAGTCCGAGGTCATAATGCCTTTGTACAGATCCATGGTGAGACCCCATCTGGAATACTGTGTACAATTCTGGAGGCCACATTACCACAAAGATGTGCGGAGAGTTGAGTCAGTTCAGAGAATGGCCACCCGGATGGTCTCGGGACTCAAGGATCTCCCATATGAGGAACGGCTGGATAAGTTGCAGCTATACTCACTTGAGGAGCGCAGAGAGAAGGGGGACATGATCGATACGTTCAAATATGTCACGGGCTGTATCGAGGTGGAGGAAGATATCTTTTTTCTTAAAGGTCCCAGGGCAACAAGAGGGCATCCGTTGAATCTCAGGGGTGGGAAATTTCATGGTGACACCAGAAAATATTTCTTCACCGAAAGAGTGGTTGATCGCTGGAATAGTCTTCCACTAGAGGTAATTGAGGCCAGCAGCTGCCAGATTTTAAGAAGAAATGGGATTGGCACGTGGGATCTCTTCACGGAGGGAGTTAGGGGGTGGGACATTGGTATGGGCAGACTAGATGGGCCGTGGCCCTTTTCTGCCGTCAGTTTCTATGTTTCTATGTTACTGTATCATATCTTCCGCCTTTCTTGCAAAGTACAGTATACATATTGAGATCTTGTATTTATGCCACAGAAGTATTTAAATGTTTCTGCCATGGAGACATTTAGGGCTCCTTCTACTAAGGTGCGCTAGCGTTTTTAGCGCCCGCAGCAGATTAGCGCGTGCTCACCCCACGCTACGTGGCCAGAACTAACGCCAGCTCAAAGGCTTGCGTTAGCATCTAGTGCGCGCAGCATTGTAGCACGCGCTATTCCGTGCGCTAATGCCCTAACGCAGCTTATAAAAGGAGCCCTTAAATACCTCTAGGGCATAAGTGCCGAGGAAGTGAGTCTCAATTGAAAGGAAACTCTGGACTGAAGAGACAGAGAATAAAGGCGAAGGGAGTGACCTGAGGAAGTTCTTCTTCGTGGAAGAACAGCGAATTTAGACGATCTGCGGATGAACAGCGTGAAAATCCATCTAGAAAATGGCTTTCAAAAATAGCAAATTGGAAGGATTTGGCAAGAACAAACATCCATCTGCCCCTTTATTCCATCCTTTGGACGTTTCTTTTGTGAAAACGAGCCCCATTGCGTTTCTTAGATTCTCTTGTACAAGGATATGTGCTTTTTTTTTTTTTTTTTTTTTATCAGTGGCTTTGTTGCATGATTGCCCGATAATGAGACCTATTTATTTTAAGCTATGTATGTATTGTGTCTGTTCAAAACCTTTCCAAACAAGTGAGCAGCTTGGGTCCCCAAAAAGCGGAAATGACAAAATCACATCTTTCCACTACCAGCAAAAACAATCAAGTCATTATGTCCTCTGATGTACTGTAGGACTCTGGGCTACCAATACATTTTTTTTGTTGTAATTACAGATGAGTCCAGCTCTATACTGCTGACTCTGTTGCCTGCGTGGAAGTAAGCAGAAGGAATACCAAGCAGGAGAGCAGCTGAAATGGTGCCAGCGAACAACAAGGAGGCATTTGATACAGCTGAAAGTCTTTTGGAGAACCTGCGGTTTCCTGATTACTTTAGGATTTTGGCTGCAAAAACTGTCCTTTCAAAGCATTACGAGGTAGAACAAAATGCGTCTAGGAAAGCAGGTTTCTAGCGACTAAGTGAAAGAAATATGAGAACAGTGTAGAGGCTGATGAAATAAAAGTTCATGTTTCTAACCCTTTTATTTCCTCAAAATGAATTAGCATGTCACACACATACACTTCTCTCTTGGTTACATAATTATGCTTCACATGCTAATTTTCAGGTGCACAAGAGAACCTTATATATTCTATTTATTCAGTTTTCTATACTGTTTTCCCAGGGGAGCTCAGAATGGTTTACATGAATTTATTCAGGTACTCAAGCATTTTCCCTGTCTGTCTAATGTACCTGGGGCAATGGGGGGATTAAGTGACTTGACCAGGGGGTCACAAGGAGCAGCGTGGGTTTGAACCCACCACCCCAGGGTGATGAGGCTGTAGCTTTAACCACTGTGCCACTCTAGAAATCAAGATGAAGCAAAAGTGAGCCGAGTCTAGGACAATCAAGCCATTGTGACATCACTGATGAGGTTGGCTCTTAGGCATTGGTGGAATGAGGCATTATGATGTCACAATACCAGCTCTGGTTATCAGAGGCTGAAACTTTTCACACTATTTGTTTATTTTTCTATGCTTTTCTCCCAGGGGAGCTCAGAATGGTTTACATGAATTTATTCAGGTACTCAAGCATTTTCCCTGTCTGTCCCCGTGGGCTCACAATCTATCTAATGTACCTGGGGCAATTGGGGGGATTAAGTGACTTGCCCAGGGTCACCAGGAGCAACCTGGGTTTGAACCCACAATCTCAAGGTGCCGTAGCTTTAACCACTGCAGCACACTCTCTTGTAACAGGTGTTATCTGAGGACAGCAGGCAGGCAGTTATTCTCACATGTGAGCGACATCTCCAGCGACACCCTAGCGCGGGACATTGCAAGCAAAGAGTGGAATATATCTTTACAAGCTTCAGAGCATACCCGTGGCATCTGTGCATCAGCTCTCCCATATCACCCGGCGGCTTGAGAGAGCTCCAGTTTAGTTTCTAGCTCAAAAGCCAGAAAGAGGAGGTGGGAGGATTGAGAGAATAACTGCTTGCTGTCCTCGGATAACTGTGCTTTATCCCTGGACAAGCAGGCAGGGTTATTCTCATTGGTGGGACTCCCTAGCTGCCAAGATCATGGTTCTGGAAAGAGGGTGTCTGGCAAGTACCATGAGCTTGGTGAGACCAGGTGGGATAGAAGGAGTCTGGCTTCTAAGAGGTGATTAGTTAATTAGGTGCCATCAACCCATGTTAAAGTCCTAGTGACTTGATGAATTACAGATCTAAAAAGAGATCAATTTTGTGCTAGTCTGGTAAGGTCCTCCAGAGTCATCCCCATGGTTATTTTCAACATGTCCAGCCATGGGATTACAGGTCATCCTCTTCACCTGGTTCCTTCAATCTTCCCAAACATAATGTCCTTCTCAAATGATCTTTCCCTTCTGACAGTGAGACCAAAATAAGACAGTTGTAACTTCACTATTTGGGCTATGAGTGACATAACCGGTTTGATCTCTTCCAGAATTGATTTGTTAGTTCTCCTGGCAGTCCACGGCAAGCATAAGATCCTTCTCCAGCGCCAAAGCTCAAATGGTAGATGGTAGGTGCTGATCACACTGAGGTAGCCTCTGATTGAAGAGGTCTGTTGTTGCTTGGGTGGAGGAGGTAGAGGGGCCTTTTGTTGTCTCTGCTGCCTGAAGTCACTAAGTTGGGTGAGTGGAAGCAGAGGGCTGGTCAAATCTGCATTGTGTGGAATAATAAGAGGAGCACCTGGAGGGTTGTAATTGCCAAGATCTGGAGAAGAATAAGGTTGTCATGCAGTCAGCATAGTACTTAAGTCTCTGGGAGGCCTCCTCTACACAGTCACCAATACTGCTGTTAAGATCATATTTGAGGCCAAGAAATTCGACCATGTCACTCCCCTCTTGATTAAAGCCCATTGGCTCCCTATTGATCACTGTATCACTTATAAAACATTACTGCTGACATGGTATGGTATGGTATGGGTCGCTGGCTGTGGTATGATGGAATGGATGGGACTGTGTGTGAGGGGTTTCGGGGGGGGTTCTCATTTAAAACTTAGGTTACTGCAGCCCTGATTGCTCCTCCAGGAAGGCGCTCTCACCATTTTTTTTTTAATGGCCTTTCTCTTTATTCTCCATAGCCTCTAAGGCTCCTCTGGGGGAGCCTTATACATGCTGCTTTTCCAGATTGTTGTTCCGTGTTGCATTTCCTGTTCCCCTTCCTGGGTTGTATGTACTGTTATAGGAGTTCCTTGTATTGTGCTCCTTGTTATTCATCTTGTATTGGCTGCTTTACCAATAAAACTTATTTTTAAAAAAAACCCCAAAAAACAAGACATTCAGAACAGCCAGAATTTATTAGCAAACTCCTGATCCCATAGTCTTTATCACATAACCTCTGATCCTCCGATCAAAACCTATTAGTTGTCCCATCACTTAGACACGTCAATACAAAGAGGAATTCCATTTTTTCAGTTGTTGCTCCCTCCCTCTGGAATTCAATGCCTAACTTTTTGAGAGAGATAACATCTATAGATAAATTCAAATCTTCTCTTAAAACATTCCTTTTCAAAGATGCATTCCAAGTTTGACTGTCCTTCTAAGGATTTTATAAACTTTATTTCAGCCCACTTAAGTTGGACACTTATTTGATGCCTTCAGTAAAATGTTATAAATTAAGTTGGACTGCTGCATGTTACCCTACCCTTTTGTATTTGCCTATATTTCTCTTTTCCTTTATTTATATTGTAGTTCTACCTTCTCCATTCGTTTCAGTATGTCCTTTGTCTTATTTGTTCATTGTTTTAATTGAAGATGTTTTTGTTACTATTTGTCCCCTCCCTGATTTTATTGTATAACCATCTTGAAACTGTTGATAAGATGGTATAACAATTTTTAAATAAACTTGGTCTCCCGTACAGGGTATGTTAGCCAGCCGATCCTGGACGTTGGGGTAGAGATCCGAAATCTGGAGCCAAGCCAGTCTGCACATTGCGATAGAGATGGCAGAAGTTTGTGAGGTGACCTCAAATGTGTCAAAGACAGAGCGTGCTAGGCACTTCTGGGTATCCAGCAAGGCACACACCAACTGCTGATAAGATGGAAGATGATCTGATGGAATGTATTTATCATAGCTGGGAAGCTTCTGCACAAGCGACTTCAGGTAAAAGGTCATGAAAAAGTTGTATGTCAGGATTCCATTGGCCAGCATTGATCCCTGAAACATTCTGCGTCTGAACTTATCCAAAGTTCTACCCTCTCTTCTGGAGGGGTGCTGGTGTAGGATCTCATACTATGCACCTGCTTTAGAGCAGACTTGACAACCAAAGAGTGGTGTGGTAACTGTGGTCTCTCAAACCCCCGTGCAGGATTCAATATGATAGAGAGCATCCAACTTACGTGGTGTCACTGGGATGTCAAAGGTCAAAGCCCAGATGTTAAACAGTGTCTCTTTCAAGAGATGATGGAGAGGAACCTTAACATAATCCCGAGGCCATTTGGTATAGTCCAGGCAGCCTGGAGCTTTGATTGAGGCTGAGCCGCAGACTCCATAGAGATTGGCTGTGTCTGCCCCATCTAGCTGAGAAATCTTGTGAAAGATGAACCCTCTGGAGTCGATCCTTAGCCTAAGGGAAGGCTGGGGAGGTCATCCGCTGAGAAGCCAGGGTACCAGCTGGAAGAAAGGGGAAACAAATTTGAATCAAACCCCGCATAGGTAGGTTGTAATGGAATGTGCCATGCCGGGGAACAATGACGTGAGTGTGGATAGGAGAATCCTTAAGTGGAGTGTCTGGAGTGCGAGGAATTGCTATACTCTTTAGATGAGGCCTCCTGCCATGACCAGGTTGCCTGGCACTGATCATATGGTGATCATCGTCCTTGTGCATCAATGGTGGATGCCAAGGGGTGCACACCCATGAGGGGCAGTAGGGTCAGGTGACGGTCCACCACATCCAGAAGTCCAAGCTTGATGACTGACTGGAGATTCCAAGTTGTCCTCAGACAAGTTTATTTCAGTCTTGATATCCTGCCTATCATATAGGCCTCCTTTTACAAAACTGCGATAGCAGTTTCTAGCGCGGGGAGCCGCGCTGATTGGGGGGGAAAATGTCTAAGTGGCTTACAATAAAAAGAAAAAAAGGGTAGTGTTATGACAAAACATGACAAGTGAAGGAAAAGAGAAATGAACTACAATTTTAAATAGCAAAGAGGGGAGGAAGAGACACGAAAGATATTGTTTTCCTGCACAACTGGTCATGCCTTGCCTGCAACTTATCGCTCAGCTTATCTTTGGACTAAAAAAATGGGAACACATAACTCCCTACTACCACAAATTTCACTGGCTACCCCTAGAAGCAAGAGTGCTATTCAAGTTCGCCTGTTTCTGCTACAAATCCATCCTTGGCTCGGCCCCCCTTTATTTAGTACCCCATTTTATCCTAGACCGCCCATCCAAACTTACACGTAGAACCCACCTGTTTAGCTACCCTACCCTAAGGACCTGCCGTTACAAAAGATATCTAAATAGAACTCTTGCCTTCCAAGCAGGTCATCACAATAACTGGCTGGCCCACATCATCTCACGCACTTCATCCTACTTAAACTTCAGGAAGCTACTAAAAACTAATCTTTTCACCCGATTCATACCCTAAGACCCCTATGCCCACCCTGGCCCTCTATCTCTCTATGTCCTTTGCGCAGATTGTCTTGACCTTCTTCACTGTACCATTTCATTGCCATAATTGTACCCATCTTTCTTTCTGTTTGTACCATTTTTTCTCTCTGTTGTACCATTTTTTTTTCTCTGCCACCTAATTTTCTCTGACTGTAACATTGTACCATTTTTGCTGATTGTCCAGCCCTTCTTCGTTGTAAACCGCCTCGAACTACTATGGCTTTGGCGGTATATAAGAAATAAAATTATTATTATTATTATCTATAGGCATCAGAAAAAAAAAGAAATGAGTTAAGTTCTTTCTTAAATTGAATTAAAGATTTTTGAAGTCTTAGATGAGTTGGTATAAGATTCCGAGGTTCAAGTCCTTATACTGAAAAAACAAAACAACTGGTATCAGATCTGATTTAACAGAACTAGGGAACAACAAGACAGTTTTGGCCAATGGATCTAAGAGATCGCGATGGATAATGAGTCAAAAACCTGTTTAAATATAAAAGTGTTTCTGCGAGTCCTCGCCATAGCCCAGGAAATTCAGCATGCAGAAGCTGACCAAGCTGTGTATGCAGAGATGGCGCCAGCACTGCAGGCAAGGTTGAGTGTTGAGACCCCCCCCCCCTAGAGAGGTACACCTCAGGAACAACACCGACTTACAGGATGGTGAGCCGGTCTCCATGTGATGCCAGTGGCGTTCGACTGGGGAAGATGATGCAAAAGGCTCCGAAGTAATCCTGGGAGGGTGCACTTGAAGCTGCGCTTCTCACATGGTTCCCCTGGTGGAGGAATCGCCAGTGAGGGGAACAACTGGGATGAGGTGGTGGCCAACAGCATGACTGCTGCAAAGAGTGCCTACTTAAGCCGCCAAGGCTGTGATGTAGGTCCTAGCCGTGTTTATTAAAGCTCACAAGGCTGCACTCGTGCCTCTTTCCTCCTACCCTGGACCCAAGAAGTCGGGCCAGTTTGCAAGTCGCTTCTCTTTCTGCAATAGAAGAGAGAACAGTTAGTACATGTGATGGTTTTTCGGGCTTCTTTGTTTTGCCGGAACAGAAGGAATTGGAGCTCTTACAAGCCGAGGGTGTGATATGGGAGAGCTGAAGCACGGACACTGCAGGCGTGCTGCAATGTTTGTAAAGACATATTCTACTCTTTGCTTGCAACATCTGCACTAGGGTGCTGCCGGAGACGTCACCCACATGTGAGAATAACCATTGCCTGTTTGTTGCTATGTTAATCGGGTTTTCTATCTATTCCAACTCAGTTCAAGGTCAGATTACATTACAAGAAATTGGGTTAGTACCCAGGAAGTTACAATGTATAAATTGACGGGGACATTCAGAGTGGTGAGGACACAGAAGGATTGTGAAGACCTACAACGAGACATAAACACACTCGAGGAATAGGCCGCGAAATGGCAAATGAGGTTCAATGTGGATAAGTGCAAGGTGATGTATGTCAGTAACAAAAATCATATGCACGAATACAGGATGTCCGGTGCTATACTCGGAGAGAGTCCCCAGGAAAGAGACTTGGGAGTACTTGTAGACAAATCAATGAAACCGTCCAAGCAATGCGTGGTGGCAGCAGCGAAGAGGGCAAACAGAATGCTAGGAATGATTAAGAAGGAGATCACAAACAGATCTGAGAAGGTTATCACGCCGCTGTACCGGGCCATGGTACGCCCCCACCTGGAATACTGTGTCCAACACTGGTCGCCGTACATGAAAAAGGACATAGTACTACTCGAAAGGGTCCAGAGAAGAGCAATAAAAGTGGTTATGAGGCTGGAGGAGTTGCCGTACAATGAGAGGCTAGAGAAACTGGGCCTCTTCTCCCTTGAAAAGAGGAGACTGACAGGGGACATGATCGAAACATTCAAGATATTGAAGGGAATTGACTTACTAGAGAAAGAGAGATTGTTCACCCTCTCCAAGGTGAAGAGAATGAGAGGGCACTCTCTAAAGTTAAAAGGGGATAGATTCCGTACAAACGTAAGGAAGTTCTTCACCCAGAGAGTGGTAGAAATCTGGAACGCTCTTCCGGAGTCTGTTATAGGGGAAAACACCCTTCAGGGATTCAAGAAAAGGTTGGATAAGTTCCTCCTGGACCAGAACATACGCATGTAAGGTTAGACTCATATAGGGCACTGGTCTTTGACCTAAGAGCCACCACATGAGCGGACTGCTGTGCATGATGCAAATCTTATGTTCTTATGATTGGTAGATCAGTTTAAGTATAAATATAGTTAGGTCATAGTTTCAACCATATAGTTACAAGTAGGTCGTTGTATGTTCTTATGTTGGTTCTTTGAGTTCCATCAGGGCTGCCCAAATTCCGGTCCTCGAGATCTACAGGCAGGCCAGGTTTTCAGGATATCCACAATGAACATGCATGAGAGAGATTTGCATACCCAGAAGGCAGTGCAGGCAAATCTCTCTCATGCATATTCATTGCGGATATCCAGAAAACCTGGCCTGCCTGTAGATCTCGAGGACTGGAATTGGAAACCCTGCATTAGACGGTTTTGGAATGTGCTTTTACAGCTGCTGTTTCAGTCGCTTTAGGGTTGGCTACTTGTCCTGAGATAACTTGATTCTGCTTTGCAAACTGCAGAGCAAGAAGTAGCGTGACTCTCCCACGGTCACATGCAGAGTATCATGGCTGGAAATAGCATCTGGGTGTCAGCCTGCAGGGAATAGAGCCCAGTGTTCCTGATAATGACTTCCACTCCCCTACCCTAATATTTCTCAACCTCTCCACCTGCAGGGTCAGGACTTACCTGTGCTTAATGATAAAGCAGTGCTAGGTGCAAAAGGCAGAAAAAAACCAATATTTTTATGTAGCTGAATTATAGAAAATTGCCATTTCTAGTAGGGCCATCTGCTTAAAAACTGGAAGGATAGGATGTCATATGTGACCTTTTAATTTTTCATGGTACCAAATTGCTGGGCTCTAATTCTCTCCTACTATTCCAGTTACACCACATTTCTTCACTCAGTATTTATTTATGAATCCTAGAAGGTGTGTGTCTAATTCAATGTATTTATTTATTTATTCAGTTTTCTATACCGCTCTCCCAGAGGAGCTCAGAATGGCTTACATAGATTTTATTCAGGTTCTCAAGCATTTTTCCCTGTCTGTCCTGGTGGGCTCACAATCTAACTAATGCACCGGGGGCAACAGGGGGGAGTAGGTGACTTGCCCAGGGTCACAATGAGCAGGGTAGGTTTGAACCCACAACCTCAGGGTGTTGAGGCTGTAGCTTGAACCACTGCACCACTCTAGAAATCAAAATGTAGCAAAAGTGAGTCAAGAATAGGACAATCAAGACATTGTGACATCACTGATGAGGTTGGCTCTTATTGGTGGAATGAGGCATTATGATGTCACAATATCAGCTTTGGTTATCAGAGGCTGAAAGTCTTCACACTATTTATTTGATTTTCTATACTGTTCTTCCAGGGGAGCTCAGAATGGTTTACATTAATTTATTCAGGTACTCAAGCATTTTTCCCTGTCTGTCCTGCTGGGCTCACAATCTAACTAATGCACCGGGGGCAACAGGGGGGAGTAGGTGACTTGCCCAGGGTCACAATGAGCAGGGTAGGTTTGAACCCACAACCTCAGGGTGTTGACGTTGTAGCTTTAACCACTGCACCACTCTAGAAATCAAAATGTAGCAAAAGTGAGTCAAGAATAGGACAATCAAGACATTGTGACATCACTGATGAGGTTGGCTCTTATTGGTGGAATGAGGCATTATGATGTCACAATATCAGCTTTGGTTATCAGAGGCTGAAAGTCTTCACACTATTTATTTGATTTTCTATACTGTTCTTCCAGGGGAGCTCAGAATTAATTTATTCAGGTACTCAAGCATTTTTCCCTGTCTGTCCTGCTGGGCTCACAATCTATCTAATGTACCTGGGGCAATGGGGGGATTAAGTGACTTGCCCAGGGTCACAAGGAGCAGTGTGGGTTTGAACCCACAACCTCAGGGTGCTGAGGCTGTAGCTTTAAAGCACAGTTACTTATCGTAACAGGTGTTATCCAGGGACAGCAGGCAGCTATTCTCAACATATGGGTGATGTCATCCACAGAGCCTGGATGCGGACAGCTTCACTCGCAGACCTGCTTGAAGAACTTTAGAGAGTTTGCGACTGTCACACCGATTGAGGGGTACGGATAGAAGTAGAGATAGGTTATAGGTAGAGTCAGGGACCACTTGACAGGTCATGGACCTGATGGGCCGCCGTGGGTGCGGACTGCTGGGCGAGATGGACCTCTGGTCTGACCCAGTGGAGGCAACTTCTTATGTTCTTTCCCGCCCATTGCAGGGCACGCATCTCCTCAGTTCAGATGGCTAGCATAGAAGCCAACCAGGAGAGGTGGGTGGGTCGTGAGAATAGCTGCCTGCTGTCCCTGGATGACACCTGTTATGGTAAGTAACTGTGCTTTATCCCAGGACAAGCAGGCAGCCTATTCTCAACATGTGGGTGACCTCCAAGCTAACCAGAATGGGATGGTGGGAGTGTTTGCAATTCAGGAGAATAAATTTTGTAATACTGCCTGGCCAAAATGGTCATCCTGTCTGGAAAAAAACATCCAGACAATAATGAGAGGTGAAGGTATGAATCGAGGACCAAGTGACAGCTTTACAAGATTTCCTCAATAGGAGTAGATCTAAGGAAAGCTACTGATGCCTCCGTGGCTCTGACTTTACGGGCTGTGACTCGACTCTGTAGATGCAGTCTAGCCTGAACATAGCAGAAAGAGATGCAAGCAGTTTAGCAGTTGGAGATGGTGTGCTTGGAAAATCGTATGTCCCAACTTGTTTGGATCAAAGGAGACAAAAAGTTGAGGAACAGATCTGTGTGGCTTAGTCCTTTGCAAGTAAAAAGCCAAAGCACACTTACAGTCCAGAGTATGAAGAGCTGTTTCTCCAGGATGAGAATGAGGCTTTGGAAAAAAAAACACTGAAGTACAATGGATTGATTGAGATGAAATTCTGAAACCACTTTAGGTAAGCATTTAGGATGAGTACAGAGGATCAACTTGTCATGATGGAATACTGTGAAAGGTGGGTCTGCAACTAAAGCTTGTAGCTCGCTGACCCTGTGAGCAGATGTGAGAGCAATGAGAAAAATCACTTTCCAAGTAAGATATTTGAGATGAGCTGAAGCCATTGGTTCAAAGGGAGGCTTCATCAATTGAGCAAGAACAACATTGAGATCGCAAACCACTGGAGACGGTTTGAGAGGTGGTTTGAAATTGAAAAGTCCTTTCATAAATGTGGAAACCACAGGATGAGCAGAAAGGGGTTTCCCTACAATAGGCTGATGAAAAGCAGCAATTGCACTGAGATGGACTTGAATGGATTTGAGGCCTGATTGAGACAAATGGAATAGGTAATCCAAAACTGAAGACAAGGAGGTAGATTGAGGCTCCTTGTGATGAATGGTGCACCAAGCAGAAAATCTAGTCCATTTCTGATTGTAGCATTGTCTAGTGCAGGGGTCTCCAAAGTCCCTCCTCGATGGTCAAATCCAGTCAGGTTTTCGGGATTTCCCCAATGAATATGCATTGAAAGCAGTACATGCACATAGATCTCATGCATATTCATTGGGAAAATCCCGAAAACCTGACTGGATTTGGCCCTCAAGGAGGGACTTTGGAGACCCCTGGTCTAGTGGTAGGCTTCCTAGAAGCTTCTAAAACAGAGGTAGGCAATTCCAGTCCTCAAGAGCCGGAGCCAGGTCAGGTTTTCAGGATATCCACAATAAATATGCGTGAGATAGATTTGCATCTCAAGGAGACAGTGCATGCAAATCCATCTCATACATATTCATTGTGGATATCCTGAAAACTTAACCTGGCTCAGGCTCTCGAGGACTGGAATTGCCTACCCCTGCTCTAAAATGTCCTGTACAGATTGAAAAAACTGTAGAGTGGCAGTTAGGTTGAGAGGTACCAAGCTGTCAGGTGTAGAGACTGCAGGTTGGGATGAAGTAGAGACCCCTGACTGTGTAAGCAGAGAGGGAGAAACTGGTAGAAGTAGTGGCTCCTTGCTGCTGAGTTGAAGTAGAAGGGAGAACCAAGGTTGCCTGGGCCACTGAGGAGCTATCAGAATCAAGGTGGCATGTTCCTGTTTGAGTTTAACAAGTGTCTTGAGAATGAGAGGGAATGGAGGGAATGCATAGAGAAATCGATTCATCCATTCCAGGAGAAAAGCATCTGCCTCCAGTCGGTGAGGGGAGTATATCCTGGAGCAGAACTGAGGTAGTTTGTTGATGTGGGAGAGATGCAAAGAGATCTATCTGAGGAGTTCCCCACTGAGAAAAAATGTGATGAAGAGGCGAGGAACTGAGTGTCCATTCTTGAGGTTGTAGAAGGCGAATCAATTTATCTGCCAGACAATTTTTCTCTCCTTGAATGTAGACAGCTTTCAGGAAGGTGTTGTGAAGGATTGCCCAATTCCAAACCTTCAGAGCTTCCTGGCAAAGAGGGAGAGATCCTGTTCCTCCCTGCTTGTTGACATAGTACATGGTGACTTGGTTGTCTGTCCGAATGAGGCCAGATTTTTTTGGACACTTCATGGGAGGTTTTTCTTAAGCAGGTGGATTAGGCAAAGGGGACAATCAGGTGACATAGGCAGCTGAATACTGGTCGGGCACCACCCAGAGGTGTTGGCTGTGGTGGTAAGTTTTTAAAAGTTGCTTTGTTCTGCCCTACTCTTTAGTAGGTGTGTTATGTAACCCGTACTTGCTGTCTTTCTCTACCACATTGAAGATTTTCACAGCTGTTTAGAATCCTCTCTTGCACTGCACGATAGAGTTTGCAGTTTCAAAAACTGCAGGATTGAAGGCCATCGAAAGCTGGCATCTTTCTTCCTAGACTTTTTTTCTATATTGGTTCAGGTGCAAGATGCTGGAATACAGTATCACAGCTGGCAGTTTTTGCCAGGTACTTTTGTGGTTTTGCCAGGTACTAGTGACTTGAATTGGCCACCGTGAAGACAGGCTACTAAGCTAGATGGACCATTGGTCCGACCCAATAAGGCTATTCTTATGTTCAGTTCCAATGTTTCAAGTTTATTAATATTTTGATATACCGACCATCACAAGTCGGTTTACAACAATATGAGATACAAATTATTAAAAAAGTTGTATATATAGACTTGATTACGATGGGTATGAGACAAAAGGGGAAAAAAGGGAAGGGAAGGTTTTTAAATTACATTGTATAAATAAAAATAAAATGAGGGGAGGAGGGGAGGATAAAACGAGAGGAAAAAAAGGGGTATCACTTCCTGGAAGCGTTTGTGTTGTCCCGTTTTTATTTGGGACCTCAGTTGGAATTTTGTTAAGCATCTTTAAAGAGAAATGTCTTAAGGAGTGTTTTAAACTTGTTTAAGGAATTTTCAGAGCGAAGATTCGATGGCATTGCATTCCAAAGAAAGGGCGTGACAACTGAGAAACTAGTGTTTCTGGTATAGTATAAATCTTTGATTGGAGGGACTGTTAGTAAGGTCTGGTTAGTGGACCTGAGGACCCTGGAAGGGGTTTGTGGGATGAGATATTTATCAAGGAAGGCAGACTGATGAGAAGTCTTGATCTTAAAGGCCAAGAGAAAAATTTTATAAGGGATCAAGAGCTGACCCGGGAAACTACAGAACGGTGAGTCTGACCTCGGTTCCGGGGAAAATGGTGGAAGCACTGATAAAAGAAAATATCGATGAACATCTTGAAAGAAACGAACTTCTGATAACCAGCCAACATGGTTTCTGCAGGGGGAGATCGTGCCTGACTAACTTATTGCACTTCTTCTGTAGGGATATTTCCGTATTCACACCTGAAGGTTAGGCCTCTATGATGTCATCAAGCCTGAACCATTGTTTCAAGAATCTCTCTGCAAGCAACTTTCCAGCATGAATTCCAGCTTTGCTGTTTCTGCCTGATGCATTATGGGGATGTACCCGAATGTTGCTATTCAAGGGCATTCATCTGTGCTTTAATAATGGGACAGTGTGAATCTTGAAGAAATTATTTTGTTCTTATCTATCTAACGGCCCTGGGTCTTCCAGCATATATGATACTTTATACAGAAAGGCTATTCATCAAGTTCTGTTTCTGGATTGGTCCGAGGAAGTCATCTGATGAGATTCAAGAAAGAAAGGTGCTAATTAATTAATAGTTAGTTAGTCTGTGATAAGGTCCGGGGAAGCTCAGATCTGCTCACAGATGTTCTAATTGTAAACTTTTTCTTTCAATAATTAGACCTGTAAGTTACCTCGTGTGATTCTCTGCCTAAGAGATAGAAATTCGGACATTTAAAAACTGTTCTGAACTTAGCACAGATAAACGGAACTTATTGCTGATGATTTATAGCCTCATCAAGGATTTTCAACACGTGTAACTTTTACAACGGTATTCCTGACGTCTTCCAGCTGACACGAAGTTTTCTTCCACCTAATTGTGCCGGAGAGGCTAATTAAGGGTGAGCATACGGAAATTACTTTTATTAGCTTGGGAATTAGATAGGAATCTATTAATAAAGGTAAAGGGTTGAAAAGTTACCTGGGTGA
The DNA here is from genome assembly GCF_902459505.1 of Geotrypetes seraphini. Lineage (NCBI taxonomy): Eukaryota > Metazoa > Chordata > Amphibia > Gymnophiona > Dermophiidae > Geotrypetes > Geotrypetes seraphini. The sequence continues at coordinate 307,928,603 of NC_047087.1, forward strand.
TAATATAATCATTTGTTAATCAGGGATTATTATTATAAGGAATAGTGTGTGTTTAACAAGAAGTTTTACTTAATTGTCTAACCATTAGATTGTGATAATCATGTACTGAGTTTCATTTGTGTAATTAGATATTTTGAACAATATTTAGATTCTGCAGCTGGCTTGTGAATTATATTTTTCTATTTTCATAATAAAGATATTTCTCATTAGCCTGGGTTTTGTGTCGTATAATTAGACCATGATATTTGGACTTGAATAAGAGGTTATGGTTTTCTCTAGACCACTTAACAGAGATATAACGTGTTTATATTACTGCTAAGTGAACCATAAATCCTTCTACACTTCGAGGGAATTAACAAACAGATAGACAGAGAAGACCCCATAGACATCATATACCTAGATTTCCAGACAGCCTTTGACAAGGTGCCTCATGAACGTCTACTCCGGAAACTGAAGAACCATGGGGTGGACGGAGACGTACATAGATGGATCAGAAACTGGTTAGCGGGTAGGAAACAGAGGGTAGGGGTGAAGGGCCACTACTCGGACTGGAGGAAGGCCACGAGTGGTGTTCCATAGGGCTCGGTGCTCAGGCCGCTGCTATTTAATATATTCATAAATGATCTAGAAACAGGGATGAAGTGTGAGATAATAAAATTTGCGGACGATACCAAACTATTTAGTGGAGCTCGGACAAAGGAGGACTACGAAGAATTGCAAAGGGACTTGAACAAACTAGGGGAATGGGCAACGAGATGGCAGATGAAGTTCAACGTTGAGAAATGTAAAGTATTACATATGGGAAGCAGAAACTCGAGGTACAGCTATACAATGGGAGGGATATTATTGAATGAGAGTACCTAAGAAAGGGACTTGGGGGTAATGGTGGACATGACAATGAAGCCGACGGCACAGTGCACAGCGGCCGCTAAGAAGGCACACAGAATGCTAGGCATAATCAAGAAGGGTATTACAACCAGAACGAAAGAAGTTATCCTGCCATTGCATCAGGCGATGGTGCGTCCAAATCCGGAGTACTGCGTCCAATATTGGTCGCCGTACCTTAAGAAGGACATGGCGTTACTCAAGAGGGTTCAGAGGAGAGCGACATGTCTGATAAAGGGGATGGAAAACCTTTCATACGCTGAGAGATTGGAGAAACTGGGTCTCTTTTCCCTGGAAAAGAGGAGACTTAGAGGGGATATGATAGAGACTTACAAGATCATGAAGGGCATAGAGAGAGTAGAGAGGGACAGATTCTTCAAACTTTCGAAAAATAAAAGAACAAGAAGGCATTCGGAAAAGTTGAAAGGGGATGGATTCAAAACGAATGCTAGGAAGTTCTTTACCCAACATGTGGTGGACACCTGGAATGGGTGTAATAGGGCAGAGTATGGTACTGGGGTTCAAGAAAGGATTGGACAATTTCCTGCTGGAAAAGGGGATAGAGGGGTATAGATAGAGCATTACTGCACAGGTCCTGGACCTGTTGGGCTGCCATGTGAGCGGACTGCTGGGCACGATGGACCTCAGGTCTGACCCAGCGGAGGCATTGCTTATGTTCTTATGTTCTATGAGAGACTGGTAACCAGTGAGATTCTTGGAGTAGGGGGGTGACATGGTCCTATTTTTTAGCTTTATGAATGAGTTTAACCGCTGTATTTTGAATTAGTTGTATTCGGCGAGTTTCTTTTTGGAGACATTTTGGGCCAGTTATGGCTTTCAACTTCCATTACTAATACAATGTGGCATTTGTAGTCCCCGATGTTAGATACCGAAATCAGTGTCGCTGGTCCCAAAATGCATCTTGATAGGGTTGTCAGAAATACAGGTGCAGCAAGATCTGAGGATTGCCACTCTGTAAAATTCTACCGGACAATATTTAGCACTAGTTAACCAGCCAGAAATGGCGCTTGCCCGGTTAAATAGCACTTAGCCAGTTAAATGCGGATATTCAGCGTGAGATAACTGGTTTATCTCACGCCGAATATTCACAGTTACTTGAACTGTTTGTGTGATTAGACTGAATATTTTAATGTATAGCGCTCTGTAGGTCTAGCAGTGCTCTTGAAATGTTAGCTAGTAGTAGTAAAGATTAACTAGCTATGGGGTCCTGTTACTAAGGCGTGCTAATCGATTTAGCACGCGCTAAAGATTATAATATAGAATATAATGGGCGCCTTAGATTATAATATAGAATATAAAGATTATAATATTGAATATAATGGGTGTCTTAGAATTTAGCGCATGCACTAATTTTAACATGCCTTAGTAAAAAGACCCCTATATTTTCAGTACCAAATTGGAGCACGTAAATAGCAGTCCTACCTTTGGCTGCTATAAACTTAACCAATCAGCACAGAATATTGACTTAGCTTTTTATTATTTTAGCTTTTTATTATTTTAGCAGCCAAAATCTCCCCTTGATATTCAATGCCAGTCAATGGAAGAAGCCTTGCATTGAATATCCATGGTCAACGCTGACCAAGGGAGTTATCCGGGCTGCCTTCTGGTGGCTGAATATCAGACCTTTGGGGCTAGATTCACAAACATTTTTTTCCGGGGGTGATCCGTGGCCGATTACAGCAGGCCCGACGAATTCACAACACGAAGAAATTCAAATTAGGGTGATCAGAGGAACGCCCCCCCCTCCAACCGCATGGATCGCGAGTGTGCGATCCTGACGCATTCGCAGACCATCTGCTTTCCCTGCAGATGGTCTGCGCATGCGTTTTGTGTCTGGGGGGTTTTAATTGCTGGCTATTTTTTTTTTTCTTCATGCGCGACGACTCTCCTGCTCTCCCCTTCCAAGCCCTGCTCTTGCCGCCCAGACTCTCCTGCTCTCTGCCGCCTTCCCTGCAGTGCGAGTCTGCGGGTTTAAAGCGGGGCTGCACTGTGGCGTGCAGCCCCGCTTTAAACCCACGGGCTCGCACTGCAGGGAAGGCAGATCTCCCCAGCTCACACACCCTTTGGCCCAAACTTTAATTCCATGCAGCTCCTCCAAAAAGTCATATTTTTTTCAGGAGCTTGGGGGGGTGTACTTAAAATTCCTTGACAAATCATTTTTAGAGGACGTGTGCACATAAGTGGTTGGGGGGGATGTTATTCCTTTTTACCTGCTCCGGGAGAAAAAGAGGGGGGCTAACTCTGCTTGTCTTTTCCCTTTTTTCTGCACTGGGTCGGCTCGCCGTGTGGGTTACACGGACCTTGCATATTCTACAAGGCTTTTCAGTTCCACCTTGAAGGCAGACCAAGAATTTTTTGTCCCGGGGGCAGAGTGCAGGGCAGCAATGGAGCAGGAGAGTCGGCAGAGACGTGTGCGACTGTTCCCCAGCAGTCGCTTCTATTTTTGATTGGCCGGCCCAATTGGGGTCCCAAATTTCTTTGGTGAATCGTGTCTCTGCCTACTTTGCATGCGTTTCCCCTCATGTGCATGCGCGGATTTGAAGCGGATCGCAGGAGAGGTTTGTGAATCGGACCGGAGGGAAATCTGCTCGCTAAGGGGTCACAAACCGATCGGTGCTTACTGAATCTAGCCCTTAGAGTCTCTGCTCTTTATGTGAGTCCTGTGCCTAAAGTGATTGGATAGAGCGGTGGTTCCCAAACCTGTCCTGGGGGACCCCCCAGCCAGTCAGGTTTTCAAGATATCCCTAATGAATATGCATGAGAGAGATTTGCGTACCTGTCACTTCCATTATATGCAAATCTCTCTCATGCGTATTCATTAGGGATATCTTGAAAACCTGACTGGCTGGGGGTCCCCCAAGACAGGTTTGGGAACCACTGGTATAGAGGATGAGTTCTGCGTGGGGTTACCAGACGTTTGGATTTCCACGGACAGTTCCTCCTTTTGAGGACCGGTTCGGGGGTCCGGACGGCTTTTCAAAACCCGGCACTTTGTCTGAGTTTTGAAAAGCTTTCCTTCATAGTAACATAACATCGTAGATGACGGCAGATAAAGACCCGAATGGTCCATTCAGTTTGCCCAACCTGATTCAATTTAATTTTTTTTTTCTTAGCTATTTCTGGGCAAGAATGCAAAGCTCTACCCGCTACTGTGCTTGGATTCCAACTGCCGAAATCTCCATCAAAACCTACTCCAGCCCATCTACACCCTCCCAGCCACTGAAGCCCTCCCCAGCCCATCCCCCACCAAACGGCCATATACAGACAAAGACGGTGCAAGTCTGCCCAGTAACTGGCCTTAGTTCAATATTTAATATTATTTTTTGATTCTAGATCCTCTGTGTTCATCCCACGCTTCTTTGAACTCAGAGGGTATCCGCGCATGAACAGATATGATGCAAAGACGTCACGTACATGCATGTGACATCATTGCGTTGCATCTGCGCATGCACGGATGTCCTGCACGACGAAAGAAGGCAGTGGGGGGGGGGGGGGGCGGCTGGGACGGGATTGGGGGGGGGGCTTGGGCTGGGCTTGGGGGCTTGACAGGGTGGAACCGGATCATGACGGGGTGGGGATGGGCGGACCTGGGGGCGGGTCTAGAGTCCAGATTTTCTAAAGGGAAAATCTGGTAACCCTAGTTTTGCATGTCCTTCGTGGGACAGAGGGTGTATTCTTGTAGGATTTGGAGGTAATTATTTAAGATCTTGTGTGTTGAGGCTGTAGGTTCTTTTTCTTCGAGTTATAGGGCTAGATTCACTAAGGCCAAGGATTGGATCTGATCTGTGGCCGGGGGGGGGGGGGGGGCTGATTCACGAACTGCCGTCATGCAAATGAGGGCAATCGGAATCACGCCCCCAACCGACCCCACAGGTCGCTCTCCAGCGATCCCAACGCATGCGCAGACCATCTTCTTTGCCTGTAGATGGTCTGCGCATGCGCTGGCCCTCCGTTCCCGGCAGAGCTGGAAACGTCTGACCCGGACTCCTGCTCGGTTAAGACATAGAAGACCGTTTGTTCCCACACCCCACACCCTCTCCCCTCCCTTTTCACCCTCCTCTTCCCCATTCCGGGTCTGCAACAACGGGATCTCCAGCTGAACCAACTCATTCCGAAGATCGCAGGTTCAAATAAAAATAACTCTAGCAAACTAAGAAAACCAGGCATAAAAATAAGACACGACCGCTTCTTCTGGCTCTTATTACTTTTTTACTTTACTTCATGAGCCCGTGCTTTTAACCCGCAGGTTAAAACCACAGGCTTGCACTGCGGGGAAGGGCAGGAGAGTCAGGGCAGAAAGCAGGGTGGTAAGAGAGGAGAGCAGGGCAGCAGAAGACAGGGCAGTCAGAAAGGAGTTGGGCGACTGGTCCTCAGCAATCGCTTATTTTATGATTGGCCAGCCCAGTCGGTGTCCCTCATTTTTTTATTATTTTTTTTGTGAATTGCTACCTGCCTATATTTGCATGCCGTTCCCCCTCATTTGCATGTGCAAATTGGATCGGAGGTCCATCGGCACCAAGGTTAGTGAATCGGGTCGGGGAACAATCAGGTCGCAAAGTGGTCACCAAAGATGTTGGGACACTTTAGTGCAGGGGTAGGGAACTCCGGTCCTCGAGAGCAGTCGGGTTTTCAGGATTTCCCCAATGAATATGCATGAGATCTATTTGCATGCACTGCTTTCAATGCATATTCATTGGGGAAATCCTGAAAACCTGACTGGAATACGGCTCTCGAGGACAGGAGTTCCCTACCCCTGCTCTAGGCAAAGTCATTGCCCCAGGTATATTAGATAGAAATCAGGGGTAGGGATCTCTGGTCCTCGAGATCCGTATTCCAGTCAGGTTTTCAGGATTTCACCAATGAATATGCATTGAAAGCAGTGCATGCAAATAGATCTCATGCAGATTCATTGGGGAAATCCTGAAAACCCGACTGGAATACGGCTCTCGAGGACCGGAGTTCCCTACCCCTGCTCCAGTGAACCTCTGGGTCTTCCTCTCTATGGATCATTAGCCCATCCACCAGTAATGCTTTACTAGGCTTTCCCATATCAATTGCAGCTATTCCAGAGACAGGCATATAATCTTATATTCAGATTTTTTGGGGGGTGGGAGAGGGTTAGTGAGGAGGGGAGGGAGTGTGTGTGTGTGGTGGGGGGGGGTCATACCTTAATGTATCCAGTGGTCATCTGGTGAGTTTGGGTAACTTTGTGGCACTTAGACTCTTCTAAAACAGGTCTAGCTCCGAGAATATCTCAGTTCCATCCAGGACGTCTTAGAAAAGGGTTAATTATCACCACAAGACATCCAAGTTAAGCCTGTCCAAAGCCTGCCCATAACATGCCTCCCAACACCCCCCTTAGAACTCTGGATGCCCCCTAGGTGTCCAGGAAAACAGTTTAGGTAATAGTCACTTGGACGTCCCAGCAATTAGAATGTCCAAGCGTCGACTTAGATGTTTTTAGGCGTTTGGATGTTTTAGTGTTCTGATTATGACCCCCCCTTAGCATTCAGAACAGGAATGTTTGAGATTTAAATATTTCTAAGGATTTTTTTGTCTTTGGAAAGGAGAAGCGATTTTCTCCACTTTGTTATCTCTTCAAAAGACATACTTCTGTAGAATATTTTTGAATTTTATATAGTGAAAGTCCAGTGGCACTGGAGCAGTGGAAGCTGTTAACCCTTTTGAGTCCGCTCTGTGTTTCAGGTGTGCTTTAATAGGGCACATTGCACAATTCCACACGACCAACCAGAAACCGTAACATATTTACATACCCAAAGATCACCGGCTGCAAATACAAATCCTTTTTGGACAGGTCCTTCCTGTACCAAGCAAGCAAACAGCAGTCCTGGCTGGGAAATTACGTCAACAGAATCAGGCTGACCTACGGAAAGCAATGAAAACCGCACTATTTGACCAATTCATCTCCTAAACTGAAACCTCACCACTTATGAAGTTATATTTTCCCGCTGTCCTTTTATCTATTTCTTATGTAATAAGCTGTACCCCCACTTCTTGCATTCTGTAATCCAGCCACTGTACCCCTACTTCTTGCATTCTGTAATCCAGCCACTGTACCCCCACTTCTTGCATTCTGTAATCCAGCCTTTTTCGATGTGAACCGCCTAGAAGTCTTTCGACTCTGGCGGTATAGAAGAATAAAGTTATTATTATTATTTAGAAACATAGAAACATAGAAATAGACGGCAGATAAGGGCCCACGGCCCATCTAGTCTGCCCACCTTAATGTCCCTCCCCTACCTTTGCCCTGTGAAGAGATCCCATGTGCCGATCCCATTTGGCCTTAAAATCAGGCACGCTGCTGGCCTCAATCACCTGTAGTGGAAGACTATTCCAGTGATCAACCACTCTTTCAGTGAAAAAGAATTTCCTGGTATCACCTCGTAGTTTCCCGCCCCTGATTTTCAACGGATGCCCTCTTGTTGTCGTGGGACCCTTGAAAAAGAAGATATCTTCCTCCGCCTCGATGCGGCCCGTAAGATACTTGAACGTCTCGATCATGTCCCCCCTCTCTCTGCGTTCCTCAAGCGAGTATAGCTGTAATTTGTCAAGCCGTTTTTCGTATGGTAGATCCTTGAGTCCCGAGACCATCCGGGTGGCCATTCTTTGCACCGACTCCAGTCTCAGCACATCCTTGCGATAATGCGGCCTCCAGAATTGCACACAGTATTCCAGGTGGGGCCTCACCATGGATCTATACAATGGCATAATGACTTCCGCCTTACGACTGACGAAACCCCTTCGTATGCAGCCCATGATTTGTCTTGCCTTGGACGAAGCCTGCTCCACTTGATTGGCAGACTTCATGTCCTCACTGACGATTACCCCCAAGTCTCGTTCTGCTACCGTTTTGGCTAGGATCTCGCCATTAAGGGTATAAGACTTGCATGGATTCTGGCTGCCCAGGTGCATAACTTTGCATTTTTTGGCATTGAAGTTGAGTTGCCATGTCCTAGACCATCGCTCCAGTAGGAGTAGGTCGTGCATCATGTTGTCGAGCACTGAATCTTCGTCTGTTGTGCATTTGCCCACTACATTACTCAGTTTGGCGTCATCGGCGAATAATGTTATTTTACCTCGAAGCCCTTCTGCCAAGTCTCTTATAAAGATGTTGAATAGGATTGGGCCCAAGACTGAGCCCTGTGGTACTCCACTAATCACCTCTGTCATTTCGGAGGGGGTGCCGTTCACCACCACCCTTTGGAGCCTACCTCCAAGCCAGCTCCCAACCCATTTCGTCAATGTGTTACCTAATCCTATAGAACTCATCTTGCTCAGTAACCTGCGGTGTAGTACGCTATCGAATGCTTTGCTAAAGTCCAGGTACACGATGTCCAGGGACTCCCCAATATCCAGCTTCCCCGTTACCCAGTCAAAGAAGCTGATCAGGTTGGATTGGCAGGATCTCCCCTTAGTAAATCCATGTTGTCGGGGATCCCGTAGATTCTCTTCATCCAGGATCTTATCTAATTGGTGTTTGATTAGAGTTTCCATTAGTTTGCTCACTATCGATGTTAGACTCACTGGTCTGTAGTTTGCTGTCTCCATCTTTGAGCCTTTCTTGTGGAGTGGAATGACGTTAGCCGTCCTCCAGTCCAACGGGACGCTGCCTGTACTAAGGGAGAGGTTGAAGAGCGCGGACAGTGGCTCCGCCAAGACATCACTCAGCTCCCTAAGCACCCTGGGGTGCAGGTTGTCCGGCCCCATTGCTTTGTTAACCTTGAGCTTTGATAGCTCACCGTAGACACTGCTGGGCGTAAACTCAAAGTTACTAAACGGGTCAACTGAGCCAACCCTTGTCTGTAGCTGAGGGCCGAGCCCTGGCGCTTCTCGGGTGAAGACTGAGCAGAAGTATTCATTTAATAGTTGGGCTTTTTCCGAATCCTTTTCCACATAGTCTCCGTCTGGTTTCCTAAGACGTACAATCCCGCCTGAGTTTTTTCTTCTATCACTGATATACCTGAAGAAGGATTTATCTCCCTTCTGGATGTTCTTTGCTAGAGACTCCTCCATGAGGAATTTAGCCTCCCTGACTGCTGTTTTGATGGCTTTTGATTTGGCCAGGTAGTCTGCTCTAGAGTCCTGCTTCCCTGATTGTTTGTAAGAGATGAATGCTTTTTTCTTCTCCTTGATCAGGTCTGAGATCTCCGCAGTAAACCACTGTGGCTTATTGTTCCTTCGCCGTTTACTTACTGATTTTACATAGCGGTTTGTTGCTTCTTGTATGGTTGCTTTCAAAGTCAACCACATGTCTTCCACGTTATCGGTTTCTTCTTGGCTTTGTAGCGCCTGGTGAACGAAGTCTCCCATTTCTTTGAAATTTGTGTCCTTGAATTTGAGGACTTTGGTTAGTGTAGTAGATTTAGTGAAACCTTTCCTGATATTGAACCATACCATGTTGTGGTCACTGGAGGCCAATGTGTCGCCCACCGAGACCTCTGTGACACTTTCTCCATTGGTAAGTATCAGGTCCAGTATTGCCTGATCCCTTGTCGGTTCCAACACCAGTTGCCTGAGGCTTGCTCCTTTCATAGAGTTTAATAGCCTCCTGCTGCTGCCGGAAGCAGAGGTAAGTGTAACCCAATCCACATCAGGCATGTTGAAGTCACCTAGCAATACTGTGTCCCCACGCATGGTGATATTTTCTATATCTTCGATTATTTCCATATCCAGGTCATCCTGTTGTCTTGGGGGTCTGTAAATTACGCCAAGATACAAGCATTTGTCCTTCCCTCTGGCCAAATTAACCCAAAGGGATTCCCCAGTATACTGGACATCTGAGATTCTCGTGACCTTAATGTCATCTTTAGTATATAATGCTACACCCCCTCCCTTCCTACCCTCTCTGTCCCGGCGAAGCAAGTTGTAACCCGGTATGACCATGTCCCACCCGTGGGAGTCTGTGAGCCAGGTTTCGGATATCGCCACCACATCCAGGTCGGCATTCCTTATTTCTGTTTCCAATTCCAGGATCTTGTTTCCTAAACTGTGTGCGTTGACGTACATAGCCCTCCATGTTATATTTTTGTTATGTCTCAGTGGGGATATTCCTGTTTGAGCTATTTGAACACCTTTAGCATTGTTTGTGTTATTTGTGCTTTCCTGAGGCTCAGAACCACAATGTGTACTCCCCATATACCCAGAACTACAGTGTGTACTCCCCCTAGACCCGGAATTACAATGTGACCCATAAATATGATGTGACCCTACTCCCGACTCAAAAGTGTGTGCACTCACCCCTGACCCAGAATTTCGGTGTCTACTTTCCTCAGCCTCATAAATGTATTGGCATTTTAGTTCGCCTGGTATGTTGTTTGTGCCTGTACCCTCCCCCGACTTACCTAGTTTAAAGCCCTGTGGAGTCTATGGAGATGGAGATGGAGATGGAGATGGAGATGGAGATGGAGATGTAAAGTCACATTGCAATGCTGTTGGAGTAAAAGAAACATGGGCCATCTCAGTTTCAGGCTAGAGAGTTGCGCGGGGACAGAAATCCCACCCGTCCCCGCCAAAGTCCCACCCGTCCCCACCCGTCCCCGCGAGGAATCCCACCCGTCCCCACCCATCCCCGTGAGGAATCCCCTCCGTCCCCGCGAGGAATCCTCTCCGTCCCCGCCCGTCCCTATAAACTTCAGAAATAGTTATTTCATTTAATTATGCTACTGAATTAAAGGCTCTGGTAGAAACCCATTTACAAATAAGCAAAAAGACTTTATTAATTTGAAAATATTAATTGGGAAGAATACATACTTTGTAAACGGGTTTCTACCAGAGCCTCTAATGTTTATAAATTTTTATCAACACAACTAATATACTACTTTATCCTGAAGCAAAAAGAAATAGAATTCTTTTCCTACCTTTGTTGCCTGGTTTCTGCTTTCCTCATGTTCTCATTCAATTCCTTCCATCCACTGTCTCTCTTCCTTCTGCATCTTCCATTTGCTCTGTTACTGTGCCTCTCCCTTTCTTCCCCCTTCCAAATTGGTCTGGCACCCATCTTCTTCTCTCCGCTCCCCCCATAGTCTGGCATCTGTCTTCTTCCCTGCCAGCGTCTTCTCCCTACTCTCTCTTCCTCATTTCCTTTCAGTGTCCTTCTCCCCCCATCTTCCCCATGTCCTTTCAGCGTCCTTCTCCCTCTCTGTCTACCCCATGGCCTTTCAGCGTCCTTCTCCACCCCTTTGTCTTCCCCATGTGCTTTCAGCATCCTTCTCCCCCCTCTGTCTTCCACAAGTGCTTTCAGAGTCCTTCCCCCCCCCCCCCGCCCTTCCCATGGCCTTTCAGCGTCCTTCTCCACCCCTTTGTATTCCCCCATGTGCTTTCAGCGTCCTTCTCCCTCCTCTGTCTTCAAGTGCTTTCAGAGTCCTTCCCCCTCCCTCCTGTCTTCACCATGGCCTTTCAGCGTCCTTCTCCCCCCTCCTTCTCTACCACCCCGGGTGCAGCACAGCCGGCCAGGTCCCCTTACTTTTGTGGCACTTCCCCGACCGACCGACAACAGCCCGGGTCCGACAAACCTCCCTGCCCTTAACCACAAATCTAAATTACCTTCTTACAGTGGGTTCAAACATTTTCCCCTGCCTGTCCTGGTGGGCTTACAATCTATATAATGGACCTGGGGCAGTGGAGGATTAACCCCCTCATTTACTAAGGTGCGCTAATCGAATTAGCACACAATAAACGCTATGCATGCATTAGCATTTAGCGGCCACTAAATCGATTAGCGCACTTTAGTAAAAGAGGGCCTAAGTGACTTGCCCAGGCGGTATACAAGTCCAAATCCCCTCCTTAAAACCAACAAGAAATACTTTTTTTTTTCTCTCCTACATAAATAGTGATGGATGCCTGGAATGTCCTCCTGGCGGCGGTGGAGGAGACAAAAAACAGTTACAGAACTGATGCAACGCCAATATTGAAACAACTGCATTGGCTTCCAGTACAAAATTGGATACAGTATAAGGCTTTAACCTTGATTTCTCAGTGTTTGTGTCATCCAATGCCCTGGCACTTAAAGCAAATAGTTCAACTGCACAAGCAGAGTTTAAGTAAACATGCATCCATGAAGACTAACTAACACCGTATGAAACATTTCAATCCTCTGAAGCAACCCGCTCTACTCTGTTAACACCTCCGGACACGTCCAGAAATCCTCTTCTGTAATCCGCCTTGAACCGCAAGGTAATGGCGGAATACAAATCACTCATGTAATGTAATGTCACCGATGAGGCTGGCTCTTAGGCATTGGTGGAATGAGGCATTATGACATCACAGTGTCAGCTCTGGAATGTTGCTTTGAGGGGGTGCTGAAAAGTTCTCGGCCTAAAAAGAGAATAACGTGGCTATGGTTCAATCAATGATCTGAAACAATGTCAAAAAACATAGAATTTTGTTTCTGCAAATTGGTACTTAACGAATTAAGACAACACTCTTTTCAGCTACAGAGGCAAAATAACGCTCAGAATTTAGGAAGTTGGTGGGTTGGGCTGAGAACTTTTCAGCAGCCCCTGGTATGTAATAAACGTGAGCCAAGTAGAGGACAATCAAGCCATTGTGACATCACTGAAGAGGCTGGTTCTTATTGGTGGGTTGAGGCATTATGACATCACAAGCTCAGCTCTGGAATGTTGCTATGAAGGAGTGCTGAAAAGTTCTCAGTCCAACCAAGAAGAGAAGGACGTGGATATGGTTCAATCAATGATCCGGAACAATGTCAAAACAAAGAATTTTGTTTCTGCAAATTGGTACTTAACGAATTAAGACAACACTCTTTTCAGCTACAGAGGCAAAATAATGCTAAGAATATAGGCAGCAAAACTAGACCACCAGCTCTCTAATCTACTAATCGCGACCCCAGACTACAAAACTTTCGGAAAAGAAATAAAAACCCTGCTATTCAAGAAATCCATGAAGACTAACTAACACCGTATGAAACATTTCAATCCTCTGAAGCAACCCGCTCTACTCTGTTAACACCTCTGGACACGTCCAGAAATCCTCTTCTGTAATCCGCCTTGAACCGCAAGGTAATGGCGGAATAAAAATCACAAATGTAATGTAATCTAAATAAGATTCAATATTTATTTATTTTAAAAATTTATATTCCGCACATCCTACAATTCTATGCAATCCAAAATTATTATAAAAACACAGGTCACAAAATTTAACCATACACTAAGAACATATGAAAAACATAAAACAACATATCATAACATAAAAAAATTGAGGGCACCTTTTACAAAGGTGCGCTGGCGTTTTTAGCACGCGCTAGCCGAAAATCTACCGCCTGCTCAAGAGGAGGCGGTAGCGGCTAGCGCCCGCGGCATTTTAGCGTGCGCTATTCCACGGGTTAAGGCCTGAACGCACCCTTGTAAAAGGAGCCCTAAAAGTCCCAGCAGCATGACAAATTCCCGCTCTCCCCTATCTTAATTGAGAACTAACTCTGAGCAAATCACCTACTGCTATAAGTACGCACAAATAGAGAAGTTTTAAGTTGTTTCCTAAAGCTTAACACAGAAGCCTGTCTTGAGTTCCAACGGAAACATCGTCCTACGATGACTCGAGAGCCTCGCTGCAGACAAGGAAGGCACATCAAGGCAACACTTAGCCTTTGAGCGTAAACTCCGCGCCGGCTGATCATGTCTATTCTCCATAGCTCAACCAATGCTATGGCACAAGTTATGTTCACTTTTGCGCATCTTTTTCTCGGACTGAAAGTGTCAAAACGACAGGTTTTCTTATGGAGGCGTTTTCTTAAAGAGCAAGTGTTTACTGCAACCTGAGCGGACTTTATTGAGAGGTCTTGGATAGTATCTGTTGTCTTAAATTGTGTATGTTTGAATTGTAAGCTGCTTATAGGCCGAGGGTCGTAACCTAACATCGGCGTTAGAGGCAATTAGCATCGGACTGTGCGCATGTTCGGAAGGTGCCAGCACAGGGAACAGCTAGTCCCTCCTAATGCTCAGAAACAGTGCACGAATCAAAACCTGCCCTTACTGCTGGAAATCTAAGTTAGGATACAATTTCCAGGGAATGTGGGTCGAGTTTTGAATGCTTTGCTGGTCAGGGGGATGGGGGTTTCTCTCGTTTTTGTTTGGTGCTGCTCATAAGAACATAAGTATTGCCATACTGGACCAGACCATGGGGAGAAAGTGGCACAGTGGTTAAAGCTACAGCGTCAGCAACCTGGGGTTATGGGTTTAAACCCACGCTGCTCCTTGTGACCCTGGGCAAGTCACTTAATCCCTCCATTGCACAAGATACATTAGATAGATTGTGAGCCCACGGGGACAGACAGGGAAAATGCTTGAGTACCTGAATAAATTCATGTAAACCATTCTGAGTTCCCTTGGAAAACAGTATAGAAAATTAAATAAATAGCCAGAGCTGGTATTGTGACATCATGATGCCTCATTCCACCAATGCCTAAGAGCCAACCTCATCAGTGATGTCACAATGGCTTGATTGTCCTAGACCTGGCTCACTTTTACCACACTTTGATATCTAGAGTGGCACAATGGTTAAAGCTACAGCCTCAGAACCCTGAGGTTGTGGGTTCTTCAAACCCAAGCTGGTCCTTGTGACCCTGGGCAAGTCACTTAATCCCCCCCCAGTGCCCCAAGTACATTAGATAGATTTTGAGCCCACTGGGACAGACAGGGAAAAAATGCTTGAGTACCTGAATAAATTCATGTAAACCATTTTGAGCTTTCCTGGGAGAACAGCATAGAAAATTGAATAAATAAAATAAATCAAGCCCAGTATCCTGTTTCCAATAGTGGCCAACCCAGGTCCCAAGTATCTAGTTAGAACCCAAGCAGCAAAACAGATTTAATGCTGCTTATCCTAGGAATAAGCAGTGGATTTCCCCAGGTCCTCTCAATAATGGCCTATGGACTTCTCTTTCAGGAAATTATCCTAAGCTAACTGATTTCACCACATTCTGTAGCAACAAATTCCAGAGTTTCACTACACGTTGTGTGAAGAAATATTTTCTCTGGGTTTAAAAAAAATCTACTATTAGCTTCATTGCAAGCCCCCTTGTCCTAGTATTTTTCGAAAGAGTAAACAAGCAATTCACATCTACCCTTTCTGATCAAAGATGGTTGAAGCTCTGATCAAGGATAGCATAGTCCAGCACTTGGATGCACACGACCTGATGAAAGCCAGTCAACATGGCTTCAGGAAAGGGAAATCATGTTTAACGAATTTACTTCAATTTTTCGAGACCGTGAACGAACAAATTGATAGTGGAGAACCGGTGGACATAATATACTTAGACTTCCAGAAAGCGTTCGACAAAGTTCCACACAAAAGACTTCTCAGGAAACTACAAAGCCATGGAATAGAGGGGGATATACAAAGATGGATAGGCAAATGGCTGAAGAACAGAAAGCAGAGAGTGGGCATAAATGGGAAGTTCTCCGACTGGGAGAAAGTGACTAGTGGTGTACCCCAGAGCTCGGTACTTGGGCCGATCCTATTTAATATTTATATCAATGACCTGGAAGAAGGAACATCCAGTGAGATCATCAAGTTTGCAGACGACACAAAGCTATGCCGGGCAATCAGATCGCAGGAGGATAGCAAGGAACTACAGAGAGATTTGTGTCAGTTAGAGAAATGGGCGGAGAAATGGCAGATGAAGTTCAATGTGGAGAAATGCAAAGTAACGCATTTAGGCAGTAAGAATAAGGAACACGAGTATAGAATGTCAGGTGCAGCTCTGGGTAAGAGCGAACAAGAAAAGGACCTGGGTGTACTGATAGATAGGACCCTGAAACCGTCGGCAGAATGCGCGGCAGCGGCAAAGAAAGCAAATAGAATGTTAGGCATGATAAAGAAAGGAATCACGAGTAGATCGGAGAAAGTTATAATGCCGCTTTATAGGGCAATGGTCAGACCACACTTGGAATACTGCGTCCAACATTGGTCTCCCAACCTAAAGAAGGATATAAAACTGCTGGAGAGGGTGCAGAGACGAGCAACGAAGCTAATACAAGGTATGGAGAACTTGGAGTACGAGGAACGACTTAAGAGACTGGGATTGTTCTCCCTTGAGAAAAGGAGACTACGAGGGGATATGATCGAGACCTTCAAAATACTGAAAGGAATCGACAAAATAAAGCAGAAAAAATTATTTACATTGTCCAATTTGACACGGACAAGAGGACACGGAATGAAGCTAAGGGGGGACAAGTTCAGGACAAATATCAGGAAATTCTGCTTCATGCAGAGAGTGGTGGACACCTGGAATGCTCTCCCAGAGGAGGTTATTGCGGAATCCACCGTTCTAGGATTTAAAAGCAAACTAGATGCACATCTCTTTATGAGAGGCATAGAGGGATATGGGTGATTAAAATTATGCCAGACGTACACCTGGCTGGGCCTCCGCGTGTGCGGAGCGCCGGACTTGATGGACTGATGGTCTGATCCGGAGATGGCAGTTCTTATGTTCTTATAATGCCTCATTCCACATTGCCTCATAGCCAACCTCATCAGTGATGTTACAATGGAGTAGCAACATTCCAGAATCAAAAGATTCTAGAACCCCAAACAGTATCAAGATTCCAGGCAGAATCTCAAAGAATAGCAAGATTCCAGAACCCAAAGAGTAACAACATTCCAGAGCTGAGATTGTGACACGGACAAGAGGACATGGACTGAAGCTAAGGGGGGACAAGTCCAGGACAAATATCAGGAAGTTCTGCTTCATGCAGAGAGTGGTGGACACCTGGAATGCTCTCCCTGAAGAGGTAATTACGGAATCCACCGTTCTAGGATTTAAGGATAAGTTAGATGTACATCTCCTTATGAGAGGCATAAAGTGACATGGGTAAGGGTAATCTAGATGCACTTCTCCTTATGAGAGGCATAGAGGGATATGGGTGACTAAATTACGCCAGGCGTACACCTGGCATAGCCTCCGCATGTGTGAATCACCGGACTTGATGGACCGAAGGTCTGATCCGGAGATGGCGCTTCTTATTTTCTATTCCACTCAGTATTTTACAGACCTCTGTCGTGTCACCCCTGAACCATCTCCTCTCCAAGCTGAAGAGCCCTAGTCACTTCAGCCGATCCTCATAGGGAAGTCGTCCCAATCCTTTCATCTTTTTCATCGTCCTTCTCTGTACCCTTTCTAATTCCACCATATCTTTTTTGAGATACGGCGACCAGAATTGCACACAGTATTCAAGTTGCAGCCTTAACATAGAGCAATACAAGGGCATTATAACATTTTCATCTTTGTTTTCCATTCCTTTCCTGAGAATTCTTTTCTATTTGCTTTCTTAGCTATCACCACACACAAAGCCGAGGGTTTCAACGTATCCTCAATGATGACCCCTAGATCCTTTTCCTGGGCAGTGAATCCTAAGACAGAACCCAGCATCACGTAGCTATAGTTTGGGTTCCTCTTTCCCACATGCATCACTTTGCACTTGCTCACATTAAACGTCATCTGCCATTTTCACGTCCAGTCTCACAAGGTCCTCCCGCAATTTTTAACAATCCTCTTGCGATTTAACAACTTTGTGTCGTCAGCAAATTTAATTATCTCACTAGTTATTCCTATCTCTAGATCATTGATAAATATATTAAAAAGCAGTGGTCCCAGCACAGACCCCCCACTGTTTACCCTTCTCCATTGAGAATATTGACCATTTAAACTACTCTCTGTTTTCTGTCTTTCAACCGCTTCTTAATCCATGATAGGCCATTACCTCCTATCCCATGACTCTCTAATTTACTCAGAAGTCTTTCATGAGGTACTTTGTCAAACACCTTTTGAAAAGCCAAATGCACAATATCAACCGAGTCACCTTTATCCACATATTCATTCACCCCTTCAAAGAAATGCAATAGATTGGTGAGGCAAGATTTCCCTTCACTAAATCCATGTTGGCTTTCTCTTGTTAATCCATGCTTACATATATGTTCTGTCATTTTGTTCTTTATAATAGTCTCTACCATTTTGCCCGGCACCGACATCAGACTCACCAGTCTATAATTTCTTGGATTACCTCTGGAACCCTTTTTAAAAATTGGTATTACATCAGCCACCTTCCAGTCTTCCGAAACTATGCTAGATTTTAAAGAAAAATGACTATCTTCACCCAGCCCTAGACATGTCTGTGCATGGGAAATGAAGATCTACAAGTACGGGGCACGTTGGAATGTCCATTCTATGAAATGGAGTGTCCAACCCGATAAACACTTCCATCTGGCCCTGGGTGGCTTTGCGGAGGAATATTACAGCAAGGTAAGAGAATGGAGGGTGCAAGAGTAAGAAAAATGTACTAAAATAAATGAAGAGTGAATGGAAAGGTTTCTTTCAAAAGTCAGGGTCCTTTGGTACCATGAAACACTAACCTAAGAGGAGGCTTTCCAAAGCCATCTTATAAGAAAAAAGGTTAGCCTTCATAAATTACAAGACGTCGCAGAAATAGGATGACAGGCAAAAATATGTGGAAAAGCTACGAGAAGTGTGAAAAGCTGTCAGGAAAGCAAAAATGCACATGGAAGAATAGAATGCACATGGAAGAATAGATAGCAGATACGGTACAATTGGGGGACAAAACATTTTTTTAAAAGATATTTGATAGGAAGAAGTGTCAAAATGGCATAGTGGGGCTCAGGGGTGAAGGGGACAAATATGCAGAAACTGATAAGGTTGAATTGCTTAACAATTATTTCCATTCTGTATTTACAGATAAAAGACCAGGGGCAAGACCAGAGGAAAGACCACAAAAAATGAATGCAAATGGAAATGGATGTGTGGTAGACCGGGAGAGATTCTCGGAACACTGTGTTTGTGAGGAGCTAGTTAAATTATAAATAAAGTGATGGGGCCTGATGGGATGGGATACATCCAAGGGCACTCAAGGAACACAGAGAGGTTCTGGTGGCTCCGTTGTCTCATCTTTTCAATGCTTCCTTAGAGTCTGGTGTGGTCCTGGAGAGTTGGAGAAGGACAAAAGTGGTGCCTCTGCACAAGAGTGGAAGCAAGGAGGAAGTTGGGAATTAAAGGCTGGTTAGTCTGACCTCGGTAGTGAGTAAACTAATGGAAACACTTCTTTAAGTGGAGAATAGTGAGCTTTCTTGAATCAAATGGACTGCTGGACCTGAGGCAGCCTGGTTTTGCAAGAGGCAGGTGATTGATTTCTTTGACTGGGTGACCAAACAGTTTGATATGGGAAGGGCGCCAGATGTAGTATACTTGGACTTTAGCAAAGCTTTTGACACAGTACCACATAGGCAGTTGATAAATAACCGAGTGCCTTCGGTATGGGCCCTAAAGTGACGAACAGGATTAAAAGCTTGTTAAATTGAAGGAGACAAAGGGTAGTGGTAAATGGAGTTTGCTTGGAGGAAAAGGATGTCATTAGTGGAGTGCCGCAGGGAGGGATCTGTCTTTGGGATGGCTCTATTTAAAATGTTTGTGAGTGGTATTGTGGAAGGGACTGTCTGGCAAAAAGTTTGTCTTTTTGTAGATGATGCCAAGCTCTGTAATAGGGTAGACACCCCGGAGGGTGTGGATGACATGAGGTGGGATCTGGCGAAGCTTGAAGAATGGTCTGGTAATTGGCAACTAAGATTTAATGCTAAAAAACACAGGGTAGGGTTGCCAGACTTCCCTTTCGGAAAATCTGGACCCCCTTAGCCCCCTAGCCTGAAATGGAGAACAAGTCCGGGGAAATCCGGATGTCTGGTAACCCCAATGCAGGGTCATGCACTTGGGCTGCAAAAAATCCAAGAGAACGGTAGAAGGCAAACTACGTCCGTGTATGGATGTAGAGCAGGACTTGAGGGTGATTGTGTCTGATGGTCTCAGGGTGGCAAAGTGGGTAGAAAAGATGATGGCCAAAGCCAGGACGATGTTTGGGGGCATAAGAAGAGGAATGGCCAGTAGGAAAAGGGAGGTGATAATGTGGTAAGAGCGGATAGCGTAGCTGGTTTTAAGAAAGGTTTGGACAAGTTCCTGGAGGAAAAGTCCATAGTCTGTTATTGAGAAAGACATAGAGGAAGCCACTGCTTGCCCTGGATCGGTAGCATGGAATGTTGCTACTCCTTGGGTTTTGGCCAGGTACTAGTGACCTGGATTGGCCTTGATGGACCATTGGACTGACCCAGTAAGGCTATTCTTATGTTCTTATTTTACTTGCATAAGTCTCTAGTGAGGCCCCATTTGGAATACTGTGTGCAATTGTGGAGACCCCACCTTCAAAAAGATATAAATAGGATGGAGTTGGTCCAGAGGGCTGCTACAATATTGGTTAGTGGTCTTTGTCATAAATTGTATGGGGACAGACTTAGATACCATAATATGTATACTCTGGAAGAAATACGGGAAAAAGGGGATATGGTAGAGACATTTAAATATCTCCATGGCATTAATGTACAGGAGGAGAGGGCATAGGATGAAGTTAAGAGGTGATAGGCTCAAGAGTCATCTAAGGAAATACTTCTTTACAGCAAGGGCGGTAGATGCGTGGAATAGTCTCCCAGTAGAGGTGGTGGAGACGAAGACTGTATCTGAATTCAAGATGGCATGGAACAGGCATATGGGATCTCTTAGAGACAGGAAGAGATAGTGGATGCTGTGGATGGGCCATTTGGCCTTTATCTGCCATCGTGTTTCTATGTTACTAAAGTTCTATGACATCACAATGCAGGTGTAAAGAGCCTTAGCCAATAGGGAGAGGAGATGCAAATGTTAAGAACCTTAGCCAATAGGAAGAGGAGGAGATAGTGGATGCTGTGGATGGGCCATTTGGCCTTTATCTGCCATCGTGTTTCTATGTTACTAAAGTTCTATGACATCACAATGCAGGTGTAAAGAGCCTTAGTCAATAGGGAGAGGAGGAGATAACGGATGCTGCGGATGGGCAGACTGGATGGGCCATTTGGCTTTTATCTGCCCTCATGTTTCTATGTTACTAAAGTTCTATGACATCACATTGCAGGTGTAAAGAGCCTTAGCCAATAGGAAGAGGAGGAGATAGTGGATGCCGTGGATGGGCCATCTGGCCTTTATCTGCCCTCGTGTTTCTATGCCCTCTTCAACGATCCCTGCTCCCCAGTCTGGCTTCGCATGAGCCAGGCGCGTTCCTCCTCCTTACTGAAAAATAACTTCCCAGTGCTCATCACTAATAGCGCGCGTATGATTTGTGCGCTATTAGTGTTGAACATCGAGACGTTATTTTTCAGCGCTGCTCCCCGCGGTATTTTCCTGCGCTGCAGAGAACAGCGCAGGAGTCCTGAGCATCAGTCTATTAGTTCTTTTTTGGCCGGGAGAACAAGAGAGTTTTAAAATAAAATAATAAATAAAAATAAAAAAAGGCAAGGGACAAACACAGAGGATCCTTATATAGGAAGAGGATGGAATCGAAGCCAACAAATGAGGGTTGGTACGTGCGTAGAGCTGTGCCGTGCTAAACACAAAATAATCAAACACAGTGGAGAAGACAAGAGGTATTTTGTTTTTAGATCTTAAGTCTTGTCTTCTTCACTGTGTTTGATTTGCAGCCCTAAACAAAGACACAGAGATAACCTGCATTTTGCATAGGGTACCACGTACGACTTTGGTCACCTTGCCTGGAAGACTCGATGGACCATGCGGGTTTTTATTTGCCGTCTGCTACTCTCTTAATCTGCTACTATAAATCCTGCATGATATCCCCCTTTTACAAAACCATAGTGTGGTTTGCAGCGCCGGCTGCGGCGGTTATAGCTCCGACGTTCATAGAATTCCTACCCGTGTCGAGGCTGTTACCGCTGCGGCCGGCGCTACGGTTTTGTAAAAGGGGGTGGTATATCAGTAAGGCCGATGACAGATTAACCCCCGCTTTTACTAAGGTGCGCTAACCGATTAGCGCGTGCTAATCGCTAACGCGTCCATAGATTAACGTGCACGTGTTAGCATTTAGCGCGTGCTAAATCGATTAGCGCACCTTAGTAAGAGAGGGCCTTAGAGAAGCCAAGTGCAAGCAATGAATGCTATGGTTCCTTCCGGAACAGTTCACTTGGCCCAAACCAATCCAGCTCCTTCGCATCTCAGAATTTTCAGAGCTGAATCTAATCTAATCTAATCTAATCCTTAGGTTTGTATACCGCAACATCTCCACGTTCGTAGAGCTCGAAGCGGTTTACAGTAGGAGAAATAGGAAGGAACTACAACAGAGGGTTAGAGGTAGAAGTGTGAAGAAAATTTAGAGGACTTGGGATGCCAAGATATAAGAGTTTCCTTGATTCCTAAGTTGGAGGGAGACTTACATTTTTTGAGAAAAGCCAGGTTTTCAGATGTTTGCGGAAAACTTGGAGAGAGCTCAAGTTCCGAAGAGGGGAGGTAAGGTTGTTCCAGAGCAAGTTGTGCAAGACATCTCTGCTTTTCTCTCCGGCTATTGAAAAGAGCTGCGGCATTTGTATTCACAGCCTAAGGGCAGCCTGTTTTTAGTTTGGGAAACAGTTCTGCAGTGTTCTCTTTGTCTTTTTACTTTTCCTGAAGCATCCCTGGCAAACAGAGCAAAGTATCTCGCAAACAGAATATTAAAAAGGGACCTCCCCTCCCCCCCAAAAAATGTTGTTCCCAGAAAAATAACATGGCAATGAAAATCCACCCAAAAAGCCGGTGTCCCAAAAAGTGAAACTACTGTGGAAGCATGTGAGCAGATGTTTTTTTTCGATATAACATTTTTGCACGGTACAAAGGTACTTATCTAGTCCACCGAGTTGACAGATACATCTGCACGTTGCTCTTTGTGTACCTTGCAGTTAGTTTTCAAAGGGAAGCTACTTCTTGCATCATTTCCTCTGAACAGACACTGCAGGTCTGAGCATATGATTATGCATGGAAAGGGGAATGGGCAAAGTTTAATGATATATGGGAGAGTTATATTCAAATGGAAACAGAAGCTCTAAGAAAGAATTGAAAGGTATATTATCCTATTCTTATAGATTGGGGATCCAGGTCTCCTGGGAGAAGGGGTGTGGGAGGTAGGGGATGGGATTGTTTTAATAGTAGGATAGATAAGCTGCATTATCTTTATTAGTTTATTAAGATTGTGAATTACATTCAATGATGATTATGTGTTGTAGTGAGATCAATGTATTAAAATTATTAAATAAAGAATTTAAAAAAAGGAAAGGGGGTAGGTTTGAAACAGGGTCAGGCAACCATGGTCTTCAGGTAGGGCTACTATATTTGAAATTGTAAAATCCCGGATGCAAAGCCCCGCCCTGCCTCAAACCCCACCCTTCCTTAAATCCCGCCCCATTCCATCCCTCAGGCCTGCCCCCCAAACGGCCTTGCCTCTTTCCTACCGGGTCTGGAGGGCCTCCGAGCATATGTGCGTATGACATCATCAGCGTATGCTCAGAGGCCCTCCAGGCGTGGTAGGGCTTTCCAAAACTCAGACAAACTGCCAGGTTTGGAAAGTCCGTCTGGGCACCCAGACATGTCCTCTAAAAAGAGGGCATGTCCGGGTTTTCCCGGACATCTGGTAACCCAATCCTTAGGGGCCACAAGCCAGTCGGGTTTTCAAGATTGTCACAATGAATATGCATGAGATCGATTTGCATACAATGGAAGCAGCACATGTAAATCGATCTTATGCATATTCATTGTGGAAATCTTAGAATTTGACTGGGTTGGGGCCTTCAAAGACTGTGGTTACCCACCCCTAAAAAGCCATCTAGATTGAGGCAGTAAGTGCATGCGTAAATATTAGTGTTACTAAACTGAACTAAACCTTAGGTTTGTATACCGCACCATCTCCACAAGCATAGAGCTTGGCACGGTTTACAGGGTTAGGTTGAAAAGGAGCTACAATGAAGGGTTATAGGAAAGGAGCTAGGAAGATAAAGAACCAAAGAGCGGGAGATGTTAGATTTTTGAAAAGAGCCACGTTTTCAGGTGTTTGCGGAAGGATTGGAGGGAACTTGAAACTCTGAGCGGGGATGTGAGGTTATTCCAGAGTTCTGTGGTTCTAAAGGGGAGGGATGTTCCTAGTTTTCCTACGCGGGATTTACCTTTTGTAGAGGGGAATGATAGTTTCAGTTTTTGGGAGGATCTAGTGGAATTAAGGTTAGAGGAGTTCCAGAAGAGTGGGATAACGGGAGGGAGGATGCCATGTAGGATCTTGAAGGCTAAACGGGCACATTTAAAGAGGACTCTGGAGTGAACTGGGAGCCAGTGAAGTTTGAACAGGAGTGGGGAGACGTGGTCGAACTTGCCTTTAGCGAAAATAAGCTTGGCCGCGGCGTTCTGGATTAGCTGACGTCTATGGAGTTTTCCATGTTCTGTCATTTTCACAGATATGTAAATTTATAAGAGCCTAAGAATTGCCATACTGGGATAGACTGAAGGTCTGTCAAGCCCAGCATCCTATTTCCAGCAATGGCCAACCCAGGTCACAAGTACCTGGCAAGATCTCAAGGAGGAAAACAGATTTTATGCTGCTTATCCTGAGACTAAGCAGTGGATTTCCCCAAGCCATCTCAATAATGGCCTCTGGACTTCTCTTTTAGGAAGTTAGCCAACCCTTTTATAAACCCTGCCAAGCTAACTGCTTTCACCAAATTCTCCGGCAACAAATTCCAGAGCTTAATTACACGAGTGAAGAAATATTTTCTCCAGTTTGTTTTAAAGCTACTACTTAGTAGCTTCATCGCATGCCCCCTGGTCCTAATATTTTTGGAAAGAGTAAAGAGCTATTCACTTCCACCCTTTCCACATCTACTCTTTATAATAATAACTTTATTTTTGTATACCACAATACCACAAGCAGTTCAGAGCGGTTTACAGAGGAAAAGACTGTATACAGACAGTGATGTTACAGAAAAGGACATTCAAATTACATTAGCATGCCAAGAGTAAACTAAACCTTAAGTTTGTATAACGCATCATCTCCATAAAGATAGAGCTCGGCATGGTTTACAAGTAAATTCAATAAATGAGGGAAGGACATAATAAAAAATTAGAGGTTATGAAAAAGATAGCTAGTTTTACATTTTAAATAGATAGCTTTACATTTTGGAGAAAAGCCAAGTTTTCAGATGCTTTTGGAATAATTGGAATGAGCCTAGGTTCCACAGCGGAGCAAGGAGGTTATTCTAAAGCTCAATGAATTTGAAGAAAAAGGATTTCCCTAATTTACCTGCATACATGACGCCTTTTAATGAGAAAGAGAAAGAAAGAAAAAAAGAAGAGAGAGAGAAAGAAAAAAAGAAGAGAGAGAGAAAAGAGAGAGAGAGAGGAAGAGAAACTAAACTAAACCATAAGTTTGTATACCGCATCATCTCCATAAAGATAGAGCTCGGCACGGTTTACAGGTAAATTCAATAAATGAGGGAAGGACAAGAAATTAGAGGTTATGAAGAGGATAGCAAGCTTTACATTTTAAATAGATAACTTTACGTTTTGGAGAAAAGCCAGGTTTTCAGATGCTTTCAGAATAATTGGAATGAGCCTAGGTTCCGCAGAGGGGCAGGGAGGTTGTTCCAAAGCTCAGTGAATTTGAAGAAAAGGGATTTCCCTAATTTACCTGCATACATGACGCCTTTTAACGAGGGGAAAGATAGTTTGAGTATGTGGGTGGATCTGGTAGTGTCAGGTCTCGAAGAATTTCAGGATAGTGAGATTAGGGGAGGAAGAATGCCATGTAGGATCTTGAATATTAGGCAGGTACATTTAAATCGAATCCTACAAATCACCGGAAGCCAGTGAAGTTTTGACAGAAGCGAGGAAACATGGTCAAATTTGCTTTTTGCGAAGATCAACCTAGCCGCAGTGTTCTGGATCCGCTGAAGTCTTTGAAGATTTTTCTTGGTTAGACTTAGATAGGTGGAATTACAATAGTCCAGTCTGGAAAGAATGATTGATTGTACAAGGACAGCAAAATGTTGTTGGCGGAAGCAGGATCTCACTTTCCTCAACATGTGAAGACTAAAAAAAACATACAATGAAAGCAGTGCAAGCAAATAGGTCTCATGCATATTCATTGGGAAATCCTGAAAACCCAACTGGATTGCGGCCCTTGAGGAGGGACTTTGACACCCCTGACCTAGGAGCAGAAAGCAAAAGAGAAAGCTGAACCCCCCCTCCCCCACCTCAAAACAATCACAGAGAAAATCCAAAGGATTTATTGCATTTGAGTTGGACTTTTAATAAAATTGTGATCCTGAGTTTGGTCACTCCCATTCCTTTTCAATTTTACCCGGGAGCAGCCATTTTTATTAGCTTAAGGTTGGTGTAAGTACTCACGCTTGATCTGTCACACTAGATTTCTATAAGGTAAAGTAGGTGCATAGTTTTCATGAAAAATTAGGCATGTTCTTGGGGCCCTTTTTGCCCTTAAAGTGCCCACATGCGTCTTCATCAGCTGTTTCTGCAGCCAGTGGAATAGGGTGACCTAAATACTCTGGACATAGCTCTGTTTAATTTGGCTAAGAGCACGTACATTGCAAAAGCCTTTGTGCACTTTCAGCCCTAGGTACCTGACTAACAGGGGGGAGTCATTAAACCGTCATAAAATCTCACTTTTTACTAGCTTAATTCACAGTGAGAGTCTGCAGGTTCATAACTCCCATAGCAAATGAATAATACACCATAGAAACATAGAAGATAACGGCAGAAAAGGGCTACAGCCCATCAAGTCTGCCCACTCTGCTTACCCACCCCCTGTCTATGCCCTAATGACCCAATTTCCTTATCTTGACCCTCGTAGGGATCCCACATGGGTATCCCATTTATTCTTAAAGTCTGGCACGCTGTCTGCCTCGATCACCTGCACTGGAAGCTTGTTCCAATGATCAACCACTCTCTCTGTGAAGAAATACTTTCTGGTGTCTGCAGCAGCCACTCTCTCCTCCTCTCCCTATTGGCTAAGGCTCTTAACATTTGCATCTCCTCCTCCCATAGGCTAAGGCTCTTTACACCTGCATTGTGATGTCATAGAACTTTATGGTCATAGAAACATGATGGCAGATAAAGGCCAAATGACCCATCATAGAAACATAGAAACATAGAAGATGACGGCAGAAAAGGACTACAGCCCATCAAGTCTGCCCACTCTGCTTACCCACCCCCTGTCTATGCCCTAATGACCCAATTTCCTTATTTTGACCCTCGTAGGGATCCCACATGGGTATCCCATTTATTCTTAAAGTCTGGCATGCTGTCTGCCTCGATCACCTGCACTGGAAGCTTGTTCCAATGATCAACACTCTCTCCTCCTCTCCCTATTGGCTAAGGCTCTTAACATTTGCATCTCCTCTTCCTATAGGCTAAGGCTCTTTACACCTGCATTGTGATGTCATAGAACTTTCTGATTATAGAAACATGATGGCAGATAAAGGCCAAATGACCCATCATAGAAACATAGAAGATGACGGCAGAAAAGGGCTACAGTCCATCAAGTCTGCCCACTCTGCTTACCCACCCCCTGTCTATGCCCTAATGACCCAATTTCCTTATCTTGACCCTCGTAGGAATCCCACATGGGTATCCCATTTATTCTTAAAGTCTGGCACGCTGTCTGCCTCGATCACCTGCACTGGAAGCTTGTTCCAATGATCAACCACTCTCTCTGTGAAGAAATACTTTCTGGTGTCGCCATGAAATTTTCCGCCCCTGAGTTTGAGCGGGTGCCCTCTTGTGGCCGAGGGTCCCTTGAGAAATAAAATATCATCTTCCACTTCGACACGTCCCGTGAGGTACACCCTGCATTCAACTTATGTGTGGTATAAAAAAACTAAACACCAACTTTGAGTTGCCATTATTTCTCCTCAGGAGGACCAGACGCTTACCCCCCTCGCCTTTTTTAGGCATTTTTTTATTGCCGGCCATGGCAGTATTAGCTCCAACGCTCATAGGAATTCTATGAGCGTTGGAGCTAATACCGTCGCAACCGGCGCCAAAAAAAAAAAGCCTTTGTAAAGGGAACCCTTAATTCATGGCCCAGTGCTCTCTAGGGCAGTGTTTTTCTCAGCTCGGTCCTGGAGTATCCCCCTTGCCAGTCAGGTTTTCAGCATATCCACAATGAATATGCATACACTCGGTTTGCATGCACTGCCTGCATTATATGCAAATTTCTTTCATGCATATTCATTGTGGATATCCTGAAAACCTGGCTGATAAGGGGTACTCCAGGACCAAGCTGAGAAACACTGCTCTAGGGCATACAAGAATCAACCCCACATTCCCCAATCATTTCCCCCCAATAGCACCTCACCCCTTAATCCCTCCCTCCACAAATACAGATCCTCCACCTTCCAGTTCCCTTCCAGGCACTAGATCTCCGCACTGCATAAAGCCCACCAGGCACAAGAACTCCCCTAATGACAAGACCCCCCCCCCAAGCACATACTGGGGCAATCCTTGGTATGTAGAGGGGGAGAGGGCACAGAAGTGATTCCTAGTTGCTCCTGCCCCCCCTATTTTGCCGGCATCAAAATAGTGCTAGTTAACCTCTAGTGGTAGTCTCAAGGTACTACTTCTAGGACCCAAGATTCCAAATTAGGAGCACAAACCATTATGTGGCAGCTAGACCACTAGCAGTAATACTCCAAGACTACCACACAGATTCAACCAGTGCTGTTTTTATGCTGGCAGACTAGGGGGCATGGGGGGATCCCCTGCTAGACACCAAGGATAGCTCTGGTAAATGCCAGGGAGGTCATGCTTAGTGAGAAGACTTTGTGTGAGGGGAGGTCTTGTGCCAGGAGGATCATGGGATAGGGCACTTGTTTTATGCATTGGCCCCTTTAAAAGGCTGCCCAGAACTTTCAGGTAGTGGTGTAGTGAGGGTAGGAGGCACCAGGGACCCCCCTCTCTTCAACCCTCCCCCGGCCACATGCACCTCTTCTCTTCCCCTGTATCTCCTTAACTTCCCCGGCATGAGCAGCATCTCCAACTTGCTGCTCAATCATGCCGGCCTTAGCTCTCCCTCTGATGTCACTTCCTGTGTCAATCAAGGCACCTGGAAGTGACATCAGAGGAAGAGCTGAGGTCAGCACGAGCAGCAAGTTGGAGCTGTTACTCACACTGGTGAAGAGAAAGAGGTACGGGGGAGGGTAGGTGCATACACCTAGCTTAGAAGGGGTGGGAAGAAGAGGTGCGGAGGAGGAGGAGAGGTGCCAGCGCCTCCAAGACGACACCTGGGGCGGTCCTCCTTCCCCCCTTATTGCGCCACTGAGGCTGTGCATTAGTGGCCTGATGCTGTCAGGAAGGAAGAACAACACTAACTCAATTCTTGTGTTCTTTAACTTTGCAAGCCGCATTATTCGATTTGCATAATAA
Organism: Geotrypetes seraphini; assembly: GCF_902459505.1. Classification (NCBI taxonomy): domain Eukaryota; kingdom Metazoa; phylum Chordata; class Amphibia; order Gymnophiona; family Dermophiidae; genus Geotrypetes; species Geotrypetes seraphini. The sequence continues at coordinate 307,957,821 of NC_047087.1, forward strand.
TGATTTAAGGCAGGGGTGTCCAACCTTATGGCTTCCCTGGGCCACATTGGCTGAAAAAAATGTTTCTGGGGCCACGCAAATGCTGCAGCAAGACAGAGGGAGGTGGCAAGACGGTAGACACCCAGGGGCAGCAGAGGAAAACACTACATCACTCTCGACCGGGGCTGCACAAAATACTTCACGGGGCTGCAGATTGGACACCCCTGATTTAAGGTTTATTAAACCTGATATAGCACCCTTCCTGACAAGCATAACAGAGCGGCTTACATAAAACAATAAACAGGATGAAAGGAACACCAAATTCTTAAAAGGGAGAGATTGTAGAACAAGTTAGTCTGTCCTTCACATTCCAGTTAGCCTTCTTAGTATCTTACACTTTCTCAAATAAGTGAGTCACGGAGGCCAAACAAAAAATTATAAAAGATTGCTCCATGTGCAAGGCAAGGGAAGACAGTTCCAGAGAAGGAGAGTGATACAGAATGAAGCGTCTGATGTGAAGAAGGTATCTTCAGGCCATCATCATGCAAGGAACAAAGAACCCTGTAGGGTATGTGTAGGGTTATGGCTCAGGTGTTTTACATGCCTCTTATTATTATGTAGTTTGGATCAATTTTTCACTCCGTCGAAAATGACAAAGACTAGGGGACACTCGATGAAGTTACAGGGAAAAACTTTTAAAACAAATAGGAGGATTTTTTTTTCACTCAGTGAATAGTTAAGCTCTGGAATGAATTCCAGAGGTTGTGGTAAGAGCGGATAGGGTAGCTGGTTTTGAGAAAGGTTTGGACAAGTTCCTGGAGGAAAAGTCCATAGTCTGTTATTGAGAAAGAAAGGGGGGAAGCCACTGCTTGCCCTGGATCTGTAGCATGGAATGTTGCTACTCTTTGGGGTTCCGGAATCTTGCTTTCTCTGAGATAATGGAATGTTGCTACTCCTTGGGTTTTGACCAGATACTAGTGACCTGGATTGACCACCGTGAGGACGAGCTATTGGGCTTGATGGACCATTGGTCTGACCCAGTAAGGCTATTCTTATGCTTGGTAACCTCTTAGGAAAAGATTTCCATCACACCTCAGTAATCACAGCTGGTTGATCAGATGCTGCCGGGAACCTCAGATGGCTTTGATAATACAACCTGCACCTTCCTCAGGGATTAACTGCGTGCAAAATGTGTTTTGTTTTTTTTGTCAGGAAGACTAATCATGTTGATGTGGTATCCTTGATTGGCTACATTTATACACAAGCTTCATAACAGTACTAGAACACACCATCCACAGGGCATGCGTTAAGAAACTACTTTTCAGCCCTCACTAATAGTTAAAATGTATTTTCTGTTTTCTCCTCGTTTACTCAGAGTAGAGAGTTGCACGGGGACAGAAATCCCACCCATCCCCGCCAGGATCCTCTCCGTCCCCACCCGTCCCCATCAGGATCCTCTCCGTCCCCACCCGTCCCCGTCAGAATCCTATCCGTCCCCACCCGTCCCCGTCAGGATCCTCTCTGTCCCCACCCATCTCCGTCAGGATCCTCTCCATCCCCACCCGTCCCCGTCAGGATCCTCTCCGTCCCCACCCTTCCCCACCAGGATCTTCTCCATCCCTGTCAGGATCCTCTCCGTCCCCGCCCATCCCTGCCAGGATCCTCTCCGACCCTACCTGTCCCCGCCAGGTTCCTCTCCGTCCCCACCCGTCCCCGCCAGGATCCTCTCCGTCCCCACCCGTCCCCGCCAGGATCTTCTCTGTCCCCACCCGTCCCCGTCAGGATCCTCTTCGTCCCCACCTGTCCCAGTCAGGATCCTCTCCATCCCCACTCGTCCCCGTCAGGATCCTCTCCGTCCCCACCCATCCCCACCAGGATCCTCTCCATCACCTCCCATCCCCGCAAGGAATTACCTCCATCCCCGCCCATCCCCATAAAAAGCAGCAAATACTTCTGACAAGATCATCAATTCCACAGTTTCTTTTGTGTTTGCGCTGCTGTTTTCCTTGTGGAATCTCTTTGCTGAAACCTTTTTTTGTTTTTTCTTCAGGTAATTAACTTATAAACCCCCTCTTTTACTAAGGCTGATGTGTCCATTATATTATATGGACGAACCCTGCTTCCAAAGCCTACCATCCCCATGGGAGTCCCGTTGGCTAGAGGGGGTCCCCGTGGGAGTCCCGTGGGCCAGAGAGGGGTCCCCGTGGGAGTCCCATGGATTAGGGGGGATTCCCGCAGGACCTCCGCGATCCCCGTTCCCGTGCAGACCTCTAACTCAGAGGCAAGGAAGCTTGTAATCTGATTCCTGGCCTGTCCAGTAGGCTTTTGGCTCTTTTATCCTCATCGGTCTAGACTAGGGTTTCCAGACGTCAGAGAAAACCCAGACATGTCCTCTTTTTAGAGCACTGTGTGGGCTCCCAAACGGGCTTTTCAAAACCAGGCTGGCGTGAGCAACGGGCAGAAGTTGCTCATGCTAGGGAAGATCTACAGAGATACGGGGTTGGGGGGGAAGGGATGGCGTGAACGGGGCATGGTGTGGCAGGGCAGGGCAGAGGGGTGACAGACTTCCCCCACACTGATACGACACCCGGGGCAGTCTGCTCCCCCCCCCCCCAACTTTACTATGCCAGTGGGGAAGCTCTACCACAGTAAGTTGGTCAGGGCACCACTTCCCCTTGAGCCCGGTCCTGGTCATGGGGATAGAGTCAGGGTTGACATGAAAGTGATGTGGGCACCCCTAATACTCAGTGCCAATGCCCACATCCAGACCACATGAAGAACAGTCCTGTCTTACCCAAATAGTTATCTGGGTATTAGCATTACATTTATTTATTCCATTTTCTATACCGTTCTCCCAGGGAGCTCAGAACGGTTTACATGGATTTATTCAGGTACTCAAACAGTTTTCCCTGTCTGTCCCGCTGGGCTCACAATCTATCTAGTGTACCTGGGGCATTGGGGGGAAAAGTAACCTGCCCAGGATCACCATGGAGCAAAACCCACAACCCCAAGATGCCGAGGCTGCAGCTCCAACCCCTGTGCCACACTCCCAGATATAGTAGGTTAGGAGGTAACAGGGCAAACATTGTCTGACAGGGATAGCAAGACATAGTTAACAAAGCAAGGTAAAACATAGTACGACAAACATGGCGAGAAATAGGCTGGTGAGCCTAGTATTACAAAGCACGGGTAACAAAGTATGACACGACTTGGCAAAACTGGTAAGGCGAGCGTTCGTGATGAAACATAGCACAGAAGACATGGAATAGCAAACATGGTGTGGCAGACATGGCATGAGAGATCGAAGCATGGCAGATAATATCAGCCGTCCTTGGATAACTTTTGGCATTTGCAAAAGCGGCAAATATTTAGGCCTGGTATCTGGATTAAGCCCAGCTCGGTATATGATTTATGGTTTAATTAAATTTGCTGAATTGTCTTTTTTTTTTTTTTTTCAAGTAATTCAAGGGAATGTGCATTAAAATTTAGCAAAGGAAAGGAACTCCTTCGGTTTATAGGACATCACTTTATTCAATGAAGAACACAATTATATTATTCGCAGTCAACCCTGGTGTTTTCCCATTACTCCAGGGAACGTCCCAAATCAATTAAAACCCTCCTTACACAAGTAAGCATTGAGGCTGGATTTAAAATGTTTCAGTGAAGTTCATCCCGAACTGTAAGTGGCAGGTTGTTCCAAAGAAATGGGCCTGTGAAATAAAATGTGTTCCTGATATGGGCTAGTAACAGTAACATAGTAGATGACAGCAGAGAAAGACCCGAATGGTCCATCCAGTCTGCCCAACCTGATTCAATTTAAATTTTTAAATTTTTTCTTCTTAGCTATTTCTGGGCAAGAATCCAAAGCTCTACCCGGTACTGTGCTTGGGTTCCTACTGCCGAAATCTCCGTTAAAACCTACTCCAGCCCATCTACACCCTCCCGGCCATTGAAGCCCCCCCAGCCCATCCTCCACCAAATGGCTAAGAAGACTAACCCCCCTCTTTGTGCTATGATTTTTAGCGCGCTAAACGAGCGTTAAAATGCTCAGCGCACCTTAGAAAAAGAGAGCCTAAGGGCCTCTTTTATTAAACTGCGTGAGCAGTTTTTAGCGAAGAAAGCCGCGCTGCTCCCGACACTCCTAGAGTTCCTATGAGCGTCGGGAGCAGCGCGAGGCATTCAGCGCGGCTCCCGGCATCAAAAACTGCTAGCGGCGTTTAATTAAAAGGGGGCCTAAGTCTGTGGTCATTAATAGAGCGAACAGCAAAAAGAGGCGCAGGAGACGTCGCAACCAACGAATGGATCCAAGTCCTGTATTGGAATTGACTTCAAAGTCTACGCTCTGATCCTCTTTGGCGCCTCATTCGCGAAGCAGAGACACTGACACGTTCATTACTTTGGGAGATGGAGGTGCGAGCGCGGTCACTTTTTTCCTTAACGCGATCGGCGCATAGACTTTTCAGTCACGAACGGCGCTACTTCTTTATTACCTTTTCTATAAAGACACTCGGATTGATATTGTCCCCTGAAGAAGGCGACGTAGTCGCACGAAACTGGGTCCTAGTTGGGACTTTGTTTGCTTTTACATTTTTTAGTGACTCAGTTCCAATAAAAGACTTGTATCCATTCGTTGGTTGCGGCGTCTGCAGTGCCTCTTTTTGCTGTTCTTTCTATAGTATATCGAGGCTTTGTCTCTTCTTTTTTGTTCTCCATTAATAGAGCGAAGCAGGCGAACTGGAGTGTATGAATATTTAGCCGTACTTCGTCATCCCATGGCAGTCAGCACTTTCAAAATGCTGAATATATCAGAGGGCGCCAACCTAACCCCATCCTAGGAATATCTCCTATATCCACAAGGACTCAGGAGAGGAGCTCTAACAGTAAAAACGACAGGAATGTGTTTATTTATCTTTTTTTTGATCAACCCTAATTGTTGAATTGCTTATCTATTCTGAACATCTGCGTATTGGATGGTTTGTTAACGGGTTCAACGCCACATACTGAGCTTTTCGATAGATCAGAGGCAGCTCCACATAAGCAGAAAGAAGCTCCCTTGGGAGCAATGCAAATACTACGGCGAGAGTTAGCAGTAAATCTGAAAGACCAAGATCATACGCCATATACTCTAGACCAGTGGTTCCCATCAAGTTCTGGAGGACCACCAGCCAGTCGGGTTTTGAGGATAACCCTAATGAATATGCATGAGAGAGATTTGCCTATAATGGAGGTGACAGGCATGCAAATCTGCTCCATGCATATTCATTAGGGTTATCCTCAAAACCCGACTGGCTGGTGGTCCTCCAGGACTGGGTTGAGAACCACTGCTCTAGAATAAAATACTGTATATGTAATTGGAAGTACTGCAAAGGTTTTTTTAATGGTATTTTTATATTATGTTTTAGTTAATAGTTTGATGGAGTTTGGTTTGAAATTTTACGATTGTCTGATGATGTAAGCCACTTAGGTTTAAGCGGATTAGAAATGTTAAAAATAAATACTTCAGGCCAGATTCTGTAGTGGGCGCCTAAAAATATAGTCAATCACACTTAGGCATCTGTAATGTAGGCCAGGGTTTCAAAAGTAGGCTTACCAGACGTCCGGATTTCCCCGGATATGTTGGGCAGGAAGGAAGTCCGTGCATGTGAGGGTGCCATGTGATGACATCATTGCGTGACTTCCTCCCTGTCCGACAAGAGCAGTTAGTGGGGGGCGGGACAGGGGGTGAGGATGAGTGGAACTGGATGGACCTGGGGGGCGGGTCTAGGAGTCATGGCAATCCTATTTAAAGGCCTACTATATAGGTGCCTGAGTCCTTTAGAGAATCGTGCTTAGCAGTGCCTATGTCTTTCTCCATCCCAAAACACGCCTACGCGCCATGTGATATGTGCCTATCTCCTAATTAAATATCTTTGTTTTTTCAATTATGAGTCTGTCAAAGCTCATTATTGAAGCCAATTTACTAATTAAATTAGACAACCTAAAGTTAGGTGCCTCTTATAGAAATTCCCCCCAAATGCCTTGGCTTAGTTCATTCCTGTATGCGCAAAATCAACCCACTTGAAGAAACTGCCCCAGCAGAATTTCTCTCTCCAGGTCTTATCTTCATATGATGAATTTGTTGTATAAAGCTGATATCAAACCTCAGCAAGGTGACTATTTGAGGGCTGTTCAAAAAGTATCAGACCTTAATTTTTCTTGCGTAAACAAATAAAGCTACGGCGACGTGGTTTTGTGCAGGTATGTAGGCGACCCTAATGCGTATGCTTGAATTTTTTCCCGCCTACAGAAGCTGTCAGTCGCCGGCAGACCACCGATGAGTGAGGAAGTGTAAGTGAGTTCCGTCCGATTTCCATTGTTGACAAAATGGCAGAAAAAGTTGAACAACGCTACTGCATTAAATTTTGTGTAAAGCTTGGCGATTCCCAAGTGGAAACGATCCGCAAGATTCAACAGGCCTTCGGGGACGATGCAATCGGCACCACACAGATAAAGGAGTGTTAAAACCGCTTCAGAGATGGCCGCACATCAGTGGAGAGTGAAGAACGTTCTGGTAGGCCCTCAACATCCAGAAATGAGATCGTCATTGACCAAGTGAGGACCCTGGTGATGTAGGATCGTCGAACCACCAAGGGTTACTACCAAGAGGTTCTGCGTTGCCTTTGTAACGCTATGAGATGCAAACCGCCGGACCTGTAGGCAACGGGCAATTGGCAGTTCCATCATGATAACGCACCTACCCATTCTTCACATTTGATACGGAGTTTCCCGGCCAAACACAACACACCTGTGATTCCTCAGGCTCCCGACTCTCCCGACATGGCTCCGTGTGACTTCTGGCTTTTCCCCCAAGCTGAAAATGCCCCTGAGAGAAGACATCATGCAGAATGTGACGGATCAGTTGCAAGCAATCTCAAAAGAGGCGTTCCAGCGCTGCTTCCAACAGTGGCAAAACTGTTGGAAGAAGTGTGTGGCAGCCCAAGGGGACTACTAGATTGTTGTATCTGAATACGAGTATTTTTTATGAATAAAGGTCTGATACTTTTTGAACATCCCTCGTATTTGACATAAGATAGGAAAGAAAGGGAATAATTCACACATCACAACTGGCACAGAAGATTGATTTATTTAGCCAGGCTTTTTCTAAGACATGTAAGGCCTGCTAGTTGGAAATGAGGGTATAGTGGGAGGGAACAATCAGCTCCTGGCCATTTAAATTGCCTGTCTGGGGTGAATTTTACTGAATCTGTATAAACTGCTTTGTTCTCTTTGATGAAAGAGGGTCAATCAAATGAATCACTCCTAGTGCATCTCTAGGCTAAGGTGACCTACTGAAGCAGGAGGCAACCACAGAAACCAATGCAAAAGTTAAGATTACATGTCAGAGTACAGTAAAACCTTGGGTTGCAAGTAACTTGGTGTGTGAGTGTTTTGCAAGATGAACAAAATGTTTTATTCAATTTTTAACTTGATAAACAAGCGAGGCCTTGCAATACGAGTGCGTACAGTATACGCGCGTTACATCATCACAACTGAGTCGATGACTCTTCTCTCTCTGACGTTGTGGGAGTGTAGTGACTGTACTGCACAGTACAGTATTTTGTATTAAAGTTTTTGGGTTGTGGAACGAATCGGCTGAGTTTCCAGTATTTCTTATGGGGACATTCGCTTTGATATACGAGTGTTTTGGATTACAAGCATGTTTCTGGAACAAATTATGCTCGCAAACTAAGGGTTTTTCTGTACATCCGGTCATTGACAATCAGATTTGAAAGGAAAAGCATACCTGGAGAGGCTAGACAACTAGGAGAACCATGACTAGTGTAGAAAGTGGTGTAGAAATCGAAGTTCAGGTCCAAGCAATGATTAGTAAGCAGGACGGTGGAGTAAAACTTAAATCAGGAACCACGGAATAGTCCTGCAGAGATAGTGAGAAGCAGGAAGAGGCGCCAACCACGAGAGGTTCTGGAGGACATAGTCCATCCATCAGGACACAGGCTATACTGAGCCAGTGGGTCCTTCCGAGGGCGTGTCCAACTTCCCGGCAACCAGAGGGTAAACATTCTCGAGCCTTTCCTCAGCTCGGTATCTCCCAGGGCTCTGCTCTAGCTTCTCAGCCTTTGCTCGTGCTACTTTCAGTGAAGTTATAAGGGCTCCCGGAGAAAATGCATTGTAAATTTTATTCCAATAAACCCCTGCATATAAATCTGGACAGAGTAGAAAGAAAGCCCTCAAAAAACGGAAACAGCAAAAATACCAAGTCACTTAATCTCCCCCATTGCCCCAGGTACATTAGGTAGATTGTGAGCCTCTGGGACAGACAGGAAAAATGCTTGAGTACCTGAATAGATTTATGTAAACCATTCTGAGTTCTCCTGGGAGAATGGTATAGAAAATTGAATGAATAAATAAATAAAAGCTGGAAAAGGCAACTGATCGGAATTTAAAACCTGTAACTGGACAGCTCAAAGCAAGGAAGTACCTGAGCGATAACACCTTTTTTTAAAAAACCAATAGATTATGCCGAAACTGTGTAACAAGGAGATACGGGGCTCCTTTTACTAAGCTGCGATAGCGGTTTTAGCGGCGTGCAAATCGTCCCGCACGCTAGACGCTAACGCCAGCATTGAGCTTAGTAAAAGGAGCCCATAGTGATGAGCCGCTGTTGTACCGACTAATTTAGAGAAGGATGTGACATCATAGCATGGAGGCTTAAGAACAAAGCGGCCACTGAAGCCGTTAGGAATCCCGGAATATGAGCTGAAGAAGTCTTTGATTCGTGAACTGCCTCTTTGCGGCCTAGCTGGTGACCGAACCTGGGCATCGGTGATCTGAGCTGATCTCCTCTTTCCTCTCTTTAAATGAATTTCCTTTCATGTGTCGTCTGACTGATTTTCAGTGTACACGGTAGCACTGTGTTGTTATGAACTGCCCAGAAAGGCTTCTCACTGGGGCCGGTCTATCGAGCCTTAATAAAACTTGCAACTCGAATTATGCCCAGTTTGCGGAGGGAGACATTATCCTTGGTGGTAACGAAAAGAGAAGCACAGATTTTATAATCTAACTGGGGAGAACCGTGGTTGAAAATTCACAGACTCTCACGCCTCCTGGCTCGGAGAAAAGGTTACAGCTGCTAGGGCTTTTCAGCTTGGAGAAGACACGGCTCAGGGGTGATATGACAGAGGTCTATAAAATAGTGGAGTGGAAAGGGTAGATATGAATCGCTTGTTCACTCTTTCCAAAAATACTAGGACTAGGGGGCATGCAATGAAGCCACTAAGTAGTAGATTTAAAACAGACCGGAGAAAATATTTTTTTTCATACAACGTGCAATTAAACTCTGGAATTCATTGCCAGAGAATATGGTGAAATCAGTCAGCTTAGCAGGGTTTAAAAAAAAGTTTGGCTAATTTCCTAGAAGAGAAGTCTACAAGCTATTATTGAAATGGCTTGGGGAAATCCACTGTTTATTCCTAGGATAAGCAACATAAAATCTGTTTTACTACTTGGAGTCTAGCCAGGTACTTAGGACCTGGGTTGGCCACTCTCGGAAACAGGATACTAGGCTTGATGGACCTTTGGTCTGTCCCAGAATTGCCATTCTTATGGCAGATGTCTTCATGAAGGATGGCAAGACGGAGTAGGCAACAAACTGCTTGGAATAAAATAATGAATGATGCCTTGCAAGTGTGGATGAAGGAATTGAAAGTAGATGTTCTCAAGGTAGAAACAGATCTGGAAGAATTAATCACAATGATTTAGCAGGATGTGGATGACCTCTTTGGTACTATTGACAGACAGAGGTCTATTGTGGTTTTACTGTTTGGTAAAGGGCCCCTGATGAAGGCTATCGAGTCGAAATATGGGCAGTGTTGGGTCTATCTTTGAAGCTCGGTACCACTTTCTGCACTCGAGTCAAATCAATGAAACTGGCATTTACTGGTCTTCTGATCTCCAGTCATTGATTTGATCACATCCACTCTAACATAGTAACATAGTAGATGACGGCAGATAAAGACCCAAATAGTCCATCCAGTCTGCCCAACCTGATTCAATTTAAATTTTTTTAATTTTTTTTTCTTAGCTATTTCTGGGCAAGAATCCAAAGCTTTACCCGGTACTGTGCTTGGGTTCCAACTGCCGAAATCTCTGTTAAGACTTACTCCAGCCCATCTACACCCTCCCAGCCATTGAAGCCCTCCCCAGCCCATCCTCCACCAAACGGCCAGACACAGACACAGACCGTGCAAGTCTGCCCAGTAACTGGCCTAGTTCAATCTTTAATATTATTTTCTGATTCTAAATCTTCTGTGTTCATCCCACGCTTCTTTGAACTCAGTCACAGTTTTACTCTCCACCACCTCTCTCGGGAGCGCATTCCAGGCATCCACTACCCTCTCCGTAAAGTAGAATTTCCTAACATTGCCCCTGAATCTACCACCCCTCAACCTCAAATTATGTCCTCTGGTTTTACCATTTTCCTTTCTCTGGAAAAGATTTTGTTCTACATTAATACCCTTCAACGGCACTCTGTTGTTCTTTCTGCGATTTTTCTGTGGGAGTGTGTAAGTCTTCTTCCTTTTTCTAGGATGTGGCTGAAAAGAGCATCCATATTATAAAACCAGCAATTCAGCCCTCACAACTGAGTGACTAGGGGCCCTCTATACGCAGGGGCCTAGGGTAGCAGCCTCCTTTTCCCATTCGTATAAGCAGCCCTCGATGTGAACATGATATTCTGATAAAAAATAAAGATGTCTTCTCGAAAACTCTAGAGCAGGGGTGTCCAACCTTTTGGCTTCCCTGGGCCGCATTGGCTGAAAAAAATGTTTCTGGGGCCGCACAAACGTGCAAACGCTGCAGCAAGACAGAGGAGGGAGCTGGCAAGACGGTAAACACCCGGGGGGCAGCAGAGGAAAACACTGCATCGCCCTCGACCGGGGACGCACAAAATACTTCACGGGGCCGCATGCGGCCCTTGGGCCGTAGGTTGGACACCCCCCTGCTCTAGAGGCTGATTCAGATCGTGGGAGCCAGCCAGGATGACTCTCGTGGTCGGCGGTCAGTCTGGATATCCTGTTTTGAGAACTGACGTTTTCTCTACTGGATTTCTGGAAGTTTTTCCCAAAGCATCCAAACGCAGACTTCGATGTCCTATCGAAAATGCCCCTCCACGTGCTTACCCCGTTATTTTCAATTCCGTAGTTTGGCGTGCCTGTTTCTGCAGTGGCAACAAATGTAATCTGCAAATATCCCTACTTCCTCTCCCTTACACTGAACTGAGCCGAACTGAACTTTTATTTGGCATCGTTTTCATTTTTCTTACATTCTGTTTCCCGTTCTATTTATCTTTTACTAGCTGATGCCCCGGCGTTGCACGGGTATTTAATTATAGCAATAACACTGTAAATGGATTCAAATAAAGATACTTTATAGTGGTGAATGAAATTATTTTTTTACAGCTTAATAAAAAGTACAATATTCAAATTATAATGTGAAATATTTGACAAAATGAATACAATACAACTAACGCAAAACGTGATTATAAACAACATTTTTAGTTTCACCTCCTGGAGCAAGAACATATAAATTCTTGGGTGAACCCACCCTTGAGCAAGCAACATAGAGTTGTGGGCCGCGAGACCCCCAGAACATATCACCCCAGGTAGTGAGGGATCTGCATACCAAGTTTCGTTCAAATCGGTCAAGCCGTTTTTGCGTGATCGCGGCACATACGCACACACACACATACATACCTCCGATTTTATATATATAGATTGTGATTTAATATTGTTTCTTTTTCCCCCTCACCATTCTTGGAATTTTGTTATATATATATTTTTTTATTTTAATAATTGTTTACTCAGGTACTTTATCTAGATTGTGAGTCTTCGAGACTGATAGAGAAGGGTGTCAGGTCAAAAGCGTGCCGGGACAAAGGCGCGCGCAGACAATTGAGCGCAGCGCAGAGGCTCGCGCCGCAGAAAATTACTGTTTTTAGGGCTCCGATGGGGGGGGGCGTGGAGGGGAACCCCCCCACTTTACTTAATAGAAATCGCGCCGCGTTGTGAGGGCATTGTGGGGGACTTGAGGGGTTGTAACCCCCCACATTTTACTGAAAACTTCACTTTTTCCCTGTTTTTAGGGAAAAAGTTAAGTTTACAGTAAAATGTGGAGGGTTAAAACCCCCCAAACCCCCCACAACGCTGGCGCGATCTCTATTAAGTAAACTGGGGGGGGGGCTCCCCAACAAAAACCCCCGTTGGAGCCCCTAAAAACTGTAATTTTCTTCGGCGCGCGCCTCCGTCTTGCGCTCAGTTGTCGGCACGCGCCTTTGTCTTTCGCGGGGTTGTCTATGAACCATAGAGAAGTCTTAAGTACCTGTATTGTATTGTAACTGCTTAGATCTGTAATACGTTTAAGCGGTATATCATTACATTACATTACTGACTTTTACTCCGCCATTACCTTGCGGTTCAAGGCGGATTACATAAGAGGTTATCTGGACATTTCCAGAAGTGTTACAGAGTTGGGCGGGTTACTTCGGGGGCTTGAAATGCTTCCTGCGGTGTTAGTTTGTCTTGATGGATTTCTTGACTAGCAAGCAGGGTTTTTATTTCTTTTCTGAAAGTTTTGTAGTCTGGTGTCGTGATCAGTAGATAGGACAGTTGGTGGTCTAGTTTCGCGGCCTGCGTGGCCTGTAGGCCGTCGTACATTTTTTAACGTTTGACATCTCTGATTAGGGGGTGCGTGAATGGTGTCTGGGTTCTCCTTTGCCTGGTTGTGGTAGTTCGGATAAGGCGGTTGTTCAAGTAGGCTGGGCTGTCTCCATTCATGGCTTTAAATAGTAGACAGTAAAATTTTAATAGTATTCTTGCTTGTATTGGGAGCCAGTGTGAATCGAGGTATGCGGCAGTTATGTGGTTGCATTTCTTAAGCAAATAGATCAGTCTCAGAGCTGGGTTTTGTTTTATCATGACAGTGGGGCAGGGGAGATAGAGGATGTTGCAGTAGTCTAGAAGTCCTAGGACTAGGGACTGGACCATGAGCTGGGATTGTTTTCTGTCGAAGAATTTTTGGATTTGCCTTAAGTTTCGCATGACTGCGAATGATTTCTGTATTGTTTTGTTGATTTGTGGTTGCATGGTACAGCCTCTGTCTATCATCACTCCCAGAAGTCTTAGGGTGGGTTGAACGGGGTATGTGATTGAGTTTGTTGTGGTTGAGGTTTTGGTTTTTTTCGAGAAGTATAAATTTTGTTTTGTCTGGGTTCAGTTTTAGTTTGTGTTCTTTCATCCATGTTGCCACTGTTTCTAGTGTTCTATGTAGTGTGTCTGTCATGGAGGGTGTTGGTTGATCAAACGGAAGGAGGATGGTGATGTCATCTGCATAGCTATAAGAAGTTAAGCTTAATTTGTCTAGGCAGGTGCCAAGGGATGCAATGTAGAGATTGAAGATATACAGAATTATAATTCTTAAAGGGTTCTTTAAATTTTCTCAATACTTGTTCCCTAGCAACAGCAGCAGATGAATCCAGAGACCAATGGGATAGCTCACATCTACCAGCAGGCGGAGATAGAGAAACTGATTAACAGGTGGTGCTATTGGCTGGCACTCCTCCTGTTTATCCAGTATAGCTCCTTGCCCAAGCACACGTAACCAGTAATAGGCATAGCATGTAAAAAACTTCTTTCCCATAACAAATCTCAAAATGCAATAATACAGAAAACAACCTGCCATAATAACAAACGGCGAAAGTTGCAAAAGAAAAAACCGAGAGACAATATCCAGAAAGGGTGAGGCTCTGGATTCATCTGCTGCGTCTAAGGGAAAGAAAATTAACAGGTAAGAACAAAATTTTTCCGTCCTAGGCTTTCCACGGAGAGCAAAGCGGTAGCGGTAATTCCATCGGAGAAATACCAAACAGGATGGAACATTCCAAGGCAACTTGGAGCAGACTCCAAAGTTTGTGGGGCTGAGCCAAAACTGGCTTTTTTGTCAGTGCAAAGTGCAAGGCTGATGTTTTATCCTCCGACCAACTTCTCACTCTTAAAAAAATGCACTAATCTGAGGATTTTTCTGTGCTGTTTTCAGCATTAATGTGCAACATCTGCAGCTGCTGTGTAGTCTAACAGAACAGAACAATGTACTGTAGCTTTTTCATTGCTTCGGTTGAACACTCTGTTCCTTACATTATGTACACAAGTCATGCATAATGGGCCGAAGTTGGTTGTTGTAAGCATAATAAGTCAGCGTGGAGACAGTTTTAATTAATATAACTAATGAACATAAGAACATAAGAACATAAGCAATGCCTCTGCCGGGTCAGACCCGAGGTCCATCGCGCCCAGCAGTCCGCTCACGCGGCGGCCCAACAGGTCCAGGACCTGTGCAGCAATCCTCTATCTATACCCCTCTATCCCCTTTTCCAACAGGAAATTGTCCAATCCTTTCTTAAACCCCAGTACCGTACTCTGCCCTATTACGTCCTCTGGAAGCGCATTCCAGGTATCCACCACCCGCTGAGTAAAGAAAAACTTCCTAGCATTTGTTTTGAATCTATCCCCTTCCAATTTTTCCGAATGCCCTCTTGTTCTTTTATGGATTGGGTAGTCTAATAAGAAAGTAGCCATTTGACTTGGGAAAGGGTAAAAACTAGAGTGAGCAGAATATAGTGGAAATTAAATTGTGTGCCTATTTTGCTAAGGTATTAATAGAGGCGTCAGTCTTTGGAGTAGTTTAAGTGGGCAGGGGAGGCTGATGCCCACCTAAGCCATGCTGAGGAGGCTGGCCAACAAAATCGCGCGAGACAACGGCGCGCAGACAACTGAGCGCAAGGTTGACGGCGCGCCGAAGAAAAGCACTATTTTAAAGGGCTCCGACGGAGGGTGTGGGCACTTTACTTAACAGACATGGCGCTGGCGTTGTGGGGGGCTTGGAGGGTTGTAACCCCCCACATTATACTTAAAACTGAACTTTTTCCCTAAAAAACAGGCAAAAAGTTCGGTTTCAAGTATAATGAGGGGGGTTACAACCCCCCAAACCCCCCACAACGCCAGCGCCATGTCTGTTAAGTAAAATAGGGGGGTTCCCCACCAACACCCCCTTTCAGAACCCTTTAAAATAGTGCTTTTCTTCGGCGCGCCGTCAACCTTGCGCTCAGTTGTCTGCGCGTCGTTGTCTCGCGCGATTTTGTCTATGAACCCAATATTCAGTGGCATTTAGTCAGGCAATATTAGGTCTGAGTGCTATAGCACTTAATGCAGGGTCACAGCCAGACACCCAGTTCAAGGTGGGTGGGCAGAAGAACCATGCAAGCGATTTGGTCACTCTCTCCTGCCCACCCACAGGTCATCCAGTTTCTCAGCCCTCCCCTCCTCTTCCTCCCTCCCCACCACATACCTTCTAAACATCAGATCTTCAAAGGCAATGAGCAGCAGCTGATACACAATATATAAGAATATAAGACCTGCCATGCCCAGTATCCTGTATCCAACAGTGGCCAACCCAGGTCCCAAGAACCTGGCAGAAAACAAAAGAGTAGCAACATTCCAGAGCTGGTATTGTGATGTCGTAATGCCTCATTCCACCAATGCCTAAGAGCCAGCCTCATCAGTGATGTCACAATGGCTTGATTATTCTATACTCAGCTCACATAAGAACATAAGAGCTGCTATACTGGCACAGACCGAAGGTCCATCAAGCCCAGTATCCTGTTTCCAATAGTGGCCAACCCAGGTCCCAAGTACCAGGCAGAAACCCAAAGAGTAGCAACATTCCAGAGCTGGTATTGTGATGTCATAATGCCTCATTCCACCAATGCCTATGAGCCAACTTCATCAGTAATGACACAATGGCTTGATTATCCTATACTTAACTCACATAAGAATATAAGAGCTGCCATACTAGGACAGACCGAAGGTCCATCAAGCCCATTATCCTGTTTCCAACAGTGGCCAACCCAGGTCACAAGTTCCGGCAAGATCCCAAAGAGTAGAATAGATTTTATGCTGCTTATCCTAGGAATAAGCAATAGATTTCTCCAAGTCCATCTTAATAATGGCCTATGGACTTCTCCTTTAGAAAATGATCCAACCCTTTTTTAAACCCTGCTAAGCTGATTTCACCACATTTTACGGCAACAAATTTCAGAGTTTAATTACATGTTGAGTGAAGAAATATTTTCTCTGATTTGTTTTAAATCTACTACTTATCAGCTTGATCACATGCCCCCTAGTCCTATAAGTTTTTGGTGGGTTTTGGAGGTCTCACCTAGAGAATGACATGGGGAGCGATCCCCGCGGGGATCCGTGGCGTGGCTGCGGGCTATGGAGACTCCATAGCCAAATCGCCGCAGACAGGGGGACAAAAGTTTTCACCGCCCGCAAAAACGGTGAAAAGATTTGTCCCCGCAGGCAAATGTACCCCCTTCTATGTACTGCGATTTACCGTGTCTTCACCGTGTATCTTTGGTTCGGGACCGGGTGTCTAATTTTTTCCGGCGGCCATGTTTGTCTCCGCCATGTGGTCTGTCTCCTCCAACTCTCTACCCGACTTGCACGTTGCCGCATTGACTCCGCCCCCTAATATACTGGCTCCTCATTAGTCAGTTCTTTTTGCTCAAAGAAGGGGACCAATCGCTACTGCCACACATGATATTTAATGGGTTGTAGTGCAGCAGTAGCGATTGGGATTTTGGAGCTGAGCCTAGGATTTGAATTTTGGAGTCGCTGCCTGGATTGGATTCACTCATTTCACTGCATTCTTGGAGGAGCTGAAAGCCTGAAAACTTCGTCAGCTACAAGTAGAGGTAAGGAAAGGACTGTTTGGGTGACTAAAAGTCCTGCTTCAAAGTTCAAACTCCAAGAGTTACACTTAGCGGTCAGAGGGGCCTATCCCCATCTTTGCTTACCTCCTTCGCTGCTTGCTTCTTCTCCAAGGAACCTGAGCCCATCCCCCGAGCCATATTCACATAAAACTAGGCTGCGCTGCCCTTTTAAGGCAGATGGGAAAAGAGGACGGGTCTGCATGCCACACCACTGGGGGCTGGTGGATGCTTAGAATAGGGTCAGCGTCAGGCCAGACATGCAAATTCTACCACCGGATTAAAAAAAAAAAAAGAACCAGCTCAGTGCTGCAAGAGCAGCTCAGCAGAAGGAAAGGTACTGCTTGCCTGCCCAGGGTTCCCGGCGGCGGGGGGGGGGGGGGGGGGGGATTCTTTGCTCCGGTGACCGGTTGGAGTCTGGCTGAGCTGCTCTTGCAGTACGGAGCTGGTTCTTTTTTTTTTTTTTTTTTTTAATCTGAGTGCAAACCAAGAATAGTGAAACAAATAAATCTCATCAAATGTATTCTTCCAGCATTTCCCAGATTACAAGTGGAAAAAGCATACAGAGCATGGCCAATGAGATTCTTTCCAACCCTTTTGCATGTAAGACTGTGTAGTTTTATGTCTGTGCATTTGTGTTGATGTGTGTTAAATATGTATGCTTGCTTGTGTGCTCAAGAGGAGATGAGAGGGGAAGGCAATTTGAAAAATAAAACTCCTTATTAGTATGTTATAGGGCACAATTCTTCAACCGCCGATCCGCAAAAAAATCTTGCCGGTCCGCAAAGGATTCAGGTCGCACCGTAATGAAAGGTGCCGGCGTCAGCTGACTTGCAACTTCCTGTTGCAGTCGCTGTGCCGGGGCTCCTGCCTTCGCCGGGACTCCTGTCGCGTATGCTTCTAGCCTTGTCGCTGCACCTTCAGACCAGCAGTGGCAGCTCTGTGTGCTTTTAACTTTGGCACAGAGCTGCCCCTAAGCAATAATTTAGCCGCGGTTTCATGAGGCAGCCTCGGGGCCTTTGCTAGGCCAGCCCACATCGCATCATCGAAGCGGGTCGGCCTAGCAAAGGCCCCGAGGCTGCCTCATGAAACCGCAGCTAAATTATTGCTTAGGGGCAGCTCTGTGCCAAAGTTAAAAGCACACAGAGCTGCCGCTAGCCTAAAGACTCTTGGGCCGCTGAAGGAGGGCAAAGAACAGCTGTCCTGGAGGTCTCCCTTCCTCTCACCTTTGCAGGTCTCTTTTTTCTACTCAGCCAAAGCTTCCCCTCTGACATGAGCCACCCTCAGGGGAAAGAAAGTGACCCGCAAAGGTGAGGGGAAGGCGGCAGATGATGGAAGTTGTGTGGGGGAGAGAGAGAAGGGGGCAGATGATGGAAGTGAGGAGAGGAGAGAGCAGAAGGCAGATGGATGTCAGTTGAGAGGGGAGAGCAAATGCTGAATGGAAGTGGGGAAAGAACACATACTGGATGGAAGGAGAAGATAAATAAAGGGCATATGCTGGATGGAGGAAGAAGATAGAGTTAGTAAGATAATGAAGGGGTGAGGGAAAGGGGTGACAAGCTGTGGGTAGCCAGTGAAAAGAAAGAAATAGGACTAAATAGTAAGAAAATATTTAATTTAAATGGAGGCAGAAAATAGAGTAGGAAGACCAGAGAAGAAAAGGAAAGGGAAGAGAGAGGAGAGAACGATATCAGATCTGAGTGGAGGAAATGAGAAGAGAGAGATTCTAAAAACCAAAAGGGGGAGGGAAGGAGAGAGATGCCAGACCATGAGGGGAAAATAAGGAAGATGATGGATGCCAGACCAAATTGGGGGGGTGGGGGGCAGGAGGAGAGATGGCAGGGAAAGACAGTGAATAGAAGGGCAGATGCTGGACTGAAGAGACAGAGGGCAGACGCTGGATGGAAGAGAGTGAAAAGACAATGAAAGCAGAAACCAGAGACGACAAAAGGTGGAAAAAAATAATTTTATTTCTATCTTGTGATTAGAATATATCAGATTAGAAATATGTAATACTGTGCTAATGATAAAGCTTGTTTGAGGCTTTTATGCATGCTACGGTGACGGGGCGGTGAATGGGATGGCAGTGGCGGTGACGGGGCGGTGAAAGGGATGGCGGTGACGGTGACGGGGCGGTGAAGGGAACGGTGGTGACGGGGCGGTGCAGAGGATGGTGGGACGGGGACGGGGCGGTGACGGGGACAGATTTTTTCCCCGTGTCATTCTCTAGTCTCACCATACAATGTAAGCATGTTATAATGACGTCTGTACCTGGGACTTTTAATATGACATTCTCTGCAGTAATCCTTAGAGTGACCTTCTGCTGTGCTGAGGAATGGTCTGCTGTCTGTATATAGTTTGCTAAGAATGCTAGCTTCTTGAACATCTGAAAAACTTGGGGTGGTTTTTTTTTTTTTTTTGCATTTTTCATTTGGATGTCTTTATAAGTGAGAATGGCCAGTAAAGATAGACGTACTAAGGACAAAAACATCTATATAAGTTATTTAAAAAAAAAAAAAGATAGACGTCTTGCTGTTTTGAGAATGGATATCCTCTGGATTTCTGAACATCTTTCCCAAAACATCCAAACTCAGACTTAAACGTCCTATCGAAAATGCCCCTCTATTTGTTTGTTGGGTGAAATAAGTTTTATGCTGATTTTATGATTTATGTATGTCTATTTGGAACCTGCTCAGGTTTTAAACCTTTTTAAATAAATAAAATTCAGTGCTGGTGTCCACATAGCTAAGCGGACAAATAGGACTGCCTTTTAGGTGATCCTAGCTGTGTGGATGCAGACATGAAATACCAGACGGCTCCCACATAATTTCTGGGTCACCTCCTGGCCCTGGATATTCACTGCTGCTGCACGGGCACGGTCCAACATTGAACATCCGGGTGCCCATTGACTACATTTGTACAAATATAATACTGTATTTTGTCTTACTTTTTTCTTGCTTTATTTATCTTTACACATGCAGGGAGGGTGGGGAGTTGGGAGGAAATATTGATAGTGATATTTTAGGTAACTTGGTTTCATTTTATATTATTTACTTGGTTCTTATGTTATCACTATATGCAAAATAATGTAATTATTGAATGACTAGTCTTTAAGCCCGTTACATTAACGGGTGCTAGAATAGATGTGTGTGTCTTTATTTCTTTCTTTTTCTCTCTCTCCTCTTGACCGCTTTCTGTCTCTCTCTTTCCTCAGCTGTCAACCATCACCCCTTGCCTGTTCCACCTGTCCAGCAGTAGGCCTTCTCCCTTCCTTTTACCTCCCCCTGTCCAGCAGCACTCCTTACCTGCTCCCCCTGACCCTCTTCCCTGCTCCCCCTGTCCAGCAGCACTTCTTCCCTGCTCCGCAGTCATTATTCCCTGCTCACCCTGTCCAGCAGTACTTCTTACCTGCTCCCCGTTCCTCTTCCCTGCTCTGTCTGTCCAGCAGCACTCCTTCTTTTCTCCCCCTGACCCTCTTCCCTGCTCCCCCTGCCCAGCAGTACTCCTTACCTGTGTCTCTCTTTCTCCTTAGTGTTTTGTTATTTTTTTCAATCTGTCTCTTTAGCCCCCTGTCCTTCTGTGAGTGTCTGTGTGTCTCTGTCGTTGTGCACTGTTGTTGTTTTTTTTTTTTAATCCATGTTTAGTTCCTGATCCCCTCTGTTTCCATGGCAAGCATGTTCGCGGATGTGAGGGCCGTTTTGTGGTGCCGGATCTGGCGGCGCCGTGTAGGTCGGAAGACGGGCCTCAGCGTTTTGTAGGTCCGGGTCTGGCGTCGCCGTGTAGGGCGGAAGCGGGAGGCGGGGCCTCAGCACCGGCCGGGCGGCTCGCGCCGACGGCCCCCAGTAGCTCGAGGCCGGCGGCGGACATGGCTTGCGTTGCATGGTGGAGGAGGAACATCGGTGACGTACAACCCGCGCATGTGCACTAAAAAAAAACGCGACAGATTAGGGAACACGATTTTTTTAGTGTGCATGCGCGTCCTACCATTTTATTATATTAGATAGTTCTGTTATCTATATAGATATTAGTGTTATGACTGAATGCAATAATATACTGTTCTTTTATTTATATAACACTGTTCTTGTTTAAAAATCAATAAAGAATTATTAAAAAAAAAGAACATCCGGGCTTAATTCTTCTGTCAGCGTTTTTAAAAACTGCAGCCTGAATACTGTCCAAATATTTCACAGTTTCATTAACTGTTTAGTACTTTACTGTAGTCATTTTTCAAAGCCAGAATCGTTTATCATTCTAGGACAATCTGAGAAGTTGACATGATAAAATATAGCCATGGGTGCTTAACTTGGCACAAATCTAATTATATTCCACAGGATAATTTTTCCAGTTCCTATGATTTATAAACGTGTCTATTACTGTGGGTACAACATGCATAATGGCCTATACTGGACTGTAATTTTTTTTTTCACAATTACTTATTACTTGCAATGACTTTAGTGAAGAATGCAAATTTAGGTCTAGAGAGTATTACAGTCCTCCATTGAAGGATCACAAATCTTTCTAATAGGTTCCACAGGAGAACTCTCGAAGAAGGAAAACAATGGTGCTCATATGTATTGGATATTGATCTGGCCCACAAACAGCTGATGTCATCTGCAGGCGCCAGCATGGAACGGTTCTTCCAGAGCTCAGAATTTTAACCCTTTCCATGAGCAGCAGGCTCCTCAGCTCAAAACAGTTAACTCTCAGGGAGATGGGCGGGACTAGGTCAGGGGTGTCAAAGTCCCTCCTTGAGGGCCGCAATCCAGTCGGGTTTTCAGGATTTCCCCAATGAATATGCCTGCGATCTATTTGCATGCACTGCTTTCATTGTATGCTAATAGATCTCATGCTTATTCATTGGGGAAATCCTGAAAACCCGACTGGATTGCGGCCCTCGAGGGGGGACTTTGACATCCCTGGACTATGTGCTTTATCAGTACTTTTGTCTAGGGATTGTGGAAAACCTGCAAGCGGACCTTAGGAAATTGGAAGACTGGGTATCCAAGTGGCAGATGAAATTTAATGTGGACAAATGCAAAGTGATGCACATTGGGAAGAATCACCAAATCACAGTTACTGGATGCTAGTCCACTGGTTCAAACATTCTGGCAGGAAGTGAGGAACAAAATACAAAACATATTGGACGTTCGAACACCTCTTTCTTATGGCGCAGTGACGTGCAACGTCAAACAACCTTACTGACAGTAAATGAAAACAAATTGTTCTTGATACTATCTGGAGTGGCAATACAGTCAGTACTTAAGAATTGGTCACGTTGTTAATTTTTCATTTTTGGTGAGAAACTGTGGGTCTCTTCTGTAAGTATGAAGCTAATTTAGCTGAAAGTTTTGGAAATATGGCCTCATTTAAGGAAGTTTGGAGCCCTTTAGAGGGTTTCGTTAAGCAGTGTGTGTGATGGAATGATTGACTTGCCAGACAATTGGGAGGGAGTTAGGGTGGGGGTTTGGGATGGGAAGGGAGGGATGGGTAGAAAACGACATGTTTCTATTAAGAAGTTTCTTATGTATGTTTACAATATATTTGTGCGTTGCATTTCTTTGTAAGATGTTAAAAATTTAATAAAGATTGAGCTAAAAAAATAGAAATATTCCGCCCAATGTGCAGTGGTGGCCCAAAAAGCAAACAGGATGATAGGAATTATTAAAAAAGGGATGGTTAACAAGACTAAGAATGTAATAATGCCCCCGTATTGCTCCATGGTGTGACCTCATCTGGAGTATTGCGTTCAATTCTGGTCTCCTTATCTCAAGAAAGATATAGTGGCGCTAGAAAAGGTTCAAAGAAGAGCAACCAAGATGGTAAAGGGGAATGGAACTCCTCTCGTACGAGGAAAGACTAAAACGGTTAGGGCTCTTCAGCTTGGAAAAGAGACGGCTGAGGGGAGATATGATAGAACTCTACAAAATCCTAAGTGGAGTAGAACGGGTACAAGTGGATCGATTTTTCACTGTGAAAAATTGCAAAGACTAGAGGACACTCGATTAAGTTACAGGGAAATACTCTTAAAACCAACAGAAGGAAATTTTTTTTCACTCAGAGAACAGTTAAGCTCTGGAACGCGTTGCCAGAGGTTGTGGTAAGAGCGGAGAGCGTAGTTGGTTTTAAGAAGGGAGAGGGGAGATATGATAGAGTCATTTAAATACCTACGTAATATAAATGTGCATGAGTCGAGTATCTTTCATTTGAAAGGAAACTCTGCAATGAGAGGGCATAGGATGAAGTTAAGAGGTGACAGGCTCCGGAGTAATCTAAGGTGGTGGTAGATGCGTGGAAGTCTCCCTGAAGAGGTGGTGGAAACAGAGTGTGTCTGAATTCAAGAGGGCCTGGGATAGGCAGGTGGGATCTCTCAGACAGAGAAAGAGATAATGGTTACTGTGGATGGGCAGACTAGATGGGCCATTTGGCCTTTATCTGCTGTCATGTTTATAAGAAAGGTTTGGACAAGTTCCTGGAGGAAAAGTGCATAGTCTGTTATTGAGAAAAATATGGGGGAAGCCACTGCTTGCCCTGAATCGGTAACATGGTATATTGGGTTTTGGCCAGGAAGTAGTGACCTGGATTGGCCTCTGTGAGAACAGGCTACTGGGCTTGATGGACCATTGGTCCGACCCAGTAAGGATATTCTTATGTTCTTATGAAAATTTTTCAGGTGAGTATTATTGGGTTTTCTGTCAACAAGCAGGATGGACTTAGGCTCAAAACTGGGGAACTCTCAAGCTTAGGATTGCTCACTTATGTATCCAACAGTAGGCAATTCAGTTCACAAGTATTCGCAAGATCCCAAAAGAGTAAAACAGGTTGTATGCTGCTTAACCTAGAAATAAGCAGCGGATTTTCCTAAGTCCATCTTAATAATGGCTTATGGATTTTTCTTTTAGAAAATGTACCCAAACCTTTTTTTAAACCCTGCTATGCTAACTGCTTATACCATATTCTCTAGCAATGAACAATTCAAATTCTATGTCCAAGCGTTAATCCTAGGACTCCTGGACTACTGTAACATCCTATACCTATCATGCCCAACCAATATGCTAAAACAATTACAAACAGTCCAAATTACAGCTCGTTGACTGATTTGCTCGCTGAAAAGATATGACCACATTACCACCGCTTTCCGAGATTCACACTGGCTCCCAGTACAAGCATGCATACAATACAAATTCTACTGCACTCTGTTCAAAGCCCTAATTGGAAGCTATCTGAGCAACCGCCTAATCAGGAAAAACACATCCAGACCAAGGAGAACTCATGCACACTTTACCCACTCCCAATCAAAGGTATACAAAACAAAAAAAATATACGATGGACTATTAGCCACCAGAGCAGCGAAACTAGACCGTCATGTCTCCAATCTGCTGACTATGACGCCCAACTACAAAACATTCCGGAAAGAACTTAAAACTTTTCTATTCAAGAAATTTGTCAAATGATCTAACTAAACCTGATGGACCCTCCACAGGTCCTGATGCATACTACATCTATTAACCATGTATTCTCCCTGGAAATGCCCAGGGCAACTCTTGTTGTAAATTGCCTAGAACTGAAAGGTATTGTCAGGATAGAAGTCACCAATGTAATGTAATGTAATTGCACATTAAGAAATATTTTCTCCAATGTGTTCTAAATTTATTTTTTAGTAGCTTCATTGCATGTCCCCCAGTCCTAGTATTTTTGGAAGGAGTACCCAAGCAATTCACATATATCAGTTCCAATCAGTATTTTTTAGACCTATATCATATCTCCCCTGAGCCGTCTCTTTTCCAAGTTGAGAGTCCCAGCCTCTTTAGGCTTTCCTCATAGGGAAATCATCCCATCCCCTATATCATTTTCGTCGTCTTTCTCTGTACCTTTTCTAATTCCGCCATATCATTTTGAGATGCAGTGACCAGAATTGCACATGGTATTTAAGGTACAGTCACATGTTGCGTGGCATATGTATGCATGCCCATTTAGAGTGGGCCACGGTCTTTTGATTTCGGGTGAGGATTTAAAATCGTCATTCACATGCATAGAAAATTTGAAGTTCAGATTTGTCAGTCTCAAGACGTCAATATGGAACGTCTTCTGTGATAGGTTATAGTAGGAGGAGAGGGGTTGGTATCTCAGTGCAGGAGTATAATTAACGTTCTAAAGCATACCACCGCCATCTTGTAAATTAAAATGTTATGCAGGATGGATGTTTAGCTGCATGGTAAGATATGAGGAGTTATGTTTAGGTGGGGAGGTTTACACCAGTACGATTGAGAGAGGTTTTTGAAGTGTTTATGAATACTTTGTAATTCTTTTCTAGAGTGGATCCCTGACGAAGTGGCAGCGAAACATGTCGGGTCCAAAAAAAAGAAAAAAGGCGGGATGGATGTTTAGCGGCACGAGTGGATCCCTGACGAAGCAGCAGCAAAACATGTCGGGTCCACCCGCTTAAGCATTTAAGCACTTATGAAGATAAGTACTATATTGCATTAGTCTTTTAAGAGATTTATAGAACATATGAATGAAAGGAACAAATTAATTAAAAATGGAGCCCTGACCAGTGAGGAAGTTACACTTATTTCTTCCCGTTAAAAGATATAGCCCATACGGGACGGAGGAGGGGTGTTTCTGAGGTCTGTGGCAGTAATGCTAATGATATGAGATAAGACTATTTGAATGGTGTAGATTGAAAGAAGACCAGAAATACACATCTTGGAATCAGCTTTATTTGTGTGGGTTTGATTATAGTTCCAAGAAAAAGAAGTAGGTGCCCTCATTGATTGTTTTGTCCATTTACGTCAGGCATGAGCGGCCACACCTAAATTTTCTCATTATCTGCAGGTACCAGAATAACTCAATACAAAGGCAGCGAAAAAGGCCGCAGATGGAGCAACAAGGGGGAATCACATTCACAGGGAAGCAACTTTATTTCGAGACCTGACACGGCCCGTGTTTCGGCAAGTGCCTGCACCGGGGTCAAAATGTTGCCAACCCAGTATACAAACTTTTCCATCAAACGTGTCAAGTACATGCCATCGTACCCGTGAATGTGATTCTACCTTATTGCTCCATTTGTGGCCCTCTACACTTTCATTGCATTGTGGTCCTCTGTGTTTTCATTTTCCCTCTGATGTACTTTCCAGACAATGGCATGGTAATGGGGGTGCGAGGGGGGTGGTCCGCCCTGGATGCGGTCTTTCTCGGGGCACCAGTACCCCTCCTCCTCTCCGCCCCCTTCCCACTCCTCCCCCTGCCACATGCGCGCACCCGTGCCCCTTCCCCGTACATTTTAAATTTTGGCGTGAGCAGCAATGAACTTGCTGCCCGCGTTGGCTTTGGCGCTTTCTCTGACATCACTTAGGACTTTCTCTCTTTCTCTCTTCTTCTCTTCTGTTCTTCTACTTCTCATCCTTTTCCCACCCTCTTGGTTTGTCCCTTCCCTCTGCCATATGATGCACCCTCTAATCATTTTTCCCTTTTGTGTTCAGTATGTCTATTAATAGTGTCTAATTATCCTTGTAAGTCTACCCTAATTTTATATTTTTCTAAAATTTGGTTGGAAACCACGTAAGCAGTATATCAAAATATAATAAACTTGAAACTTGTCTAGTTCCAAACACGTAAGTTCCATTCAGGATGTCTTGCAAAATGTTTATCGCTGCAAGACATCCATATCGAACATGCCCTTTGGAACGCCCAAAGCCCACCCATAGCACGCCTCCATCACGCCCATCTCATGCTTTGCACACACAGAGGCTGGAACACCACGCTAGACATACAGAAAGACAGTTTTGATTATCGGCACTTGGACGTCCTGGCGATTAGGAAGTCCAAGTGCCGATTTAGGATGCTTTTGGGTATACAAGTCCCAATCCCTGAATCCTATCTCCCTGAATGGGTGTCAGGTCAAAAGCGCGCCGGGACAAAGGCGCGCGCAGACAATTGAGCGCAGCGCGGAGGTGCGCGCCGCAGAAAATTACTGTTTTTAGGGCTCCGACGGGGGGGGCGTGGAGGGGAACCCCCCCACTTTACTTAATAGAGATCGCGCCGCGTTGTGGGGGCATTGTGGGGGGTTTGGGGGGTTGTAACCCCCCACATTTTACTGAAAATTTTACTTTTTCCCTGTTTTTAGGGAAAAAGTTAAGTTTACAGTAAAATGTGGAGGGTTACAACCCCAAACCCCCCATAACGCCGGCACGATCTCTATTAAGTAAACTGGGGGGGCTCCCCAACAAAAACCCCCATCGGAGCCCCTAAAAACTGTAATTTTCTTCGGCGCGCGCCTCCGTCTTGTGCTCAGTTGTCGGCGCGCGCCTTTGTCTTTCACGGGGATGTCTATGAACCCCCTGAATGTTTCCTTTCCTGGATCTAAAAACATCTCTGATAGCTCCTGTCAATTGAGGCAGGAAAGTTTTCAGACAGCAAATTAGCATGGGTAAAACACTTCCAACCCTCACAAATCAGTAGGAAATTGACCTGCAACTCAAAATGGTAATGGAAGGATCCAAGCTAGTGTGAAACAGTCAGCAACTAGGGCAGGGGTGTCAAAGTCCCTCCTCGAGGGCCGCAATCCAGTCGGGTTTTCAGGATTTCCCCAATGAATATGCACGAGATCTATTTGCATGCACTGCTTTCCATTGTATGCTAATCGACCTCATGCATATTCATTGGAGAAATCCTGAAATCCCGACTGGATTGCGGCCCTCGAGGAGGGATTTTGACACCCCTGAACTAGGGAGAGAGTCCCAGTGCTGTCTGCAGGCTTGAGACAGGTTTGGAGCCCTTCTGTGGAGGGGACCTGGGGCAATTGCCCTGCTTGCCATCCCCTAACAATGACTTGGGAAGAACTGGTTCAATATTGCCCCACTGTATTGTTTAGATCAGGGCTGCTCAAGTCCGGTCCTCAAGATCTACAGGCAGGCCAGGTTTTCAGGATATCTACAATGAACATGCATGAGAGAGATTTGCATACCAAGAAGGCAGTGCAGGCAAATCTCTCTCATGCATGTTCATTGTGGATATCCTGAAAACCTGCCCTGGTTTAGATGCTAAACTGTGTTTTGTTGTGTCTGCAATCATGAAAGGAGGCATTCAGGTTCAAGGAGGTGGCATGGGCAAACAGTCTTTCTGCTCCCCAGCACATACAATGTGCCCTCTGTGCTAAAAACAGGAAACAGCTGTGTTCTTTTCTTGGCCAAGCGCTGCTATGCAGGGGAGCAGTAAACAAAGAGACATCCAGCAGCGAAGTATGCAAAGATTGTAGTTATGGGAGAGCAAGAAGTGTATCCTCTTCATTTGAGGAAAATACATTTTTAGCGTGCTTTCTGAAGGATAGATGATCTATCGGAGCACAATGTCTGTGGTGGGTTCACTTCATATGACTCTCTCACTCCCCCCTAGCATTTATTGATTTATTCCATTTTCTATACCATTCTCCCAGGGAAACTCAGAAGATTTACATGTATTTATTCAGGTACTCAAGCATGTTTCCTGTCTGTCCTGGTGGGCTCACAATCTACCTGGGGCAATGGGGGGATTAAGTGACTTGCCCAGGGTCACAAGGAGCAGCTTGGGTTTGAACCCACAACCTCAGGGTGCCGAGGCTGTAGCTTTAACCACTGCACCACTCTAGAAATCAAAATGCAGCAAAAGTGAGCCAAGTATAGAACAATGAAGCCATTGTGACATCACTGATGAGGTTGGCTCTTATTGGTGGAATGAGGCATTATGATGTCACAATACCAGCTCTGGTTATCAGAGGCTGAAATTTTTCACACAATTTATTTATTTAATTTTCTACACTGTTTTCCAAGAGAACTCAGAATGGTTTACATGAATTTATTCAGGTACTCAAGCATTTCTCCCTGTCTGTCCTGACAGGCTCATCATATTCTATCTAACGTACCTGGGGCAACGGGGGGATTAAGTGACTTACCCAGGGTCATAAGGAGCAGCGTGGGTTTGAACCCCCAACCTCAGGGTGCTGAAGCTGTGGCTTTAACCACTGCGTCACTCACCTCCTCTTTTACAAAGGCACGCTAATTGATTTAGCACGCGCTAAACGCTAACGCGCCCCTTATAGTCTATGGACGCATTAGCATTTAGCGTGCACTAAATTGATTCGTGTGCGCTAAATCAGTTAGGGCGCGCTAAATCGGCTACAGCCCCTGAGTAAAAGGAGCCGTTAGCCTTTAGGGAAAAAGTTGGGGTTTTTTGTTTGTTTTTTCCACGACTGATAGGTATAAATAGTTTGCATATAATTATCTCTGTGCAGGTAACTGACAGCTTTGCTAACTAAAATGCACGCATGTTTCCATTTTGAAAATTATCTCAAGGGGTGTATTTAATTACACTTATACCTGCTTTTGGCATGCACGCATTTTCTGGGTTCAATCTACGTGCATATTTTCAAACGCAAGCACATGGCTGCAACCCCTCCCTAACTATGTCCAGGTCAAGTTTCACATATACAGCCTGTACATTAAAAAGAGTTTCCAGTCTCCTTCAACTCATCAATAACTGAGTCTTAAGCAGATTCTGAAGTTTCATGGCAGATGGCGTTTAGTGTGAGCAAGTGCAAAGTGATACACGTGGGAAAGAGGACCCTAAACTATAGCTATGTCATGCTGGGTTCTATGTTTGGAGTCACTGCCCAGGAAAAGGATCTAGGTGTCATGGTTGAGGATACGTTGAAACCCTCGGCTCAATGTGCGGTGGCGGCTAAGAAAGCAAAGAGAATGTTAGGAATTATCAGGAAAGGAATGGAAAACAAAGATGAAAAGGTTATAATGCCCTTGTATCGCTCTATGGTATGGCCGCACCTTGAATATTGTGTGCAATACTAGTTGCCGTATCTCCAAAAATATATAGCGGAATTAGAAGAGGTACAGAGAAGGGTGCTGAAAATGATCAAAGCAGCTAGGGTTCTTCAGCTTGGAGAAGAGACGGCTCAGGGACTGGTGAAGTTTCTAGGACCTGTTTGGACTCAAGGGGCCAGGGAGCATAGGGACCAGTGGTGGCCCCACAAGAAGAGCCAGAAGAGCCAAGGTCCAAGGAATCGGCGGAGGGACTGGCAGGACCAGTGGAGATCAGCAGAGAGACTAGTAATGGCACTGGAAGCTGCCATAGGAGCCCGGGGAAGCAGCCTGATACACCTGGGTGAGCATTGGCTAAAGGTTTGGTGAGCAACCAGTGGAGGGACTTGTGGGGCCGGTGGCAACCAGCAGAGAGACCGGTAATGGCACTGAAAGCTGCCAGAAGACCCGGAGGGTCAATGAAGGGTCGAGAGAGGACCGGAAGACCATGAAGTCCAGGGAGGACCCAGAGATGACTCGGAGGAGCCTGGAGGGACCTGGTTGCATGTTTTAAGAGGGTATGAACAGTGAAGTGTGTTTAACAGAATTCTAGCAGAGCCTGGGGACAGCTCTGTGACAGGCGTCACAATCGGTAATTCATTAAGTCGCTAGGCCTCAAACACGAGTCGATGGTCAACTAACTAACTAGCTATAGCAATAGAGTTTGAAGAATATATATTTGGGTTAGTTGATTTTTTTACACTCATGAGTTGGAATGCTCTCCCAGAGGAGCTTGTGGTAGAGACTAGTGTTCAGGGTTTCAAGTGCAAGTTGGATGCACACCTTCTTGCAAATCATATCGGGGGATACGGGAAATCCGGGTCTCCAACAGAGAGCACCTAATTGGGCCTCCGCGTGTGCGGATCGCCGGACTAGATGGACCTAGGTCTGATCCGGTGAAGGCGTTTCTTATGTTCTTATGATAATACTCATATATTAGAGAGATTTCAGTTCATGGCTGGACAAGATTACGTCAGGCTTTTAAATTTGTATTTCGGTGTGTTTTGGTGTCTGTTCTTTTACCTGTTCTAGTATAGAGGGAGCTTTTCCAAAATGCATGACAAATGTCCTCATATCAGAGGTACATCGTGTTCTGTCTACACTGTGTGGACCACACAGCCTCCTAGCCTCAGTCGTTCAACATCTGGATGAGTCACTCATCACAAAACCAAAACGCAGAGTTGCCACTGGCAATATGCTCCTTCACTGCATGTTATAGTCAACAATCCTCTGTAAAGGTGCCAGTTTCCGGATTCTTGGCTCTGTTATGCCCTCTACTGCTCACATTTGTTCCAAACAGAAATTGCAATTTTTTAAAAAATTGAAACATGGGTGATGAATCATCATTTAAAATTAAACAATGATGAAACTAAGGCCCCCTTTTATCAAGCCGTGGTAGGGTTTGTTTTTTTTATCTCCAGCCACTACGGTAAAAGCTCCATCTCTCAGAGAATTCTTAGGAGTGTCTGAAATTTTACCGCAATGGCCGGCGATAGCA
Source organism: Geotrypetes seraphini (assembly GCF_902459505.1). Taxonomy (NCBI): domain Eukaryota; kingdom Metazoa; phylum Chordata; class Amphibia; order Gymnophiona; family Dermophiidae; genus Geotrypetes; species Geotrypetes seraphini. Next base: position 307,988,962 of record NC_047087.1, read on the forward strand.
AAACCCTATCACAGCTTGATAAAAGAGGGCCTAAATTTTTATTAGGAGATGCATATGAATATTTAAATTCCCTCCCCCTCCCCCGCCCCCTTTTATGAAGCTGTGTTAGCATTTTATATCGCCGGCCACAGCGATAAAAGCTCCAAAGCTCATAGAATTGCTATGAGCGTCGGAACTTTTACTGATAAAAAACGCTAACGTGGCTTCCTAAAAAGGGGGGGGATTGTCTTTTATTGGATAATCATCACTGAAGATACTCGGATTAAACAACCGATAATCCCTCCCCTTTAGAATCACTGAGCTCTGGAACAACCTTACATCCCCTCTCCGAAACTTGAGGTCCCTCCAACTCTTCCGAAAAAATCTGAAAACTTGACTTTTTTTAAAAATGTAACATCCCCCCCCTCTCTGGTACCCTACCACCCCTTTATCTTCCTTACACTTAATCCTATAATCCCTCCTTTGGAGGTCCTTTCTATCTTAATCCCTGTAAACCGTGCCGAGCTCTACAATTGTGGAGAAGATGCGGTATACAAACCTAAGGTTTAGTTTAGTTTAGTTTAGTTTATCAATGGAAACACACGTTAATTTACTTGTAAAGATTTTTTGTTGTTGTTGTTCTATCATCATTGAAGCGAACTTGAAAATATATTCAATCTGAACAATTTAGGACTTATACAATAATCCCAGATGGATTATTATTTACCTGGGCTATGCGACGTATCTACAGAAAAGGGAGTGATTCCTGGGGAGTGATTCCTGGGGATTGGAGGAGAGCGGATGTGGTCCCTATTCATAAAAGTGGTCACAGGGATGAAGCAGGAAACTACAGGCCGGTGAGCCTCACTTCAGTTGTTGGAAAAATAATGGAAGTGCTGCTGAAAGAAAGGATAGTGTACTTCCTTGAATCTAATGGGTTACAGGATCCGAGGCAACATGGCTTTACAAAAGGTAAATCGTGCCAAACGAACCTGATTGAATTTTTTGATTGGGTGACCAGAGAGCTGGATCGAGGACATATGCTAGATGTAATTTACTTGGATTTCAGCAAAGCCTTTGATACAGTTCCTCATAGGAGGCTGTTGAACAAACTTGAAGGGCTGAAGTTAGGACCCAAAGTGGTGAACTGGGTCAGAAACTGGCTGTCGGACAGACGCCAGAGGGTGGTGGTTAATGGAAGTCGCTCGAAGGAAGGAAAGGTGACTAGTGGAGTCCCTCAGGGTTCGGTGCTGGGGCCAATCCTGTTCAATATGTTTGTGAGTGACATTGCTGAAGGGTTAGAAGGAAAAGTGTGCCTTTTTGCAGATGATACCAAGATTTGTAACAGAGTAGACACCGAAGAGGGAGTGGAAAATATGAAAAAGGATCTGCAAAAGTTAGAGGAATGGTCTAATGCCTGGCAACTAAAATTCAATGCAAAGAAATGCAGAGTAATGCATTTGGGGATTAATAATAGGAAGGAACCGTATATGCTGGGAGGAGAGAAGCTGATATGCACGGACGGGGAGAGGGACCTTGGGGTTATAGTGTCCGAAGATCTAAAGGTGAAAAAACAGTGTGACAAGGCAGTGGCTGCTGCCAGAAGGATTCTGGGCTGTATAAAGAGAGGCGTAGTCAGTAGAAGGAAGAAGGTGTTGATGCCCCTGTACAGGTCATTGGTGAGGCCCCACTTGGAGTATTGTGTTCAGTTTTGGAGACCATATCTGGCGAAAGACGTAAGAAGACTTGAGGCGGTCCAGAGGAGGGCAACGAAAATGAAAGGAGGCTTGCGCCAGAAGACGTATGAGGAGAGACTGGAAGCCCTGAATATATATACCCTAGAGGAAAGGAGAGACAGGGGAGATATGATTCAGACGTTCAAATACTTAAAGGGTATTAACGTAGAACAAAATCTTTTCCAGAGAAAGGAAAATGGTAAAACCAGAGGACATAATTTGAGGTTGAGGGGTGGTAGATTCAGGTGCAATGTTAGGAAATTCTACTTTACGGAGAGGGTGGTGGATGCCTGGAATGCGCTCCCGAGAGAGGTGGTGGAGAGTAAAACTGTGACTGAGTTCAAAGAAGTGTGGGATGAACACAGAGGATCTAGAATCAGAAAATAATATTAAATATTGAACTAAGGCCAGTTACTGGGCAGACTTGCACGGTCTGTGTCTGTATATGGCCGTTTGATGGAGGATGGGCTAGGGAGGGCTTCAATGGCTGGGAGGGTGTAGATGGGCTGGAGTAAGTCTTAACAGAGATTTCGGCAGTTGGAACCCAAGCACAGTACTGGGTAAAGCTTTGGATTCTTGCCCAGAAATAGCTAAGAAGAAAAAAAAAAAAAAATTTAAATTGAATCAGGTTGGGCAGACTGGATGGACCATTCGGGTCTTTATCTGCCGTCATCTACTATGTTACTATGTTACTATGTTTCAAATATTACAAAATGCCTCTATTCGACTTATTTATTCACTGTGTAAATATTAATGAGTAACTTCCTCATATAGGCCCCCTGTTACTATGCCACGGGAGCGAGTGACAGACAGCAAACGTGCCCAGCAGTCCGCTCACGCGGCGGCCCTCTGGTCAAAGACCAGCGCCCTAACTGAGACTAGCCCTACCTACGTACATTCCGGTTCAGCAGAAACTTGTCTAACTTTGTCTTGAATTCCTGAAGGGTGTTTTCCCCTATAACAGGCTCCGGAAGAGCGTTCCAGTTTTCCACCTCTCTCTGGGTGAAGAAAAACTTCCTTACATTTATACGAAATCTGTCCCCTTTCAACTTTAGAGAGTGCCCTCTCGTTCTCCCTACCTTGGAGAGGGTGAACAACCTGTCTTTATCTACTAAGTCTATTCCCTTCAGTATTTTGTCTAACTTTGTCTTGAATCCCTGGAGGGTGTTTTCCCCTATAGCAGCCTCTGGAAGAGCGTTCCACTTTTCTACCACTCTGTGGGTGAAGAAGAACTTCCTTACGTTTGTACGGAATCTATCCACTTTTAACTTTAGAGAATGCTCTCTCGTTCTCTCTACCTTGGAGAGGGTGAACAACCTGTCTTTATCTACTAAGTCTAGTCCCTTCATTATCTTGAATGTTTCGATCATGTCCCCTCTCAGTCTCCTCTTTTCAAGGGAGAAGAGGCCCAGTTTCTCTAATCTCTCACTGTACGGCAACTCCTCCAGCCCCTTAACCATCTTAGTCGCTCTTCTCTGGACCCTTTCAAGTAGTACCGTGTCCTTCTTCATATTCAGTGACCAGTGCTGGATGCAGTACTCCAGTTGAGGGCGCACCATGGCATAAGAATGACATAAGAATAGTCTTACTGGTTCAGACCAATGGTCCATCTAACCCAGTATCCCATCTTCATGGAAGCCAATCCAAGTCACAAGTACCTGGCAAAACCCCAAATAGTAGCAACACCAATCCAGGGCAAGCAGTGGCTTCCCCCTTGTCTGTCTCAACAGCAGACTATGAGCTTTTCCTCCAGGAATTTGTCTAAACCTTTTTTTAAAACCAGCTACATTAACTGCTCTTACCACATCCTCTGGCAACGCGTTATAGCGCGTAATTATTTTCTGAGTGAAACAAATATTTCCTCCTATTGGTTTTAAAAGTATTTCCCTGTAACTTCGTCGAGTGTCTCCTAGGCTAGAGTCACAATAGGCCTTAACAAAATATGGATTAGCATTAGTCTAGGGAAGTCACAAAGTAAGAGAAACACTCAAATACTTGACACAGGGGCCAGACTGGTGGCTCACAGCTGTGTACTCCCGTGCAGGAGATTCATATTTGATCTCGAGTCTGTTCTCTGCTTCCTGGGTTGGCCAGAGCTAGGAGTTCCTCAAAGGCAGCACCCATAGGTTTTGGGGGATAAAGGACCCTCAGGATCTAGAGCAGGGGGCCTTAATCCAGTCAGGTTTTCAGGATTTCCGCAATGAATATGCATGAGATCTATTAGCATACCATGAAAATAGATCTCATGCATATTCATTGGGGAAATCCTGAAAACCCAACTGGACTGCAGCCCTCGAGGAGGGACTTTGACACCCCTGATCTAGAGTAATCTGGTTTTCATTGGTGTACTGGCAGTATCGGAATCTAGGCTAACAGCCCACTTTTTCAAGGCTGCTTTAAACCCTCTGTGAGAAATTCTCTATCCCCTATTTGTTAGATTGTAAGCTCCATTGAGCAGGGGTTGTCTCTTACATCTTGTGTACATCTTGCAGCGCTATCATGATAAGGGACTTCTGGGGCAGTGAAGTGTTAAGTGACTTATCAAGAGTCACAAGGAGCTGCAGTGAGAATTGAACTCACAACCTCGGGGTGCTGAGGCAGTTGCTCTAACCACTTGGTTCCACTGCATATATATTGAGTTGCCTTTTCCTAGATAAGGAGGAAACGTCCATAGTCTGCTATTGAGAGAGACATGGGGGGAAGCTGCTGCTTGCCCTGGATCGGTAGCATGGAATCTTGCTAATCCTTGGGTTTTGGCCAAGTACTAGGAATCTGGATTGGCCACCATGAGAACGGGCTACTGGGCTTGATGGGCCATTGGTCTGACCCGGTAAGGCTTTTCTTATGTTCTTATAATGTACCAGAACCATTCAGTGGCCTGGTCTTGCCTTACTGGTTTGTGCTTATTTAGTTGCAAAGGCCAAGAAGAAAGGAATTAGAGAATGACACGGTGAAAAAATTGGTCCCCGTCACCGCCCCGTCCCCGTCTCACCATCCCCGTCACCGCCCCATCCCCGTCTCACCATCCCCGTCACCGCCCCGTCCCCGTCTCACCATCCTCTTCACCGCCCCGTCACCGCCACTGCCACCCCATTCACCGCCCCGTCACCGCCACTGCAATCCCATTCACTTTTCTTTATTTACGTATAAAGGAAACATTCTTTAAAACTTTAAAACTTAGTTAAATATTAGTTAATAACTATACAAAAACAAAACACGCAGAGAAAAAATTAATTAATAAAAATTCTCAAAACTGACACATTTTGATCACTAAATTTAAAATAGTTATTTTTCATACAGTTTTTCAATCACTAATCTTCCACCACCCCTGGGGCTAGCAATGCAAAAACAAACACGACATGTACTTTAAATGCTGCCGTGATTAGCATAGTGACCGCGGCTACGGCTGCAAGTCTCCCCTCCCCCCAGCGATCACGGCAGGAGGGCACCCAACCCCTCCTGTAGACCCCCCCCACGGCCCTCCCGACAATCGCAGCAGAAGGGTACCCAACCCCTCCTGCCGGTCCTCCCAATGGCCTCCCCTAAGATCGCCGGCAGGAGGGTACCCAACCCCTCCTGCTGGACCCCCCCCCCCAACGAACCCTCCCACCCCGGAACCCCCTTAGTCTTACTTTCCAAGTTGGACCGGACGGCTCCTCACACGTATGGCCAGCAGGCTTGCCTCCGTCCAAATGAGGCGGGCCCGCCCCTACCCTGCCCAACCCACAGGATCCTAGGGCCTGATTGGTCTAGGCACCTAAAGCCACTCCCGCTATAGGAGGGGCCTTAGGTGCTTGGGCCAATCAGGCCCTAGGATCCGGGGGGTTAGGCAGGGGAGGGGAGGGGCGGGCCCGCCTCATTTGGACGGAGGCAGGCCTGCTGGCCAGACGAGCGAGGAGCTGTCCGGTCCAACTTGGAAAGTAAGACTAAGGGGGTTCCGGGGTGGGAGGGTTCGTTGGGGGGGGGGGTCCAGCAGGAGGGGTTGGGTACCCTCCTGCCGGCGATCTTAGGGGAGGCCATTGGGAGGACCGGCAGGAGGGGTTGGGTACCCTTCTGCTGCGATTGGCAGGAAGGGTTGATCTGACAAATGAGGAGCACGGTGAAACACAGGTAAATAGCGGTTCCTAGAAGGGGGTACATTGGCCCGCGGGGACAAACCTGTTCACCGTTTCCGCGGTCGGTGAATGGCCTTGTCCCCGTCACCGCAGCGACTGCTAGTTTTCTTCCCCGTTTTCGGCGGTGACCCGCGGCTTAAATGCGGTGGCCGCGGGTAAACCGTCACCGTGTCATTCTCTAAAAGGAATGCCATGGATGACAGAATTCCTTCCTTTTGAAATCTAAGACATGCGAAATAACCAGCGTTTGATCTAAAGGAGGTTAATAATGTTAATGTCTTAAGAGAGAAGAATTTTCTTGCTGTCTTTTGAGAGGAAAAATGCTGCCTTAGTAGCACAGGAGACTTTTTATGTGTCAACAGTAGACAGTTCGTTCCTCGGAGCAAAATTTATTAGTAATCCCAGCCTTGAACCATAAGAACATAAGAAATGCCTTTACCGGATCAGACTGAGGTCCATCAGGTCCGGTGATCCGCTCACGCGGCGGCCCATTTAGGTTCTCTATTATGAAAACCTGAAATTACCGTATCCCTCAATATGATTTGCAAGAAGGTGTATATCCAACTTGTGCTTGAACCCCCGAAGAGTAGTCTCCGCCACAGCACCCTCAGGAAGAGAATTCCAAGCGCCCACCACTCGTTGTGAGAAACAGAACTTCCTGGCATTTTCAGTAGTTGCCTCGACCCTCTGGAACTCAGCACCAAATGCTCTTAGAGAAGTAACTAATCTTGAGAAATTTAAATCTTTCCTTAAGACATTCCTTTTTAAAGATGCCTTTCAAGTGGAAATGTCGTTTTAAGGATTTTTATTTTAAAAAAACAAAACGAAACTTTTTATCTTTTACAAGTCCACTTCTATTGGACTTACCGTATTTTCTCGCATATAACGCGCGCGTTATACGTGGTTTTTACAAACCGCGCATACCCTTGCGCGTTATACGCGTGAGCGCGTTGTACAAAATTTTTTTTACATAGTTTCCCCCCCCGACGCCCGATTCATCACCTGGAAGGAGCGCTCGCACTCCCACCCCGAAGGACCGCTCGCACCCCCACCCGAAGAACCGCTCGCACCCCCACAGCCTCCCCCCCTCCCCCATGGAGAAGCTGTCTACCTTGTTTCCGGATGCCAGCCCAGCTGCTTCCTCTGCCGGCGGTCCTGCCCCTTCTCAGAGCCCTGTGCTGCGCTGCTTCCTCTTCAGGCGGTCCCGCCCTTTCTCTGATGTCAGAGAAAGGGCGGGACCGCCGGAAGAAAAAGCAGCACAGCAGGGCTCAGAGAAGGGGCGGGACCGCCGGCAGAGGAAACAGCTGGGCTCGCTGGCATCCGGAAACAAGGTAGACAGCTTCTCCATGGGGGAGGGGGGGGAGGCTGTGGGGGTGCGAGCGGTTCTTCGGGTGGGGGTGCGAGCGGTCCTTCAGGGTGGGGGTGCGGGTGCGTGCGAGTGGTCCTTCGGGGTGGGGGTGCGAGCGGTCCTGCGGGGGGATGAATCGGATGTCGGGGGGGGGCATCAGGCTTTCAGGGTAGGGACAGGACTTCAAGGAGGAAAGGAGAGTCGGGGTGGGCGAAAACAGAGTCAGGGTCTCCAGAGGAGAGTCGGGGCGGGCGAAAGGAGAGTCGGGCAGCATGCGCGGTATACGGGTGTGCGCGGTATATAAAAATTTATGTACATAAATATGTGTTTTTTTGCGCGCTATACCCGTGTGCACGTTTTACACGGGTGCGCGTTATCTATGTGAAAATACGGTACTTGTTTTTAACCCCATCCTTTTCTTTATACCTTTATATCTTACTTTTCTTTCAGCATTGTACTTCTCCCCTTCTTTTTCACTCGTACCCGTTTGTCCAGTCGTGTATGCCATTGTTTTTATCTAATCGTGTATGTTTATTTTGTTAAAGTTATGTTAAATTATATTATGTTTCTACCCTATTTTAAAATATATAACCACCTTGAAATAAATGATAAGGTGGTATATCAAAATTTTAATAAACTTGAGACTTGAAAGTACCAGATCCGTTTTTAGGAAGTGCCAGTATTGATATTGACTTCCCTTTTGATTCAACCCAGGGATGGCTGCGGCTGTTTTGATTAGCATGAGAAGTACAGGTGAACAAAATGCATTTAAGTCAAGCAGTGTTCAATACCTTCTCTGATTTAAAAAAATGGTTAGGACTCTGAGAAGATCTAAAAATCAAAGCAGTGTTGTCTGTGTCCAACATTGGACCATTGAGGCAGCCCAAATTACAATTTCAATGATTTATTTTTTTTATTTCTAGGGAAAGCTGCTGTAAGTAAAACCCATAAGTAATTGTAAGTAATCATTCGAGCAGAAGGGCTTTGCTTTTCCTGCCATCATTACCGACGGCCATGAGAATGTTCTATTTCATCTCAACTAGGCCAAGGGAAGCTAATGTCATCAGCCATTTCCCCAAAGGCTTGTTGAAAGGATTGATAATGACGCTCATTTGAGATGTTTGCAAAAACTATTTCAAGAGAAGCGGAAAGAAAGTGAGACGATCGGAAGACTAGTTTCAGTTACCCTCTTTATGGAGCTCTTCAAAGATCGTTCCCGTTTCTCAATCACTGCGGTGAGGAGTTGACTTTGTTTTGTAATGAGCTCTCGCTTTTTTCCTGTAATTACACCGAGAAATATGAACCTTTTCAGAGTCCTAACATTTTTTTTTTTAAATCAGAGAAGGTATTGAACACTGCTTGACTTAAATGCATTTTGTTCACCTGTACTTCACATCTACCGTATTTTCACCCATATACCGCGCACCCGTGTAAAATGCGCACACGGGTATAGCGCGTGGGGAAGTTTCAAGTTTCAAGTTTATTAGGATTTTATATACCGCCTATCAAGGTTATCTAAGCGGTTTTTACAATCAGGTACTCAAGCATCTTCCCTCTCTGTCCCGGTGGGCTCACAATCTATCTAACGTATCTGGGGCTACTGAGGATTAAGTGACTTGCCCAGGGTCACAAGGAACAGCGCGGGGTTTAAACTGGGTGAGGCTGTAGATCCAACCACTGCGCCACACACTCCTCGGAGAGAGCGAGACCAGAAGGCTTTGAGCATGCGCAAATGCTCAAAGCCTAGTCCAGCCCGGCGCAGGAAGAAGGAGGATCTCTCCCGCACCGCCCAGCCCAGCCCAGCCCAGCCCAAACCAACGAGGGAGGATCTTCGGGCACTGGCACGTCCTGTGCATTGGTGCTGGTGCCGGTGCCCAATCGGGTAAGAGATGTATTGCGGTGCTGGGGGGGATGTAGGATCGCGGGGGAGGGGGGGTGACGCGAGCGGGGGGGGAGGATGCCGGTTCGCAGGGGGGATGCCGATCGGATTGAAAAAAAATAGTTGTAAAACGCGCTCACACGTATAACGCGCACAGGTATGCACGGTTTGTAAAATCGTGTATAACGCGCGCGTTATATGCGTGAAAATACGGTAATCAAAACAGCCACAGCCATCCCTGGGTTGAATCAAAAGGGAAGTCAAAATCAATACTGGCACTTCCTAAAAACGGATCTGGTACTTTCAAGTCTCAAGTTTATTAAAATTTTGATATACCACCTTATCATTTATTTCAAGGTGGTTATATATTTTAAAATAGGGTAGAAACATAATATAATTTAACATAACTTTAACAAAATAAACATACACGATTAGATAAAAACAATGGCATACACGACTGGACAAACGGGTACGAGTGAAAAAGAAGGGGAGAAGTACAATGCTGAAAGAAAAGTAAGATATAAAGGTATAAAGAAAAGGATGGGGTTAAAAACAAGTAAGTCCAATAGAAGTGGACTTGTAAAAGATAAAAAGTTTTGTTTGTTTTTTTAAAATAAAAATCCTTAAAAGGACATTTCCACTTGAAAGGCATCTTTAAAAAGGAATGTCTTAAGGAAAGATTTACATTTCTCAAGATTAGTTACCTCTCTAAGAGCATTTGGTGCTGGGTTCCAGAGGGTCGAGGCAACTACTGAAAATGCCAGGAAGTTCTGTTTCTCACAACGAGTGGTGGGCGCTTGGAATTCTCTTCCTGAGGGTGCTGTGGCGGAGACTACTCTTCGGGGGTTCAAGCACAAGTTGGATATACACCTTCTTGCAAATCATATTGAGGGATACGGTAATTTCAGGTTTTCATAATAGAGAACCTAAATGGGCCGCCGCGTGAGCGGATCGCCGGACCTGATGGACCTCAGTCTGATCCGGTAAAGGCATTTCTTATGTTCTTATGGTTCAAGGCTGGGATTACTAATAAATTTTGCTCCGAGGAACGAACTGTCTACTGTTGACACATAAAAAGTCTCCTGTGCTACTAAGGCAGCATTTTTCCTCTCAAAAGACAGCAAGAAAATTCTTCTCTCTTAAGACATTAACGTTATTAACCTCCTTTAGATCAAACGCTGGTTATTTCGCAAGTCTTAGATTTCAAAAGGAAGGAATTCTATTAAACATGGCTTTCCTTTCTTCTTGGCCTTTGCAACTAAATAAGCACAAACCAGTAAGGCAAGACCAGGCCACTGAATGGTTCTGGTACATTATGGGCTCTTTTCACTAAGCTGCGATAGCGTTTTTAGCGTGCACTAAACCTGCGCTACACCGCTAGAACTAACGCCAGCTCAATGCTGGCATTAGCGTCTATTGCATGTGGCAATTCAGCTGGTATTAGTTCTAGCTGCGTAGCGCAGGTTAGTCCTAGCCGCAGGTTCAGCGTGTGCGGCAATTCAGGGGGTGCTAAAAACGCTATCACAGCTTAGTAAAAGGAGCCCTATGTCTTTGTAACTAGCGGATCCTTCAACATAGGGTTACCAGATTGTCTCAAAGGAAAATCCAGACCCATGGCCACGCCCCCAGGCCCGCCCAGTTCTGCCTGTGTCATGCCCCCTTCTGCCCCCCCCCCCACATTCCGCCCACAAACAGCATCCGCGCATGCGCGGACACAACGCAATGGCGTCACGCGCTGCGTCTGCACTTGCACGGATGCCTCTCTCAGTCGTGATTCTGAGGGAAGCTTTTCAAGGTGACGGGTCATAAGCGCGCCAGACAAACGGGCGCCGACAAATTGGAGCGGACAATTGAGCGCAAGACATCAGCGCGCCGCACAAAAACCTTAAAGGGCTCCGACAGGGGTGTGTGTGTGGAACCCCCCCCCCCACTTTACTGAATACTGTTCATGCTGCCATGTTGGGGGGGTGTGGGGGGTGTAACCCCCCACATTATACAGAAAACTTCACTTTTCCCCTAAAAAATAGCGAAAAAGTTAAGTTTCCTCTATAATGGAGGGATTACAAACCCCCAACCCCCCCCTCCCAACGGCAGCGCGAACAGTATTTAGTAAAGTGGGGGGGTTACACCCCCATCAGAGCCCTTTAAAATAAGGTTTTTGTGCGGCGCGCTGATGTTTTGCGCTCAATTGTCTGCTCCAATTTGTCGGTGCCCATTTGTCCGACGCGCTTATGACTGAACCGCTTTTCAAAACCCGTCCGGACCCCCAGATATGTCCTCGAAAAGAAGGGGAAATCCGGACGTCTGGTAACCCTTGGTTCATATCCCGCTGTTGTTCCTTACATAGGTAGCGGAATGTGTTTTGGTTTGGGGCCCCTAAAGGCTCCACCCTAGCCCCAGCAGGATCCTGCAGCATGGCCTCTCTCTCCAGCTCCTGACTCCACCCACCCACCTCCTCCTGGCCCCTGTAAGTTTAATGGCCCTCTTTTACTAAGGTGCGCTAACCGATTAGCGTGCGAAAAACACGAGCATGTTACCGTTTAGCTTGCGCTAATTCAATTAGCGCACCTTAGTAAAAGAGGGGGTTAAGTCTTCGGACAGCCTCTGCACCCACACAGCCAGGAGCTTATTTTTTTAGTGAGAATTATATGGTGTTAAGCGCTGTTCCCAGCTCTTGTGCATTTTGATACGAGCCCGGAGCATTTCTTTTAGATGTTTCAGTACTTCAGCGCCATCTAGTGGATTGACACATTTGCCCCTTATTCTCCTCTCAAAGTTTTTTTGCTGGGCGTTTATTCCTATTCACTATTTATTATCACGGAGACCGAATGATGTACGGGGCAGGATTTATTGAGGTTTTTTTTAAACCTGGTGCTGGTCACCTATAAATCTGCCGGGGCCATAAAGGTTATATAGCAAATTCAAAGTGCTTAACTTAGGCCCGTACTGAGGTATCTCTTATTAATCAATTTTTATTTAAATTATGGCCAGCAGATGCTTTTATGAGAGGTCAATATATAATTGTTTTTTCAGTACTTCAGCACCATCTACTGGATTGACACATTCACCCCTGAAGAAGGCTTTTCATTTGAAGCCGAAACACGAATCGTGTTGGGTCCAGCAGCAAAGGACACAGACTTTGTATTTATACATGGGATGTGTTTTAATGTATAATTGTATTTAATAAACCTCATTGTTTCTAAGACCGATGTGTACAGTCCCCTCCCCACTTGCTTTCTTGTTCTGGTCTGTTTGACGTGGGGTTGTTATCCTTTTTCTTGTTGATTGTATCTGCTGTCATGAATATTCAGACATCCACTTTTATTTCCTGTACTATGGTCCTAATAACGCATTTTTTTACCTTCTTAGACATTTCATAGCTCTAAGCACATTCGTATATCACAGCTACGCATTGCTTTTATGTTAAGTTCTCTATACTGGTCTCATTCCGTTTTGGTTGTGTATAGTTTTGGTTTTCAAATTCATATTGAGTTTTGCATATTTTCATAACTGTCTCTTTTCATTGTTAGCTCAGACAAGGGTTGGCTCAGTTGACCCGTTTAGTAACTTTGAGTTTACGCCCAGCAGTGTCTACGGTGAGCTGTCAAAGCTCAAGGTTAACAAAGCTGCACCCCAGGGTGCTTAGGGAGCTGAGTGATGTCTTGGCGGAGCCACTGTCCGCGCTCTTCAACCTCTCCCTTAGTACAGGCAGCGTCCCGTTGGACTGGAGGACGGCTAACGTCATTCCACTCCACAAGAAAGGCTCAAAGATGGAGACAGCAAACTACAGACTAGTGAGTCTAACATCGATAGTGAGCAAACTAATGGAAACTCTAATCAAACACCAATTGGATAAGATCCTGGATGAGGAGAATCTACGGGATCCCCGACAACATGGATTTACTAAGGGGAGATCATGCCAATCCAACCTGGTCAGCTTCTTTGATTGGGTGACGGGGAAGCTGGATATTGGGGAGTCCCTGGACATCGTGTACCTGGACTTTAGCAAAGCATTCGATAGCGTACCACACCGCAGGTTGCTGAGCAAGATGAGTTCTATAGGATTAGGTGACACATTGACGAAATGGGTTGGGAACTGGCTTGGAGGTAGGCTTCAAAGGGTGGTGGTGAATGGCACTCCCTCCGAAATGACGGAGGTGATCAGTGGAGTGCCACAGGGCTCAGTCTTGGGCCCAATCCTATTCAACATCTTTATAAGGGACTTGGCAGAAGGGCTTCGAGGTAAAATAACATTATTTGCCGATGACGCCAAACTAAGTAATGTAGTGGGCAAATGCACAACAGACGAAGATTCAATGCCCGACAACATGATGCACGACCTAATCCTACTGGAGCGCTGGTCTAGGACATGGCAACTCAACTTCAATGCCAAAAAATGCAAAGTTATGCACCTGGGCAGCCAAAATCCATGCAAGTCTTATACCCTTAATGGCGAGATCCTAGCAAAAACGGTAGCAGAACGAGACTTGGGGGTAATCGTCAGTGAGGACATGAAGTCTGCCAATCAAATGGAGCAGGCTTCGTCCAAGGCAAGACAAATCATGGGTTGCATACGAAGGGGTTTCGTCAGCCGTAAGGCGGAAGTCATTATGCCATTGTATAGATCCATGGTGAGGCCCCACCTGGAATACTGTGTGCAATTCTGGAGGCCGCATTATCGCAAGGATGTGCTGAGACTGGAGTCGGTGCAGAGAATGGCCACCTGGATGGTCTCGGGACTCAAGGATCTTCCATACAAAGAACGGCTTGACAAATTACAGCTATACTCGCTCGAGGAGCGCAGAGAGAGGGGGGACATGATCAAGACGTTCAAGTATCTTACGGGCCGCATCGAGGCGAATGAAGATATCTTCTTTTTCAAGGGTCCCATGACAACAAGAGGGCATCCGTGGAAAATCAGGGGCGGGAAACTACGAGGTGACACCAGGAAATTCTTTTTCACTGAAAGGGTGGTTGATTGCTGGAATAGTCTTCCACTACAGGTGTTTGAGGCCAGCAGCGTGCCTGATTTTAAGGCCAAATGGGATCGGCACATGGGATCTATTCACAGGGCAAAGGTAGGGGAGGGACATTAGGGTGGGCAGACTAGATGGGCCGTGGCCCTTATCTGCCGTCTATTTCTATGTTTCTATGCTTCAGTGAGTGCCTCTACTTATATAGTAGTATCTCGTTATAAATATAACCTCAGCTACCATGACCCCATTATTCCAGCGCTCTATGCAGCTCACTGGTTACCAGTCAAAAAGCGATGCATCTTCAAAGCCCTGGTCATGACTCACAAGAGATTCTACCAAAACAACCCAGCCTACATAGCATCCAAGCTACGCCTATACACCCCTAACCGCCCCCTCCGCTCCAAAGCAGAACAAAGACTCGGCATTTCCGCAGGGAGATCCCTCCGAACGAGTACGGCGTACAAAAGATCCTACAGCCAATTCCTACCTCAGGTATGGAACCGACTACCCACACAGATCAGGTCGGTAGACTCACTAATGACCTTCCGCAGAGCCGTAAAGACCTTCCTCTTCCGCCAATCGGGCCATTAAAAACTGCCTCCTCAATAGACTTCTCCTCGAACTCTTCCCTATGACCAGTCTGGTCTCTAGAATAAGCTCCGTTATTGTCTACTGTAACCTATTTGTTGTCACGACTAGTCTGTCTTCAAACGATTGTGAATGTCTACTTGTAACCCGTTCTGAGCTTCTGGGAGAATGGGATAGAAATCAAAATAAATAAATAAATAACCTAATATTTAAGGCATGACTTTTTATTGTAATTTTTTGATATATCTGCTCCTTAGTTCACTATCTGCCTCCTTTACAAAGCCGCGCTAGCGTTTTTAGCACCGGCCGCCATGGCAACAGCTCCGACACTCGTAGAATTCCTAAGAGCATCTGAGCTCTTACTGCGGCGGCCAGCGCTAAAAACTCTAGCGCGGCTTTGTAAAGGAGGGGGGTGTATTTACATTTGATCACTGTTTTTATTGCTTTTAGTTTTGTTTTATAATATTTACTTTTGTATATATTTTATTTATGAATCATTGGGGAGGGGTTAGCCATTATTTCACTGCATCTTTTACATTCATACACTGTTCGATATTTTGATTTTATTGATGTTAGAAATGTTTTTGTTTGGTCTTATTGATCTATGCTTTGTGTTTCACAGGTTTGAAAGGACGAAGGCGTAGCAGCCAAAACACGACCGTGTGAAGAGTTTGATGTGATTGGCAGGTTACAATCTGAAGGACTAAGAGACGAATGCTATTGATGTTCTACACCAGTGGTCTCAAACTCGCGGACTGGGGGCCACATGCGGCCTGCCAGGTACCCTTTTGAGGCCCTCGGTATGTTTATAAAAATCACAAAAGTAAAATAAAACAGTTTCTTGATCATATTTCTCTTTAGTTATAAATGACAGTATTATTATTAAGATTTAGCCAAAAGGAAAGATTTATAAACTATAACGAGTTTTACCTCATGCAAAGTTGTCATTTCTTTAATAATAATAATAACTTTATTCTTGTATACCGCCATACCCAGGGAGTTCTAGGCAGTTCACAGCAATTTATCAAAGTTATAAACATATCAGAGATTACAAATAGTGCACGAACAATAATGAACAATTGACATAGAATGATGTCGTTGAGGTTAGCTGGAGAAGGGAAGTAAAGGTTGAGGGTAGTGGGAAGGGATATTACAGTAAGAAGGAGAGAGAGGGGATTTCAGTGCATTGTAGAGGGGGGGGAGTAGTGGGGGGACAGGGTTTTGGGGGTTGTGTCTTTGGAAAAGGTGAGTTTTGAGTAGCTTTCTGAAGTCGAGGTAGGTGGGGGCCTCGAGCACCATTTTTTCTGAGGCCCTCCAAGTACCTACAAATGCAAAACATGGCCCTGCAAAGGGTTGGAGTTGGAGACCACTGGCTAAACTGTAACCATGACATCCTGTTTGCCTTTGGGAAGCAGAGCTGAGATTGTGATGTCATAATGCCTCATTCCACCAATAAGAGCCAGCCTCATCAGTGATGTCACAATGGCTTGATTGTCCTGTTCTCCCCTCTGCCCTCCAACCCAGCCAGCAGATTAACTGTTCCCCTTAACTCAGTGGTCTCAAACTCACGGCCCGCCAGGTCCTATTTTGAGGCCCTCGGTATGTTTATCATAATCGCAAAAGTAAAATAAAACAGTTTCTTTGGCTATAAATGACAATATTATTATTAAGACTTAGCCAAAAGGAAAGATTTATAAACTATAAAGAGTTTTACCTCATGCAAAGTTGTCATTTCTTTAATAAGACATTAACTATTTTTTTCTGAGGCCCTCCAAGTACCTACAAATCCCAAAATGTGGCCCTGCAAAGGATTGGAGTTGGAGACCACTGGCTAAACTGTAACCATGACATCCTGTTTGCCTTTGGGAAGCAGAGCTGAGATTGTGATGTCATAATGCCTCATTCCACCAATACAGTGATGTCACAATGGCTTGATTGTCCTGTTCTCTCCTCTGCCCTCCATCCCAGCCAGCAGATTAACTGTTCCCCTTAACTCAGTGGTCTCAAACTCACGGCCCGCCAGGTCCTATTTTGAGGCCCTCGGTATGTTTATCATAATCACAAAAGTAAAATAAAACCGTTTCTTCATCATATGTCTCTTTAGCTATAAATGACAATTTTTTTTTTTTTGACTGGTATTCTTGAAACCACTCAGGAGGAAGTTCAAGATCAAGGAACCATGATTGGACTCATTGGTGTTTGAGCAGGACTTAAACATGATAATGAAGACCTATTTTTGGTTTTCCCAAAACTTGTTTCTGGGAGAAAAATTTGGATTTTCCCTGATGTTACTAAGGGCTCCTTTTATCAAGCCGCGCTAGCGGTTTAACGCGCATAACAGCGCATGCTAAACCACAGGCGGTAATTTTAGGCCAGTGGGGGGTTAACGTGTGATGAAATGTCACGCGCGTTAACCCCGCTAGCGCAGCTTGATAAAAGGAGCCCTAAATCTACTCAAGAGCGGAGGAAATTATTCTTAAGTATGAGAAAAAAAATATAACAAAAATGGGAGCGATTTTCTTATTATGTTATCCCTGTAAATGTGTGAGAAAATATGCAGGAAACAAATACGTATGTTTCGTACCGGAAGAACTTCATAGTTTTCTGGACTCTCAAAAATTGATTAAACTAAATAAATAAGAGCTGCTAGATAAGATTATACCAGGATTAATCATGTTAAACCTTTTACCTAAAAAGTTGATTACACTGTTATGAGATCTCCTTATCTATATTATTATCTTCTCCTCAAGAAGTGATTTTAGTGGTCTAAGGAAGAGTATATAATTAATTACTGGGAAATATTGCATAATTTTTCTTTCTTTTTTTTTTTAAAATTATATATTTATTGAGTTTTTCAATATAATCAAGCATAAATTCATAAACATAGTAACATAGTAGATGACGGCAGAAAAAGACCCGAATGGTCCATCCAGTCTGCCCAACCTGATTCAATTTAAAAATTTTTTTTTTTTTTTTCTTCTTAGCTATTTCTGGGCAAGAATCCAAAGCTTTACCCGGTACTGTGCTGGGGTTCCAACTGCTGAAATCTCTGTTAAGATTTACTCCAGCCCATCTACACCCTCCCAACCATTGAAGCCCTCCCCTGCCCATCCTCCTCCAAACGGCCATGCACAGACCGTACAAGTCTGCCCAGTAACTGGCCTAGTTCAATATTTAATATTATTTTCTGATTCTAAATCCTCTGTGTTCATCCCACGCTTCTTTGAACTCAGTCACACGTCCTTTCTTAATATTCTCCTCCCCAATCGCACAAGCACTCCTCCCAGCAAATAACACTCTAGTCATCCCCTCGAACCTTACTTACCAAAAATATCCAGACTCCTAAATATGCATCTCCTAAAGGTATCCATTTAACCTTCTCCTAAATAAGCATCTCCCTTAGGTATCCGTTTAATTGATTCCTTCAAAGTTGCCTATACTATTTTCCCCACTGAGCCTTGTAATCTACTTGATCCCTGTCGAGTTATTCTATCGAGAAATCCAGATTTCTTATACCTGTATTTCTATACCACAGCATGTAATTTACTTGATTGTTGTTATGTTATTCTCTCGGTAATGCCCTGATCTCTTTTAACTGTAATCCACTTAGAACCAACCGCAAGGCACAGGCGGAATAGAAATCACAAATGTAATGTAATTTAAATGTAATATAATGTAATAAACTTGTACAGAGAGGAAATTCAGCAAGAAATTAATACAAAAGAATATCAAATATAAGCATAAATTTCAACTCAAGTCCTCAAAAGGGATCCAAGGTGGATAATAGGCGAATAAAAAGAATTACATTTACAAAAGTAGTAACGAGTTGAATGAGATTAATGCACCCTTTCTTAAACTGAGCACTTTTCTTTCTCCAGACATGAAGTTGAGAGAAAGGTTGTCAGTTGAGATGGCTCAAAGAAAACAAATTTATGTGAACGATAATTAATTACACATTTACATGGATGTCGCAAGTAAAAGGTCGCCCCCTTGCATAATTTTTTTAAAAATTTTCCTTTATGTTTCCACTATGTTTTATTATTCTTTTTTATAATATGCAATTTGTACAATATTATGATTTCTTGTTTATCTATTCCTCTGAATTTCTGTAACAAGAGGATTCTTGTGTCATAAATGCTGAAACTTATAAATACATTTTTTTTAAAAAATTATTATTAAGACTCAGCCAAAAGGAAAGATTTATAAACTATAAAGAGTTTGACCTCATGCAAAATTGTCATTTCTTTAATAAGACATTAACTATTTTTTCTGCGGCCCTCCAAGTACCCACCAGTCCAAAATGTGGCCCTGCAAAGCAGATAAAGACAGGTTCACCCTCTCCAAGGTAGGGAGAACGAGAGGGCACTCTCTAAAGTTGAAAGGGGATAGATTCTGTACAAACGTAAGGAAGTTCTTCTTCAGCCAGAGAGTGGTGGAGAGCTGGAATGCTTTTCCGGAGTCTGTTATAGGGGAAAACACCCTCCAGTGACTCAAGACAAAGTTGGACAAAACACTGAAGAGAATAGACTTAATACCGTGTTTCCCCGATGGTAAGACACTGTCTTATTTTTTTTGGAAGGCCAAAATATGCTCTAGGGCTTATTTTCGGGGGGATGCCTTATTTACCCTTTCATGTCCCCTCTGTATCTCTATCCTTTCTCTCTCTCTTCTGCTCCCTCACCCACGAGTCCTGCATCTGGCCCTCTCCCTTCTATCTGCACCTGGCAACACCCCCCTGCTCCACGGCTCTCTTCAGCAACTTGTCAGCAGCGGTGATCAAGACAAGCTACCGACATCGAGGCCTTCCCTCTACGAGTCCCGCCTTTGTGGAAAAAGGAAGTTGAAACAAGCGGGACTCGCAGAGGGTAGGCCCCGACGTCAGAAGCTTGTGTCGATCGCTGCTGCTGAGTTGCCGAAGAGAGCCGCGGAGCAGGGGATGTGGCCGGAAGCAGGTAGAAGGGAGAGGGAGATAGGAAGGCTGTAGATCTCCGGAGCATGACACCGACCCCGGCCAGGATGATTTCTTTTTCAGGCGTGCATCTTACAAGTCCGGCGTCGCGGCGGGAAATAGCCATGCTGAGCAGTGAGCTCAGCACTACACAGATGAAAGCCTTGCTTGCTGATTGGTCCGGCGGCACGGCCACCAGACCAATCAGCAAGCAAAACTTTCATCTGTGTACGTGCTGAGCTCACTGCTCAGCATGGCTATTTCCTGCCGCGACGCCGGACTTGTAAGTTGCATGCCTGCGTGACACACTACCAGAGCCACGGCAAAGGTGGAAAAGAGCCGCATGCGGCTCTGGAGCCGCGGGTTGCCGACCCCCGCGGTAGACGGAGGGACCACACGGAGTCACCCACCGTACCACCCGATTCGGGTAAGCGCAGGTATCGGTGGGTGGCTTATTTGCGGGGGGGGTGCCTTATTTTACAATTTTTTCTAAAAAGGGGGGGCTGTCTTATTTGATGGCCCTGCCTTATCATCGGGGAAACACGGTAGATAAGGACAGGTTGTTCACCCTCTCCAAGGTAGGGAGAACGAGAGGGCACTCTCTAAAGTTGAAAGGGGATTCCGTACAAACGTAAGGAAGTTCTTCTTCACCCAGAGAGTGGTGGAAAACTGGAACGCTCTTCCGGAGGCTGTCGTAGGGGAAACACCCTCCAGGGACTCAAGACAAAGTTAGACAAGTTCCTGCTAAACCAGAACGTACACAGGTGAGGCTGGATTCATTTAGAGCACTGGTCTGACCCAGCAGCGGCAATTCTTATGTTCTTATGTTAACTGTGTTTTTTTTTTTTACTATGGATTAAAGTTTATGAGAATCATGTATATTCACGAGTCCTACTTTGTCTTGTTTTTTGTTGCTTTCTCCTGTTTTGTCTCCTTAGGTTTTTTGGACGTCTGCATGTCTTGAAAATGAGCCCCTTAACTTGCCGTTTACTTTCATTAACTGCAAAAATACTGCAAAGCCCCTTAACACAGTTGTATGCTAGTAGTTACCGTATAGTAAACTGTGCATTGGCTTTTTCTCTCTTTTCATTAGAATAATTGTAATTTTGTAACTTTTTCCTTACCTTTTCCCTTTCCTTATGTATCTAAGTTTGTCTGTATTGTCAGTTTGTTTTTTATCCCCCTTTTAAAGCTGTACATCATATATTTTTAATGTCACTCGCTTAGTATGTAATAAGCGATTTATCAAATTTAATTAAACTTGAAACTTGTCTAACACATTGTGTAAAAGGGCCCCAAATCTTTCTAATGTGCAGAAATTGATTGGAATTCATGGATTAACGTGTTAAATTGGTTTGCAGTGCCTAAATGATGTTGCTCTGGAAATAGGTGTCTTCGTGCTATGATAAGATTGCTTGAGTTGTACTTCTATGGTGATATGATAGGGATGTTTAGAAACCTACGTGGCATAAATGCGCACGAGTCGAGTCTCTTTCACTTGAAAGGAAGCTCTGGAATGAGAGAGCATAGGATGAAGTCAAGAGCTGATAGGCTCAGGAGCAATCTAAGGAAATACTTTTATACAGAAAGGGTGGTAGATGCGTGGAACAGAGACTGTGTCTGAATTCAAAAGGACCTGAGATAGGCACGTGGGATCTCTTGGAGAGAGGAAGAGATAATGGTTACTGCGGATGGGCAGCTCTATGACCTCACAATGCAGGTGCACAGAGCCTTAGCCTATAGGAAGAGGAGATGCAAATGTTAAGAGCCTTAGCCTATAGGAAGAGGAGATGCAAATGTTAAGAGCCTTAGCCTATAGGAAGAGGGGAGATGTGATAGAGACGTTTAAATACCTATGTAATATAAATGCACATGAGTCGAGTCTCTTTCACTTGAAAGGAAGCTCTGGAATGAGAGAGCATAGGATGAAGTCAAGAGCTGATAGGCTCAGGAGCAATCTAAGGAAATACTTTTATACAGAAAGGGTGGTAGATGCGTGGAACAGAGACTGTGTCTGAATTCAAAAGGACCTGAGATAGGCACGTGGGATCTCTTGGAGAGAGGAAGAGATAATGGTTACTGCGGATGGGCAGCTCTATGACCTCACAATGCAGGTGCATAGAGCCTTAGCCTATAGGAAGAGGAGATGCAAATGTTAAGAGCCTTAGCCAATAGGGAGAGGGGAGATATGATGCATGCGAGTCGAGTCTCTTTCATTTGAAAGGAAACTCTGCAATGAGAGGGCATAGGATGAAGTTAAGAGATGACAGGCTTCGGAATAATCTAAGGAAATACTTTTTTACAGAAAGAGTGGTTGATGCTTGGAACAGTCTCCCGGAAGAGGTGGTGGAGACAGAGACTATGTCTGAATTCAAGAGGGCCTGGGATAGTCACGTGGGATCTCTTAGAGAGAGGAAGAGACAAAGGTTTCTGCGGATGAGCAAGCTGGATGGGCCATTTGGCCATTATCTGCCATCATGCTTGAGTACCTGATTGTAAAAAACCGCTTAGATAACCTTGATAGGCGGTATATAAAATCCTAATAAACTTGAAACTTGAAACTTGATCATGTTTCGATGTTTAACTCACATGCCAAAATTCTTTCAGAACTGTGCAAACATATAAGACAATCCAACTAGGACTCCCGATGAAGGGTTTAATGTTGAAGCAAGGCCTGTGCTGAGTCCCTTTGCCTGTCTCCAAAGAACATATGCTAATTATGCTCCAATCAGTAAAGACCATCTTTTGATGAATTCTTGGTCCACCAGATTAGTAATTCCCATTGTATTTTCCCTGAAATTTTTTGAAACATGTCAACAAACTGAATATCCCTAGTACAAAGCAT
This sequence comes from Geotrypetes seraphini, assembly GCF_902459505.1. Lineage (NCBI taxonomy): Eukaryota > Metazoa > Chordata > Amphibia > Gymnophiona > Dermophiidae > Geotrypetes > Geotrypetes seraphini. The sequence goes on from NC_047087.1 coordinate 308,011,376, forward strand.
GAAGAAAAGTTTTATCCTTTTTATATTGAACTTAAAGCCTTCTTTGACGTTCGGAAATCACAGGAATACTGCTGGTTCATAGGCACCTCACTTCATTTTACATAGGATGCTGAGTGGGGACATGATCAAAATATTCAAGATAATGAAGGGAATAGACTTAGTAGATAAAGACAGGTTGTTCACCCTCTCCAAGGTAGGGAGAACGAGAGGGTACTCTCTAAAGTTGAAAGGGGATAGATTCCGTACAAATGTAAGGAAGTTCTTCTTCACCCAGAGAGTGGTAGAAAACTGGAACGCTCTTCCGGAGGCTGTTATAGGGAGAAACACCCTCCAGGGATTCAAGACGAAGTTAGACAAGTTCCTGCTGAACCAGAATGTACGCAGGTAAGGCTAGACTCAGTTAGGGCACTGGTCTTTGACCTATGGGCCACCATGAGAGTGGACTGCTGGGCACGATGGACCACTGGTCTGACCCAGCCTCTTCTCCCTTGAAAAGAGGAGACTGTGAGGGGACATGATTGAAACATTCAAAATACTGAAGGGAATAGACTTAGTAGAGAAAGACAGACTGTTCACCCTCTCCAAGGTAAGGAGAACAAGACGACACTCTCCAAAGTTGAAAGGGGATAGATTCTGTACAAACATAAGGAAGTTCTTCTTCACCCAGAGAATGGTAGAAAACTGGAACGCTCTTCTGGAGGCTGAAATAGGGGAAACACCCTCCAGGGACTCAAGACAAAGTTAGACAAGTTCCTGCTGAACCAGAACGTACGTAGGTAAGGCTAGACTCAGTTAAGGCACTGGTCTTTGACCTAAGGGCCGCTGCGGGAGTGGACTGCTGAGCATGATGGACCACTGATCTGACCCAGCAGCGGCAATTCTTATGTTCTTATGTTCATTGGTATTTACCTGGAGAAGAAACTCCATTTACAGGAGAAGCTATAAACAGCAAAATAGGGTTGGTTTGTTCCTATCAGGGAAAGAAGAACTTCTTTGGAAAAACCCCCAAAAGACTACTAATAGAATATAACAGAGGGAACGGCCATCTGAGCTTCCATTTTTATTCTTTCTGCAAGGTTTGGGGAAACAAGACTCAACGTAACAAAATTTCTTACATACCGCAGCTACCTCGTGGTTCTGTGCAGTTAACATAAATTAAAATACAAGTATACATGGTATAACACAGTTAATTAATCAAAATCTCGTTGGGTTTAAGAAGCTATTGAAGAGGCTTTATTTTGTCATATGAAGTATGGGCATTAAGATAGCTGTTTCGGAGCGCTGGACGTTTATTCGTATTTTTTTTTTTTTTATTATGTATCTTAATGCATTCTGCTTCATTTTTTCAATCAAGTTCCTTATATTCAACTTGATGTATTTGATCTGTTCTATGTATTACTTCTTTCCCTGCTATGCCGGTATTTTCTGCATTATATTGTAAATGCTTTCTGTCTTTATCTGTTTTTAAGTCCATTATTCTAATTTGTATTTTATCTGTATCCCATATATTAGCTCACCTTGTTGTGAACCACCTAGAACTTTTTCTGGATGGCGGTATAGAAGAATAAAATTATTATTATTCTTTGAGATTCTGTATGGAATGTTGCTACTCTCTGGGATTCCGGAATCTTGCTATTCTTTGAGATTCTGTATGGAATGTTGCTACTCTCTGGGATTCTGGAATCTTGCTATTCTTTGAGATTCTGTATGGAATGTTGCTACTCTTTGAGATTCTGTATGGAATGTTGCTACTCTCTGGGATTCTGGAATCTTGCTATTCTTTGAGATTCTGTATGGAATGTTGCTACTCTTTGGGATTCTGGAATCTTGCTATTCTTTGAGATTCTGTATGGAATGTTGCTACTCTTCAGGATTCCGGAATCTTGCTATTCTTTGAGATTCTGAATGGAATGCTGCTACTCTTTGGGATTCTGGAATCTTGCTATTCTTTGAGATTCTGTATGGAATGTTGCTACTCTTTGGGGTTCTAGAATCTTGTTACTCTCTGGGATTCTGGAATCTTGATAGGCTGCTATCTTAATGCATTCTGCTTCATTTTTTCAATCAAGTTCCTTATATTCAACTTGATGTATTTGATCTGTTCTATGTATTACTTCTTTCCCTGCTATGCCGGTATTTTCTGCATTATATTGTAAATGCTTTCTGTCTTTATCTGTTTTTAAGTCCATTATTCTAATTTGTATTTTATCTGTATCCCATATATTAGCTCACCTTGTTGGGAACCACCTAGAACCTTTTCGGGATGGCGGTATAGAAGAATAAAATTATTATTATTCTTTGAGATTCTGTATGGAATGTTGCTACTCTCTGGGATTCCGGAATCTTGCTATTCTTTGAGATTCTGTATGGAATGTTGCTACTCTCTGGGATTCTGGAATCTTGCTATTCTTTGAGATTCTGTATGGAATGTTGCTACTCTTTGGGATTCCGGAATCTTGCTATTCTTTGAGATTCTGTATGGAATGTTGCTACTCTTTGGGGTTCTAGAATCTTGTTACTCTCCGGGATTCCAGAATCTTGCTATTCTTTGAGATTCTGAATGGAATGCTGCTACTCTTTGGGATTCTAGAATCTTGTTACTCTCTGGGATTCTGGAATCTTGATAGGCTGCTATCTTAATGTATTCTGCTTCATTTTTTCAATCAAGTTCCTTATATTCAACTTGATGTATTTGATCTGTTCTATGTATTACTTCTTTCCCTGCTATGCCGGTATTTTCTGCATTATATTGTAAATGCTTTCTGTCTTTATCTGTTTTTAAGTCCATTATTCTAATTTGTATTTTATCTGTATCCCATGTATTAGCTCACCTTGTTGTGAACCGCCTAGAACTTTTTTGGTATGGCGGTATAGAAGAATAAAATTGTTATTATTATTACTTGTGAGCCGCTTTGGCAAATAAAAGAAAACAAAACCAAAGTATTTGCCAAATAGATCAGTCTTCATAAATCATCCAAGCACTGTTCAGCCAAAAAAAAAAACCCCAAAACGGATGCTTGCTGAATAGACACCGGCTTCAATCGCTGGGCTGTTTTTGAGGGCACGCTTTCTCCCGCCTATCAGCCAGTCCTGTAACTGGGGGCAGTGCCAGCAGGTGTAGCATATCCTCAGGAGCAGCTCTGTAATGTATTGGCACTGAACAAAAAGCACTTGCATGCCACTGGAGTGCATCTGAATTAAAGCGGAACCTTTTGCACGTCCATAGACCAACCGAGAAGAGGTTTTCTTAGACTCCAGCAACATTTTCAGCTGTTCTGTTGTTTCTTCCCCCCCCCCTTTCATTCTTCAGAATTTTTCCCCTTTTTATCCCTCAGAATCAGAAGAGCAGTGTATTTGACGCATTGAAAGACATGCTGATTTTTCTCATTCATCTGTTGACCATCTTTGCTGAAGTTTCTGGAGTAGCACCATGCAATCCAAATAAAGCAGGTAAGTGGGCTTCTCCCTCGACCTCCCCCCACCCCACACCTTTGTAATTATAGCAACATGGTTTATGACCCAAAAGGGACGAGGCTCAGTTCTTGCACATTTTGATTACATTGAAAAAAACACCGATCATGTGTGTGCAGACTTTCAAAAACATGCTACCTTTTCGGTTACGTTTTAGTGCGCTCTACTTTCGTATCCTCACAATTTTAGAAAATTTTCAAAACTCGCATGGGTAGAAAATGTACCTGTCACTTTGCCTTTGTATTACTATACATCAGCTCACAAGGGTATAAGGGGAGCTACAGGATGAATGTGCTTTTATCGTTTTCTTTCCTAACCAAAACACCCCTCCGGAAAGACATCTAAAGGTTTCCTATATTATCAGGCTTGGATAAGTTTATTATTGTTTCCAAACCAACAGAATGTCTGGAATCTACACACACAAACACACATGCATACATGGGTTGCAATGAATTCCATAAGCCATACTGTGCATGCTTTCCCTACTCGCTTCACATGGATATAAGAACATAAGAATAGCCTTACTGGGTCAGACCATCAAGCCCAGTAGCCTGTTCTCACGGTGGCCAATCTAGGTCCCTGATACCGGGCCAAAACCCAAGGAGTAGCAATATTCCATGCTACCGATCCAGGGCAAGCAGTGGCTTCCCCCGGTGTCTTTCTCAATAACAGACTATGGACTTTTCCTCCAGGAACTTGTCCAAACCTTTCTTAAAACTAGCTACGCCATCCGCTCTTACCACAACCTCTGGCAATGCGTTCCAGAGCTTAACTATTAGAGAAAAAATATGTCCTCCTATTGGTTGGAAAAGTATTTCCCTGTAACTTCATCGAGGGTCCCCTAGTCTTTGTCATTTTTGACGGAGCAAAAAATCGATCCACTTGTACCCGTTCTACTCCACTCATATCCAAGCAACACTTCATCCTGGGCAGTCCCTGATAAACCTTTCTAGAGGGGAGGGAAATGGCAAGCCTCCCCATGGGCTCTGCAGTCCCTTGGGTCTCTTTCCCAAAAGGAAACACCCAGCACAGCCTTTCTTTGAAAATCCCACTGGTGCACCCGACATGAATACAATATATGTAGTGTAAAGCATGCTCAAAGATTTGTAATCATATAGTATGCACCAAATTTATATATCTATTTTTCAAAGGGAATACACCTCAAGCAATTGATCATCAAAATAGCTGCAAAATTTTCAACTACTTTGTCCACAACCCCTTTGTAAAGTTATATCCATTTTATCGGAATTCTCAGCGGCACCACTTAGAACTCGATATATCTCATTGCTCTAAGCTTTACGTGTCAGATCGTCATCGGATCCGAGTTTTCTCCTACTTAATCTTATTTGTATCTTTGATTTTGACTTTGCTTATGCTTATACTTGCTATTTATTTAAAACTTTTAAGCATATACTTAGCTTAAGTCACGTGGTCTCTGGCTAGGGATTTCAATGCCACAAAGATCTGTAATGCCATTATAGTGTGCACTTTTCCTTCCCTAACCTCACCCTACCCATTTTTCTCTGTGGCTAAAAGCACCCGCTCTGTACCAATAGACAGGTAGGAAGGTGGGGAAAAGCAATAATCCGACCATACTAAGATACACTTGGCCCAGGTGCAACTTGCCCATTGGCTCCTCCTTCTCGCCCCGCCCACTCACTGCTGCCAATGAGATGATATGGTGGGCTCAAAAGCAATTTTGTGCCCTCCCCTTATTTGCACATCTTTTGGAATGACCCTGGCAACAAGCAATAGACTTTGTTATATGGGTAAATATACGCATTTACTGGCAAGGGGGCAATTCTACAAGGCACCTCCATGTGGGCAACATAGTAATGGGGAGTGTGTGGCACCGTGGTTAGAGCTACAACCTTAGCACTCTGAGGTTGTGGGTTCAAACCCAGACAGCTCCTTGGGACCCTGGGCAAGTCACTTAATCCCCCCATTGTCCCAGGTACAATAGATAGATTGTGAGCCTACCAGGACAGATAGGGAACATGCTTGAGTACCTGAATAAATTCATATAAACTATTCTGAGTTCCCTTGGAAAACAGTATAGAAAATTAAATAAATAGTGTGAAAAGTTTCATCTTCTGATAACCAGAGCTGGTATTGTGACATCATAATGCCTCATTCCACCAATGCCTAAGAGCCAACCTCATGAGTGATGTCACAATGGCTTCATTGTCCTATACTTGGCTCACTTTTGCTGCATTTTGATTTCTAGAGTGGTGCAGTAGTTAAAGCTACAACCTCAGCACCCTGGGGTTGTGGGTTCAAACCCACACTGCTCCTTGTGACCCTGGGCAAGTCACTTAACCTCCCCATTGTCTCACGTACATTAGAAGGATTGTGAGCCCACCAGGAAAGATAGGGAAAAATGCTTGAGTACCTGAATAAATTCATATAAACTATTCTGAGTTCCCTTGGAAAACAGTATAGAAAATTAAATAAATAAATAGTGTGAAAAGTTTCATCTTCTGATAACCAGAGCTGGTATTGTGACATCATAATGCCTCATTCCACCAATAAGAGCCAACCTCAAGAGTGATGTCACAATGGCTTCATTGTTCTATACTTGGCTCACTTTTGCTGCATTTTGATTTCTAGAGTGGTGCAGTGGTTAAAGCTACAGCCTCAGCACCCAGAGGTTGTGGGTTCAAACCCACACTGCTCCTGAGACTTTTCACGATTTATTCAGACACTTCAAGCATTTTCCCTATCTGTTCCAGAAGGCTCATAATTTATCTAATGTCCCTGGGGCAATGGGGAGATTAAGTGACTTGCTCAGGGTCATAAAGAACAGTGTGGGTTTGAACCCATAACCTCAGGGTGTTGAGGCTGTAGCTTTAACCATGGCACTGCACGCTATATTCTGTCCTCCCAGAGGAGCTCAGAACTGGTTACAAGTTTGCATACATAAAGGGTATTTATGTAAAGTGATGGCAAACATCGCATGGCAGAACATTGTCAGAAAAAAATATCACTTAATAATCAACAATGATACATATAATATTCTCTTATCTCCCCCCCTCCCCACCCGTATCTATCATATAATCAATACTTATACAACATGTAACAATAAAAATACCCTCCCTCCCACCCCATAATTGAACTTGTAAATTTAAGAGGAACAAGATTTTTCTAATCATTACAATACTTTGTTAACGGCTCCCAAATATCTTGAAATTTATTTTATTTATTTCGATTTCTATCCCATCCTCCCGTGAGCTCAGAATGTGTTACAAAAGCACTTATACAGTAGATTATAAAATTATAGGGACTAGGAGAGCAGACATGTTCACAGTAATGGGACCAAAATGGTGGAAGGCGCTTCCTCGGTATATTAGAATCGAACGCGACATCGTATCTTTTAAAAAAACTTTTAAAAACCTATTTATTTAATGACGCTTTTAACACTTGAAATTTATTTGTTTTAGAGACTCTTCTTAAATTGTGCTTTGGATTTTTACCCCTTACCTTTTGTTTTTTACCTTTTTTACCGAACCCAAGATTGTAACTTTTTAATTCCTTTCCTCCCATCTCAAGTATGTACTTTATGTAATTTTATGGTTAATTTGTTAGTTTCTTTGTTTCTCTTACCTGGATAATGTACATCGCCTAGCAATTTTAATAGGCGATCCATCAAATGTTTAATAAACTTGAAACTTGATTACAGTAGACACAAAACAGGTCATTCAAGGCACATTATAGTTTAATTATATTAGGCATTAAAGGTACATCACAATTATACGGACATTCTGTTATATGGCTATATCAGTCAATTATGTTAAACATTCAAGGTATATTACGGTTATATGGACAAGACAGGAGTAGAGAGGTGTTCATAGCAGTCACAGGGAGTCTTTCTGGTTGATTGTATAGCAGCGTTCATCGCAAGAAGAGAGCTTAGGGGAGCAGCTTGCTGGAGGTAGTTCAGATGAAGAGGAAGGTTTTTACCGCTCTTCGGAAGCTCATCAGTGAGTTCAGTGATCTGATCTGTGCAGGCAGCTGGTTGTATAGGTGTGGGACAAAATAGCTATAGGAGCGCTTACGGGCAGTTTCCATCCTGAGAGATCTCCCGGGTGCGGGGGGGGGGGTGCATAGCCGCCTTTCTGCTTCAGAGCGGAGGAGGCGGGCGAGGGGGGGGTCTACTGTTGAAGTTTGGAGGTGATGTAGGCTGGAGACGGAGTCGTTTGTGAGCTATTACCAGGGCCTTGAATGTGCCGCGTTGGTTGATCGGAAGCCAGTGTTCTGCTTGGACGGCCGGGGAGGTGGGGGGTCGCGATAATTGAAGTTGCACAGGAGGCAGATTGCTGAGTTTTGAACCCGCTGGAGACGTTTGAGTTCCTTGGCGGTCGCTCCATTAAATGTGCAAGTTGCAGTAGTCCAGCCTAGAGAGTACATAGGCGTTCTATGTTTTGCCATACTATACCCGTCACGCTTTGTCTCATCGTACCATGTTTTACCGTGCTTTGTTAATTATTCCTCCCTTTTACAGAAGCATAGTGCGGTTTTTAGCGCCAGCAGTGGCAGTTACAACTCCAGTGCTCATAGGCGCTAAAATCCACGCTACTCTTTTGTAAAAGGGGGGAATAGTTAACAAAGCATGGTAAAACATAATACAGTGATACCTTGGAATCCGAACTTCATCCGTTCCAGAACCCCGTTCGAGTTCCAAATCGTTCGAGTTTCAAGACAATTTTTCCCACTTAAAATAATAGAAACTGGATTAATCCGTTCCTGGGTCCCACAAACTTAAATTTTAACAGTAAATACACTGGATTTTAAGGTAAAATATTAACAAATAATAATAATACAGTACAGTATTTTCCTCACTACACTACACAAAGGCGAAAATCGCATGAGATGCTTTCACTACAGCTTCTGACAATGAACTGAACGACGTATGGGTGGCCCGAGCACTGTGGAAAACGTACGCACAAACACACACGAACAACGTGCAGGGTGTTGGTATTCCAAAGCAATGTTCAGATTCCAGGGCAAAATTTGCTTGAATTTTTTGTTCGGATTCCAAGTTGTTCGAGTACTGGGGCGTTCAGATTCCAGGGTATCACTGTATGACAAAACAAGGCATGATCATACACAGAACATAGTACAGTGGGACCATGCATAGCAGTGGAGGCTACACATTTGACCACCGGAAGGGACTTGGTAAGGTGAAATATTATATGATGGGCAATACAGTGACATAGCAGGATGAAGCACAACAACGGTTTGAGGCTCGGGACGGCGAACGGTCAGTGCACTTTTCGTAAGGCCTAGGGAATTTGGGCTGGTGTACTCTCGTAGAGGATCAAGGGAAGAGGTGAGTTTTTATTGCCTTCCTGAAGTTCAACAGATCTTCCAATGAGTTTATCCTGTGATTTTTTATTATTCTTTTATCGGTTTTCTATTAAAAACACAATAAAATGCTTGACCTAAAAATATATGTTTCTTATTTCAGATGTCATTATGGTGCACTGTTATCCCAAATCTATCATTGCTAGAATTCCGGAATGTCCATATGGATGGGAAGTTAGTCAACTGGCCCTTGGGGGCATCTGCTACAATGGGGTCCTTGATGCTGGATACTATCAATTTGTGATACCAGATTTATCACCGAGAAACAAATCTTACTGTGGAACCCAGTCAGAGGTAAAATATATTCTTATAGAACTGAAATGTGCAGAATGGATTCTGTACACATGAAGTGCACCAAACTCTCAAGCTAAACGAGCTGATTATTGGGCAGAATTAATCACCCTAATCTGTTCAAATATACTGTTCCTTCTAAGCCAATGGTCTCAAACTCATGGCCCGCCAGGTACTATTATGAGGCCCTCGGTATGTTATCATTGTTCTGGAACGTTGCCCGCCTCACTGCTGTAACCTCACGCAAGGGCTTTCCTGCTTCTGTACGCGATTGTGAGGTGGAATGGAGAGGACAATCGCGTACAGACGCAGGAAAGCCCTTGCGTGAGGTTACAGCAGTGAGGCGGGCAACGTTCCAAAACATAAGGTAACCCTTGGAGGCAGTACAGCTTGTGCATGTGTACGTAATCTCGTGCACTCTCGAGAAATTCGGCACCTCTCCTGGCGGTGACTGCTTTATGTAAGATGGCGGTTGGGTCCAGCGCTGGAGGAAGTGAGAACTGAAGGCAGTTGCGGACGCGACTACTGGACACTTAAGGCACAAGTCGGATATTGATTCTCCCCTCTACAAACATGCCTACACCAAAATCTTGAGTTTTGCCTCATGCAAAGTTGCCATTTCTTTAATAAGACATTAACTATTTTTTCTCCGGTCCTCCAAACACCTACAAATCCAAAATGTGGCCCTGCAAAGGCTTTGAGTTGGAGACCACTGTTCCCAATCCAGTTCTCGGGACACGCCTAGCTAGTCAGGCTTTCAGGATACCCACAATGAATATGCATGGGATAAATTTGTATGCAGTGGAGGTAGGGCATGCAGATCTATCTCATGTTTATACATCTTGGGTATCCTGAAGACCTGACTGGCTAGGTAGGACCCAAGGGCTGGGCTGAGAAGCCCTGATCTAGCCAAGAAGAATCCTCCAACTGCTTCATTGCCAGTGGTGCTTCAATATTTTGTTTTTAATCACGAGAGAGAAGCAGGTTCCTCTGTAGAACTTGTTTAGGACAATAACAGACTTTACAGTCTATGGCCCAGAAATATCAAAGAAGAGGCAAGTTAATTTAATCATGTATTATTTAATGGGTATATCTTATGGGCAGTCTGGATGGACCGTTCAGGTCTTTATCTGCCGTCATTTACTATGTTACTATGTTATGTCTATTGAAAATATGATAATGATACTCTTCACAGCAGTTATTAGCCATTCCCTCATTAAATAATAATTATAATAATTTTGTTTTGTATACCGCCATACCCAGGGAGTTCTAGGCGGTTCACAGCAGTTAGATGAAATACAAACAATGCAATTGAAATAAAAGATATGAACAACTAGTTATATGTCTACAATTTAAGTGAAGGAAAAAAAAATACATACAAGCCATAAGGAGGGAGCAACAATCTTAAAAGAATGAGAGGACATAGTAATGAAGTACGTTAAGGATTCGGTCTGTCGAATAGTTGAGTTTTAATCTGCTTTCTAAAATCGAGATATGAAGAGGCATCAAGCACAATTTGGAGCCAAGAATTTAGTTTAGCCGCCTGAAAAGAGAAGGTTCTTTCGAAGAATCTTTTAAGATGACATGATTTTAGTGAGGGAAATGCAAACGGATGTATTCTGCGGGAGCTCTTATTGTTGTAACTCAGGTTGAAGTGAGGGTAAAGATAGTCCGGTGACATACCAAATACTGTTTTGTATCAGAGGCATGAGAACTTAAATAGCACTCTGGATTCAAGCGGCAGCCAGTGCAACTTGTGGTAGAAAGGGGTGATGTGTTCCCATTTCTTCAAGCCAAAGATGAGACGGCCGGCCGTATTTTGGACCAACCTCAACTTCCTGGTGATTTTCTTGTAGGCGCCTAGGTATATGATGTTACAGTAATCCAGAACACTCAGAATAGAAGATTGTACCAACAGACGAAAAGAGGCTTCATCAAAGTACTTTTTGTATGGTGCGGAGTTTCCAAAGCACCGAGATACTTTTCTTAAATACTAGGTCAGAGTGTTTCTCCAGTGTGAGATGCTTCTCTAAAGTGACTCCTAGTATTTTTAAGGATTACGCAATACCATAATCCAGCCCATTCACATATAACGTAGTTTCCTTGATTTTGTCATTTGGAGCTGCCAAGAAAAATGTAGGGTTTTTTTTTTCCTTTTTCTATGGGTTTCTATAGGAATTTTTCATTCTGTGTTGTGGCTTCTACTCTGGACTTCTTTGCCTTTTTACCTTCGTTCAGAGAAATCATTTGTAACCTTCAAGGCATACCACTTCTCTTTGGCCTTTAGCTCTTCACTTACTTCCTCCCAATAGCTGCTTTTCTTCTGTGTGGGAGAATTAAATTCTTTGTTCCCTCCCTTACCACACTGTCATCCTTTTCCCCACCTTTTTTATTTTTATTGTAATCTCTGATTCCCTCTTTCCCCATGGTCTCAATTGGTTTTCTTTACGTTTCATCTTCCTTTTGTTCTTATCCTATTTAATTTGGTTTTAAAATATTTTTTTAACTTTTTATTGTAAACCGCTTAGCTATGCCTTCTGGTTTTATATTTCAGTTTATTAAATAAATTGAACAAAGGTTTACACATAATTAAGGGGGGTTGGGAAGGGAGGAGGAGGGAATTGAGGAATTAAAAAAGGGGTTTAAATTTGAGAAGGTATTGAGGTTTATAGTAGAAAATATCTTTTGGAGAAATAATAGAACAATGTTTGACAAATATTTTTATGAATTTAATTGTTATAAGTTAATTTGTATCATATTGCTGTAAACTTTTATATATTTGTATAATTTCTTCAATAAAATGTTATACATTACAAAGGGGGGGAAGGGTGGGAGAATGAGGGGAAGGGGGAGGGGAGGAGTAGTGAGGGGTTGATTGGGGTCATATGAAAATTTATTTTGAAGGAATGCTAGAAATATTTATGTAAATATGATATTTGTAATTCTATTTGAAATGAAATCTATTTGTATTATGTTATTTCCTTCAATAAAATGTTATAAATTAAATAAATTGAACTTGAACTCAGTTTAGAAAGAACAGTGCTCAAAGGGTGGGGTTGCCAGATTTTCCAATCAGAAAATCTGGACCCTTAGAAATGCGGCCAGTTCCACCCAGCCCCACCCCCAGTCCCACCCTAGCCCGCTCTTGTCCGCAAATCATCAGACAGGAAGTCCACGCATGCCCGGATGTCACGCGATGATGTTGCATGTGCGCGTGATGTCATTGCTTGCCATCTGGGCATACGCGGACTTCCTCCCTGCCCGACGCGATTTGAGGAGGTTTTTCAAACCCGGACAAAGTGCCGGGTTTTGAAAAGCCGTTCAGACCCCCAGATGTACCCTCAAAAAGAGGACATGTCCAGGGAAATCCAGATGTTTGGTAACCCTATCAAAGGGGCACCCTATAATTTAAAGTTTCTCAACCCAATCTTTGGACGCACTTAGGGTTTCAGAATATCCACAATGAATAGGTAGCCATCTGAGGAATTCAGCAGTTTGGCGTGTTGCCTGAATTAGAGAATGACATGGTGACAAAATTAATCACTGTTCCCGTCCCCGCGGATAACCGCGGGAAATAATCCCATGTCATTTTTTTGTGTCTATCTCAACCTCAGTCCTTCTACACCAGCATTCTTCAAAGCAAAGCCTGAGGGTCAGTGGTTGTGGCCATTCATACTCCTATTCTTATGGGAGCCAAGGATAATGAAGCCATTGTGACATCACTGATGAGGTTGGCTCTTAGGCATTGGTGGAATGAGGCATTATGACATCACAATCTCAGCTCTGGATATCAGAGACTGTCATTCTGTAGTGTCTGTTTCAACCTCAGTCCTTCTACACCAGCATTCTTCAAAGCAAAGCTTGCGGGTCAGTGGTTGTGGCCATTCATACTCTGATTCTTCCCTCTCTCCTTAAAGAATGACATGAAGATGGTTTCCCGCGGTTATCCGCGGGGACGGGAACGGTGATGAATTTTGTCACCGTGTCATTCTCTAGCCTGAATCCTCAGGCTAGAATTAAAGCCTCTGACTGACATCACCAGTAGTCGGGCAACCTGGTGCCCTTTGAGTGAACTCTCTAGCTCAGTGTATCACAAACTGTGTGATGCAGGCTGCGGTGAGGTTCAGAGTGTGCCGCAAGACGCTGACAAGGAGGAGAGGTGCCAGCGTCTCTCGTCCTCGCCGGTATCTCTCCTCCCAGGGTTAGCAAGCTCAGGGCCTCATCTGGAGGGCCCCACACATGCGTAGATGTCAACGTCATAGCATCATCACATCGATGTCCACGCTTGTAACAGATGCCCTCTAGCCGGGGCCTCAAACGTAGTGTGTTACGGCTTCAAAAGGTTTGTGACACAATGCTCTAGCTTCATGCCATTCCAGAACAGGATAGAAGGTACAGGAAAGCTGTAAACAGTAGGAGTGTCCAGTATAATCAGTGGGAAAGCTCTGGAGGCTGCAGTGTAGAAATCAGACCTGGAGAGACCTTTTCTATAAATTTAATGGTGTGGAAACTGGAAGCTAGATATCACAGAAACATAGAAACATGATGGCAGATAAAGGCCAAATGGCCCATCTGCAGCATCCACTATCTCCTCCTCTCCCTATTGGTTAAGGGGCTCATAAACGAAAGAGAAAAACATTCAAAAACTGGCCTAAGTCGGCACTTGGACGAACATTGTCCAAATACGTCCAAGTGCTGAAAATAAAACCGGGTTTTGGACATATTTCTAAATGACCTAGGTCTTCATAGTGCCGCTGAACGACCAAAGCTAAATGGGGCGTTTCAGGAGGAGTGTCGAGGGCGGGAGTTGGGTGGGGCGTTGGCCGGCTTAGACTTAGTCACACAGCATGTATAACCGAAAGTTATACAGCCCAGGATCGACGAAACTTGGTCGTTGTGACTTAGACCATTTAAAACATGGTCTAAGTCACAAAAAGCCTCCTTAAGTCACCAGATAAGCACTGCAAACATATAAAACAGACCCTCACACACTACCCCATAAAAATCATAATCACACCTTTAAAATTCAGCCTCCAGACCATCATCACCTGGCAGCCTGGCATAGGAAAGCCTAGTCGTCCAGCACAGAGGCGGCTCAAGCCATCTTAAGGGTGGGTTAGGGACTCATGGAGAGGAGGACCCATGCCCATAAGCCCCTGTAATCACTGCATTGATACTTAAACATGTGCACTCCTCTATACATCCCCAAAACCCTTTTTTACTGACATATAAGTGGCTCCTGCAGCCATAAGGGCTATTAGGGTGGTAGATAAGTGGGTCTAGGGGATTCTGGAGGTGGTTTGGGGGGCTCACCATGACCTATAAGGGATTTGTAGTGAGGAGAAGACATGGCACCCTTTTTGTAAAGTTCACAGCAGTGCCCTGCAAGGTACCCCACTATTTAGGTGCCATGTCTGGGTGTTCAGTCCATCACTTTGCAGACCCCTCCCACGTCCAACAGGGCTTGTTCTAGGCGTTTTGGACGAAAAGTTGGACGAAAATGTGGTATAAAGATGGACGATTTAGCGATTTGGACGATCAGATCGGCAGGACGTATAGTTAGACGATTTTCAAAACAAAAAAAATTTTGGACATATTTTTCGAAAATGAGTCCTAGGCTGTTTTTAACTTTGAACGACTTGCGACTAAGACGAAAACGGACTTAGACGTTCCTTTCGATTAAGCTCCTCCATGGCTCTTTACACCTGCATTGTGAGGTCATAGAGCTTTATGATTATAGAACCTAGAAACATGATGGCAATGGAAAAATATTGAACAAAAAAGTGGAAAATCGCTAGGCTAAACGTGTATAGTCTTCGATGGAGACTGCCCAATTTTGTTGGTTGGGCTGAGAGCTTTTCAGCGTCCGTTCATATTGTGCTATACTGATATTTATTTATTAGGATTTCTTAACCACCTTTATGAAGAGATTGACCCAAGTCAGTGTACAGCATGCACAGTTCAACATAAAGCTTTCAATTTTGTTAACAGCGTAACGGTAGTAAAAAGACTAAATATACCATATATACCTGAATATAAGATGAGATTTTTGAGCCCAATAATGGGTGTCTCGTCTTATATTCAGGTTATTGCCCACGCTCCTGCCTGGTACACCGCTGGACCACCAGAGATTCAAAAAGGTAACAGGGGAGAAGGTGGAAGAGAGGTAAAAAATAAAAATTGACAAGAGTCGGTTGGGACAGGAGACAGGAGGGATCCGTCCTGTTCCAGCCCACCAGGTCTTACCACAGGCCTGGTGGAGGCCTGCAGGACATTGGGAGAGAGGGGGGACAGGGTACAAGGCAGGGAGGGGGGCTGGGTGCAGAGCCAGGCAGGGAAGAAGGGAGGCTGGGTGCAGAGCTGGGCAGGGAGGGAGGGGGGACAGGGTGGAGAGCCTGGCAGGGGAAGGAGGGAGGAGGGGGGCAGAGATCCTGGCAGGGCATATAACTATTAACCTCCCCCCCCCAAAAAAAAATAAATCTTATATTCAAGTCAACCTTTTTTCCTCCTTTTTGGGGGGGATAAGGGCACCTCATTTTATACTCAGATCGACTTATATTCGAGTATATATGGTAAACATAAATACGATGAATGAGGTAAAGTCAAAATCAGTCATTTGAAATTTAATAATAGGACTACCATGAAACGGTTTCAAAAATATACCTATTAAGTGCATTGAAATTCAAATTAGAGAGCTAAAATACCGTTATATATTAAAAAGGGAGACATATCACTTATGGAGCATCTAATAACCACAACTCAGAACATTCAAATAACATAGTTTATAGTACTATAAAGCTATATTTTTTTTCCTCACATCGCAGCAATGTACCAAACGGAGTAACAGCGGAGCGGCTCTTTCTTTCTTTCCTTCTTCCAGTTCAAGAATCCAGTTTACCACTTCCACAACTCCATAGTTTCCAATGACAGCACCCTTATTGTGAAGAACCAGCCCGTGAACTACTCATTCACCTGCAGCTACAGCGCCAATTACCTGCTAAACCACGCCGCCTTTGACCAGAGGTAAAGCTGCTTAGCGGAGCTGGAAGCGAGGCTGCTGGGGCACGGCCGATGCCGCTCTCACACATGTATGTTTTAGTCATACAAGGGTTTCTGTCTCTTCCAGAGTTGCAATTGTGCACGTTAAGAACGGGAGCTCAGGGTCCTTCGAGAGCCAGTTATCCTTGAATTTCTACTTGGTAAGTGTGCTTCTTTCTGTCCTCCAAGCTGAAACGATTAAAACTGAATGTAGTCAGCAGCTTAGCAGTGCAACGCATGCCTCTCTCATGAATCAGCACTTTCAGTTATCTGTGCAGTGTGTCTGTCAGGCAGTTGTTTGCTGTACCACGGAATGTCGAGATCTTAGTATGACTCAGGTCTGGGACGTTTCATCGCAGCCGTTTCGGCACGATGAACTGGCCGCGATGAATCCGATTCAGCGGTAGGGGGGGGGTGATGCCCTCCCAACTCCACCCCCCAAATTAGACCTCCAAATGTCGGCCCTGGAGCAGCAGGCCGCAGGGTGAGGCTGGGAAGCAGGCGGTGGTGGCTGCGGACCCTGGGGAGAGAAGCTGCCGGCGGAGCTTTCAGCTGCTCGTCGCATGGTTTGGGCATCTCTGTCAGCGCCAGTTGAAGCCCAGCCTCTCCATAATGGGACGATTCATCGTTGCCGTTTCATCACAGCCACGATGAATCCGCTGTGATGACTTGTCCCATTCTGGAATGACTCTGTGTCTAGGGTTAGTTCAATGCAGAGTTACCAGACGTCTGGGAAAACCCAGACATGTCCTGGTAGTTTGTCCAGGTTTTGGAAAGCGCAGACCTCCCGGCCGCATCTGGAAGGCCTCTGAGCATGTGCAGATGACATCACACTTATCCGCGCATGCTCGGAGATCCTCCAGACATGGTTGGAAAACAAAAACAAGGCTTTGGGGGTGGGGGCAGGACTAGAGGCAGAATGAGGCGGGGTTAGAGGCAGATCCGGGTGCGGCTAGGGGTGGAATGTGACGGGCCCATGTGTCTGGGTTTCTCTGGACAAAAATCTAATAACCCTAGTTCAGGGGTAGGCAATTCCGATCCTCGAGAGCCGGAGCCAGGTCAGGTTTTCATTACATCCGCGATGAATATAATGATTTGTTATGTTTCCATATCCTGTTATGTTTCTTTGTAAACATTATCTGAAATTTCAAACTAAATTAAAAAAAAAAAACAATGAATATGTATGAGATGGATTTGCATGCACTGCCTCCCTTGAGATGCAAATCTATCTCATGCATATTTATTGTGGAGATCCTGAAAACCTGACCTGACTCCGGCTCTCGAGGACCGGAATTGCCTACCCCTGCGATGACCCTCCAGCGGTCTCTAATGTCCTTTACGATTGATGCACTGACATTGCTGCATCATTTCAACAGGTCACCCATGGGTTGCTAGCAGGTTTCAGTAGGCAGCAAAGTAAAATTAACAGTGTAAACCTGGCCTGCCTGGAATAAGAACCCCCAACAGTTTCTCTTCGCAAGGGGAAATCTCTTTTTTCGTTAAAGCATTACCATCTATCGCTCACGCCAGAGAGACAGGAGCCGATACCTAAGAGATGCATATATTTCCCTTAACTGTTTTACTCGCTGGCTGAGATTATCAGTGAGAGGCTCCAAGGACTCCAATGTGGGTCCCCTTTTGTTGTGGTGGTTTGGTTTGAAATAGAGGCCTTTTTATTGGCGACGGTCACCGTCCTCTGCTTGTTGATGGCTCAGTATTCCCTTCCATCCTTATCTTTCACGGTGGAATTTTATTTTCTCTGGCTGACCCCGAGGATCTACCGTCCTTTCACAGACTTTTCACAGCAGGGACAGTAACAACTCATCCCTGAATATACCCAAGATCGCATTACCATGGGAGAGGCAAAATACTCTGCACGTGACACCCGGGAAGATAAAGCACCCGACCTCATTCGTATTCTAGATGGACTGAGGGCTTCTGTTCAGCCTTGCTCCAAATCTCTGCAGATCTGTACACATTATTCACAGACAGGGAACAGAGTCTTGAGGACAATTATACTAAGAAAGGGGAAGGAAAGAGAGCTTAAATTAGATATGAATAAAATATCTTTACAAATAATGTCTTATAAATCAACGACCCAGTTATAACCTCAGACAGAACAGGCTGAGCCAGTCCTGGTTTTCTATCATTGCCTGCAGGAGCAGGGGTCTCAAAGTCCCTCCTTGAGGGCCGCAATCCAGTCGGGTTTTCAGGGTTTCTCCAATGAATGTGCATGAGATCTATGTGCATGCACTGCTTTCAATGCATATTCATTGGGGAAATCCTGAAAACCCGACTGGATTGCGGCCCTCAAGAAGGGACTTTGAGATCCCTGCTGCAGGGAGAAGCAGCCCTGCTTTTTTTGGGCAAGTCAGAGGATGTGATAGGGTGTGGGGAGGGAGTAAAACTGGGATTGGTTCAGCCTAGGGTTCGTAAAATCCAGAACCCTAGACCCGCCCCCAGGCCCACCCATCCCCGCCCCCTTATGCCCCAGTCCCGCCCCCTCATCCCGCCCTAGCCCTGACCCCGCTGCTTGCTCCAGTAGGGCAGGAGGGCGTCCGCGCATGCGCAGGTGTAACGCAATGACGTCAGGCACACTCGCATGTGAATGTGATGTCATCGCGTGACTCTTGCCCGACACAATTTTGGGGGGGAAGCTTTTCAAAACCCGAACAAAGTGCCGGGTTTTGAAAAGCCGTCCGGACCCCCGGACGTGTCCTCAAAAGGACCCTAGTTCAGCCCGTCACTTGTAATATGAAAAGCAAAAAAATAGAGGCAAAAAACCCTGCTAACAGCATAGCAAACAAAAAGCAGAAGATGTGCCGGGTTTTGAAAAGCCATCCGGTTCCCTGGACATGTTGTGGGTTCAAGCCCCAGGCTGCTCCTTGTGACCCTTGGCAAGTCACTCAGTCCTCCGTAGCCCCAGGTATGTTAGATTGTGAGCCCACCTGATTGTAAAATTGCTTAGATAACCTTGATAGGTAGTAAATAAAAGACTAATAAACTTGATCCCACTATCAGTCGGTGTACCTTGGGGCTCTGTCCTGGGAACATTTCTTTTTTTCCATCTTCACTTGTTCCCTTGGTGCTCTAATCTCCTCCTATGGTTTTCAGTATCACCTCCATGCCAATGACTCACAAATCTATCTCTCTACACCTGAAATATCTGCAAAGATTCAGGCCCGAGTCTCAGCCTGCCTGTCTGACATCGCTACTTGGATGTCTCACCACCATCTAAAGCTAAACATGGCCAAGATCTTTCCTTCTAAACCCACCTCTTCTCTTCCCCCATTCTCTATTTCTGCGGACAATGCCTTCATCCGCTCTGTCTCATTGGCTCACAACTTTGGGGTAATTTTTGATTCATCTCTCTCTTTCTCTTCACAAATCCAACAGATTGCCCAAACCTGTTGTTTCTTTCTCTACAACATCACTAAAATCTGACCCTTCCTCTCTGAGTGCACTGCTGAGACCTCATCACCTTTCACCTAGACTACTGCAATATGCTTCTCACTGCCATTCCACTAAACCATCTCACTCCCCTTCAGTCTGTGTAGAACTCTGCTGCATGCCTCATATTCCGTCAATGTTACTATTCCCACACTACCCCTCTCCTCAAGTCACTTCATTGGCTCCAAACTCCTCTTATTAACCTACAAGTGTATTTACTCCATAGCTCCTCAGTACATCTCCTCTCTCCCTATGATCTTCCCCGGGAACTCCACTCCAGGTAAGTCTCTCTTATCTATACCTTTCTCCTCTACGGCCAACTCCAGACTCCATCCCTTCTACTTTGCTGCACCGTATGGATAGACAAACTGCCTAACTTGGTACGTCAAGCTCCGTCTCTGGAAGTATTCAAATCCAGACTCAAAACACACTTCTTTGAAGATGCTTTCAATTGCAAACTCCAACCCACCCACTAAGCACCCATCTGTCTTATCATTCCCTCTGTAATTCCCCACCTGAGCACTGTGTATAGATGCAACTTCTTTGTTCAGTTTGTCTGTCATTACAAGATTGCAAGCTCTTTCAAGCAAGGGCTGTCTCTTCCATGTTTGGTGTACAGTACTGCGTATGCCTGGTAAAGCTTTAGAAATGATAAGTATTAATATGCATGATATCATAATATGCATGATATCCATAATATCCATAATATGTATTTGAATACCCCACCCTCCACTATGTTCAAACATACTTCAAGCACATTCATTGTGGATATCCTGAAAACCTGGCTGATAATGAATCAAGATGGCAGACCTGTCTTTGTGATAGATACTTGCTAGAGTTTATCACTTTGTGGTTTCTGGCTTTGAGAATAAAGAAGGACAGGACCCAGGGCTATCTCTTGTACCCTGTGGTGTCATCCTTTCTTGGCCCGATGGACACTTACAGTATGCTGGGATGACTGGAAACTCCATAGCAATGTTGCTGGTAGGCCTTGCAGATATGGAGAGCTGCCATCAATCTTGCCTATGGAAATCTTGCTGAACCTGGAAGAGTGGCGACGACCATGAAACCCAGCCATGGGTGGATAAGAGGGTGCCTTGGATGAGGTGTGATGATGTTGGAGAAGCTAGAGGAGCATCGGAAAATGTTTTGGCTGCAGCAGGAGGTGGAATTCCCCCCCCCCCCCAAGAGATGCTGATATATGGGAGTTTTGAAGAAGCTTGTAGCGTGGTGGAGTTCAAGCTTTTGTGACCATAGGTAATTTCTGCTCACACCATCTGGATGTCAGTTGAGAAACTGGGTAAATTGCTTGCTCATTAGTTTACACTCCTCTGTTCTCATTTGCAATCCTTATCTTCTATGATTATTTCTCAGGAACAGGAGGTCCATGGTTTCTCTAATAACCTAGAGGTAGATGAATTGAAAATGGATTCTGCAGAACAGCTTGAAGCTGCTTTAATAAAGGGCAGTCTTTTGCTGTATAAGACAGAACATCTGGAGAATGTTATGTGCATGCTTATGTGTTCACGTATATATATGACTAAAATACCAGTATTCATTTGTCAACTACTTATAAAATATATTTGCTTTATGAACCTTCAGAGGATCCCTTACATGTGCCGGAGAATTATTCACTTTCTCAAAGGGAAAGTACCCCCATCTTTGTCATCAGGTCATAATTCAGACATAAGAGTTGGGACAGACCGAAGGTCCATCAAGCCCACTTTCCTGTTTCCAACAATGGTCAACCCAGGTCACAAGTCCCTGGCAAAATCTCAAAGAGTAAAACAGATTTTATGTTGCTTATCCTAGGAATAAGCAGTTGATTTGCCCAAGTCCATCTTAATAATGGTCTATGGACTTTTATTTTAGAAAGTTAACCAAAGTTTTGTTTTTTTTGTTGTTTTTTTAAACTCTGCTAAGCTAACTGCTTTCACCACATTCTCTGCAACAAATTCCAGAGTTTAATTGCACGCTGAGTGAAAAAATATTGTTTTTGGTTTGTTTTAAAAATCTATAAACCCCCCCTCTTTTACTAAGGTGCGCTAACCGATTAGTGCACGCTAAATGCTAACACCGCCATAGACTAACATGCACGCGTTAGCGTTTAGCGCGCGCGCGCTAATCGGTTAGCGCACCTTAGTAAAAGAGGACCATAGTTTCATTGCATGCCCCCTATTCCTAGTCGTTTTTGAAAGAGTAAACAAGCAATTCACTTCTACCCGTTCTATTTCATTCAGTATTTTATAAACCTCTATAATATTTCCCTTCAGCTGTCTTTCCCCCAAGCTGAAGATCCCTAGCCACTTTAGCCTTTCCTCATACAGAAGTCATCCCATCCCCTTTATAATTTCTGTCACCCTTTTCTCTACCTTTTCTAATTCAGCCAGATGCGGTGACTAGAATTGCACACAGTGTTCAAGTTATGACTGCACCATGGAGTGATACAAAAGCATTATAACATTCTTGCATGCCTTTCCTGATAATTCCTAACATTCCATTTGCTTTCTTAGCCACTGCTGCACACTGAACAGATGGTTTCAATATATCATCAACGATGACACCTAGAGTTTATTCTTAGGCAGTGGCTCCTAATGTGGAACCCTGCGTCATGTAGCTACAGTTCAGATTCCTCTTTCCCGCATGCATCACTTTGCACTTGTTCACATCAAACATCTTCCATTTTGTTGCCCAGTCTCTCAGTCTTGCAAGGTCCTCTTGTAGTTTTTCACATTCCTCGTGTGATTTAATAACTTTAAAAAACTTTGTGTCACTAGCAAATGTAATTATCTCACTAGTTATTCCCATCTCTAGATCATTGATAAATATGTTGAAAAGCAGCAGGCCCAACTTGTCCAGCTATTCGTAGCTGTCCTTATCCAGTTGTTATCCATCAGGTTTTCTTGTATTGATATACTACAGATTAGGACCCCTGAGGAAGAAGAGTTTCTTCGAAACACGGACCGTGTCGGGTACGGCCTTATCTGTCCTTTTGGAAACAAACTGTTTTATGATTTTATTTTTTATGGTTATCCAATAAAGACTTGGCATCCTGCACATCATCACTGCAGTTTTCGTCTTTGTTTTTGAACTCCCCTATTTACCCTTCTCCATTGAGAATATTGATCATTTAACTCTACTCTCTGTTTTCTATTTTTTAATCAGTTCTTAATCCACAAAAGGACATTACCTCCTATCTCATGACTTTCTAATTTCCTCAGAAGTCTTTCATAAGGTACTCTGTCAAATGCCTTTTGAAAATCCAGATACATAATATTGACTTACTCACCTTTATCAAGTTTCAAGTTTATTTGAATTTGATAGTTCGCTTATTAAATACTAAGCGAATTACATAATAAAAAAGTTATAGCATAAGGCAATGAGACAAGTTATTTAACATAAAAAATTTCAAGGGGCTGTGACAAACTAACAATACAGACGTACTAATATACACATAGGAAAGAACATTAGGAAATAAAAGTTACATTTTGCTGTTTCCCAGAGGGAAGAAAGGGGATATGTGATAGGTAGGGTAGAACATTAGGTTAGGGTAAGAAGTAAGAGGAGATTTAGTCAGTTTAGTACTTCACAGAAAAAATCGTTCTAAAGATTAAATGAGACTTTAAAAAGAAATGTTTTTAAAATTAGTTTTAAATTAGTTAAGGTCTTTTATTTCTCTAATATATAGTGGGAGATTATTCCATATAAGAGGAGCCATGACTGAAAAGATGTCGTGGCGTCTTGTTCCTATTATTTTCAGTGAGGGGACCATTAATAGCCCTTGTGTGTTAGACCGAAGTGAACGATTTGAAATATGAGGAATTAAGAGTCGATCTATAAACTGTGGTTCATTAGTAGATATTGTTTTATGTACTAATAATGCTATTTTATATGTTATTCTTTGATTGATAGGTAACCAATGAGATTCTATCAAATAGGGGGGTTACATGATCGTATTTCTTCCCTTGGTGAATTATTTTGATTGCAATGTTTTGTATTATTTGTAAGCGTCTTTGATCCTTGTGAGTGATATTCATAAGAAGTGAATTACAATAATCTAGTTTGGATATTATGAGGGAATGTAATAAGATGTTTAGGGATTTTGGTTCCACATATTTCGACATTGAGCGAATTAAACGTAGACGATAGAAACAACTTTTAACTGTATTATTAATGAACATAAGAACATAAGCAATGCCTCTGCTGGGTCAGACCTGAGGTCCATCATGCCCAGCAGTCCGCTCACGCGGCGGCCCAACAGGTCCAGGACCTGTGCAGAAATCCTCTATTTATACCCCTCTATCCTCTTTTCCAGCAGGAAACCGTCCAATCCTTTCTTAAATCCCAGTACCGTACTCTGCCCTATTACATTCTCTGGAAGCGCATTCCAGGTGTCCACCACACGTTGGGTAAAGAAGAACTTCCTAGCATTTGTTTTGAATCTGTCCCCTTTCAACTTTTCCAGATGCCCTCTTGTTCTTTTATTTTTTGAAAGTTTGAAGAATCTGTCCCTCTCTACTCTCTCTATGCCCTTCATGATCTTATAAGTCTCTATCATATCCCCTCTAAGTCTCCTCTTCTCCAGGGAAAAGAGACCCAGTTTCTCCAATCTCTCAGCATATGGAAGATTTTCCATCCCTTTTATCAGACGTGTCGCTCTCCTCTGAACCCTCTCGAGTATCGCCATATCCTTCTTAAGGTACAGCGACCAATATTGGACGCAGTATTCCAGATGCGGGCGCACCATCACCCGATACAACGGCAGAATAACTTCTCTCGTCCTGGTTGTAATACCCTTCTTGATTATACCCAGCATTCTATTCGCTCTCTTAGCGGCCGCTGCGCACTGTGCCGTCGGCTTCATTGTCATGTCCACCATTACCCCTAAGTCCCTTTCCTGGGTACTCTCATTCAATAACATCCCTCCCATCGTATAGTTGTACCTCAGGTTTCTGCTTCCCACATGCAGTACTTTACATTTCTCAACGTTGAACTTCATCTGCCATCTCGTCGTCCATTCCCCTAGTTTATTCAGGTCCCTTTGTAATTCTTCGCAGTCCTCTTTAGTCCGAGCTCCACTGAATAGTTTGGTGTCGTCTGCAAATTTTATTATCTCACACGTCGTCCCTATTTCTAGATCATTTATGAATATATTAAATAGTAGTGGCCCGAGCACCGAGCCCTGCGGAACACCACTTGTGACCCTCTTCCAGTCCGAGTAGTGGCCCTTCACCCCTACCCTCTGTTTCCTACCCGCCAACCAGTTTCTGATCCATCTATGCACATCTCCGTCCACCCCATGGTTCTTCAGTTTCCGGAGTAGACGCTCGTGAGGCACCTTGTCAAAGGCTTTTTGGAAATCTAGGTATACGATGTCTATGGGGTCTCCTTTATCCGTCCGTTTGTTGATTCCTTCGAAGAAGTGCAATAAGTTAGTTAAGCACGATCTCCCCCTGCAGAAACCATGTTGGCTTGGTATCAGAAGTTCATTTCTTTCCAAATGTTCATCGATGTTTTCTTTTATCAGCGCTTCTGCCATTTTCCCCGGAACCGAAGTCAGACTCACAGGTCTGTAGTTTCCCGGGTCACCTCTTGATCCCTTTTTGAAGATGGGCGTGACGTTGGCTATCTTCCAATCCTCTGGTATCACACCTGTTTTCAGGGATAGGTTGCAAACTTGCTGCAGTAGTTCTGCTATCTCCTCCTTTAATTCCTTCAGAATCCTTGGATGGATTCCGTCTGGACCCGGGGATTTGTCAGTTTTTAGTTTTTCTATATGCCTGCGCACATCTTCAAGGCTCACTTCCATGGATGTTAATTTTTCTGCTTCATTTCCATTGAAGAATTGCTCAGGTTCCGGTAAGTTGGTTGTGTCTTCGTTCGTAAATACAGACGAAAAGAACATGTTAAGTCTTTCTGCGACTTCTTTCTCCTCCTTCACTACCCCCTTCCTGTCTCCATCATCCAGCGGTCCCACCTCCTCCCTAGCTGGCTGTTTCCCTTTAACATATCTGAAGAATGGTTTGAAATTTCGTGCCTCCCTGGCTAGCTTCTCTTCATACTCTCTTTTGGCTTTTCGAACCACTCGGTGACATTCTTTTTGATACTTCCTGTGCTCCATCCAGTTCCCCTCAGTTTTGTCCTTTTTCCATTTCCTGAATGAATTTTTCTTATTGCCTATCGCTTCCTTCACTATTTTAGTCAGCCATACCGGGTCTTTTGTTCGACTCTTTTTGCTCCCCTTTTTGAATCTGGGTATGTACAAATTTTGTGCCTCGCTCACCGTGTCCCTGAAAAAAAGCCAGGCATGTTCTACCGTTTGCCATTTCTTGGAAGTGTTCCTAAGTTTCTTCCTTACCATTTCCCTCATTGCTTCATAGTTTCCTTTCCTGAAGTTGAAAGTTGTTGCTATGGTTCTCTTTCCTTTCGGTATTCCTACTTCAACTTTGAACTTGATCATATTATGATCGCTGTTTCCCAACGGTCCCACTACTAATGTGCTCTTGATAGGAGAATTTGTCGTCAATTGTTACTCCTAGTATCTTGAGTGATGTGACAATTTCAATTATTGTGTTATCGATTGAAAAAGGAATAGAGAGCTTTAAGCCCTGTTTGAATGGAAAGAGTAAAGCTTTAGTTTTGGATATATTTAGCGCAAGCTTGTTCTGTGTTAGCCAATTTTTAATTTTTTCCAATTTTTGATTGATTTGAGTTATTTCGTTAGAGTTTTCCAGGTTGACAGGGTGAATTAGTTGGATATCGTCAGCATAGGCATACGTCGTGAAGCCTATGGATTGACTAAGACTAAGTAAAGGAGATAAAAAGATGTTGAATAGTAATGGTGACAAGATTGAGCCCTGAGATATTCCATAATTATGTGAAAATGGTATAGAGGAAGATTTATTAAAGCGCACTGTCGAGTTGCGATCAGATAGGAAGGAAGAGAACCAGAGTAACGATGAATCGCTAATGCCTATTGATTGCAACCTGTCTAAAAGGAGGGAATGGTCTATGGTGTCGAATGCAGCCGAGCGGTCAAGGGAAAAAAGGATGACTGAATTGTGGTGATCTAAATTGTAGATGATGTTGGTGGTAAGCCCAATTAAAAAATATTCGGTGTTGTGATGCTTCCTAAAACCCGTTTGGTTAGGGTGAAGTATATTAGTAGATTGGACAAAATCTGATAGCTGGTTAAATACCACCTTCTCAGTGATTTTTGCTAAGAAGGGAATATTAGCGATAGGACGGTAGTTGGTTGGGTCATCGGGACTAATTTTATGATCCTTTAGTATAGGAGAGATTGTAGATGTTTTCCAATTCTTGGGAATAGTCCCGGAAGAGAGACTTTTTTTGATAAGTAATTGTATAAATGGTCCAAAACAGGAAAAATATTTTTTTAAGATTACTGGAGGAATGATCTCAGAAGGGGAGCTCTTTAGGTTTGTTTTTTGGATAATTGATTTAATTTCTATTAATGTTCTATTATCCACGTTTATTCATCTCTTCGAAGAAATGTTGTAGATTGGTGAAGCAAGAATTCTATTGGCTAAGTCCATGTTGGTTTTGTCTCATTAACCAATGCTTATGTATATGCTCTGTAATTTTGTTCTTTAAAATAGTCTCTATCATTTTGCCCAGCACTGACGTTAGGCTCACCGGTCTATGATTTCCTGGATCACCTCTGGAACCCTTTTTTAAAAATCGACATCAGGTTGGTCATTCTTCCAGTCTTCTGGTACTATGCTGGATTTTAAAGATAAATTACTAACAACAGCTCCACAAGTTCATTTTCCAATTCTATCAGTACTCTGGAATATATAACATCCAGTCCAGGTGATTTGCTATTCTTGAATTTGTCAAATTCCTTAGCATTGTATACTATTTATGGCATTGATATCTTCCTCGGTGAAGACCTAAGCAAAGAATTAATTTAATCTCTCCACTATGGCCTTGTCTTGAGTGTCCCTTTTACCCCTCGTTCATCTAGCAGTCCAACATATTCTTTTACCAGCTTCTTGTTTCTAATATACCTAAAAAAAAGTTTTATTCTGTGTTTTTTGCCTCTAATGCAATCCTCTTTTCAAGATCTCTCTTTGCCCATTTTATCAGTGCTTTGCAATTGCGTTTGACTTGCCATTCCTTATGCTGTTTCCTATTTTGTTCAGTTGGATCCTTCTACTTTCTGAAGGATTTTCTTTTATCTCTAATAGATTCCTTCAGCTTACTAGTTAATCATGCTATTTGCCATTTGACTTTTGATGTACAGTATTTGGTCTGGACTTCCAGGATGGTATTTTTGGATAACACACAACAGGGAGTCATGAGGGCAAGATGTCAGAGATTCAGCCAAGGGTGTATAGTTAAAAAGTCACTTTATTGATGAATATGTCACAATAGCTCAAAGACTCGACACTGGCAGTGTTTCGGCAAACGTGCCTTTATCAAGAGTCTAAAAGGACCATGTTAAAACAAAATAAAATATGATTAAACACATCATGATACATAACGTCATAAAAACATATATATCAACTACATTATATGCAGAAAATAAACAAACAGCATAATTTAAAACATATGTGTGAGGGTAAACATATGTTTAATTACTTTGTGTTTTCTCGTCTCTTCATTGAGGCCAGTTCTTGGCTTCTGATTCAGTATTTTTTAATAACATCCATGCCTGATGTAATTTTTCACCTTACACACACACCTTCTTTCTGATTTTTGGCTAGAAAGTTTTCAGCCTACAACAGCTGTTTAGTTCCTGTTTTGTGGAATGCTCATATCATTGAAATGAAAGTGTCAAGTAAAGTGTGGAATAGCTTGTAGGTTTCATGGCTCCACACCATTCACTTCTTGGTTGGGCTGAGAACCTTTCTGCGGCCCCTCGTATTGTGATGTCATAATGCCTCATTCCACCAATGCCTAAGAGCCAACCTCACTTTTGATGTCACAATGGCTTGGTTTCCCTATA
This sequence comes from Geotrypetes seraphini, assembly GCF_902459505.1. Classification (NCBI taxonomy): domain Eukaryota; kingdom Metazoa; phylum Chordata; class Amphibia; order Gymnophiona; family Dermophiidae; genus Geotrypetes; species Geotrypetes seraphini. Next base: position 308,039,961 of record NC_047087.1, read on the forward strand.
CTTGTGCCTATTTGCTAGATGCATTTGCCTCATTGAAACAAAAAAATGTCAAGAAAAGTATGGAGAAACTTGTAAGTTTCATAGCTCCACATCATTCTCTTCTTGGTTGGGCTGAGAACTTTTCAGCAGCCTCTCGTGCAATGTGCTGTCTCTTCTGCTTTCCTGAATCTCTTGTACTCCTTTCACTTGTGTATGGGTTCTGAACCCTCTCTGCTCTTTGGGAAATACCTTCTCACTTTAGGAACCTCTGGGAGCCTCATTTTCCTCCTTCTCCAACAGTAGAATGCAATACCCTTGTTAGAGGATGTAAACTGAAAAAACACCATGAACACCTTCTCTCACATCAGGCAGTATTATGGGTTAAAAATCTAAAACAATTGCTATCGCCCACTATGTATGAGGAAGTCAGGAAGCGCCTAAAAACATATCTGTTCCTGAAGTATCTACACAGCTGACCCGTACATCTCTTTCTCCTCAATAACGGTTCTCTTGACCTATTAACCAATTTCTTTCATCTCTTTTAAGTTTAATCAATTTGTACCTTCTTTTATTCTTTTGTAAACCGCATAGAACTTCACGGTACTGCAGTATATAAACAGTTATTATTATTATTATAATACTCTCTTCTCCTGTCAATCTGTTTCTCCTTACACTATATCACTCCTCAGTCTTCTCTGCAATATCCCAGTGCTTAGGTAAAGTCCTTTCTCTCCATTTTAGAATTCACTTCTCATTCTTTATCACAAGCTCAACCTCTCTGGAGAAGACAACAGTATTTAGCTGACTGGAAATGGCTCCCATAAAAGTTTTAATAATTTTTCATTCATAACCTGCTATACCTTGACAGTTCAGAGCGGTTTACATCAAGATCTGCCAGATGCAGATGAAGTGCATACAAAAATATATCCATCAAATAACTAGAGTTTGCTATACAAATTTATCATATAAATAAGTCTTCATAGATCTTCTAAACGTTTTATAGGAGATTGAATTCGAAAATAAACCACTTATAGTTTCACTCCAAACACTAACCTGATAAGATAAAGTTTTGTCCAGAAATCTTTTTGAAATGCATCCTTTTAATGTTGGAAATGAGAATAAAGAGATTCCCCGCTTAGGATGAGAATATGCATGGAACACAAAATGATTGAAAAGATAAATAGGAATAAGTCCAACCAGCTGGCTAAATATTGCTGAGCTGGCTAATCGGCGATATTCAGAGGGAGAAAGTTGGCTATATCTTGCTGAATATCCCAGTCAATGGATTGGCTGGTCACTAGCTATGTCGCCTGACATAGCCAGTCAGCACCAATATTCATTGGCTGACCGGCTAAGTATAGCAGCCAGATAGACCTACCTAAAAAGCAGGTCTACCCTTGGCCACTATGCCTGGTTCATAGACAACCCCGCAAAAGACAAAGGCGCGCGCCGACAACTGAGCGCAACACGGAGGCGCGCGCCAAAGAAAATTACAGTTTGTAGGGGCTCCGACGGGGGGTTTTGTTGGGGAGCCCCCCCCCAGTTTACTTAATAGAGATCGCGCCGGCGTTGTGGGGGGTTAGGGGGGTTGTAACCCTCCACATTTTACTGTAAACTTAACTTTTTCCCTAAAAACAGGGAAAAAGTGAAGTTTTCAGTAAAATGTGGGGGGGTTACAACCCCCCAAACCCCCCACAACGCCCCCACAATGCGGCGCAATCTCTATTAAGTAAAGTGGGGGGGTTCCCCCCCTACACTCCCCGTCGGAGCCCTAAAAACAGTAATTTTCTGCGGCGCGCACCTCCGCACTGCGCTCAATTGTCTGTGCGCGCCTTTGTCCCGGCACGCTTTTGACCTCACACCCTATGCCTTAGCTGGTCAGCCAATGACTATGGCTTGGCTGGCTATGTCTATTCTAGCTGATCTAAATCCAGAAATTCAATGCATGTGGCCAGATACAGCCCTGGCACTGAATATCCTGCCAGATGTTGGCCTCTTTATCCACAGAAATCTGTGTGAGCGTCAGATTGGCTCATTATATTCTTTTCATGTCCGGTTTGTGCTGATAATGCTGGTTCCGTTTGTTTAGCATTCTAAGGCAACCCGAGTTTGGAAATTCCCCTGAAGAAGACCCGGTTCAGGGTTGAAATGCCTTTAGAAATACACGGCGTCGGGAGTTGTCTAACATATCAACGTTGATGGTGGCTGGTTCCACCTCACGATAAAGCCTTGTCTTTTTTTCATTTTTTATATTCTTTCTCTATATCAGCGGTTTTGCACACAATATATCTTTTATATTGTATGAGCTATTTTGCACATAATATTATTCACTTGCAAGGTTTTTCACATGTACAATATGCACTTTATACATAAAAAGTCTTCTTAAAGTCACATACTTATTTAATTTTAATAGGACTTTTAAAACAGTTTTCTAACTTTCTATTAATTCATTACATCAATATGAACTAATATATATATATTTAAGCTTTCTCTTTATTTACTCATTTATTTCTCTTTTCATTAAACACAAGAATATACAAAAATAATATATATTACAGCATTAAAAACAACTATTACTATTAAATAATATATTCCATTAAGTATTTTTATATGCTATCATAATAAATTTAGAGATATTAATCTGATTTGAGAATAAAGTGACAATAAAATTCATTAGGGAATTAAATTTAGATTTAAATTTAAGTAGTTGAATAAATAAAAAAATTGTTTGGTAGGGGCTGGTGGACATAGATGATTATAATAATATACAAGACAGGAACTTGTAATGGTATATATCATAAGAGGTTCCAAAGACTGAAGTCTGTATAATTTATGATATGTCCGCCACTTTTTTCGGTTTTAAATACTCAATAAGGAATCTTGATTTAGCATTCATAATTTAGTATTACACATTTAACCTTTGGAAAATAATGTTTGATTAGATGCCACGATGGCTTTGATATAGTTATAAATATAGCTCAGAATTGATTTGTGAAATAAATACTATCTTCCCTTCCAACCTCTCTTGTTAGCCATAGAAGGTAGCCAGGCTGCCTCCTGTGGTTTCAATATTGGCCTCAAAGAATTTACACTGAGGGCTTAGGACCTACCTCCTGTGTCTCTGGTCTCATTTTCACTTGCAGCTTCACTACTCTTGAACCCCAGTCCTTTCTAGAACAGAACAGGACCCCAATGACCCCCACCTTTCTCCTGTATAAGGCACCTTGTGTTATGCGCTCGGACTTTCACCTTTCTCCTTTTTACGGGAGCAAGCCCCTCTCTTGGCCTTTTCCCACTCCTTTATTTCTTCTTCTTAGAAGACCAAGGTCCTAATGAGACCCAGGGCAGGAAAGCACGACACTGCAAACTGTGCTTTCCTCCCTACTCTAGGGAGGAAGACAATGAGCCCCTCCCTATACACCTGTTTTATGCTTCCCTCCAAATCCTGAGGAGCTAATGCTATTGTCCCAGAATAGTTTCCAAATTTTCCAAGTTTTATTTAAAATTTGATAAAACGCTTTTATAATAAATTCAAAGCGATGTACATTAATAAAATACGCAAATAGAGACATACAATGGATGAACATTAGACATCGCAAACTAGAAGGAGGGGTAAAAGGGTGGAACTACAATTTTGTAAAAAAAAAGATAATTAAGGGAAAAACATTGAAGGATTGGGTCACTGGTAGCTAGAAATGCTTTTTCTTAAGGGTCACAGCATTGAAGTTATAAAGGAGCAGTATATATCTGTTGTTCAGGGTAGAACAAATTCCCGAAAGTGTCAGTGAAAAGGAAGTTTTTTAGTGAACTTTTGAATCTTTCTAATACTGTTTCTTCTCGAAGATGAATAGGTAAATAATTCCATTGCTGAGGGGCTGTAACTGAAAATATTTCGTTTCGCCTTGTATTAATTACCTTCAAGGAGAGAATTGTAAAAAGATGCTGATTTGTAGATCTAAGTGTTCTAGAAGTAGTATGGGGAATAAGGAGCCGGCAATTTTGACTGTCTAATTTTGAATGTTAGGAAAGCTAGTTTATAGGAAATTCTATGTTGAACTGGTAGTCAGCGTGCTTCTTTAGGAGGTGTGGCTTGGTCGTACTTTTTTGAATTAGTAATGATTTTTATTGCAGTGTTTTGAACTATTTATAGCCTCCTTATTTCTTTTGGGATATGCCTTTATAGAGGGAATTGCAGTAGTCTAATTTGGACATGATTAATTAACAGAGCTCCCATTCATTAATTTCAATGACACTATAGAGCAGAGACCCAGGATGCTCCTTCTCCCATTGCATAATCTACCCTGTCCCTCCGAGATCCTCTATTACTACTAATCATTTCTATAGCACTACTAGACCTACACAGTGCTGTATATCAAAACATGGAAGAGACAGTCTCTGCTCAAAAGAGCTTACAATCTAGTCAAGACAGAGAAACTGGACAAGAAGATGCATATATACACAGGTGGGGGGAATTTCAGAGGGAATGATAAGACAGATATTGGTGCAAAGCATGTGGGTTCGAGTTTGGAATTGAAAGCATCCTCAAAGAAGTGGGCTTTGAGTCTGGATTTGAATACTGCCAGAGACAGAACCTGACGTATCGAGTCAGGCAGTTTGTTTCAAGCATACGGTGCAGCAAAGTAGAAGAGACGGAGTCTGTGCTTGACCTATGATTTCTCCAATTCAGATTCTGTTCTGATCTCCACCATTCCAATAAAGAGGCTGTTCCACATATCCATCACCTCTTCCATAAAGTAATATTACCTTAGATCATGCCTGATTCTATCCCGTTTCACCTTCATCCTATGACCCCCTCATTCAAGAGATTCATTTCATTGAAACAAGCCTCATTCTTGTGTATCTAAACATTCGAAGTGTCTTTGAAGTTTGGACAATCACATAAATATCGATGCTTTAAAAATGTCCTTTCATAGGATCGATTTGAAAGAAAGTGCCTTTGCAAACTAATCCTGTTTTCTTTTCTTTTCTCTTTTTTTTTTTAATAATTCTCTATTCATTTTTAAATCAAACAACAAGTGCACAAAAATATATCATTAAATTGATTCCAATATAGCACAATAGAATCTAACACATATAATCTAATAGACCATTAATGATAAAACCGTTCATCAATTATTCTATTAAAATATTTTATACAATTATACAAATGGAAGAATCTTAATAATCAATATAGCCTGGAGTTCCTATGCTTTCAAGCAGACTTCCTAGGACATCGAGCCGCATTGTGGTATAAATTGTTATCTGGATACTTGAATAAAAAACCAAAATGTGGTCTTAGAGACATTTGGAGCATTGAGATTAAGCATCAGATTTCTGCATCTCAGTGGCCACGAATTTGGTCTTGGAGAATGAGATGTACAGTGTCAGCATCTATGAGGCAAACTTGGTTCTTTTTGTTGCATAGAGCGTTTTGGACCCCTGTTCGTTTACAAAAGTTAGATAGCTCTAAATCTAATAGATGCTGGCACTGTAATCTGGAACCAGGGACATTGGACCATCTACTTTATTATTGTACCTGTATTAAGTTATTTTGGAATTCAATCTGGACTCAAGTAAATTCTTTATTGGAAAACCATGTGGCGCTTTCCTATGGTACTGTTTTATTTGGAATGGCCGTGAGAAAAAAAGAGTCAAATATCATCACACAACAACAAACTTTTATTAATTATGACAGGGGTTGCCATTCAACATATTACCAATAACTGGAAAAATTACAATAATCTTAATTTCACATTCTGGTGGAATTCGTTATGTCATATTTTTAAGATGGAAAGAGCAATAGCGTTGCAAAAAGGGAATTATAATAACTTTGTAAAGATTTGGGGGCCATTGGAAAAGCATTGTAATGAATAGGCATCATTTTTCTTCCTTGTTTTAGGGGGGAGGGAGGATTTGGGGGAGGAAATTTTTATAACTGTTTTCTTTTCTCAAAAAGAACGGCAAGTTTTCTAACAAGAAGGAAGCTCCTTTCATAGTGGAAACATCAGACATCGGGTCTGACGTGTTCGCTGGAGTTGAGGCGAAGGGACTAAGTAGCAGGTATGGCGTGGCCACTGCGTGTAATGATAACAGGGGCTCTGTCTCTTAAGAGCTACGTTGGCACATGTCTTCCTTTCTCTGATTTCGTTATATTCTCCTTCTCACTATAACCATCTCTATATCGCCTTAAACCAGACCTAAGTTCAAAGTTTCAAGTTTTATTACAATTTGATTTGATTGCTTATCACGTGTTTCTAAGCGAAGTACAAGATAAAATTAAAAAAAAAAAAAAATTAAAACAAAAAGAGTCATGCAACTTAAAAATTATTCTCACTAAACTATTTTAGACAATACGAGTATGTATACCAACTGGTATATAAGGGCAGTGGGGGGTAGAACTACAGTTTGTTTATAGAAAAGAGAGAGGTAACATATATGGGGAGCACAATAAGGATAGGGGAGGGAAATCGTAAAGAAAGAAATAGAAATAATTTTATTTTTTTCAGAGGAGTTATAGGCTGAAGACGTCTATAAATAGAAAGCTTTTCAGGGAACTTTTAAAACGCGTTAAGTTTTCTTCCTCTCTCAAGTACATTGGCATGGCATTCACGGAAAAGATATCTAGCCTTCAGGTTCCTATTATTATATAATAAAGGACCAAAGGAGAAATGAGAGCTGGAGTTTTGGAAAGGTTGTAAGCATAGAAAAAAAATAACTATGGCGCATGTATTGGGGAAGTAGTGGGGTCAATTATGTCAGTGAAAGACTGTCTCTTTGCCCAATATATTGTAGCATTCTGGTCTGGGATCTCTCACCGGGCACTCTTCACTTTGTAGGGCGACCAAGGGCACTTACTTATCGGGAGGCAGCAAGCTTCTGCTTAGGCCTACAATCCAGAGTTTACAGGGTTCTAGGATAGGACCAGCGAGGGCTGGGAGGCCTGTGACCCCTGAGATCATTCGCTCTGCCACTTTTTTCCACTCATCGAAACCCAAAGTCCAGTCCAGGGATTCCTTTTACAGATGATGCCAAACTCTTTAATAGGGTAGACACCCCGGAAGATGTGGATAACTTGAGGCAAAATCTGGCCCAGAATGGCCCAGTAATTGGCAACTAAGATTTAATTCTAAAAAAAATGCAGGGTCATGTACTTGGGCTGCAAAAATCCAGGAGAACAGCATAGCGTAGGAGGCGAAGTATTTCTGTGTATTGGAAGAAGAGCGGGACTTGGATAGGGTTGCCAGATTTTCCTTTCGGAAAATCCAGACCCCCCCTAGTCCCGCCTCCAGGCCCAGCTAGTTCCACCCTAATCCCGCCCCCAAGCCCACCCTAGCTTTGCCCCCCACTGCCTGCTCTTGTCGGGCAGCGAGAAAGTCCGCGCATGCACGGACCCTACATGATGACATCACGCGCATGCGTGCGTGCACATGATGTCATCATGTGACAGCCGCGCATGTGCTGACTTCCTCCTTGCCCGACACAGCTTTTCAAAACCTGGACAAAGTGCCGGGTTTTGAAAAGCCGGCCGGACCCTCGGGACATCTGGTAGCCCTAGACTTGAGGATATGCCTGATGATCCAAATATATATATGTAGGACTCAGAGAGATCAATCTAATCCAAACAAAATACCTCTCTATAGTAACTTTTAGTATTTTCAAATAAAGACCGGTGATAAGTATTCTTCCATCTGTTATAGGATTCAAGACAAAATTAGACAAGTTTCTGTTGAACAAGAACGTGCGCTGGTAGGGCTAGCCTCGGTTAGGGTGCTGGTCTTAGACCAGAGGGCCGCCGCGTGAGCGGACTGCTGGTCATGATGGACCACTGGTCTGACTCAGCAGTGGCAATTCTTATGTTCTTATCTAAACTTATCCTTAATAGATTTCAAAACCTTCTCACTTTACTTTGTAAGGGGAGTGACCTCAGATCCCCGTGCGCTGCCAGCAAGTTAACTAAACAGGTGCACTGGAAAGGGAAGCAACCTCATTGGCCTCTCTCCCCCTCCTGTCTAGCGTTCTGTTCAAACCGTGACCCAAAAAATATATATAAGAAAAACTTAACTCAGGCAGGGATGGTTGTTAATGTTAAAGTACTTTCTCGCTGTCTTTGCTTCTTACTTGACGCTCCCGCCAACGTATAGCTAGCTGGCGTTTCGCTATGTAGCTGCATCAGGGCGGTGGATTCCTGTGCAAATAAAACACACAACACAGCAGTGTCAGAATAAGGACAGTGAAAGGACACCTCTCCCTGTGTACCAACGTACTCGACGATTCTAATCGCGCTCAGTATGGCAAAGAAGGCGGCTGCCTTGAACCATTCATATTTATCTGCATCATGACGTTTTAGACTCTTTGAGGTCTAGATATCCTCACAGTAATACAACATTGACATATTTATATTTTCATTGACTACTTGACTGAAGCAACTCTGCAGCGATTATAAGCAGAAGTCAGCTGTTAGTAATCAACAGCATACGTCAAGACGTCAAGACGTCATAATGCTATCTGCTCTTACCGCTATTGGTTTTAAAAGTATTTCCCTGTAGCTTCATTGAGTGTCCCCTAGTCTTTGTAATTTTTAACGGATCCACTTGTGCCCGTTCTACTCCACTCAGGACTTTGTAGACTTCATAAGAATATAAGAATTGCCGCTGCTGGGTCAGACCAGTGGTCCGTCGTGCCCAGCAGTCCGCTCGCACGGCAGCCCTTAGGTCAAATACCAGTGCCCTGATTGAGGCTAGCCTTACCTGAGTACGTTCCGGTTCACAGGAACTTGTCTAACCTTGTCTTGAATCCCTGGGTGCTTTCCCCTATAACATCCTCCAGAAGAGCGTTCCAGATTTCTACCACTCTCTGGGTGAAGAAGAACTTCCTTACATTGAGTCCCTGAAGGGTGTTTTCCCCTATAACAGCCTCCAGAAGAGCGTTCCAGATTTCTACCACTCTCTGGGTGAAGAAGAACTTCCTTACATTGAGTCCCTGAAGGGTGTTTTCTCCTATAACAGCCTCCAGAAGAGCGTTCCAGATTTCTACCACTCTCTGGGTGAAGAAGAATTTCCTTACGTTTGTAGTGGATCCTGCAGATGAGCAGACTGGATGGGCCATTTGGCCTTTATCTGCCATCATGTGTCTATGTTTCTAGAAGGATCAAGGAAAAAGACAGATAAGCGGGATAAAAACTTTGTACATTTCACACATCTCTCTTGGGGTAAGGACACTCTTCTCCTGGTCTTCTCCTAAGCTGTGGGTTCTAGGTTCCCCATCTTCTCTCCCCTTTAGCTTTCCTCCTTGCAAACTGATCACAAGCACAAGGCTGAAGGTATTTCTCTCTTGAACCTTCCTGGATATGACTCCTGGCAGACTTCTTGTATATTTGGACACCAGCCTCTGATGCGACTAAAGATAATCCACTTTAGCTGAATCCTGGCCTTTATTTGAGCTCCTGATTCCTCTTCTTTTTTTCAGGATCATCGGAGACCTTATCTTCTGATCTTCCTATCTTAACATACTTAAGCAGTACAATCCTGTGAGGCTCAGTGGCTTGTGAAATCCTTGTCACTACACCTGAGCTGATTCAGCAGCTTAGATGGCCAAATACTCCTATTTTTAGATGATGAAGGCAGAACATTGTCTTGGAGCTAGCTATTTATACCATCCCGTTTCCTTCTGAGCTTGTCTTTTCCCACCAGTACATCACTGATAAGGAGAGCCCTCTCAAGTTCTTCGCTGCTCGTGTTGAAGTAAAAAAGGCACGGAGAAGGGGTGTGGATGGGCACGCGTGGCAGGGAAGAGGGCGGGGGAGGAGGCGCCTCCGCCCCGGGCGCCAGTCACCCTCACTATGCCACTGACTGTGGAGATGCATGTGCAACTTAATTGGCTAATGAGTTGTTAACCATCAATAACTGAGTGCTAATAACACTCGATGCTAAATCCCATAGCGCGCAACTCAAAAGAGAGCATGGCCATGAGAGGGGCGTGAGAGGCTCAGGGGCATTCCTAAAATTGTATGCATTGTTATAGAATAATGGGTTTTCGTGCCCAACCTGGACGCTGGAATTTAGACCTGGTTTCAGCAGGCTTAAGTCTGGCGCCCAAAGTTGGACGCCGGAATCTGCGTTATGCACTATACTATATATACTTCTCCCTCCGTATTTTGATTATTCGCAGTTTTTAGCTTGCTGGCTCCTCCCCCAAAATTACATCGGCTTGCATAGAGAAATGGCTGATTCCAAGCGTTTACTGAGAAAATTGCCGATTCCCAGCACTTTCTTTACTGTGTTTTGACTCTCCTTCAGGAACAGGCCAGCTCTCCCACCATGTTATTCGCGGTTTCACCATATTCACGATGGTTTTTAATAGAAAACAGCGAATAACATATGAAAAAGTTATTCGCAGTTTTTCTGTATTTACGGTTCTGTTAATCCCCTATCACAGTGAATACGGAGGGAGAAGTGAAGAGTGCATACGGGTTACAGAATAGTGTTTAGTACCAATCTTTTCCAGCTTCTTTTTTGGGTGCCATTCACTGGCATAGCAAGTGAGGGAGGTGCCCCTCACCCTCTTCTCTGTCCCCCCTCCCCTGTTCCTTTCCCACCCATCCCTGCCACATACACCCTTTCCATTCCCCCGTACCTGTTCAGCTTCCCCGGTGCGAACAGCATCTCCAACTTGCTGTCCGTGCTGTACTACGCCACTGGTGCCATTTATAGAATTTGCCTCTATGAAATTTAAATGTGCCCTTACTGTATAGAAGTGCTTATAGAGTCACTTTGCTGCCACTTATGGATATAAGTGTACATTTATCTACTAAAGTGACAATATTCTGTACATTTATACACATACACTGCGAACTGCAAAGGATCAAACCCTACCTCCCAGAAACAAACTTAGGCCAACTGCTAAATGCCTACGTACTCTCTAGACTAGACTACTGCAACTCCCTATTCAATGGCATCGCTGCAAGAGATCTAAAACGCATCCAAAAAGTCCAGAACTCAGCAATTCGACTCCTATACAACCTCAGCTACCATGACCCCATTACTCCAGCGCTCTATGCAGCTCACTAGTTACCAGTCAAAAAGCGATGCATCTTCAAAGCCCTGGTCATGACACACTAGAGATTCTACCAAAAAAACCCAGCCTACATAGCATCCAAGCTACGCCTATACACCCCTAACCGCCCCCTCCGCTCCAAAGCAGAACAAAGACTCGGCATTCCCGCAGGGAGATCCCTCCGAACGAGTACAGCGTACAAAAGATCCTACAGCCATTTCCTACCTCAGCTATGGAACCGACTACCCACACAGATCAGGTCGCTAGATTCACTAATGACCTTCCGCAGAGCCGTAAAGACCTTCCTCTTCCGCCAATCGGGCCTCCTCAATATACTTCTCCTACTTCTCTTTGCTATGACCAATCTGGTCTCTAGAATAAGCTCCGTTATTGTCTACTGTAACCTATTTGTTGTCACGACTAGTCTGTCTTCAAATGATTGTGAATGTCTACTTGTAACCTGTTCTGAGCTTCTGGAAGAATGGGATAGAAATCAAAATAAATAAATATATTGTAAGCAGTACATAAGTGTAAGTACACAGCTATAAAGTTACCCTTTTTGCTGCTGTTTTGGATGGGGGGGTTTGTGTGAGAGGTGTTTTGGGGGCATTCTTTGAATTTAGATTTTTGTTTCTTTATATCTCTTTTTTACTGGGGGGGGGTCTGTGTTTTTATATACTTTTAAGGTTCTTCTGACTTTCTCCCCTATTTTACGAAGGTGATCTAACTGCGTAGCGCGTGCTAAACGCTAATCCGTTCGTAGACCAACATGCATGCGTTGGCGTTTAGCGCGCCTTCGGAAAAGAGGGCCTTTGTGTAAGACTAAAGACTGATTTATGTTTGAAGGAACGAGATAGCTTTTCACTGCTACGATTGCAGATTGCTTCCACGTTGCTTGCCAGGTTTCCCCCATGGGCCCTTCTAAGCTCTCATCTGAACACCTACTCATTCTGCCTAGTCCCAAGACCGTTTCAAGATGAAATTCGCCCACCATTATTTTGATAAAACATGGCTCCAACCTAGCAGCAGCCTAGGCCGGTCCTGATTTTAAATTTGCATCTCATTCTAGTAGATTGGTCTAACTTGTGCGCAGAATATAAAGAAATGAAACAACGAACAGAGACTAGGGCTACATATGCAAAACAATTTTGGTTTATTTTCTGAACATTTTCGGACATTTTTTCATTTATTTCACACATTTATTCAACAAAAATAATACATGTTTTTAGTATGTGTTAATTGATCTAATTGTATGCTTTAAACTATGTTTATATATGTATTATAAGCTGCCTAGGAAGTTAGGTGGAATTTGAATGTATTTAATAATAAATCAAATTAATTTATTGCAGGTTTAAGGTGGTTTTAAGCTACTGCTGGGCGACTCCATCATCTGAGTACTCCTATCAAATCCAGTGGCATCTTATCAATAAAGGGTGTGTATAGTTTGTAGAAGCCAAAATGATAGCAAGAGATATCTTTTACACTTGGAGAATGTAAAATGTACAAAGTTCTCACATAATCAATTTGGAAATTTGAGGGGGAAAATCAAGTAATTCTATCAACTTAAAATGTCTCTCCAAGGAGAAAATATCTTCATTAGGATGCAAATATTTCAGCCTTGCTCAGCTTTGATAGAACATGAAAATTTCCCCTCAGATCCAATAGAAAAATGCGTTGGATTTTTACCTAAAGAACTGCTTCAGATTAGAAAACAAATTACAAAACAGATCTGAAAAATTTGCTTCAAAGGTTAATTCAACAAGGTAATAAGCCTTTTAAGCTCTTTCTAGGTTCAAAGCTTGTTCTAGGGTTCCCAACTGGCCAGTTTTGAGCCATCCCTGTCAGCAGGCACCTATAACTGGCCATACAAAAGCAGCTTTTTTGTCCCTGCCCACAGTCCCTCGCTCTCCCCCTCCTGAGTCTAGCCAGTGTCTCTCTCCTTTTCCCTACCTTCACACTCCCAAATCCAGAGTTTTCCCCTCCCCTCACCTCCAGGTCCTCTAAACTTGCCTCAGTCACCAGAAGAGGCAACAATTAAGGCAGACTTCTCTGATCAGTGTTGGGTCCTTCCCTCTGCCAGATCTTGCCAGTGCAGGAGCAGGAAGTTACCTTCCAGAAGGTAGGCCCCAACAGAGAGGAGGCCCTAATGCTGGCCAGAGCAGTGTGCCTTAATCACTGCCGCTGCCAATGACAGAAACAAGTCTACGCCTGCCCTGCTCCAAACCCCTACCATGTGTCATTCATTCCCCTTCGGCAGTGGCAGTGATTAAGGCACACTGCTTTGGCCAGCATTGGGGCCTTCCCTCTGTTGGGGCCTACCTTCTGGAAGGCAACTTCCTGCTTCCCCAAGATCAGGCAGAGGGAAGGCCCCAACACTGACCAGAGAAGTCTGCCTTAATTACCTTATTACTAATCTGTGGATCCTTATTTTCTTATTTGTTGAGTGTCTATCTGTGTTCTGCACAAGTGAGGAAGGTGCAGTATTCTACCAGCTTATAATTTTTGTGTAGAGATCTGTAGCAGCCCCATTTGTTCAGTTTTCTCACTAGATGGTGTATTGGTATTTTAGGATCCAGTGTAACTTTCACAGTGCTGCCTTTTCACAAATACAGTTGTTGCTCTTTGGATCCTGGGAGTTAGTGTTATTTTAAGTGTTAAGGTTCTATATTTTTTTGCATGAGTTTATGCTTACTATTTTGCAATGAAGGGATTGTATTTTGGCCTTACTGAGGTGACACCAAAACTTTAATTTTAGTTTTAGACGAGGTTTGCAAATAATCATAGATGGGGCTATAGCGGGAAGGAAGCAAGAGTAAGTGTGACAGGGGATTTGGGGTAGGGCATGGAGCAGGATAATGGAAGGGGTGAGGCAAAGTAGAAGCAGGAAGCAGGACCAGTGTCTGGTTTTACTCTATCAAAACGTTGGCAACCCTAGCTTGCTCAGCCAGCCCATTTGGAAGAGATTTGCATGTCTTTACTGACATTATCACACATCACATACTGAGACAATCATCCCTCTATTCCCTGCCTACAAGATTTCAATTTAACTGAAAAGGTGAGAAAGGGATTTTAATGATTAAAAAACATCAAGGGAGCAAAAAATAAGCAACAGAAGTGAAGATGGCATGAGATAAGCACAGAGGATCTTGCTTAGTAGCAAAAAAAAAAATTGAAGGGAATACAGGAGATTTGTTGGGACCTAGAGCATTATAAGAAGTAAGTTGGACACCAAGAGATAGCTTTTGATTTTAAATATATTGACGTTATAAGAACACAAGAATAGCCTTACTGGGTCAGACCAATGGTCCTTCAAATTCAGTAGCCCATTCTCACGGTGGCCAATCCAGGTCCCTAGTACCTGACCAAAACCCAAGGAGTAGCAACATTCCATTATCTCAGAGTAAGCAAGATTCTGGAACCTCAAACAGTAGCAACATTCTATGCAGAATCCCCAAAGAGTAGCAAGATTCTAGAATCCCAAAGAGTAGCAACATTCCATGCTACCGATCCAGGACAAGCAGTGGTTTCTCCCATGTCTTCCTCAATAACAGACTATGGACTTTTCCTCCAGGAAATTGTCCAAATCTTTCTTAAAACCAGCTACGTTATCCGCTCTTACCACATCGAGGAGCATCTAGAAAGGAATAAATTTATGAAAACAAGCCAACATGGCTTCTCTAAGGGAAGGTCGTGCCTGATGAATTTATTGCACTTCTTCGAAGGAATTAACAAACAGATGGACAAAGGAGACCCATTGACATCGTATACTTAGACTTCCAAAAAGCCTTTGACAAGGTACCCCATGAACGCCTACTTCGGAAACTGAAGAACCATGGGGTGGAAGGAGACGTACACAGGTGGATCAAGAATTGGTTGGCAGGTAGGAAACAGAGGGTAGGAGTGAAGAGCCACTACTCGGACTGGAGGAGTGTCACAAGTGGTGTTCCGCAGGGGTCGGTGCATGGGCCGCTGCTATTCAATGTATTCATAAATGATCTAGAAACAGGGACGAAGTGCGAAGTAATAAAATTATTTAGTGGGGCTAAGACTATAGAGGACTGCGAAGGCTTACAAAGGGACCTGAACAAACTAGGGGAGTGGGCGTTGAGATGGCAGATGAAGTTCAATGTAAAGAAATGTAAAGTCTTGCATGTAGGAAACAGAAACCCGAGATATAGCTACACAATGGGAGGGCTGTTATTGAGAGTACCCAAGAAAAGGACTTGGGGGTAATAGTGGACAAGACAATGAAGCCGTCGGCGCAGTGCGCAGCGGCCACTAAGAAAGCAAATAGAATGCTAGGTATAATCAAGAAGGGTATTACAACCAGAACGAAAGA
This sequence comes from Geotrypetes seraphini, assembly GCF_902459505.1. Taxonomy (NCBI): domain Eukaryota; kingdom Metazoa; phylum Chordata; class Amphibia; order Gymnophiona; family Dermophiidae; genus Geotrypetes; species Geotrypetes seraphini. The sequence goes on from NC_047087.1 coordinate 308,055,331, forward strand.
AGTTATCCTGCCGTTGTATCGGGCGATGGTGCGCATCTGGCGTACTGCGTCCAATATTGGTCGCCATACCTAAAGAAGGATATGGCGATACACGAGAGGGTTCAGAAGAGAGCGACACGTTTGATAAAAGGTATGCAAAACCTTTCATACGCTGAAAGATTGGAGAAACTGGGGCTCTTGTCCCTGGAGAAGCAAAGACTTAGAGGGGACATGATAGAGACTTACAAGATCATGAAGGGCATAGAGAAAGTGGAGAGGGACAGATTCTTCAAACTTTCAAAAACTACAAGAACGAGAGGCCATTCGGAAAAATTAAGAGGGGACAGATTCAGAACCAATGCTAGGAAGTTCTTCTTCACCCAAAGGGTGGTGGACACCTGGAATGTGCTTCCAGAGGGTGTGATAAGGCAATAATAATAATAATAATAATTTATTTCTTATATACCACTATACCGTGAAGTTCGAAGCGGTTTACAATAAAGATACATTTGACAGTACATGGGATAGAAACGGTTTACAATAAAGATACATTTGACAGTACATGGGATAGAAACGGTTTACAATAAAGATACGTTTAGTCAGTACATGAGATGCAAGTGGTTTACATTAAAGATTCATTTTGTCAGTACGGTATTGGAGTTCAAGAAGGATTTGGACAATTTTTTGAAGGAAAAGGGGATAGAGGGGTATAGATAGAGGGTTACTATACAGGTCCTGGACCTGGTGGGCCCCCGCGTGAGCGGACTGCTGGACATGATGGACCTCTGGTCTGACCCAGCAGAGGCACTTCTTATGTTCTTATGTTAAGTGTCCTCTAGTCTTTTTAATGTTTGACGAAGTGAAAAATCGATCCACTTGTACCCGTTCTACTCCACTCAGGATTTTGTAGACTTCAATCATATCTCCTCGTCAGCCGTCTCTTTTTCAAGCTGAAGAGCCCTAAACATTTTAGTCTTTCCTCCTATGAGAGGAGTTCCATCCCCTTTACCATCTTGGATTTTTAGTTGCTTGAGTTGTATTTTTAATGTTACTAATCTGATCTTAAGAAATGACATATTTAGATCAGCACGAAGGATTTCTATATGGAAAGAGAATGGAATTGCAACAGCTTGGCAACGCTTAAGCAGTAACTTTGGTAGTTGGGAAATAAGACAGTGATGGACAGACATCTACAGTCTCTGTCCCGATTATGGCTAGATAGATCTTGTTGGGTAGGAGTGGGCTTCGACAGCAGCTCCAGTAGTTGAAAATTGAGTCAGTGCCAGACAGACTTCTACGGTAAGGTCAGAAAGGCCATGTAATGCATATGTTATCAAGAGTTTATCTTGTTGGGCAGACTGGAATAGTCATGAAGGGCTTTATCTGCCATCATCTACTATGTTACTATGTATGTTGGTCAGACTGAAGAGTCCATCAAACCCAGTAACCTATGACTGGGGACAATCGAGGTCACAAGTACAGGCAGGATCCTACAAAGTAGCTAGATTCCATACTACCTCCCCCTAGGGATAAGCAGTGGCTTTCCCCAAATCTACCGCAACAAAAGAGTTTATGAACTTTTCCTCCAGGAAATTGTACAAACCTTTTTAGTTATCCTAGCCAGGGTGTAGCTACCAATAGCAAGCCCAGAAAAACACACAAAGCCGTCCATTAGTACGGGCCACCTGCAGCTGAATCCGCCTTTCTGCGTGCCAAAGTCCACACTCAGCTACTTACCTGTCTGCCGTGTCTTCCACAGCTACAGCATCAGAGACAACACTAAAACCTGCCTTTCTGACCAGGCAGAGTTTTCCTCTGCTATGTCCTCCTGCTGCACTGATACAACTTCCTGTGGCAGAGGAAAGGTCCCGCAGGCCAAAGAGACAGCCTTTAGCACTGTTTCCGATGCTGTAGCTGTGGAGGACCCCACGAGTTGATAAGTAGCTGAGTGTGGGGGGAGGGGGGTTGGTATTAGACTCCGTGGGGCGCCAAAACCGGGAGGTGAGCATGCAATCGCATGCGGGCACTGTGGGGGTGGGGCCCATTTCAGTCTTCCCACCCAGGATCCAGTGAATTCCAGCTACGCCACTGATTACTGCAACTGATTTTACCACACCTTCTGGTAATCAGTTTCAGTACTTAATTAACACACACACATCCTTTTACAAAACCGTGATAGCGGTTCTTGGCGCAGGCCAGCGCGCTGAATGCTCTGCGGTGCTCCCGACACTCATAGAGCTATCACACCCTTGTAAAAGGGTGTGTGTGTCTGTGTGTAATTGTGATGACAATTACAATTTCTTATGTTGTTATATGATTTGCCGAAGATTTGTGGCTTGACAGAATTTAAATGCTTTAAAACAAATATGAGCAAATGAATTCAGAAATGTTGTGTAATAATAAGTTGTTTAAATTAACATGGAGTCCCTTGACAAATTTTGTTAACGACGATTAGCTGGATTATTCTCCTGGTTTCTTATTTGATGTACACATCCAGGGTGGGTGGGTGGGTGGGCGGACGGGTATTATATTTTCATGTTATCATTGATCAATAAGTTCAATATGATTTCCACTATAGGCTCCTTTTACTAAGGTGCGCTAGCATTTTTAGCGCGCGCTAACCTCACGCTACACGCCAAAAACTAACACCAGCTCAATGGTAGCGTTAGCGTCTAGCACTCACGGCAATTTAGCGCGCACTAAAAACGCTAATGCAGCTTAGTAAAAGGAGCCCTATATGTCTGAAATAATGCATTTTGTTTTTGTTCTTGTATTGGGGTGGGGGGGGAAATGTTTTTGAAGTATTTCTATGATTGATGTAAATGCAATTTTGACGTTAATTATACGTATATGTATATTTTAATGCATTGTTTTGGAATGAAAAATGAATAAAGATTTATGAAAAATAAAACCAATGAAATGCTTCTGTTTGTTTTGCTGCTAATGTGACCTGCATGTTGCAGGTGCCCAACCGATGACTCCATCCTGGTGCACGAAAATGGGAAAAATAACAAAGCGACGTTTCAATTCAACGCCTTCCGGTTCCACAACGTCCCTAGACTATCCAAGGTCTGGCTGCACTGTGAAACGTACGTCTGCGACAGTGAAAAGTTTCCATGTTCTGTGGTAAGTTGGGCAGAGTTGCGTTCTATGTCCCTGGCGTGGGTCAGTAATTCCAAACAGCCAGTCGCAAAGAACTTCCCTTTGCCTTCAGCCAGGGCTACTCAATTCCGCTCCTTGGGGTCCACAGGCAGGCCAGATGTTCAGCCTCTCCCACAATGAACGCGCATGAGAGACATTTAGTAGGGCCGTCGGCACCCCTCCACCTCTCCATCCATTCCCACTCCTCCCCCTGCTGCATGCGCGCCTTCACTCTCCCCACCCCCCTCCCATTATAACTCTAGCTCTTTGCCAGCGCTACTGGCAACAACAACCTGCTGCTCGCACCAGCATCGGCACTTCCTCTGACATCACTTCTGGGCCCCGCACCTATCCAGATAGAAGCTGGTAGCATACGGGAATGCAGTCAAACTTCGGTTTGCGAGTAACGCGGTTTGCGAGTGTTTTGCAAGATGAGCAAAACACTCGAGCAAATCGTACCTTGCAAACTGAGCGTTGACTCAACTTGAGAGCCCCTACCCCCGAGAATCTCGGAGAGAGCGGGAGCCAAAAGTCCTTGAGCATGTGCAGATGCTCAAGGCCCAGCCCAGGCAAGAGGCAGGATCTTCGGGTCCTGTGGGTTGGGGCTGCATGCCGGTGCAAGATCAGGGTAAGGGCTTGTGTTTGGGTGGGCGGGGGATGCTGGTTCATGGGGGGGGGGGGCGTTCACAAGCGGGGGAGGCGATGCCGGTTCTCAGGGGGTGGAAGCGCGCCAGTGTCCTCGGAGGGTAGGGGGGTGAGGTGGAGCAGCACCGGTGGCCTCGGGAGGGGGGGAAATGAATCAAGCGAGTTTTCCTTACTTTCTATGGGGAAACTCACTTTGATATACGAGCACTTTGGTTTACGAGCATGCTTCTGGAACAAATTATGCTCGTAAACCAAGGTTCCACTGTATTTTTAAACACTGCAACTAATGTGTTTGTGTGAGGTGTAGGTTAGTCTTTTGGATTTTGGTATGGTTTTGTTTTTGGTCCAGTTGATGTTGAAGGAGTATGTATAGTGGTCTGACCAGAGGGATTGGGACCATATTCCATTAGATGTGTGGATTTCAGATAGATATGGTTGGTGGGTCATGAAGGCTGCGATGTCAAGTTGGTGTCCTTTCTCATGAGTGGTTTGTGGGTCTAGAATCTGGTAAGATAAGGCATCGAGTAATGAAAGTTCTCTGCTTGTTTGGATGACTGGTCTTCGAGGTGTAGGTTTAGGTCTCCTAGATTTAGGTTGTAGGTTGCTGTTAGGGAGTTTCGATATATAAAGTCTTCAAATTCAGGTCATGCTGTGGTCCAGTTTCCTGGTGTTATGTAGCAGTTTAATGAACCTTTTAGTGTGGTGCAAGAGAGTTGGCAGGCTAGAAGGTCCATGTATGGGTTGGATGTTTTTTCAAGTATATTTAGGGTTAAGGATTCTTTGTACAGTTGTAGTTTCATTTTCTCTGGGTTAAAGCAGGATGAGCTGGATAAAAAAAATAGGCTTATTTTAGATAAAATCATCGGTCAGCCAAAGGACTCTCACATATCTCTTGAACTGGATAATCAATCCTAAACTGTTTCCTTGCATTACTTCAAAATGTCAGTTTTGTTAGTGCCCCCCCCCCCCCAATATTAGGTGGTAGGGGTTAAGTGTGATGCGTACTGACAAACGCCTGGTCCCAGGTTCAGTTCCCTCACTGAAGTTTCACCAGGGAGTAGAATCAAATAATAGGCACAGCCAGAGGTGATTGCATAAAGAATATATTATAGAAATAGGCTTACAGAAAAGCAATATTTATAAGCATTACAATTAAGCATTACAATTAAGCAGAGAGCAAAGCAGTTTCCCTGCCTTACAGAGTCCAGAAACAAAGAGACAGAGAGTCAGAAGTTCTAGGAAGAGCCAGAGAGAGATAGAAAGATAGATTGATAGATAGATTGATAGAGCAGAGAGGAGGCTTTTATACCTTGGAATCTTATTCTGAATATAGAAACTTGTATGTCCCAGTATCTTTCTGTTTAGAATTTGTAAACTGTTTGAAACAATGGTTAATTTAATTGCTAAGGAGGGTGTGATATTTGCAGGCATGCTAGATGGGATTAGTCTCTGGCTTCTTTGTTCTTGATCTGTGCACCTGGACCCATTGTCCTAAGCACCCTCTTAATCAGACATTAACACCTTTTAGCTAGTCATGATTCAATCAGGGCTACTTAAAACATATCAGGGATACTTAAAACAGTTTCCCTGCCCTCAGGGTCTATCTGCATTCCCATGCTGAATGGTAGCGATAGCTATGCTGACAGTTATGTGAAAGAGTCTGTGCTTCATTCACAGGGCATTCAGGTGCAGTTATTCAACAAATTTTATGGCTGCAATAACTAGTGTTTTTCTTCTCAGACATGTGGAAAACGCAAACAGCATTCGGAGCAGACAGGAGGCATCCTAGTGGCAGAAATTTCACTTCACGGTAATCCCTGCAGATTTTCCATCTTAAAACTCATTCTTGTTTTCAAGAAATTTTGCACATATTACCGTATAAAGGTGACAACAATATTCGTTCTGAAACAGAGGCGGACTAGGTTCTTATCAAGAAGAGTGCGCCCTTAAGCCCCCCCCCATGGACCGCTATAAATGCCGGCTTTTCCTAATTATGACTGGGATAGCCATGCAAATGATTACTCCAGGGTTCATTTTAAATGCGCCTGCCTAGCTTTTAAAATCCTACACGGCATCCTCCCTCCCCTAATCCTACTATCTCGGAACTCCTCGAGTCCTGACACCACCAGACCCACCCAAAAACTTAAACTATCCTTCCCCTCACTAAAAGGTATCCTCTATGCGGGAAAATTGGGAAAATCTCTCTTCCTCAGAATCACAGGGCTTTGGAATAACCTTACCACCCCACTACGGAATCAGGTCTCCTTCCAACTATTCCATAAGCACCTGAAAACTAGTCTTTTCACAAAAATGTAATGCTCTCTTCCCCCTATACTCGACCACCAAACCCAATGTGTTATACCTTCCTCTTTTAAGCTCTTGTAAACCTTCCTTTATTAAGCTCTTGTAAACCGTGCCGAGCTCTATAATCATAAGAACATAAGAAATGCCCTCACCGAATCAGACCTTTGGTCCATCCAGTCCGGTGACCCGCACACGCGGAGGCCAATCTAGGTGTTCCTTGATGGAGACCTAGGTGTTCCCTTATGGAGAGGATGCAGTATATAAACTAAAAGTTTGGTTTAGTTTAGTTTAGCAATTGGAAGAATTGGGAGCATTTTAGTTTTCCTTTCAGGTGGGCGAACATATGCTTAACTTATAAGTATGAGAACATGAATGCTGACTTGCTGGGGCATAATAAGATATTCAAATTGGTTTGGGGTCCATTGACGTCTTTTGTAGATTTGTTATAGTTGCCCTATATCTTTATCTTCCGTTGTTTTGCACCCACACATCCGGGGGTGTGGGGGGGGGGGGAGCGAGCAGGGGTATATCTTTTGCTTTAGTATTGTTCCTGATGGTAATGTTGGGTGGGGGAGGGAATTTAATTTTTTTGTATAGATTCTGATTGTTTATAAGTGCTTATTTGACTTTCCCACCCAGAACCAAATCACTCTCTCGTACAATCAGTGACTATAAACATCACTATCTTGCAGTCAGCCCAAAACAATTCACAGGCACTGAGGCCCCGATTCTATAAAGGGCACATAAGTCATGGCTAAAGTTTGGCGTGCTTTAGGCGTTCCATCTAAGTAGTTAATGAGCCAATTAAGGGTCTTAACACTTGATAATTGGTACTTAGGTGTCCAAAGGACGTACACCCCACTTTGTAGATGCAGCCACAATTTCATGGACGCCCATGTTTAAAACTCAAAGGGCGCCTAAACAGCGTTTTGCAGAATCAAGGCCTGAATGCCCTGCTCTGTGTATCAGAAACTGAGCCAACTCTATAGAGCTGCCTGTAAGTACTGGTGATTCTTGCACCCTTCCCAGCCATCAAAGCTTCTCTGCACAAATGTACACTTCTTAGGGCAGGGCTGCCCAAGTCCGGTCCTCGAGATCTACTGGCAGGCCAGATTTTCAGGATATCCACAATGAATATGCATGAGAGAGATTTGCCTGCACTGCCTTCTTGGTATGCAAATCTCTCTCTCATGCATATTCATTGTGGATATCATGAAAACCTGGCCTGCCAGTAGATCTCAAGGACCGGACTTGGGCAGCCCTGTCTTAGGGCCTTTTTTTTTTTTTTTTCTATTTTAGAAATCCTTATTTCCTCTATAAACAGTCATCTAAGAACAAACCTAACATCTTTCATTTGCTCTTTCAGCCACTCCTCTCTGTCTTTCACCATTCAGTTTTCTTACCAGGTTGATTTCTTTCCTTTAATCTAATCTAATCTAATCCTTAGGTTTGTATACCGCATCATCTCCACTTCTAGAGCTCGACGCGGTTTACAGGAGAAATAGGAAGGAACTACAACAGAGGGTTAGAGGTAGAAGTGTGAAGAAAATTTAGAGGACTTAGGATGCCAAGATATAAGAGTTTCCTTGATTCCTAAGTTGGAGGGAGACTTACATTTTTTGAGAAAAGCCAGGTTTTCAGATGTTTGCGGAAAACTTGGAGAGAGCTCAAGTTCCGAAGACGGGAGGTAAGGTTGTTCCAGAGCTCAGTGACTTTGAAGTGAAGGGAGGTCCCTAGCTTTCCTGTGTGGGAAATGCCTTTTAGCGAGGGGAAGGACAGTTTTAATTTGTGGGAGGATCTGGTGGTATTAGGGTTTGAGGAATTCCAAGAAAGAGGGATAAAGGGAGGGAGGATACCATATAGGATTTTGAAAGTTAAACAGGCGCATTTATAGTGGACCCTGGCGATTATCGGAAGCCAGTGGAGCTTGGCCAGGAGCGGGGAGACATGGTCAAATTTACTTTTAGCGAAGATGAGCTTGGCCGCGGCATTCTGAATCCATTGGAGTCTGTGGAGGTTTTTCTTAGTTAGGCTTAAGTAGATAGAGTTGCAATAGTCAGGTTTCAAAGTGAACACTCAAGGAATCAACCAAATTTCAGGTATGAAAGCAGAACAACTTAACACAGTTTTCACACGTTATCATTGCTCCCTCCCAACTGACTCTCACCGGCAACTGCAGCTTCTGAATGTTTACCCTGGTTACCAGGGCGACCAGCAAGTACAATGCAAGTGCATGGCTGCACTGAATAATTTTATCACCCCTTTAGAGTAAACACTGTGCCATATGTTTATGACATGAAAATCAAGGTGTCTACAAGATTGGAACCATAATTATTATTTTTTAAATTTAACTATTTTTACTTTATTTATTTTTTTATTAGATAAAGGCCTGTCAGGTCGCTGTAGATGCTCAGGTAAGAAAGAATAAAGCAAGCAAAGAGAACAGACCTCTTCAAATCATTTGAAATAATTTGAAACCGTTTTGAAGAATTTCACCTTTTCCCTGTTTGGTTCTCAGATGTTCTCTACCGTCTGGTCTTCATGATCGGAATCTACACAGTGGTCTATTACACCAGAATCGTCTAGGAGTTCTACAAAGTTCTGTCTCCTTGTGATGGCGGGTTCTTGAACACCGGGACATTACGATGTTCAGCCTGGTACCTACAAGCCCTCGTGCATTGCAGGTCACCCCTATCAACCTTCTCACATCTTCTGTTTTCTCTCCAGTCATTTTTAAGACAGCTTTGAAAATTACATTAACTCCTCTGGCTATGTGTTTGTATTTTATTTCAATAAAAACATGTGGAAAAAAAAATTATTTTTAAAAGAAAACCTCTACTGGCCTAAAGAAAGACATGATCTGAGGCCAAGTTCAACATCGGTGTTTTAGGCTTGGCAATGACTTGACTTATAAACCTTCTTTATTAGTGGAAGAAAAATGCTTTCATATATCCGCCAGTTCATAATTAGTTTGGTTCAGGGTTAGGGCACGCCAGTGTGAGCAGTGATTATTCATTCTAGACTTCAAAAACTAATGTTATCAAGATAAGGGAGTATCTCATTAGGAGCACCTAGAAGATGAAAAGCAGTGGGCATAAGATTATTGTAAGCATCAAGTCTGTAGGAAAATAAACAAAAGACAGAGGCCACTATTCCTTTCAAAAGAAGTAGCTGAAAAGGGAAGGGAAAAAGGATTAGTTTTCATAAAATACAAGAGAGTTTAGAGTAGTCACCTAAAGTGACTTGAAGCAATCAAGCAGTGGAATAAAACAAGTAATTCTGATACAAACAAGCAAAGTAACCCTCTCTAGAGCTGCTACAAATCAACAATCAGCCCTTAAAAATATAAAAATAAGGACCCTGTGGAAGAGTCAGGGATTCTCCCTCAATAATGATGATATTATACCACCAGGCAGCAGGGGGCACTTATCAGAGAGAGAAGGAGCTACAACCCTCAGGATGCCCTGGACTCAGCAGCTTAGGGCTGAGCTACCTAAGAGGAGGTGGAAGAGCTGCTGAGTTATGGGGGTGGGACTCAGACAGACATGAGTACTGTATATCTTTTTCAGTTTAAGGTTCATTCAGAGAGGTCCCAGAGTACAAGGAACTCGAAGGAGAGAAACCTTCCCTAGCAGTGGCTGCATTCAAGCCCTGGGGAGGACTGGAGTGAGAAAGCTAGCTGAGAACCCAGCCAGGAAAACACTGGACAGGTGAACCTCTAATCCAAGACCTCTGCAAACTAAACCTGCTTGTTTTAAGGTGACTGTCCTGTATTTCGGGTGTGGCAGCTAAGCTGAAACCAGTAAGATACTATTGCTGGAGAAAAGGGGTTTCTTTCTCCTAAATGTTCTTCTGTTTGGACTATTTAATAAGTGCATTGGGAGGAGCGCAGAGCATTCAGCGTGCTGACCTGCACTAAAAACTGCTATTGTGGTTTTGTAAAAAGGAGGGTAAATGCATATTCTTCCAATAATTTAAAACACTTTTAATTCCTATGGTTAGCAGAGTATCAAGCAGGCGACAGTCATTTTTCAAAAGTGTAGATTGAAAGCACAAAGAATTTTAAAATTTAAAGCAAATAGGAACACACACACACACAAAAAAGAAAAATAATACAAATCGTAGTCTAGGCATGCTGCCAAAACTTATTAATACACACACATTCGAATAAGATATGCTTAAGAGTTCCAACTTACACAGGACAAGACCAGCAATTTTTAGAAAGAGAAGAATTGATGTAATGGGATTTTAATGGGGTCCATATAGAACGATGTGCCCAAAAATTCATGGCTTGTACTACTGAAGAAGATTTGGTGAAAGTATGATTCACATCTTCCTCCCATGCCCTCCGCACACCGGAAAGGCTAGAAGAGAATCGCTTCAACAGACCATAAAAACGAGAAGCTGTAGGACCCAACTTCTTAAATATAGAACAATATTTAATTAAGTCAGGCTGTGTTTTGAGATTTATAATGGATACACCACATATACATATTGCAGATTTGAGTTGCAAGTTGCAACCAATGAAAAAATTTGGAATCTGCAAGATGATGAGAAACTTGCATTTCGGCAAAAGACTTCCATGAAGAGGAAGATAGATTGATAAAGGTTGAAATATCCCATATACCTTTACCCTGCCAGTTAACCATGAAACTGTTTGTTTGTTTTTTTTTAATCAATAAGCAAATCAGGATTATTTCACAAAGATTAATACAAAGTTAATGCCGTAGCACCTCCCATAGGAGGGGCCTTAGGCCCCTTTCTGGTACATCCTGGAATGCACTGTGAGGGGCCTTAGGTGACTGAACCAATCTTAGTTTTAGGCTCCTCCCAGTGCATCTGATTGGTCCAGATACCTAAGCCCCTCTTATGGGCGTTTAACGTCGATCTTATATGGGCTCTAATCAGGGCTAAAGTCAACAATGTTGAGAGTAAGGGAATTAACTCTATTGACGAGGTTATGAAGACGAGAACAAACCTTTTACTGCAGAACATGATTTTATTTGTTTATTTTTTCAATTAATTTCTCAGGTTTGTGGTAGATCAGTCTTCGGTAAGGGATTTCAACCTCTGGGGTTAGCTAAATCCTGTGACCAGCAAGATGGAGAGCTCACTTGTCCTTGTGTTCGCTGTACAATGAATACAGTTTTTAAAATCTTATTCGATTTAGTGAATCTTCTGTTTTGTTCTATCTCAAGTTCATTTTTGTTCTTCTGGATGTGTGACCATAGATTTATCCTATAAAAAGAGAATGTGAGTATTTATTTATTTAAATATTTATAGCCAGCATATCCAACAAATCTTTGCAACTTACAGTAAGTATTAGTATTAGAGACTGCAGAATGAGGAAAACAAGGCGTGCGCTGAGTGTCTCTGGCTAATAGTTTGGAATTTATTTTTTCTTCATGGTGACTGGGTGGGTCCATCTTGTACCTTTTCTTTTTAATAGGTCCCCTTGGGGAGACTCTACTTTGGAACTTAGGGCTAGATTCACTAAGGGCACGGATCCGATCCGTGAGAGATCCGATCCATGTCTGTGGGGCTGATTCCCGAATCACCCTCATGCAAATGAGAGCGATCAGAATCATGCAACCAACCGAGTGCCCGGATTGCTCTATAGCGATCCCGACGCATGCGCAGGTCATTTGGAGATGGACTGCGCTTGCGCTGATCCTCCATGCCTGGCAGAGCAGGAAACTTCTTTTTTTTCTTCTTTTTATATCTTCGCAAGCCTGTGGTTTTAACCCACTTTAAGCCCGCGGATTAAAACCACGGGCTTGCACTGCAGGGAAGGGCAGGAGATTTGGGGCGAGAGCAAGGCAGCAAGTCAGGGTGGCAGGAGAGATTCGGGGCAAAAGCAGGAGATGGGGCTGAGAGCAGGAGATTGGGGCAGGCAGGAAATCAGGGCTGAGAGCAAAGAAGCAGGGCAGAGAGCAGGGCGGCAGAAGGCAGGGCAGTCGGAAAGGACCTGAGCGACTGGTCCTCAGCAATCGCTTATTTTTGGATCGGTCAGCCCAGTCGGTGTCCCTATTTTTTTTTTTTTAGTGAATCGCTGCCTGCCTACTTTTGAATGCCGTTCCCCCCTCATTTACATTTGGAGGATGATCGGGACGGATGTTAGTGAATCGGGTCAGAGGGAAATCAGGTGGCAAAGGGGTTGCTAAGTGGTCGGAAGTTGATCGGTGGCCTTAGTGAACATAGGCAGGTCTTTCCTGTGTGCTATGCCCATTTCTTGAGCAGCCATGAAAAAGCTTCTTTTGTATTTGCTTCATGTATGTGCACACTCTAATGTTAGACCAGCGAGCGAAAGAAAACGCCTTCGCAAGATGAAGCAACATCAAGCCACGGCGAAGATGACCAATTGATAAAGACCCGATACGTACGTGTTTCGGCCCTCTGGCCTGCATCAGGGGTCTTGATGATACAAAGTAAGTCTTATTAGATGCGGAAATATCTGCATACTCACGAGAACCTTGTCAGTTTGCTTACTTGGTTACACGTCCAAAGTGCCGAAACCATCGGGCAGATGTTTTATAGTTTTTTTATTATACCACAAGTGTTCTCAGCACTTTGGCTACATAACCGAGTAAGCACGCTGACAAGTTTCTCGTGAATATGCAGATATTTCTGCATCTAATAAGATTTACTTTGTATCATCAAGACCCCTGATGCAGGCCCGAGGACCGAAACACGTACTTGGGTCATTTTGAGTTGATAAAGAGTTGTAGCACACTTGGTCATCTTCGCTGTGGTTTGCTGTCATGCTCTAATGTTACCATTAACGTAGGGTTACCAGACATCTGGATTTCCCCGGACATCTCCCACCCCAGCTCCGCCCTGTTCCACCCCAGCTCCGCCCTGTTCCACTCTTCCAAGCCTAGCCCCACACAAACCTCATCTCTTCAGGCTGGGGCTGGAGTGGAGTGTCCGGACGGCACTTTGTCCGAGTTTTGAAAAGCTGGTGAGATCGGGACTGGGGCAGGGCCGGAGGCGGAATAGGGCAGAATGACGCATCCTTTTACCAGATGGAAAATCTGGTAACCCTACATTAACGTGCGGCCTTTTGAAAATATTAACCCAGGAGCCCTTAGTTTCTCCTGTTTAGAGGGCAGTAAAGGCCCCTGCGTTAACCCCGAGGCAGCAAAACAACAAAAAGACTGTGGAACAGAAGTTCGGATGCACCAGTTTGTCGTTTAATAAGCGTTGAAATAACTTAAAAGCAATAATCTTAAAAACAATCCACAAAGGATGTATACAGTCACAAGTGTCCCACAAGATAAAAAACCAAGTAATTTATAAAATACAAATGACCCAACACTGGCTGTGTTTTGCCAAAATAAAAATGCTGTCCTCAGGGGTCTTATAGGGTCCTTGGCTGTCTTAAATATAAAAACGCAAAAGTCACCAACCTCCCTTGGAGTCTTGTGAGCTGTGCTGCTTGTCTGTAGCCTCAAGTACTTAGTTTTTTGGTGACTTTTACAAATGTATAGCACTGTGTACATCTGTCAGTGCTTTAGCAATGATATTAGTGTGGCGCAGTGGTTAAAGCTACAGCCTCAGCACCCTGAGGTTGTGGGTTCAAATCCCACCCTGCTCCTTGTGACCCTGAGCAAGTCATTTAATCCCTCCATTGCCCCAGGTATATTAGATAGATTGTGATTCCACCGGGACAGACAGGGAAAAATGCTCGAGTACCTGAATGTAAACCATTCTGAGCTCCCCTGGAAGAACGGTCTAGAAAACTGAATAGTGTAAAGAGTTTCCGCCTCTGATAACCAGAGCTGGTTTTGTGACATCATAATGCCTCATTCCACCAATGCCTAAGAGCCAACCTCATCAGTGATGTCACAATAACTTGATTGGCCTAGACTTAGCTCACTTTTAGATTTAGATTTCTAGACTGGTGCAGTGGTTAAAGCTACAGCCTCAGCACCCTGAGGTTGTGGGTTCAAACCCACGCTGCTCTTTGTGACCCTGGGCAAGTCACTTAATCCTCCCCATTTCCCCAGGTACATTAGATAGATTGTGAGCCCAGCAGGACAGACAGGGAAAAATGCCAGAGTACCTAAATAAATTCATGTAAACTGTTCTGAATAAATAAGTCGTGGTAGGACATTAATACTGTGGTCCACAGGTGCAATGTTTCAAAATTGCAGACATTTTGCACTTTCACGCCCTAATCTGGTCCAATTCATGAATATACACGAAAGAGACTGTAGCGACCCATACCCTCTTACCTCACAGGCAATGCTGCTCTGTTCATCCTCTTCAGCATCGAAGTCGGGCAAAGGCATGTGGAATCCTACTTTGCCTTTTAACCAGAAAGTTCTATGTTGTCCTTTTCCCTAACAACGCAAAGATCAAATTTTTTTTTATAAAAACAGGGATGTTTTTAAAGCACTAACCCCCTCCTTTACAAAGCCGCGCTAATGTTTTTGGCGCCAGCTACCGCGGTAACAGGTCCGACTGTCATAGAATTCCTATGAGCGTCCGAGCTGTTACCGCCGCGGCTGGCACTAAAAACGCTAAAGCGGCTTTGTAAACAAGGGGTTAAATAACATTTATATATTTGGTTTGTTATGTCTACGCTGTTTGATTTGCAATTTATTCTGCACTCTGCGTAGCTGAAGGTGGAATGTAAATGGATAAACTTGTAACAAATTTACAGCCCTGGTTTTCCAGAGCGGTTGCCATCCAGCCTACCTGGGCCATGCCCTGCTACTGTATCCCTCACAGCTCACCTTGATTTCGATAGTTCCTCTTTCTTGCAAGTCATATCCACCAATCTGATGCAAAGCCCTTTCAGTACTCTCCGAGACGTGAATTCGCAGGGCTGGAGCAAAGCAAGATTTTGTGAATTCGGTAAGATTGCAGAAAGCTTTTGACTAGACAAATGTCCAAATGCAACAACCAGCGGCCAGAAGATACCACCCCACAGGCAAGAGTGCCTGAGCATAGTGGCTCACTCACATGAGCCAGATTCAACCAACCCTCAGAGGGGAAAACAGAGAAGCAGACCAAACAAAATCCAGATAGCTTCCCGGGAGTACTTTTAATAATGACTTTACATAATAGCATAGTAGATGACGGCAGATAAAGATCCGAATGGTCCATCTAGTCAGCCCAACCTGATTCAATCTAACAATTTGTTGGGTTTTGTTTTCTTCTTCTTCTTAGCTATTTCCAACTACTAAAGTCTCTGTCAAAGTTCACACCAGTCCTCCCAGCCATTGAAGCCCTCCCCAGCCCATCCTACCCCAAACTAGAGAGCTACACGGGAACGGGAACGACGGGAATCCCATGGGGATTCCATGGGTTCCCCCTTCGAGTCACGGGGATCCCGTGGGGATGCCCCCTAGGGTCACGGGGATCCCGTGGGGACGCCTCCTAGGGTTACGGGGATCCTGCGGGGTTCGATACAACTCAAGCCACGAGGCTTGTCTTCTTTTTCTTACCTGCCCTGCCCCACCACACATAGCTGACCGGAAGTCTTCCCCCAATGTCAGTGCTGACGTCAGAGGGAGGGCTTAAGCAAAGCCGTCCCTCCAACGTCAGCGCTGACATTGGGGAAGACTTCTGGTCGACTATGTGTGCTAGGGCAGGCAGGAAATAGAAGACGAGCTTAGCGGCACATGGTCCCAGTCTGTTCCTCAGTATGAGAGAAAACTCGATATCCTGTTTAAAGTATTCACTCATGGTTTTATTTTCTCTTCTGCTGTATTGTCTGGTGAAAAAGTTAATCTTGATCGGAGGTGGGATCCCGGGTAGTAGGTTTCCAAGAACTTTTGATCTGGCTCACGTGCTGTTACACCCTCCCCTCCCTTAAAAAAAGTTACTCGAGAGCAGGAGGAATTTGCCGATCCGAACTCCCTCAGAGCCCTTTGGACCCGCTACGACCGGGTGGGGAGCAGGAGGCTCTAGGACAGCGATGGCGAACCTATGGCACGCATGCCAGCTGTGGCACGTGAAGGCCTTGCAGCTGGCACGCGGGAAGGTCCGCAATAGAGAGCTACACGGGTCGCGGGGAACCCGTGGGGACGCCTCCGAGGGTCGCGGGGTTCCTGCGGGGCTGGATGTACTAAGTCGCGTGGCTTTTCTCCCTACCTGCTCTGCTTGCAGCACAGAGCCGAACGGAAGTCTTCCCGACGGCAGCGCTGACGTCGGTAAACAAAGCCCTCGCTCCCTCCGAAGTCTGCGCTGCCGTTGGGAAGACTTCCGTTCGGCTCTGTACTGCAGGCAGGGTAGGTAAGGAGGAGTAGCCTCGCGGCTCGAGTGGCTACCAAGGGAGGGGGGCGGTCCGCCCCGCCCCGCCCCATGTGCAGCACAGCCGGCCAGGTCCCCTTACTTTTGTGGCACTAACCCGACCGACCGACAACAGCCCCGGTCCACAAACCTCCCTGCCCTTAACCACGAATCTAAATTACCTTCTTACAGCAGCTGTAAGAAGGAAATTTAGATTCGCGGTTAAGGGCAGGGAGGTTTGTCAGACCGGGGCTGTTGTCGGTCTGTCGGTCGCGGAAGCGCCACAAAAGTAAGGGGACTTGGCCGGCTGTGCTACACCCGGGGCGGGAGAGAAGGAGGGGGGAAGGACGCTGAAAGCACTGGGGAAAACAAAGGGGTGAAGAAGGACGCTGAAAGGCCATGGGGAAGATGGGGTGGGGGGGGAAGGACACTGAAAGCATTTGTGGAAGACAGAAGGGGGAGAAGGACGCTGACAGGACATGGGGAAGACGGGGGGGGGAGAAGGACACTGAAAGCACAAGGGGAAGACAAAGGGGTGAAGAAGGATGCTGAAAGGCCATGGGGAAGACGGGGTGGGGGGAAGGACACTGAAAGCATTTGTGGAAGACAGAAGGGGGAGAAGGACGCTGACAGGACATGGGGAAGACAGGGGGGAGAAGGACGCTGAAAGCACAAGGGGAAGACAAAGGGGTGGGGAAGGACGCTGAAAGGACATGGGGAAAATGGGGGGTGGGGTGGAGAAGGACGCTGAAAGGCCATGGGGAAGACGGGGGGTGGGGATGGAGAAGGATGCTGAAAGGAAATGGGGAAGATGGGGGGGGAGAAGGACGCTGAAAGGAAATGGGGAAGAGAGAGTGGGGAGAAGACGCTGGCAGGGAAGAAGACAGAGATGCCAAACTATGGGGGGAGCGGAGGGAAGAAGATGGGTGCCAGACCAATTTGGAAGGGGGTAGAAAGGGAGAGGCACAGTAACAGAGCAAATGGAAGACGCAGAAGGAAGAGAGACAGTGGATGGAAGGAACTGAATGAGAACATGAGGAAAGCAGAAACCAGGCATCAAAGGTAGGAAAAGAATTCTATTTCTTTTTTTCTTTTTTTTTTGCTTCAGGATAAAGTAGTATATTAGTTGTGTTGATAAAAATTTATAAACAAAAGAGGCTCTGGTAGAAACCCGTTTACAAAGTGTGTATTCTTCCCAATTAATATTTTTTTCAAATTAATAAAGTCTTTTTGCTTATTTGTAAATGGGTTTCTACCAGAGCCTTTAATTCAGTAGCATAATTAAATGAAATAACTATTTCTGAAGTTTATAGGGACGGAGGGGATTCCTCACGGGGACGGGCGGGGACGGAGGACATTCCTCGCGGGGACGGGTGGGGACGGAGGGATTCCTCACGGGGACGGGTGGGGACGGGTGAGACTTTGGCGGGGACGGGTGGGGACGGGTGGGATTTCTGTCCCCGCGCAACTCTCTAGTCCGCAATTAAGATATGCGGCGCGGCGGGAGGCAAGTGTGCCAGTGTCTGCTTTGCAGCTCACCTGGCAACAGGGCCAGACTGGCCATTGGGAGGACCGGGCATTGTCCCGGTGGGCCGCGGCCCATCCTCCTGTGCTGGCTGCAGTCCTGTGAGTGGATGTTTAGCCTGCCTGTCTTCCCCTTAGTATCCTATGAGCCAGGCAGTGTGTGAGGGGGAAGTGGGGGGAGGAAGAGAAGCTTCACACGGAGTCTGTCACAGGAACTCAGTGAGGCTGTAGTGTGACTTGTCACGAACCTAGCCCTAGAGCTGGGCTCGTGCCAAGCTTTGCTAATGCAAAAGCTAGTCCTTTAATTCAAAGGGCTAATTAGGGAGAGAAGATTAAGCCCAGTGGAAGGAAAATGCTGGACTTCCCCTTTAACACTGCAGCAAACAGTCTGCAGGGGGTGGAGGGTTTAGAGAGTAACGGCGTAGAACAGCCTCTGAGTCATCCCTTTCCCTCTGCTGACCCCCAGCTGAGGGTGATTAACAGGAAGCCATGCAAGGCTAGGCAGGCAGGGCAACTAACTCCTCCTCCTGTGAGAACAGGGCGTGGGCATCTCTGCAATTTAGAGGCTGCTCTCAGAAGGAGAAAGTTAGTCTTCCCTGAGCCAGCTACAGGAGAGGGCTCACCTGAGGCAGTGCTGCAGTCCCTTGATGTTGAAATGCAGGAAGCAGATACTGACCTGGGGCTAAGCCAGCAAGCAGTGCCAGAGCCCATGGAATGTTCACAACCCGAGGATCTGCCTGAGAATTATGGCATGGATTTAAGCTAAGTAGCTGGGTTGGGTGTTGGGCAAGGTAACAGTAGTACGCTGACTGTTTGTTCCTTAAAACAAGGTGCTAAGTGAATTAGCTGAGGTTTTGTGCTGCTGTGCTGTCTTGAAGAAAAAAGGGAAAAAAAAAACGTTTTGTCTTTCAACTTTAAAGTAGCAGCAAGCAGGAAGTTTATGTGTAGTTCTGCTGAAGAAGGGAATTGAGGGATGTTAAGCAAGTTGGGGAGAATTCACTAACAACTAGGTTGGGTTAGTGGGGCCAGTTTTGGCATTCTGTTTTTCAGAAAGTTTAAAGGTGAATTCACTTGCTCCCCTCCCCCATTAGCTTTGCTGAGCTGATTGGGGACCAAGCCGGTTTACTCTGAAGGCTTGAACTCAGCACCGTTGAGAGTGCTATCTGGATTGTTGTTGGCCTGGTGAATCATAAAGGCAGCAGCATTTCTGGACTTTCATTGTTGGCTGTGAAAGGATTTTCCTTTTGAGTTTTGTTATGAGTTTCTACCTACCTGGATGAAGGTGTGAGCTGTAATATACCTTTTTGTATCAGCTTCATTTTTGTTGTGTTTAGACTAAGTTTATAGTGGAGAGTCTAAACTGTGAGCAAGTAGACTCTCATGCCAGGGTTCAATAAACTGTTTGCATAGAACCATGAACTGATTCTTTTTGATTTTTCCGTTCCATGAATGAAGAAGGATCCAGCAGGGCTTCCTACCTTTGGAAGCACGTCAGGGTGAATTATAAGAGAACAGAGCCCCACATTGAGGACCGTGAGGTAGGGGCTTTGTTACAGACTCCACACGTGACATCTGTAATCAGGAACAGTTCCTAGTGCTCCCATGCTAGAGAGGTGAGGATATGGGGGGAAGTTAATGTGTCTAATAATGTGCTCCTCTGTAAAAACCTCTGTATCTTCCATGGGGGACATGCTAAATTCGAGGAAATAAAAAAGCTGCTTATGATGATTGCATAGAGAAGTTCAGTAAGCTGAGAGGAGGGCTGGGCTCTCTGTGAACAACCAACACACTAATCCTCTGCGCTGTACCTTATGGAAAACTCAATATAGCAAAAAACAGTAAAGTGTATATGTGGCCCTTCACAGTGCTTTTGTAAACATCATAATAAAATAAAAAAAGGCTCCAATAATGAAAAATAAAAGTCCTTTTCCCATACACTCAGGTTGCACAAGTCCGATTTTCACCCAGACAGTATATTTTTTGACCAAAACAGATGTCTACAATTAGTAAAATTCCCCAATCACATATTTTTTTATGGGGACGGATTTGTATACAGCACTTCATTAGATTTTTTTTATTATACAAATTTTATCTTTTTGTAGACTTGAAGTCTTGAACAAAGAAAATGAGTACAGCAAAAAAAAGCAAAAACAGATAGTGGAAGACCATTCCAAGAGGCCTGGACAGAGACATATGGAGTGATTGAACGCAGTGGGAAAGCATTGTGTATTATGTGTAATGAAAGTGTTGTGTCTCGCACATCAAGTGTCAAACGTCACTTTGAGACCAACCATAACAGTGTTGCTGAACTTGGTTTAGCTCAAAGAAAAGAGTTCCTTGTTGGAAAATTAAAGAAATATCACTCCCAGTCTCTTAGTTTTAGCAACTATCTTTCAAAAACTAATCATCTTACAGTTGCCAGCTTTCAAATTTCACTGTGCATGGCAAAACATGGTAAGCCCCTCTCTGATGGAGATTTTATCAAAAAGGCAATTTTGGCTGGGAGTAATTCACTCTTCCATGATTTCCAAAACAAGGATAAAATTGTGCAGCGCATCTCTGAGATGCCGCTAAGCAGAAATACTGCAAAAGATAGGGTTCTGCGAATGGCTGCTGATGTTAGTCAACAGCTTACTTGCGACTTACAAAAAGCACCCTTCTACTCCATGTGCTTGGATGAAAGTACAGATATTACTAACCATGCAAGACTAGCGCTCATTTTGCGTTATGCTACTGGTGACATCATGAGAGAAGAGCTGGTAAAACTGCTGTCTTTGCCTGGAAGAACACAAGGGATAGATATCCACAATGCTGTGATGGAGGCTTTTTCATCACTAAACATAAGTCCAGAAAAAGTGGTTTCAGTTACTAGCGATGGAGCACCTAGCATGGTGGGGACAACATCAGGATTCATTCATTTCTTTGCTAAGGAAGCAAAACATCCACTGATTCAATTTCACTGCATAATACATCAAGAGGCTCTCTGCGCCAAAGAAAGCAGCAAAAAACTTGACGATGTCCTCAAAGATGTAACAAAAATGGTGAATTTCATCATGGCGCGTGCTCTTAATTTTCGACAATTTCAAGCCCTTCTTGATGAGGTTCAGGCACAATATAACACTTTACTGATGTACAATAATGTCCGGTGGCTGAGCAGAGGACGAGTGTTAGAGAGATTTGTGGCCTGCTTGGAAGAAGTTAGGCTATTTATGAACGAAAAGGGGGAAGACTATCCTCAACTCACCAACATGGCCTGGCTTACCAACCTCATGTTCTTTACAGATTTTACTAACCACTTTAATGTACTAAACAAAAAATTACAAGGCATGGGAAAAACAGCAGAAAGCATGTTTAGTGACATCAAAGCTTTTGAGAGAAAATTGCATGTTTTTGAAAAAGACCTTGAGAGTGGACAGCTAAAATATTTTCCCAACCTACAAATACATTTGGATAATTCTACAACATTTGTGGACAGTCATAAAAAACACCAGGAAATCCACAAAGCATATTCCACCATTGTAGCCGAAGCAAAGGAGAATTTTAGTAAAAGATTTTCTCAGTTCCGTAAGATGGAGACAACCCTTTCATTTATAACTTCCCCAGAAAAGTCCACATTTGAAGATCTTGATCTTTCCTGCTTACAGTGGTTGGATATTCAAAATTTGGAAATGGAGCTACTGGAATTTCAAGAAAGCTCTATCTGGAAAAGTAAATTCAATGACCTGCGTGCGGCTCTTGAACGTATTGAGTGTGAAATGAAATCACTGCTAGCAGTTCTGAAAATGAAATCCTAAAAGCGTGGAATTCTCTGCCAGACAATTTTAAGTCCATGAAAGCACTTGGGATTGCTCTTCTTACTTTGTTTGGGTCATCCTATGCTTGTGAGCAGCTGTTTTCGGCTTTGAATCATATAAAATCTGATGCTAGAAACAGATTAACGGATGACATGAGTGCTGCATGTGTTGCTCTGAAATTAACGCACTATGAGCCAAGGATTGACAAGTTATCAGCATGCATGCAACAACAAAAATCACATTAATTTTTTTCAGAGCATGCCCAATGCATATGTTTACATGAAGCAGTGTTTTCAGTTTACAGTTAAGACACTTTCTAAGTTATTTAAATATTATTTAAAGATGTTATTTAAAAAAGGGACTTTACATGGCCCTGTTGTATTCCAATCTGGAATTTCCAATAAAAACGGTTGGTTTAATTGAAAGCTCTTTTGTTTTCTTTACATCATATTATTAGAAATGTAATGATTTAACTATTTTCTAATTTGATTGTAAATTTTACAAAAAAACATGTATAGACTCTTTGGGAATACACACCGAGTCTTGACACAGTTAACAGTTTTAAGAAGTTTATCTTTTTTTTTACTCAGGATACATTTGACATGTTATGTGAATAATACATTTAAAATATATTGTGTAACTGAATCAAATTCTTCCTAAATTCATTAAATTGAATGAAAACATTATAAATTGCCAATAAATTGAAATGAAAACCAAAGGATTGTGAATCAAATTGATTCTCTGACAATACAAAGATTCCAACCTTTAAAAATGATATTACATAGTTCAGGCAACTTTATAAAGAGTTTTTAGATACTAAAATCTTGTTATTAAGGTTTAATTGACGTGCTGGCACTTTGAGGAAATTCTTTGGTTTTGTGCGGCAGTTTGGGCATTCGGGCTCAAAAAGGTTAGCCATCACTGCTCTAGGACAAACGTTTCTCATGCTGACAGTTTGCATCTCTGTAACTTCAGATCAGGCTCTGATGTTATTCAAGATAAGTTGCTTATCTTACAGTCCTTTTAAGTATTTTTTTGAAATGTTATTAATTAATACTGTAATAATGCACAAAGGCATGAAAATGCAAATCGGATAAATAAAAATCATATGCAACAAAGCCGCTATTCACTAATGACCATTTTTTACATATTTATTTATTTTTAGTATTTATATGCCACCTATAGCCTAAATGGTTTAGATTCAAGTACTTAAATAATTTTTCCATATCTGTCCTGGCAGGCTCACTATCTAATATAGCTGGAGCAGTGAAGGATTAAGGCCCAGATTCACTAAAGATAGCGACTCAGTCGCTGTTGGTCGATTCTCTGGATGATTTTCACACAGCGATTGATTCACTATCAAGTTTGCATGCAAAACCTGATGCAAAATAGTTAAGTATGACGCAGGACCTACTCCTGCTGGAGCATTGGTCAAAGACTTGGCAACTAAGTTTCAATGCCAAAAAATGCAAGGTCATGCATATTGGCAGCAAAAATCCATGCAGGACTTACACCCTAAATGGTGAGATCCTAGCAAGGACTGTAGCAGAACGTGACTTGGGGGTGATCATTAGCGAAGACATGAAAACTGCCAATCAAGTGGAGAAAGCTTCATCCAGGGCTAGACAAATCATGGGCTGTATCCGTAGAAGTTTCGTCGGCCGTAAGCCCGAGGTCATAATGCCGTTGTACAGATCCATGGTGAGACCCCATCTGGAATACTGTGTACAATTCTGGAGGCCGCATTATCAAAAAGATGTGCAGAGAGTTGAGTCGGTTCAGCGAATGGCCACCAGGATGGTCTCAGGACTCAAGGATCTCCCGTATGAGGAACGACTGGGTAAGTTGCAGCTGTACTCACTCGAGGAACGCAGAGATAGGGGGAGACACGATCGAGACGTTCAAATATGTCACAGGCCATATCGAGGTGGAAGAGGATCTCTTTTTCCTTAAAGGAACCACGGCAACAAGAGGGCATCCGTTGAAAATCAGGGGTGGGAAATTTCATGGCGACACCAGAAAATATTTCTTCACCGAAAGGGTGGTTGACCGCTGGAATAATCTTCCACAACAGGTAATTGAGGCCAGCAGCGTGCCAGATTTTAAGAAAAGCTGGGATTGGCAAGTGGGATCTATTCATGGAGGTAGTTAGGGGGTGGGCCATTAGTGTGGGCAGACTGGATGGGCCCTGGCCCTTTTCTGCCGTCATGTTCTATGTTTCTATGTTTCTAAGTAAATGTTAGTGAATCAGTCACTTGGCTATTTTGCATGGGGTTTTATAAATTTGCATGGCTGGATCGGAAAATGGGCAATTGAGGGGAAAAATGCATGGTGGGCCATCTTGTGAATCGGGTTGGTTAGCAGCGATCGTCTCTAAACCTGACTTTAGTGAATTGGGGCCATAGGGCTAGATTCACTAAGGCCATGGATTGAATTCGATCCGTGGCCAGGAGACTGATTCACGACCGCACGGATCGCTCACCAGCGATCCCAACGCATGTGCAGACCATCTTCTTTGCCTGTAGATGGTCTGCGCATGCGCTGGTCCTCCGTGCCCGGCAGAGTTGGAAACTTATTACATTTTTACTTTACTACTTTTTTTACTTTGCGAGCCCGTGGTTTTAACCTGCTTTAAACCCGTGGGTTAAAACCACAGGCTTGCACTACGGGGAAGGGCAGGAGAGTCACGGCGCTAGATCGATCGAGAGCTGTCTCGGGGCCCCGTATGTCAAAGCCGCGGCTGGTCACCTAAAGTTCGCCAGCGGGGTTAAGGCTTTGAGCAGGAGAATCAGGGCAGAGAGCAGGGTTTTTGCTCAAGCAACTGGTCCTCACCAGTCGCTTGTTTTTGGATCGTCCAGCCCAGTCGGTGTGCCTTCTTTAGTGAATCGCGGTCCTTCCTACTTTGCATGCGCGGATCGGAGGATGACCAGCCATGAGATTAGTATATGGGATCGCAAAGTGGTCGGGACACGATCGGTGTCCTTAGTGAATCTAGCCCTAAGTGACGTGCCCAGGGTCACAAGGAATAAGTAGTCCAAGGTATCTAAGCTAGACCAGACTTTTAATACATTGCGAGATGTTCCTAGCTTATCAAATATGGGAGAAGGGTTGAGTTTGATGGCTATTTTCCTTTCTTCAAAGCATGAAATAATGGCAAAGGCACTTCTGTCATAGATGTGCAATAAATACAAGCCAGGACATGACAAAAGTAGTACTTAATTCATTTGTGCAAAAACATTTTAAGTCCACTTACCTTAAACTGAATTTATTGACTAAAATATATTAGCTTTGGGAAATGTATATGGCAGATGGCTTTGTATTGTGTTCAAAAGAAAAGGAAATGCATTTCTGGTTTTATTTCTACAGTGTTGAAGTACTTGCTGACCCTTGCTGTGACTGGTGGGGATTCCCAAGCACCGCCAGCAGAGGACCTCCTCTAAAGACGGCCAGAACTCCCCTCCACCAAGCACAGCAGTCGCTGGCAACATCCATGAGCCACTGAAGTGCCAGCATCTGTGACTCAGGGACGCTACTGCTGCCTGCCAAGCTTGGCAAAAGGGACCCCCGGCCAACTGCAAAGGAAGTCCTCAGCTGACAGCTTGGGAGTTCTCATCAGCTGAGTATTTATATTTTATATTTACATTAGAGGCTCTGGTAGTATTCTTCTCAATTAATATTTCCAAATTAATAAAGTCTCTTTGCTTATTTGTAAATGGGTTTCTACCAGAGCCTTTAATTCAGTAGCATAATTAAATAAAATAACTTTATCCCAGGACAAGCAGGCATGATATTCTCACATGTGGGTGACGTCATCTACGGAGCCCCGATGCGGAAGCATTTTCAAGCAAACTTGATTGAAGATTTAAGTTTGCTCTGCTGCTCCACGCATGCGTGCCTTCCTGCTCCACTAGGGGGTGCATCCCCTCGTGGTCTCCAGTTCAAAATTTTCCGCGAGCCTAGAAGCCGTGTTTTTCAGGCTCTGCCCCAACTGCCTTCTAGCACCGCGATTTTTTCTGGTTTTTTTCACGATTAAGTCGCTGTGCGCAAATTCTTTACCTTTTTATTTGATTCCTGCTTCGTTTTCGACGACCCGGAGGCTTCCAGGTCCCCGTGGCCGCGTGGCTAATCGAGCCACGGCTACTTTCGATTTAATGTCCCGGCCTTTGACCGGCTTTAAAAAGTGCACCCGGTGCGAGCGGCTTCTTTCTCTCACAGATCCGCATCGCCGGTGCATCCTCTGTCTGGGGGCGGCTCATCCAACCGACTCCTGCCCCCAGTGCGCTACTTTCCAAAACAGGGCCCTCCGCCGAAGAAAAGCCCGCATGGCGGACCTCTTCACCCCGGACCAACCCTCCTCCTCGGCCTCGAGGTCGGCCCCGGCCTCGGCCCCGGCCTTGACCTCGGCCCCGGATACCTCGGCATCGCCTCGAGACTCGACCCCGAAGTCCTCGGGACAACAGAAAGCCTCGGCTCCGGGTAAGTCCCCTCTTCCCTCTTCAGGTTCTGTAACAGCGAAGAAGCCAGCCTCGGGGACAATGGCGACGCATGGCGGAAGCCCCATGCTTACAGCCCCTTCTAAGCCCTCCAAGCCTTCGGGCCGTGCCTCCACCACACGGGAATACTCTGATACGAGGTCGCCCCCGGTGGAGCGCACCGAGGCAGTGGACATGCCTTCGATGCTGTCCGTGCCCGTCTTCCAGGACCTACTCCGAGCGATGATCACGTCGGAGCTGTCCGCTGCAATGGCCCAGTTTCAATCGGCCTCGACCTCGAATGTGCCAGACCAGCCTGAGCCTCGCACCGAACAACCTCGAGGAAAGGTGCGCAATCCTCGCCGCATCCCATCCTCCTCGGACTCCTCGCCGAGGCACCCGAGACGTTCCCCCTCCGCAGACCGCCGAGAGGCAAAACGTCGGGCTAGAACGGCAGAAACCTCGAACCGCCGTACCTCCAAGAAGGCCCGAGGTTCACCAACTCTACGAGGCCGTTCCCCCACACCTCGTACGGGACCGCTCAGGGTGGCGGAGTTATCACTCTCCAACCCGCGCATCCTCCGAACTCCCCCTCGGACGTATTCTCCGAGGGAGTCCGGTTCGAGGTCACCGATCCGACATCGATCGGTACCCCTAACCCCGGCATCGTCTCCGAGGGGCTCCTCGAGACGCCGAAGATCGACAACCCCGGAACACTCTCACAGTGCTTCCCCAGTCTCGGAGCAGGGATCAGAGCATGAACCTCGATACTCGAGGGAAGCCTCCCTATCCTTCTCCACCCGACGAAGGTCTCGTTCCCCGACCCCGCACGGGGCCCCGGGGACATCTCGCCCATCCTTCACTCGCTTTGTCCAAGACATGGGCCACGCATTGGACTTAGATCTCCAGTCCGACTCCAGATACTCTAAGGAGTACCTGGCGGAGCTGGATATGCCATCACTGCCCAGAGAGTCCCTTCGCTTACCACCCAACCCGGTACTCCAACAGGCCTTCTTCAGGAACCTGGAGACCCCCTACATGGTCACGGCCGTACCCTCCAAAATGGAGGCCAAGTACCGCACAGTACCTTACCCGGGATTCGAGCAACCACAGCTCTCCCACCAATCGCTGCTAGTAGAATCCTCCTTGAAAAAGGCTCACCCGTCCCGGGTCTCAGCAGCGGTCCCCCCAGGCCGAGAAGGCCGAACCCTGGATAAGTTCGGCAGGAGACTATACCAAAATGCAATGATGGCCTCTAGGGTGCAAAGCTACACTTTCACCTTCACATCATACCTCAAACACCTCATTGGACTATTGAGAGCCTTTGAGACTGACCTACCGGCCTCCCGGCAAGGAACGTTCGGCCTGCTTTTAGAGTCCCTCTCCAACCTGCGCCTTCATCTATTCCACGCGGCCTACGATGGCTTCGAACTCTCCTCAAGAGAAGCAGCCTTCGCTATCGCCATGCGCCGACTAGCCTGGCTGCGCCTGGTCGACATGGACCCCAACTTACAGGACCGGTTGGCTAACCTCCCCTGCGTGGGAAAGGAATTGTTCGATGACACTATCGAGGCGGCGACAAAACGCCTCTCCGAACATGAACGCTCGTTTGCCTCCCTTGTCCGGCAAAAGCCCAAACCGCCAGCGTCCAGGCCATACAGGGCCCCTCCGCGCCGCTACCCACAAAAGTCCACCCCTGCTTTCTCGCGGCCCCCACCCAGACGTCCGCAAGCCCACCACAGGGCCATGCCCAAGTCCCAACCGCCCGCGACCGCCAAACCATCCCCGTCCTTTTGACGGGACACGCGGAAGGGGGCGGGCCCCCTCCGCCATAGTCCCAGGCCACCTTCCCATCGGGGGTCGACTCAAAGCTTTTTACCCTCACTGGGAACAAATCACGTCGGACGCATGGGTCCTTGGCGTGATCTCATCAGGGTACTCTCTCAACTTTCGGGCCATTCCTCCGGACAACCCCCCAAGGAATTGCCCTCCCAACCGGACTCAGCTACCCCTACTCCTCTCTGAAGCTCGAGACCTGCTTCGCCTGAGAGCAGTGGAGAAGGTTCCCCCCGACCAACGGGGGAAGGGCTTCTACTCCCGCTACTTCCTGGTACCGAAAAAAACGGGAGACCTACGCCCAATACTAGACTTGAGACGCCTCAACAAATTCCTGGTACGGGAAAAGTTTCGGATGCTCTCACTACCAACACTTTACCCCCTGATCGACGAGGGCGACTGGCTCTGCTCCCTCGATCTCAAGGAGGCGTACACACATGTCCCAGTGCACCCCGCTCACCGCAAGTTCTTGCGCTTCCAAGTAGGGGACTGGCACCTACAATACCGAGTCCTCCCCTTCGGACTAGCATCATCACCTCGGGTCTTCACCAAGTGCCTCGTGGTGGTAGCAGCAACCTTACGTTCCCAGGGCCTCCAGGTATTCCCCTACCTGGACGACTGGCTAATCAAAGCCCCGTCCAGGGAAGGGGTTATCTCAGCGACCCAACAGACTATTACCTACCTACAAAGTCTGGGGTTCGAAATAAACTTCCCAAAATCTCAACTACGCCCCTCGCAGACCCTACAGTTCATCGGGGCCACGCTGGACACGGTTCGCCTCCGTTCCTTCCTCCCCCCTCCGCGCCTGGAGGCGTTAGTAAGTCTGAGCCGAAGGATCTCCCTGCAGACCTCAGTATCAGCTCGACAGATGATGACTCTTCTGGGCCACATGGCCTCCACCGTCCATGTCACACCCTTCGCCCGCCTCCATCTGAGAATCCCTCAATGGACCCTGGCGTCTCAATGGCGTCAAGACCGGGACCCGATCGACCACTCAGTGACAGTGACTCCTTCATTGCAACGATCGCTCCGCTGGTGGGCCGACTCTTCAAATCTTTCCAAAGGTTTGCTCTTCCTCACCCCACCCCACAGCAAGGTACTCACCACGGACTCGTCGGAGTACGCTTGGGGAGCCCATCTGGACGGCCTACGCACCCAAGGAATGTGGTCAGCACAAGACCGTCGCTGCCACATCAACGTGCTAGAACTTCGGGCCATCTATCTCGCAGCTGTAGCCTTCCAACATCTGCTCCACAACCGAGTGGTTCTCATCCGAACCGACAACCAGGTAGCGATGTACTACGTAAACAAACAAGGGGGGACAGGGTCTTGGCCCCTTTGTTGGGAAGCCCTGCGCCTCTGGAAATGGGCAATCTCCAACAACACCTTCCTTCGAGCGGTGTACATACAAGGAGAACAAAACTGCCTGGCGGACAGACTCAGCCGTCTCCTCCAGCCACACGAGTGGTCACTACACTCTCAGACCCTGCGAGGAGTGTTCGAACGGTGGGGGACACCTCAAATAGACCTGTTCGCGTCCCCTCACAATCACAAGCTGCCTCTCTTCTGCTCCCGGATATACTCCCCGGATCGACTCGAGGCCGACGCCTTCCTCCTCGACTGGGAGGGAAGGTTCCTATACGCGTTCCCGCCGTTTCCCCTGATACTGCGGACTCTTGTCCACCTGAAAACAGTACAAGCCACCCTGATCCTGATTGCCCCTCGCTGGCCACGCCAGCCGTGGTTTTCCCTGCTACTTCAACTCAGCGTCAGAGATCCACTGCCTCTGCCTCTGTTTCCCTCTCTACTGTCACAGGGTCAGGGTTCACTGTTACATCCCAATCTTCAGTCTCTTCATCTGAATGCTTGGTTTCTCTCCCCCTGACTGCTCTCCCCGTGTCTCAATCAGTCAAGGAGATATTGGAGGCCTCCAGAAAAACCTCGACGAGAACCTGCTACTCCCAAAAGTGGACCAGATTCTCAACCTGGTGCTCCTCCCACAGCCAGGACCCGGTGTCGGTCCCCGTCCCCCTGGTCCTTGACTATCTACTTCAACTATCTCATTCCGGCCTAAAGACCAACTCCATTCGAGTACACCTCAGTGCGATTGCGGCCTTTCATCAGCCCCTGGAAGGGAAAGCCCTCTCGCTCCATCCCTTAGTCACTCGCTTCATGAAGGGTCTGCTGAACGTCCACCCCCCTCTCAAACCTCCCCCGGTGGTTTGGGACCTTAACGTGGTTCTGGCTCAATTAATGAAACCTCCTTTTGAGCCACTGGACAAATGCCATCCAAAATTCCTCACTTGGAAGGTAATCTTCTTACTCGCGCTCACGTCCGCACGGCGGGTCAGTGAGCTGCAAGCGCTGGTAGCGGACCCACCCTTCACGGTATTCCATCACGACAAGGTGGTACTCCGCACCCATCCAAAGTTCCTACCTAAAGTAGTGTCTGATTTCCATCTCAATCAGTCCATTGTCTTACCTGTGTTTTTCCCCAAGCCCCACTCTCACCCCGGAGAAGTGGCGCTCCACACTCTTGACTGCAAAAGAGCGTTGGCCTTTTACCTCCAACGCACTCAGCCACACCGGAAAGTCCCACAACTGTTTCTGTCCTTCGACCCAAACCGGTTAGGCCACCCAGTTTCCAAACGCACCTTGTCCAACTGGTTGGCCGATTGCATCTCCTTTTGCTACGCTCAGACTGGTCTCGCACTACACGGTCGAGTAACGGGACACAAAGTCCGAGCGATGGCAGCCTCCGTAGCGTTCCTCAGGTCCACACCTATTGAGGAAATCTGCAAGGCTGCCACATGGTCTTCGGTTCATACCTTCACCTCCCACTACTGTCTGGACTCCCTGTCCAGAAGCGATGGCCGGTTCGGCCAATCGGTATTGCGAAATCTATTTGCTTAAATTGCCAACTTCCCTCCATCCCTCTTCAGTAAGCTTGGAGGTCACCCACATGTGAGAATATCATGCCTGCTTGTCCTGGGATAAAGCACAGTTATTTACCGTAACAGGTGTTATCCAGGGACAGCAGGCATATATTCTCACAACCCGCCCACCTCCCCGAGGTTGGCTTCCTGGCTAGTTAAGTGAACTGGAGACCACGAGGGGATGCACCCCCTAGTGGAGCAGGAAGGCACGCATGCGTGGAGCAGCAGAGCAAACTTAAATCTTCAATCAAGTTTGCTTGAAAATGCTTCCGCATCGGGGCTCCGTAGATGACGTCACCCACATGTGAGAATATATGCCTGCTGTCCCTGGATAACACCTGTTACGGTAAGTAACTGTGCTATTTCTGAAGTTTATAGGGACGGGTGGGGACGGAGGGGATTCCTCGCGGGGACGGGTGGGGATGGAGGGATTCCTCGCGGGGACGGGTGGGATTCCTCACAGGGACGGGTGGGATTTTGGTGGGGACGGGTGGGATTTCTGTCCTCGCACAACTCTCTACCCCAAACTGCCATATACTGACACAGACCGTTCAAGTCTGCCCAGTACTGGCCTTAGTTCTACAATATTTACTATTATTTTCTGATTCTAGATCCTCTGTGTTCATCCCACACTTTTTTGAACTCATTTCTCTGCTGAAAGGCAATCAGAGACGTGTTGATGGAAGCCAGGTCAGATTTAAGTTCTCTCGTGGTCTCAAAATGCTGCGAGGATAGATCCCGGAGAGCACGTAATTCTTCCAACATAAGCTCATTCGCAGAACCTGAAGCTTTGGTCGGCGCCATTTTCTCTGGGGTTGATGGCTCAAGTTTAGAGCGCTTTGTGCGCGAAGAAACACTATTGGATGTTTCTGTCTTTGTGGGTTTAGAAGCTGACGTCCTAGGAGATAATATCTCACATTTAAGGAAGAAGAATTCAGTGTCTGAAAATGCCTGATACGATGCTCTAGCAATATAGCTCACTTCAGTTGTTGGAAAAATAATGGAAGTTTTGCTGAAAGAAAGGATAGTGTACTTCCTTGAATCTAATGGGTTACAGGATCCGAAGCAACATGGCTTTACAAAAGGTAAATCGTGCCAAACGAACCTGATTGAATTTTTTGATTGGGTGACCAGAGAGCTGGATCGAGGACATATGCTAGATGTAATTTACTTGGATTTCAGCAAAGCCTTTGATACAGTTCCTCATAGGAGGCTGTTGAACAAACTTGAAGGGCTGAAGTTAGGACCCAAAGTGGTGAACTGGGTCAGAAACTGGCTGTCGGACAGACGCCAGAGGGTGGTGGTTAATGGAAGTCGCTCGAAGGAAGGAAAGGTGACTAGTGGAGTCCCTCAGGGTTCGGTGCTGGGGCCAATCCTGTTCAATATGTATGTAAGTGACATTGCTGAAGGGTTAGAAGGAAAAGTGTGCCTTTTTGCAGATGATACCAAGATTTGTAACAGAGTAGACACCGAAGAGGGAGTGGAAAATATGAAAAAGGATCTGCAAAAGTTAGAGGAATGGTCTAATGCCTGGCAACTAAAATTCAATGCAAAGAAATGCAGAGTAATGCATTTGGGGATTAATAATAGGAAGGAACCGTATATGCTGGGAGGAGAGAAGCTGATATGCACGGACAGGGAGAGGGACCTTGGAGTGATAGTGTCCAAAGATCTAAAGGCGAAAAAACAGTGTGACAAGGCAGTGGCTGCTGCCAGAAGGATTCTGGGCTGTATAAAGAGAGGCGTAGTCAGCAGAAGAAAGAAGGTGTTGATGCCCCTGTACAGGTCATTGGTGAGGCCCCACTTGGAGTATTGTGTTCAGTTTTGGAGACCGTATCTGGCGAAAGACGTAAGAAGACTTGAGGCGGTCCAGAGGAGGGCGACGAAAATGATAGGAGGCTTGCGCCAGAAGACGTATGAGGAGAGACTGGAAGCCCTGAATATGTATACCCTAGAGGAAAGGAGAGACAAGGGAGATATGATTCAGACGTTCAAATACTTAAAGGGTATTAACGTAGAACAAAATCTTTTCCAGAGAAAGGAAAATGGTAAAACCAGAGGACATAATTTGAGGTTGAGGGGTGGTAGATTCAGGGGCAATGTTAGGAAATTCTACTTTACGGAGAGGGTAGTGGATGCCTGGAATGCGCTCCCGAGAGAGGTGGTGGAGAGTAAAACTGTGACTGAGTTCAAAGAAGCGTGGGATGAACACAGAAGATTTAGAATCAGAAAATAATATTAAAGATTGAACTAGGCCAGTTACTGGGCAGACTTGTACGGTCTGCGTCTGTGTATGGCCGTTTGGTGGAGGACGGGCTGGGGAGGGCTTCAATGGCTGGGAGGGTGTAGATGGGCTGGAGTAAGTCTTAACAGAGATTTCGGCAGTTGGAACCCAAGCACAGTACCGGGTAAAGCTTTGGATTCTTGCCCAGAAATAGCTAAGAAGAAAAATTTTAAAAAAAATTTAAATTGAATCAGGTTGGGCAGACTGGATGGACCATTCGGGTCTTTATCTGCCGTCATCTACTATGTTACTATGTTACTATGTAATACTGTGTGCGGAGAGAATGATTCATGCATCCATCTTGTCAGCTGCTCACTAGCGCCCCCCCCCCCCCCCCCCCCCACCACCACCATCATCTGGATTCTGTTTGGTCTGCTTCTTTGTTTTCCACTACAGTGGATCAAGAGGCCCAACTGCTTTCGTGTTTTCTTTCCAACTCTGGGAACCCAACCCAACCCAACTGGCCCTAGGACTCAACCAAAGAGCATCGTCCAAGGCTGAGGTCTATGGGAGTTAGGTTCCCATATTATACATGTAGAATACCACTGAGCATGTGGCTTACACGCATGTAACGGTAACAATCATGCACAAAGTATTGCTATTCTATAACTTACATGTAGAAATGCTTCCAGTGGTGTTGTAAGGGGAGAGCGGTCCGCCCTGGCGCTGTCCGCCACGCTCCTTCCCACTCCTCCCCTGCCACACACGTGCCTTCACATCTTCCCCCGCACTGGCTTTTCACCATTGTGAACACCAACCTGCTGCTCACGCCAGCATCAGCGCTCTCTGATGTCACTTCTGGGTCCTGCATCTAGGAAGTTACATAGGTAGAGCCGACACCGACGCGGGCAACAAGTTCGTGATGCTATTCGTGCTGGGAAAATTAAAGAGGTACGGGGAAGGGGGCATGCGCATTGCAGTGGGAGAGGGGGGTTGGGAAGGAGAGCCCTCCAAAACTCCCCCCAAACATACCATATCCACCTGTCTACAATAGCCCTTATAGCTGCAGGTGACACCTACACAGCAGTATAGTAGGATTTTGGTGGCCTCACACTTCCAACCATAAATGTAATGGCTAGAATGGCTTAGGGGCCTGGGGCCTGTTTGCTATGGCTCACTAGCCCACCCACCAGGCTACTGTGTGATGCTCTACTATGCTTTCCCATACCAGGTGCTGCTGTTCTAAAGACAGGTATCTACTGTTTCATTTAGATTTGGGGGGAGTGGGAGGGGCTCTGTGACCACTGGGGGAGTGTGGGTGGGCGGGATTACTTAATCCCTCCAGTGGTCATCTGGTTAGTTTGGGTATCTTTTTAGCACTTAGACACTTTTAAATCAGGTCTAGCTCCAAACGTCTTAAGTACCGTCCAGGACATCTTGGGAAATGTTTGATTTTATCGCCGCAAGACGCCCAATTCTAAGCCCACCCAAAGTCCACCCATAACACGCCTCCAACATGCCTCCCTTGAGTTTTAGATGCCCAGTGGCTAGGAAGCCTAGCAACACATTCAAAAAGTCAGCTTTGAAAATTGGCGAGTAAAACATCCACTTGTCGGTTTATGCCGGTATTTTTGGACATCTTTCTTTTTTTTAAATGAGCCTCTCAGTCATGTCCATGAAACTTGAAAACTATACAGGCAATGGAAGTAAAACCTCCTTCCTCTTTCTTCTTCCCTAGTCCCATCTATCCATAAATAACATGTCTTCCATCTGTCTTCCCTTCCATCCCTGTGCACCATCTCCTCCTTCGCTCTCCAATGGTCTGACATCTCTGTCTTCCCTTTCGCCCCTCCTATGGTCTATCATCTTTCTCCTCTCCTCTCCTTCTCACCGAGAGAAATAGACTTGGGGATAAGGAAGGACATAGATTTGTCCTGTGTATACGAAGCGAGAAAAGGACAAAACCAAAAGCAAATGTTTCTTACCTAAGCTGTTGCTTTCCATTCTTGAAGCCATGTTAACAGAGTCCCCAAACAAACAGTATCTCGGCATCGTTGTGCCCACCACACCTGCCACTACTGGACCTGCAAACAGAGTGCACAAGATGAAGAGGCAGAATGCGGCATAAGAGTTGCAGATTGTGTCCTCCAACTCACACTAGCACCAAAAGAGCTGGGAAGGACCAATCAGCAGCTTCAAAACCCATGGCAAACACGTTCACCTTCAATTCCAGTCCCCAAAGTGTCTTTCAGTCAACGTGCTCTCCAAGGATGTCACTATACCAGCTTTAGGTTGTGCATAGAACTAAAATCTATTTCTCGTATAGAAACCCCAAATCATTGCTGGTTGAGCTGACACATGAATGATCTAGAGTTGATGTTGGATTTTAAAGACCAAATGGGTTGAAAAGGGCTTGTGTGATTACAGAAACTCGATCTTTGCTGGTTGGGCTGATACAAGAATGATCTAGAGTTGATGTTGAACTTTAAAGAGCAAACGGCTTGTGCGACTACAGAAACTCAAGAATTCCAATCATTTTAATTTGGGGGGGGGATCCCCTTAAGAGACCTCAAAACCTACACAAATTTAAATTAGCCAAAGCTAATTTCTGAGCTCAGCATTTTCAGAAAGAGACACGTAGTAGAAATAATACAGAAAGAAATGTAAAGCTAACACATTGCTCCAGGTTAAATGGGAATGTGCATATTTTATAACATGTCACCTAGGTTGGGAGGCCAAGTAGGTAGCTATTTTGAGGGCACATTATAAAGACATATAGCTGGTGGCATGTATTTACAAAATAGTGTTAAATCAGCAGCCAAAATCATGGCTAAAATGAAGTCATGTACATTTATATCTCAGATGAACCGTTCATAAACCTTTTTATCAATTTTTAGTCCAATTTGGCCAGAAATGTTAAGAAACGTCTTCTGGTCCTTCCATCACCAAAAGGAATCAAATGCAGGTACATATTTAACACACTCATCACGTACATTGGCACAAAGACCTGGAACAGCCTCCCATAACCATCAAAGCGGAATCCTATTATGTCAGATTTCGAAAGAAACTAAAAACTCTTCTCTTTGAGACAATATACTCCAGGGACAATCAGTAGCTTGTCGAACATCAATGAACATCAACTCTTCAGTCAATGTATACTGTACTTCTAATGTCCACTCTATACTTCCCTTGTACGAGACTTAACTCTTTTGTATCTCCCTCTTCTCCACCCAGCACACTGTCTTCTTACTTCTGTACTCTTCTAGGCATTTTGTTTATCCCTTGAATTATACATCACCTTGAACCTAGTTGGGCATAGAGAAACTCATAAATTGTAGATTAGATTAGGAGCAGATGTAAAGGTACATGAATGAAGGAGACGTGGGTAAATATTTTATAACCAATGCGACTCTGCTGTGACTAACCCATACTATGGTCTATACAGGGGTCATAGAAACATATGAATTGTCTTGTCACCATACATGACCACGTGCATACTGTGGGATAATTGTATGAAAGTGATTTGCTTGCACCACCAAGCGCCAATACAGTGGTTTCACTTTGTTTCAATTGATTTCAACAGACAAGTGTCGCCTAAGTAAGGCGTTGTTCTACAACGCCGACATTAGGATCCTTGGTGGGACCATCTATTCCCAATAAAGACTGTTTATTTGACTGAATAGATGCTTCCCTTGCCATGCAACTTTTTGAAACATCCCTAGCCACACCCCTTTAGGGTTGTATGCTGTGTGCGTGCAGATCCTAATTGCTGCCAATTAACCTTAATAATTGGATGTTAGCATCCAACTATTGATGGTTATCAGCTCATTAGCCAATTATGTTGCATGTACATCTCAGGAGCATGCTCAAATGAGGGCTCCATATATATAATCGGGGGGAGGGGCAGGGGGAGGAAACGTAACAGGTATCTGCATAGCTTAATCCAGAGCTTTCCAAACTGTCAAATGGGATGTGAAATGGAGTCACAGAACCCATATTTGGGTGGGTCCTACATAAGTGTGTCATTGTTCTGCACTTCTGGAAAGTCACACAATTACATTTTGAGAATGTTAAGCACTGACTCAGGCATTAACACTTGCACTACCCTATGGCTGACCTAAATGCAAGTACACCTGGTTACGCTAGTATTCTATAAAGAGAACTAGGAGTCCACTATTTTTATATCAGTGGTCTCCTGAAGACCTCCATTGTGGCCTTCAAACATCTGGCTGAAATGCTCTTCAAATCCAGTAAATGCGTTAATTTCAATCTTGCCCACTTGATATCGTATCTGCAAACAATCTCTTAAGCGTGTTACTCATGTGCCTCATTTATGAAATTTGCTACTGTTGACAATCCCAAATAAAGCGAGCTTTTAAAATATATCCTTGAAGTGTTGCAAAATCAACATTAGTATTAATGTTTAATACCCAGTCAAGACGGTTTACAAAATTAGTAGCATGGGTAAGCTTGACACCTTTTGGTGGCTCTCAGAGCTTTCTCGTATTCACACTGCAGCCCTTTACGTGAAAAAGGTTGGAGACCGTTGTTTTATAGAATAGACTCCTACCACACACCCTCCACTGCCATGTTAAAGAATTACTCCAAGGTAGGGAGAACGAGAGGGCGCTGTCTAAAGTTGAAAGGGGATAGATTCCGTACAAACGTAAGGAAGTTCTTCTTCACCCAGAGAGTGGTGGAAATCTGGAACGCTCTTCCGGAGTCTGTTATAGGGGAAAACACCCTCCAGGGACTCAATGTAAGGAAGTTCTTCTTCACCCAGAGAGTGGTAGAAATCTGGAACGCTCTTCCGGAGTCTGTTATAGGGGAAAACACCCTCCAGGGACTCAATGTAAGGAAGTTCTTCTTCACCCAGAGAGTGGTAGAAATCTGGAACGCTCTTCCGGAGTCTGTTATAGGGGAAACACCCTCCAGGGACTCAATGTAAGGAAGTTCTTCTTCACCCAGAGAGTGGTAGAAATCTGGAACGCTCTTCCGGAGTCTGTTATAGGGGAAAACACCCTTCAGGGACTCAATGTAAGGAAGTTCTTCTTCACCCAGAGAGTGGTAGAAATCTGGAACGCTCTTCCGGAGTCTGTTATAGGGGAAAACACCCTTCAGGGATTCAAGACAAAGTTAGACAAGTTACTGCTGAACAAGAACGTGCGCTGGTAGGGCTAGTCTCGATTAGGGTGCTGGTCTTTGACCAGAGGGCTGCCGCGTGAGCGGACTGCTGGGCATGATGGACCACCGGTCTGACCCAGCAGCGGCAATTCTTATGTTCTTATGTACTCTCCCTCCCATACATTTGGTGGAGGGGGGAGGGGTCTGCCCTTCTGGGGAATGTACCTGTGAAGAACTGTGCATGGAATTTGGGGAGTATGGGTGGTATTATCTGAAGCAGGTGGGGTGGTGGATGAGGCATCTGGGGGAGATGTCTGTAGTGGTTAGGTGTCTGTTAAAGGCACAGGGCAACATCAGGAGTATGAGGGGGGAGTGGGGGGACAGGGAGGTGCCAGCGCCCTCATCAAGATGGTGCACAAGGCGGTCTGCCTCCCATCTCCTTCCTCCCCCTTACTATGTCACTGTTTGGCCTTAGTTCATGCCTTTTTTCAAAGCCACTTATCTCTGTAAATCACAGTTATTTCTTGTAGAGCGAGAAGGGGAAAATTACATGTATAGATTTGAAAATGTCATTCTGTGCAAGCACTGTATCCACACAACCTACACACCTCCCCGGGAACGTTGCTTTAGAAAGCTGTTAAAAGTGCATCTTGAGCCCTGCATGAGGAGAGCAGCCGATTCACAAACCCAGTCACCAAGTAAAAAGGTTTGACTTAGTTATTCTGTAAATCAGTTTACAAGAATGTAATTGAATACAATACAACCCGCTGTTCTGATGTGGCCATCTGCATCATTCAAACAGAGAGAACTATAATTGCAAACTTTAGTTCAGAACACGGTTGCGGTTTAATCAAATTACAACACCATTTCCAACAGTATCAATCCATGCATTTTTTTTTAGAATGGGAACATTTCCTGGAATGTTTGGAAGCGATAACCATTACTGGATGGTGCGAGCTTCATTCACTTCACCTGTGTTAAGGCCTATACGGAGCTTCAGTTTCTCTGTGGGCATATGTCTTATTCTGAATGTTACAATAGCGCTGAGGAAGTGCAGAGACATGGTGGAAATCTCATCAACGTGGTGCATTCCATTGCGCAGGGGGAGGCCACTGGCCACCATGTAGGCATCACCAATGGTTTCAACCTAAGAGGGAAGCAAAATGGTGTCAGCAGCTTGTTCTTCTAAAGTTGGTATAAACCCTGTGGTGCAAAGCCTATGAAGAAAGGCCCAACGCACTCCTACTATTTATCATTTATTTAGCACTGAAAGGCGTACGCAGCACTGTATATTTTGACATTTAATAGACGGTCCCTGCTCGGAAGAGCTTACAATCTAACTTGGACAGACAGACATGACATATAGGGTTAGGGATGCAGAACCCAAGGCGAGAGTAGTTAGGAGTTGAAAGCACTCTTGAAGAGGGGGACTTTTTTTAAAAATGGGCCTTAAAAACTGCAAGAGACGGAGCCTGCCATAGGCATTCGGACAGCTTGTTCCAAGGATAAGGCACAGCAAGGTAGAAGGGACGGAGTCTGGAGTTGGTGGAGAAAGAAAGGGCATAGACAGGAGGGACTTACTAGCCGAGTGAAACTCGCAGGGGGTGAGGAGGAACAAAGGAAGAGTTAAGTAAAGAGAGATAGTGAGGGGCAGCTGAGTGAGTGCATTTGTAAGTCAGTATGAGGAGTCTGAATTGTATTTGGAAATGGATGGGAAGCCAGTGAAGTGTCTTTAAGAGAGGGTAATGTGAGTATCACGGAATATGAGTCGTGCAGCCAAATTCTGGACAGATTGGAGAGGAGCAAGGTGTCTAAGAGGAAGGCCTGAGAGTAACGAGTTGCAGTAGTCTAAGCGTGAGGTGGTAGTATGCTCAGACAGGAAGGGTCTGATTTTGGTAATATTATAGAGGAAGAAGCAGTAGGTTTTAGTGATATGTTGTATCTGGGTGATGAAGGAGAGAAAGGAGTCAGAGATGACCCCGAGATTGCAAACAGACAAGGCAGGGAGGATGAGAATGTTGTCCACAGAGACAGAGATTGGGGGAAGCAGGGAGGTGGGTTTAGGTGGGAAGATGAGCAGTTCGTTTTTAGCTATACAGTGGTACCTCGGTTTACGAGTGCACCGGTTTGCAAGTCTTTTGCAAGACGAGCAAAACATTCGCAAATTTGGTGCCTCGTAAACCGAGCTTGCCTCGCTGTACGAGCGCCCCCCCTCCCCGAGAACCGGCACCCTCCCCCCCCGCGATCCGGCCCCCCCCCCCCGCCGCCACCTGAGATCCCCCAACCCACCCGAACCCTCTTCTTACTTTCAGTGTAGCCTCCGCATCGGCACCAACATGTTCTGTGCCCAAAAATCTGCTTCCTGTGCCGGGCCTTGAGCATGCATGCATGCTCAAGGCCCGGCACAAGAAGCAGATTTTCGGGCACAGGACATGCTGATGCCGGCGATGCCGATGCGGAGGCTACACTGGAAGTAAGAAGAGGGTTCGGGTGGGTTGGGGGATCTCAGGTGGCGGCGGGGAGGTGCCGGTGGTGGCGGGGGGTGCCCGATGGTGGTGGGGGGTGCATGATGGCGGCAGGGGGGTGCTGGATCACGGGGGGAGGGTGCCCGTTCGCGGGGGGGGGGCCCTTCGGGGGGACCAATGCCGGTTCTCGTGGGGGGGGGGGGAGCAGCGCTGCTGGCCTCAGGGGGGGAGGTTTGGGGTGGGAACATATCAAAGAAAGTTTCCCTTACTTCCTATGGGGAAACTTGCTTTGATATACGAGCATTTTGGATTACGAGCATGCTCCTGGAACGGATTATGCTCGTAATCCAAGGTACCACTGTATTCAGTTTTAGATGGCAGTGAGACATCCAGGCAGCAATGTTGTACAGGCAGACTGAAACTCTGGTCTGGTGCGAGTCATCGGCACAGAGGTAATAGTAGAAGCCATGGGAGGAGATAAGCGTTCCAAGTGAGCAAGTGTAGATTGAGAAAAGGGGTGGTCCCAGGACAGAGCCTTGAGGTACACCAGTTGATAGCGGGAAGGCTGTGGAGGAGGAACCACCATTGCCAACACTGAAGGTGTGATGGGAGAGAGAGGAAGAAAATCAGGAGAGAGCAGAACCCTGGAATCTCAGCGAAGACAGCGTATCAAGAGGTAGGCGATGATCAACAGTGTCAAAGTCAGCAGATAGATCGAGAAGGATGAGGCTAGAGTAGAGGTCTTTGGATCTAGCCAAGAACAGGTCATTGGAAACTTTAGTAAGGGAGTTTCCGGGGAGTGTAGCGGGCGAAAGCCTGACTGAAGCGGATCTAGAATAGCTTACAAAAACCCTCTGGTATCTGGAATGTAAGAGGGGGTGCAAAAAAGTTTCAGCCCAACCAAGCAGCTTCCTAAATTCTGATTGTTGTTTTGCCACTGTAGCTGAAAATAGTGTTATCTTATTTTGTTAAGTGCCAATTTGCAGAAACAAAATTCTCTGTTTTGACATTATTTCTGATCATTGATTGAACCATATCCACGTCATTCTGCTCTTCTTGGTTGGGCTGAGAACTTTTCAGCACTCCCTCATATTCAGAGCTGTCATAATGCCTCATTTCACCAATAAGAGCCAACCTCATCAGTGATGTCACAATGGCTTGATTGTCTTCTATTTGGCTCACTTTTATTACATACCAAGGGGTGCGGAAAAGTTCTCAGCCCAACCCACCAACTTTCTAAATTATGAGCATTATTTTGCCACTAGCTGAAAAGAGGGACATCTTATTTCGTTAAGTGCCAATTTGCAGAAACAAAATTCCATGTTTTGACATTGTTCCGGATCATTGATTGAACCATATCCACGTCCTTCTCTTCTTGGTTGGGCTGAAAACTTTTCAGCACCCCTTCATAGCAACATTCCAGAGCTGAGCTTGTGATGTCATAATGCCTCATTCCACCAATAAGAGCCAGCCTCATCAGTGATGTCACAGTGGCTTGATTGTCCTCTACTTGGCTCACTTTTATTACTTACCAGGGGGTGCTGAAAAGTTCTCAGCCCAACCCACCAACTTCCTAAATTTTGAGCATTATTTTGCCACTGTAGCTGAAAAGAGTTTTAATTATTTTATTAAGTGCCAATTTGCAAAAATGAAATTCTCTGTTTTAACATTTTCAGATCATTGATAGAATCGTATCCAAGTCATTCTCTTCTTGGTTGGGCTGAGAACTTTTCAGCACCCCCTCTCACATCCACAGTGAAAACAAGCAGCCCAGGAAATGCTTATGTTGCCTGAGAAAAGAATCAGTAAAATATACGTACCTTGTAAACATCGTATATTTTAATAATGTCATCAAATAAACTGTACAGGTCGTTGAGCAGATCCACCACCTCCAGCGGAGAGCTAAGAGAACACAAGTTGGTAAAGCCAACGATGTCCGAGAAGAAGATGGTCACGGAAGCAAAACTTTCGGGTTCCACCGATTTTCCAGCCATAAGCTGCTCTACAATAAAGCTGAAAGGCCAGAAATGAGCTTTGCATTATTTATTCTAAATACTTACGTCTACTCTTCCATCCCAGAGGACGGCCATTTTGAAAAGTATATCTAACCTGACATCATGCACAAAAGTGAATGTTTGGTTTATTCCATGCAACGTTATTTGTGACTTTTTCCCATATTGGTAGCTTGCAGAAAATTAGGAGAAATTCCAAAATGACAGAAGAAACATGGCAAGGCAGATACTTCCAGAGGTTTAAAAGTAGTAGTTCAGGATATTTGCTGTTGGACACGCAACTCTACTTGGATAAAGTTAGGACAGCTTTTGAGCTATCATAACTTTTTCTGGCTAGTTACCCAGTTAGCCAACTGAATATTGCTGCTGACTACTATCTCTTGGCTAGGTTTACCAAACGTCCGGATTTCCTCGGATATGGCCTCCATTTGAGGACCTGTCCGGGGGTCCTGATGGCTTTTCAAAACCCGGTCCCTTCGGGTGAGCACTTTTGATTTTGTAGTGTTTTTGGTCTACAGTACTCCCTCGATATTCGCGGGGGTTCCGTTCCAGGAACCCCCGCGAATGCTGAAAAACCCCGAATACGGTTTTTAGCGGGGGAGACAGGTGAGGGCAGCCGGAGAGGCAGGAGAGAGCAGCTGGAGCGCCGGCGAGTGAAGGAAATCACTCGCGGTATGCTCTGACCGCCTCTTCCTGTACTAATCAGGAGCTGCGTGTCAAAGCCATCTGTTGGAGATACAGGAGAATTGCATCCAGTTCACAAGTTATTTCGGAAAGGGGGTTGGTTCAGTGGCATAGTAAGGGAGGTGCGGGTAGGGGGGGGGGAGTCTGCCCCGGGCGCAGACTTCCTAAGGGCGCAGCACTCCTTCTTTACACCACCATCCCCGCTCCTCTCCTTGCCGCACGTGCGCCCCCACTTATCGTCACCCATACCTTTTTTATAACTTTTCCGGTGCAAGATTGCTGTCAGCTTCGGCGCTCTCTCTAACGTCACTTCTGGGACCCACGCCTAGGAAGTGATGTCAAAGGGCAAGCCGACACTGACATGGGTATGCTGCTCACGCCGAAGTTAAAAAGGTACAGGGAAAGGGAAAGGGTGCTCATGCGGCAAAGGGGGGTGAGGAAGAGGTCGGAGGAGGGTAAGAAATCTTGTTACTGGCTACTACCGAGCTCTTATTAGAGCTGGTATTCTGTGTACCAGTAGACAGGGCAGGATTAATTCTTCGAGGGCCCCTAGGCACACAAGTACACTGGGCCCCCCTGGGCCTTCCTCGCCCATGCCCCGCCCACACTCCGCCCCATTTATCTGCTTTCTTATTTACTTTTTTATTTCCACTTATATTTCTTTTTTTTAAATTCAAAACAAACAAAGATTAGCGTACCAGTGCACAGTTTTTCTTCTATGCAACCCCCAAACATCTCTGAACAAATCCCCCTTCCTTCCCTTCCCACCTACTTACCCAGGACAGTAACTCTGAACCCTTTCAATACGTATATAAAAGCGTTCAAATATATTGTAAAGCAGTAATACTATCCGAAATATGTCTATATTAATAACCAAATTTACATCGTCTAACTGCCACACTCTACATCAGGGGTGCCAAACTCAATCACATAAGGGGCCGAAATCTGAAAAAAAGGCTAAGTCGCGGGTCAAATTTTAATTAAGATACTTAGGGATCCTTTTATAAAGGTACGCTAAATGTGCACCTTAATAAAAGGACCCCTAAGTGACTAAGGCTTAGTCTTAGCAGACATATAGGGTTACAACATCTCCAACCCCACACCTGCTCTGTGGTGTAAACAAAATAAATATTGTGATCACAAAACAGAAAATATAATCATTTTTTCTACCTTTTGTTGTTCCCAGGCTCTGGTTGTCTTCTGATAACTCGCTTGCCAGGG
Source organism: Geotrypetes seraphini (assembly GCF_902459505.1). NCBI lineage: Eukaryota > Metazoa > Chordata > Amphibia > Gymnophiona > Dermophiidae > Geotrypetes > Geotrypetes seraphini. The sequence goes on from NC_047087.1 coordinate 308,099,934, forward strand.
TGTCCTGCACATTTGTCGTTTTCTTCTTTCTCCGTGCTAACCATCCATCTTCCATCTCTGTCCTCCCCTTACGTTTCCCTTCGCTCCCTTGGAGGTCTGGCATCTTTCCTTTTTTTCATGTCCATATCTGCAGCTTCGGCAATGGACCCCACCATTCCCAGATCCACCATCTGTCCTTTTCTCAACTACCCTTTCATCCAGCATCTCTCCCTCCTTCCCCACTACCCCAGGGTCCATCATCTCTCCGTTTCTCTTCCCAACTACCCTGTCCTATGCCACTTCCAGAAACTGTATGCCTCCCCCTTCCATCTTTCCCTTCACCCCCCATTGGTCTGGCATCCATCTTCTTCCATTCCCTCCTCCAATGATCTGGCATCTCTCTCCTCTCCTCTTCTTCCCTTCCCTCTCCCACACCCACACCCCCATGGTCTGGCATTTCACTCTCTTCCCCCCACTTCCATCAGCATCTGCCCCCTTTCTTTCCCTCCAAATCCATCCAGTATCCTTCCCCCTTGTTTTCCCCCTTTCCCTGCACACCAATTCCATCAACATTAGCCCCCTTTCTTTCCCTCCAACCTAAATCCATCCAGTATCCTTCCTCCTTGTTTTCCCCCTTTCCTTATACACCAATTCCATCAGCATATGCCCCTTTCTCTCCCTCCACCACCCTTTCCACACAGCAACGGCAATGCGCCCCCCCCACCCCAGCAACGGGCCCCCCCTCTTCCCTCCCTGCACGGCAACGGGCCCCCACCCAACGACGACAACGCCAGCCCCCCCCACATACAACAATGGGCCCCCACCCGACGACAACGCCGGCCCTACCCCCTGCATCGACCGACGGCAATGCAGCCAATGAAGCTCAAAGAAGATCCCGCGATGACTGCGTCTGCCGGTCCATCCCCCTCCGACGTCACTTACTTCTTTCGGCAGACGCAGTCATCGCGGGCTCTTCTTCTAGCTTCATTGGCTGCATTGCCGTTGGTCGATACTGGGTGGAGGCCGGCGTTGTTGTCGTCGGGTGGGGGGCCCGTTGCCGTGGAGGGAAGAGGGGGGGCTGTTGCCGTCTGGTATGTCGTCCTTCAGCGGGCCCCCTTGATTATTTCGGGCCCTAGGCACGTGCCTAGTTGGCCTATTGGGTAATCCGGCCCTGCCAGAAGAGATGTACCACTAGAGGTGCTCCAGAAGATCAGCTGCCCTTGGGAGCTGGACAGGGCTGAAGAAAGACGATCAGCAGCCCTTGGGATCTATGCTCATGGCAAGTGACCTTTGGGAGCAGCTCAGGGCAGAAGAAAAGAGAAAAGGAAAGGGATTGGGACTTGTATACCACTTTTTTGTTGTTTTACGAGTACAATCACACTCAAAACAGTTTACATACAGGTACTTCAAGCATCCCCTCTCTGTCCTGGTGGGCTCACAATCTATCTAATGTACTTGGGGCAGTGGAGGATTCAGTGACTTGCCCAGGGGCAAAGGGAGCAGCACACCCTCAGGGTGCTGAGGCTGTAGCTCTAACTACTATGCCACACTATCCTCCAATGGAGGCACTTTTGGTGCCTAAGGGCTGAGAAGAGCAGAGGCAGCCCTCTAGAGGGCACCCTGTTACTGATGGTCACAGAGCCCTATTAAGGGCTGGTAAACTGGAACCCAGCAGGAAACTGCCCCAGATGCTCCTCTTAAGATGGGGTACTAGTAGCCCAACTAGGGTTATCAGACGTCCGTGCACCACTTTATAAAATACACCTACCAAGTTGTGCACAAAAGTTAGCGTCAATTATGAGGTATTAATTGCCAATTATAAACGCCGATGGGTCTTGTTAAACATTTAAGTTACGCACGCAAATCAGCCATCCACATGCCTCATTCCCTTACGGTTCGAACAAACGATAAATCATCATTTACAAACTGTGAAACAATTCCATTACCTAGGCAGCATCGTTGACAAGAGCTTGTCTGTCTTTTTCTTCTCGGCCACAAGCTGGATTGTCCTTTCTTCCACCACCTCTTCTAAGTGATTTGCATACTTTTCCAACTTGCTCACCATGTTGTCCAGAATGCCAACATGCCTTTGAAAGAGTTCAAATAAAGAGAGAGTTCAGAAGTGGCACCAAGGGCCACGGATTCAAGAGACTCAATACAGGCCATGTGCCCTCAGGTTTTAGGGACCACGTCCCAAATTTGATACCTAAGGATTATGAGATATGCAGTATTTTAAAACAAAGAGAAGTAAAAGAGGCGACCTTAGTGCTCAGTCTTTTTGCTCATTCAAGACCCGACACATACGTGTTTCAGCCGTATGGCCTGCCTCAGGGGTCTTATCCCCAATGAGAACCCAGAGGATCTAAAATCAGCAAAGAATATTAAATATTGAACTAAGGCCAGTACTGGGCAGACTTGCACCGTCTTTGTCTGTATATGGCCGTTTGGGGGAGGATAGGCTGGAGAGGGCTTCAATGGCTGGGAGGGTGTAGATGGGCTGGAGTAGGTTTTGACAGAGATTTTGGTAGTTGGAACCGAAGCACAGTACCGGGTAGAGCTTTGGATTCTTGCCCAGAAATAGCTAAGAAAATTTTTTTTAATTGAATCAGGTTGGGCAGACTGGATGGATCATTCGGGTCTTTATCTATTGTCATCTACTATGTTACTATGGTGGTGCCCAGCATCGTCGCGCCATACACCCCCACTCTTCCCTGCTTCTTGAGCACCCCTCCCACTGCTCCCCCGCATGCTTCCACCTGCTGCTCATCCTGAAAGCCACAGGAAGTGATGTCAGAAGGGAGCCGAGGCCGGTGCAAGCAGCAAGTGGAAGATGCTGCTTGCACCGGCAAACGTTTAAAGAGAGACGCGGGCGAGGGGCGGAAAGGAGGAGGAGAAGTGTCGGTGCCCCCCCGTGAAGACGGTGCCCGGGGGCGATCCACTGCGCCACTGCTCTGATATACCCGGATATTCCTTACTGATATCCAGATAGTGGCCAGCACTAAATATTCAGACATATGTGTGAGTTGTATGTAAGAATACTGTTGATCTCTTGTTTATACTTCCAAATTTTATTGAAATTTTTTATATAACAAATCCAACAGGAGAGAATATAAATTCTGAAAATCATGCTCATAAATATGATCAACAAAGCACAGGATATTCATGAAATCACGTTAAAAAAATGCTATCCCCAAGCCCTCCTCCCATCTCCATATGCAGAGAGTGAAAAACCATATCAACATCCATATACAATACATACATATATACATGCATATACATGGCCATTCAACAAGCACTCAACCATTTTCTACATATTCATGTATAGATGACCTCAACCTGTTAAATTTAGCCTTCTTGGTCTCATTAGGAGGACATGATGAAACATAGGGCTCCTTTTATCAAAGAGCGTTCAACCGCCTGCCGCGCTAGTCGTTAACGCCTCCATTGACGAGGTGTTAGTTTTTAGGCTTGCCGCGGGGGTTAGCGCGTGATGAAAAGTCCGACGCGCTAACCCCCATAGCGCGCCTTGATAAAAGGAGCCCATAGGGTCCTCCTTTTGCAGTTAAGTACAACATTGTCGAATTTTTATACTCAAAAGATTCACAGATTGAATAATTATTTAAGTTTCAAATTTACAAATGTTTCTAATAAAAAATAAAAAAGGACCTATGACAAAGTGAGCGAGTCACGGGGCTGTGTTTCCTCATGAGGTCCGTTTGAATCATGCTTAATGGTGCTGGTTAGAAATGACATACTTTCTATTGGTGTTTTCACGGTACGAGAGCTTTACTGAGATCTGGAATAACCTCACCTCCCCTCTCCGAACCTCAAGCTCCCTCCAACTCTTCCGCAAACACCTAAAAACCTGGCTATTCTCAAAACTGTAACACTTCCCCCCTCTTAGGCCTCTCACCTTCCCCCTTTACACCTAACTCTTTAATCTCTCCACTGTAGTTCCTCTCTCATCTTTCTTCCTGTAAACCGTGCCGAGCTCCGCATTCGTGGAGATGGTGCGGTATATAAACCCAAGGTTTAGTTTAGTTTAGATAATTACTAGCGTTGGTCTTCTTTTTATCCTGAACACTCTAGTCTGCATTTTTATAAAACATGCTGATCATAAGAGTTTAAATATTGATGGGAAGGTATTTAATGGGTTGGATCCCTAAATCACGGTAATAATCTTCTTTTAACTGACAGGTTAAGGGGGAATATCAAATTTCCAATCTATTTGAAGTGTTTTCTTATTATGCAGATAGAGGTCCACAATCTGTTGAACCTCATCTTTGGGAATTTTATAACTGAGATCCCTAATTGTGAATTTTTGGTGAGATTTAATCTATATCATATTAAGTTATTGGTCAAGGCCATGGCAATCTAGTTTTTCTTGTCATGGCTAAGGGCTGGAGTCCAACAAGAAGAAAATTAGAGACCAGATTTTCTGTGAAAATCATTATCATTAGGCAGGACTGAGTAGAGGAAGGTAAACTACAGATCACAGGCCAGATATGGCTCTAATCTGGCTCACAACAGCAAGCTCATCTCATTACTGGCCAATAGGGGCATCATTCAGCTGTAAGATTTCAAGATGGACACCTCTTCTCAACTCGTCAGACTTCCTGAGAAGATGGGCCTTCTCGACCCCTATTGGCTCCTTTCCCAGACAAAGCCCCAGTTGCATCACCTGGGCCTAGACATTTTCCCACCTATGAATTCTTTACCAGTTCATCTAAGAGAGAAGAAAAATTTAGATAAGTTCAAAGGGGCACTGAAAATTTTTCTTTTCAAAGACGCCTTTGACCTATACCCCATTTCAGAGCCTAGCTTCCCCTTCTCTCTTTGCTCACGGTTCGTATTTGAAGACCAGGAATCCTAACTCTTACCCCTACTCCTGTTTTTACCAATTTCATTGTTTACTTTTCTAAATTTATTGTAGTTCAACCTTTTCCTGTTTTGTCTCCCATATGTCTGTTTATTGTTTATGTTGGTCGTAGCTAAGTCAGTCTTAAATGATTAAATGTACGCCGTTTTTAATGTAAACTGCCTAGAAATTGTGATAGGTGATTAATCAAAATTGTAATAAACTTGACAATAAGTGACTAACTCTTATAGTAGAGGATCTTTTATACCATGGCTTTCTTCCGCGGTAATTGATTTAGAGTTTCATCATTATAGTGATAAAATCTCACCCATCAGGACTTGCCTCCCTTAATCTCTTCTTGATGGTTGAAAATGCTGGACGCCTTTCTGGAACTTCATCCCAGCACGATTTGAGCATTGCAATGATCCGCTCATTGCATTTCTCCACCGACAAGGAGGGTCTGAAGGGGACCGCAGGACTGCGGTCCTTGAGTTTGTTGATAATCTCTGGATGCAAAAGAAATATTTTCCTGTTCTTCTCTTGGTCTGAAGATCAATGAAATACTCATTTCCTTGAAGATATTATACCACTCTAGAACTGAAGTTTGATATTTTAAATCATATTACAGCAGAATTTCAGCTTGAGCTCCCCTGCACTGATAATATCTGTGTATCAAAACTCAACAAGTCTTGGCTTTTTCATGATCCCACACTTGCTTTCTTACTAGTTGACGAAACTTAAACTGTTGCCATCTTCCTAGACCCTTTTAATTTACACTTGCTAGAGAAGGTGTTGGGAAGAGAAAGAGATACAGGGACAGAAAGGAGTGTGTTACCTTCTGGTTCCATGTTCAGATCTTGGAAAGGGCCGTCTTCGGTATTGTAAATCAGTTCTTTCATGATTATAGCAAAACTATAAATGTCGCCTTTCTGAGTACCTTGAAAGGGATAAGTCCCTAACCGAAGCAATTCAGGAGCAGTCCAGTAGAGATCTGAAAAGGAAAGACAGAAAACATACTCAGTTTTTCCAGGACAGTTTTGGCTTTATCAGATTTGAGGGAGAGGTCAAAATAAACCTAAACATCGATATTCTGAAAAACGTTTTTAAAAAAATCCAAATACCTATTTTCCAAGGAGGTCTTTGATTCAAGGCCCTCTTTTATTCCTTCCTCCTGATCCCCTTTCAACCCTTCACTGAATGTCGCCTAGACTAGAGCCTGAACAGGTATGTACGACACACAAATAGATTAGATTAGAGTAAGGCCTCTATTTGTAAGTCTGATAAATGGTCATTTGTACTGGCTTGATAAGGCTCAGTGGAAGCCTGAAGCCGACAGCCACCTCGGTAATGTTTACGCCAGCCTTGCCACCACCGCTGCTTGAGAGGCCCGCAGGACCGAAGGCGGTCAGCGTGTCTGGGGCTCGGGAGGAGGAGCCCTGGTGTTGCGCATGCGCACTCCTGCTGATCACTGACCTACAGATCAGGGATCAGGGAACACGTGGTAAGAGTGCGCATGCGCGCTTAGCATTTTATTATTATAGATATTATTGTATATTTACTAGATTTGTTCAATAAAATGTTATAAATAAATTGAAGCTACATCTGTGATCTCTTGTAATAGTGCACGGATGGTGTACATTATTATATACCCCTGAAATCTTGTATATGTAGGCAGGTGCCATCACTCTGTGCGATTAAGATTGACGGAGCATAAATCAAGGATACCTACTTTATACATGCAGGTTCCATTAGTACAGCAATGGGTGGATAAAGGACATAGTACTGATGATATCAAATGGAGAGTTATTGATCAGATTGTTGCCGGGTGGGAGGGTGGAAATTGTGAAAGATTGCTTAATTATAGAGAACAACAATGGATTTATTTACTTAAATCAGTGACACCATTCAGTCTCGATGCTGAGATCAAGCGGATGTTACTTGTTTGAAAGATTGGGCTCTGTGATTGGCTGACCTTGGACATGTAACTCATTTCACCTTATTTAAACATGTGAGAATAACTCTGCCGCCATCTTGGGGGAGATTGCTAAGAGATGGATGGTGAGTGTGTTTGAGGTAGGATAAGTTGCTACTTATTGCATATGTATTAGTGGGGAAAAGGTAGCTAAATTAAGGTTATATTTTGCAGGGGATATGCCTTGAAACAGCCGATGGGTGAAACGTGATATCATGTCGGGAGTCCCCATTTTCCCTATGCAAGACCTAAGATGAGTAATTAAAAAACATATTTTTGAAGAGAAAAATGGGTATGGATTATTGAAAAATTGAAGTCTTCTGAGTGTATCTGCTGAGGTCCATTATATTCTAAAGTGATAAGTGGCTGGATGATAAAAACTAACATTGACATTGACAAGCAATGGGTTGGCTTCTTTCTATATCACACATTTTTCAGGGTTTTCATATTAATAATATGATGCTCTGACTCTGTTGCAAGGACTCTTAGAACATACCGTATATACTCAAATATAAAACAAGATTTTGGTGCCCAAAAATGGGGGTCTTGTCTTATATTTGGGCCAGTGCCCACTCACCCCCCTCCCAGACTTGTTGCAATCCTTCGCCGGCCTGCCATATGACCTGGTGGGCCACGACAGGAAGGATCCCTCCCATCTCCTGTCCTGTCCCCCCGTACCTTTTTGAATCTCTGGTGGTCCAGGCAGGAGTGAGATTTCCACACTCCTGCCCCATGCTGAGTCCCTCTGAATGGTCCAGCAGCTTTTTGAGCTCCTGCCCGGCACTGAGTCGCTCACTGAATGGCTGCCACCAGTTCTCGCGGGACTCTTAAGAACTTCCAGCAGCCATTCAGGGAGCGGCTCAGGGTCGGGCAGGAACACAAAAAGCTTGCTCATGCTCGGTACATTGCTGGGCCATGAGAACTTGAGGTGACCATTCAGAGAGGGGCTCAGCGAGGGGCAAGAGCGCAGATAGCTCGCTCCTACCTAGTACACCGCTGGACCACCAGGGATTCAAAAATGTACGATGGGGGAGGCAGGAGGGAGGTAAAATAAATTGACAGACTCTGCCAGGACAGGAGATAGGAGGGATCCCTCCTGTTCCAGCCCAACAGGTCATATGGCAGGCCCGGTGGAGGCCTATATGACATTGGGAGAGAGGGGGAACAAGGTACAGGGCAGGGAGGGGGGCTAGGTGCAGAACCTGGCAGGGAGGAAGGGGAGACAGGGTGGAGAGCCTGTTTGGGCAGTGAGGGAGATGGGCAGAGAGTCTGGCAGGGAGGGATGGATGGGGACAGGGTGGAGAGCCTGACAGAGCATGGAGGGAGGGGACTGAGTGCAGAGCCTGGCAGGGAGTGAGGGTGGCTGAGTTCAGAGTCTGGCAGGGGAGGGAATGAGAGGGGGAGGCAGGGTACAGATCCTGGCAGGGCACAAGGATATTAACAACCCCCCACCCCCATCTTATGTTCAAGTCAACCATTTTTACTAAATTTTGGATCGACTTATATTCAAGTATATGTGGTAAACAAATATGCTATGGAGATGCGGTATATGTGAATAAGATTGTCATGCAAGATCACTTATGAAATATGCACTGTAGTCTTTTTTTTTTTTTTTTGTAATATTATATTTATTGGAGCAGAAACCAGTCGGTGTAGTCTTTTGAAAGCATCAACAGATAATGCCCTGCTGAGTCTAAGGCTGTCACAGCCACAGAATACCATGCACACAAGTCTTTGCTATTTTACATTGGCCTCTACTGTTATTGTCACTGTTCCATACCTGTGTACTTTGTAGTTTTCAAGGTTATCACTCTTAACGTAGACCCGTACTTGAATTCCCATAACCCAAACCCGGATAACTTGACTTGCATTCGACTGTCTACCAGGCAGTTTGTCGGTTTTAGGTTTCCGTGAGAAATAAGAGGGCTGTTATGGAGGAAATGCATCCCCTGTGGAGACAAGGTGCGGAGTGCCATGGTCATTATTAAAATAGAACATTCAACACATTCCGTTTCTGCACCACTGTCCCAGGTAACAAATAATAAGCAAAAAGCACAGCCTTGGATAAACGTTCTATTTTAACCTTGCACCTTAGAACTTTGACCTATCTGCAAACTACTGCGATATTCAGGGCTGTGCTAAGATGGTGGACAACAATGGAAAGGGCACCATGAACATAAAGTAATTGAAATAGGGCTCCTGTTCAAAATCTAGAACCCCAGGCAACTGCCTATGTCTAAATCAGGGTCTCTCAAACTGTGTCCCCCAAAGGAATTCTGGGAGTGCCACGAGAGTTTCCAGAATGTTACTTTATTTTTTAAAAAATTCCCTTCTTAAGTATATACTAGAATAGATGACATGTACATCATGTTCCCAAGAGTCTGTCAATGTTATGAGCGTCTCTGTGCGTAAGGATACAACCACCCAGACAAGCATCATTCTTTGATGTGATTGGTCTCCGAAAACTAACAGCAAGTAATTTTATTTTTATTTTTTATGCAGTACTTATCTTAACTTGAGCAAAAAAGTAGAGAATGACATGGAGACAAATTTTTCCCCGTCCCTGCGGGAACTCATTTTCCCATCCTATCCCGGAGAGTTCTTTTCCTGTTCCTGCCCCATTCCTGCAAGCTCCGTCCTTATCTGCACAAGCCTCAAACCCTTTAAAATCCTAAGTAGCAACATTCTAGAGCTCAGATTGTGATGTCATAATGCTTCATTCCACCAATGCCTAAGCTCTGTCCTCATCATAAGTAGCAACATTCTAGAGCTCAGATTGTGATGTCATAATGCCTCATTCCACCAATGCCTAAGCTCCGTCCTCATCTGCACGAGCCTCAAACACTTTAAAATCCTAAGTAGCAACATTCTAGAGCTCAGATTGTGATGTCATAATGCTTCATTCCACCAATGCCTAAGCTCTGTCCTCATCATAAGTAGCAACATTCTAGAGCTCAGATTGTGATGTCATAATGCTTCATTCCACCAATGCCTAAGCTCTGTCCTCATCATAAGTAGCAACATTCTAGAGCTCAGATTGTGATGTCATAATGCCTCATTCCACCAATGCCTAAGCTCCGTCCTCATCTGCACGAGCCTCAAACACTTTAAAATCATAAGTGTTCGAGGCTTGTGTGGTTAAGGCAGAGCTTACAGGAATGGGGCAGGGACAGGAAAAAAAAATCTCCGGAACGGGATGGAAAAATGAGTTCCTGTAGGGATGGGGACAAATTTGTCCCTGTGTCACTCTCTACAACAAAGCACTGAAGGCTTTGTTACCATTTGAATCCTCTTATCTTTGTGAACTTAGATTTTCAGCTCTGACAGAAATTTAAAAAAGAGAATCACTGCAGATAGTGGATGATGAAATGCGTGTTTGCTTGTCGACTATCGAGCTGTCTTTTGAGTTAATTTGCACTCAAAAAGAAGCACATCCATCGCATTAATTGGCAATTCTATTCCATCTACTTTAGTTTCACTGTTGTTACAATCGCTCATACATAGCTTAAAGAACTTTAAATAAATAACATTCAAATTTAATTTTGTTGGTTTTGCAATGTTATAATTTCAGTTATAAAGTGCTGCAAAAAACATTTGCTCTGTTTAGGGTGCCGGAGCTAGAAAAATGTTTGAGACACACCGGTCTAAATACAGGCCTGATAATTACCCTTCAGTGAGATGTTATGGGGATTCAAGATTGCATTGGGGACTTGTTTGAAAGAAAAGCAATATAAATTAAGAGGATTGGGCTCAATAGTTCAAGTTGTTATCTGGGTTTTGCTGATTCATAGCAGTAATATATAAATAACTATCTCTATAAGTTGGGCCAAAGAAACAGCTGTTCAATCTTGTCTGAATAGGTGAATATCGGTGGTGTGCAGATAACATCTGGCATCAACTAGATATCTGTATATTAAGCCACAGTATCTGGGTACAACCCAATGCTGAACATCTAGGAACAACCCCCCTCCATCCCCCCCCCCCCCCCACACACACACACATACACAGAAGCCACTGTTTACGAAAACACTGACAATCACAGGTGCAATTTTGCTCCAATTTGCAGTCAGACTTGAACCAGGCACAAGGTTGACCATATCAGTGACATATTTATGTTCATTTTCAATATAATATTCTGTCTTTCTTCCAGGAAAACAAGATAGTGCTTGAACTTAACATGAGAAATGGAAACAATAAGGCTGATCCCTAATAGTAGTATCACCAGACTACCACTAGGGGGTCATTGATGCCATTTTGAAGCTGGTACAAGACTGGGTGGAAGTTTAGGGGGGCTGTTCCCATCTAGGGATACTAGGCCACAAGGGATCACCACCAGGTTGAACTTAGGGATCAGGAAGGGGGAGAGGGATCTGGGGGTGGAGGAGGGTGGGTTCTAGTCAAGGAGAAAAGGACTGAATGGAGTTTTGGGAGCTTTGACTGAGTAGAGAGGGGGATTGGACACCTCCCCCCCTCTGATCTGAAGTTCCATTCCTCCAAATCATCACCCCAAGCCCTTCAATCCAAATCCCCATCGCCCTCCTGATTATCACCACAATCCCCTGATCCATGAAACGGCTTTCCCACCTGCCCTGGAAAGCTATTCCACCCGTCGGCTGCGCTTTCTGTGAAGAAATCTTTTCTGCCAAGTAATACGTGTAAACTAATATACCCCACATATTTTCAGCGTAGATGCCCTCAACCCCTGTTGGTGGTGGAGACTATAGCACAATGCGATAAAGTGAAAATTCTAACAACCGGGAATCCACGAAGAGCAACTTTTGTAGACGCCTTTGAAAGATTTTGCTAATGTCAGGACACAACTCAATATTATACTTACATTGACTATGTCATATGCAAACGACAGTTTAAAGATCCAATCCAGTTCAATGTCACTGTTCCTCAACACATCCTGAAAAACATTGTTGTTAAAAGCTTTACATATGCCGTTTTCTATTGGAAGTATATTTGCAAATGGGGGAGAGGGAGAGGGTGGGTTGTCTAAATTATACGGAAGGTTTATAACATATAAATAAGAGTATTTATATTTATATATTTTTGATTAAATATGAATGGAATGGGTGGGTGGGAAGAGAATAATCTTATGTATCTGAATATATTAAGAAAATTCAAGTGATGTATTTAATATTAAATGTTTTATTAATTGTACACTTGATGTAAGTTTTTAAAAATGAATAAAGAATTACAAAAAAAAAAAAAAGCTTTACATATAACTGAGACGTGACTTACTCCTTAACTCACCGTCATACCAATCGTTCAGAAGATCACTGAAAACCCATTTATTTGACAAATTTGCTTACACTTCCTCAAACAATTTCCTCTACGTCAGAGATGTCAAAGTCCCTCCTTGAGGGCCGCAATCCAGTCGGGTTTTCAGGATTTCCCCAATGAATATGCATTGAAAGCAGTGCATGCACATAGATCTCATGCATATTCATTGGGGAAATCCTGAAAACCCGACTGGATTATGGCCCTCAAGGAGTGACTTTGAGACCCCTGCTCTACGTCTACTGGCATGCTCCTGCCTTCTGATATATGTAATTATGTCACACACCAGTTTGTTTACGCCTACTTCATGCTCTTGGTGTAACTTCGCTGCGTTCCTGCAGCCTCTCTTGATGTAAACCGTCTTGAACTAAAAGGTATGACGAGATATAAATAAAGCTATTATTATTCTACTAGTATTTTAGCCCGTTACATTAACGGGTGCTAGAATATATGTCTGTCTGTCTGTCTTTATTTCCGTCTCTCTCTCTCTCTCTGTCCTGCTGTCTTTCTTTCTATCTGTCTCTCTCCCTGGCCCCCTTTGTCTGTCTGTCTGTCTTTCTGTGTCTCTCCCTGTCCCTGTTTCTTTCTTCTTTTCTTTCTGTCTCCCTTCCTCCCACTGGCGGTAGAATATATGTCTGTGTTTCTTTCTGTTTCTCTCCATACTCTCATTCATGAAGTCCGACGCAGGCGGGGATCGTGAGAGTAGCCACAGTCGCATCTTTCAAAGAATTGTAAGCCGCGCATGCGCACTTCCTATGTGTCGCTACATCTCACGGAAAACGGACGCACGCATAGGAAGTGCGCATGCGCGGCTTACCGTTTTATTATATTAGATTGGTCTTCAAAAACCTAATAACATGGAGGAGCATTTTCAAAAGTCAGAATCAGTGTCATAGTGAGGGTGAGAGGCGCCCGGGTGGTGGCCCCCCTCCCGTGCCCTCTTCTCTTCCCCACCCCCACACGGTCCCCCCCACCCCACCCCTGCCGCTCACGCGAGCCGCTTCCCTTTCCCCGTACGTCTGTAATGTTCCTGGCACGAGCAGCAATCCCCAACCTGCTGTCTTGCCTGCGTGGGGGTCTCCCTCTGACATCACTTCCTAGCCGTGGGTCCAGGAAGTGACATCAGAGGAAAACAGCAGGTTGGGGGATGCAGCTCGCAGCAGGAACATTACAGATGTGCGGGGAAAGGGAAGCGGCTCATGGGAGGGGGTGAGGAAGAGGATGAGTGCCGCGCCCCTACCAAGATGGCGCTTGGGGCTGACCACTGCCCTCCTTACTATGCCACTGGTCAGAATAGAGATGTCCAGATTATAATGTCCAAAATGTTCGTCCGTCTCACGTGTATTTTCCAACAAGAAATCTCCTGTTCGAAAATACATGAGATGGGTATTCATGTACTGAAGATGTCCAGCACGATCAGCCAATTTACAAACGGGAATGTCCAACATATGAATGGCAGAAGAGCAGAGACCAGGATGTCTGTCTGGCAGCATTCATAGAAGACTGGCCACACGGATGTCCGTGAACAGCAGAGCATCAGCCTTGTTAGTGCAGTGGTCTTTACATCAAGGGACCCAGGTTCAAATCATGCTATAACTCTTATCTTGTAATTATGAGCTCTCCAGGAGAGGAATGGCCAGTAGGAAAAAGGAGCTATTGATGCCCCTGTATAAGACTCTGGTGAGACCTCATTTAGAATATTGTGTACAATTCTGGAAGCTGCACCTTCAAGAAGATATAAAAAGGATGGAGTCGATCCAGAGGAAGGCTACTAAAATGGTGCGTGGTCTTCGTCATAAGGCGTATGGGGACAAACTTAAAGATCTCAATCTATATACTTTGGAGGAAAGGCAGGAGAGGGGAGATATGATGGAGGCGTTTAAATACCTATGTGGCATAAATGCATGAGGTAAATCTCGTGTATTTGAAAGGAAGCTCCGAAATGAGAGGGCATAGGATGTAATCCAAGGAAACACTTACCAAAAGGGTGGTAGATGTGTGAAATAGGCTCCTGGTAGAGGCGGCGGAGACAGAGACTGTGTCTGAATTCAAGAAAGTGGGGAACAGGCACGTGGTATCTCTTAAGGAGAGGAGGAGATAGTGGATGCTGCGGATGGGCAGACTGGATGGGCCAGTTGGCCTTTATCTGCCATCATGTTTCTATACAACAGAAAAATACTGACTGTGCCTGAATGCATACCACTTCAATAGCCTTCGAGCTTGCAGACGGATTATAGATTTAGGCACAGTCGGTATTTTCCTGTTTTTGGGAGGGTCACAATAAAAAATAAATAAAAGTGTTGAAGTCAACTTTAAACCTGGGCCTCTTGCTTTACAGTCCGCTGCACTAACCACTAGGTGACTCCTTAGACTTGCTTATTGCTTTGCTAAGAATAGCCCTGAAAGCTGAAGCTGTCGTAGAGCATAACTCCTCCGAAATTCGCAGGGGTTCCGTTCTAAGAACCCCCCCGCCAATTTCAAAAAACCGTGAATGTGATTTTTTCACCTGTCACAAGGCGGGAGAGGGCAGCTGGAGCGCCAACGGGTGAAGAAAAATCACTCGCGGTCTGCTCCGACTGCCTCTTCCTGTAGTAAAATCAGGCTACACCAATCAGGAAGTGCTTTGACACGCAGCTCCTGATTGGAGTAGCCCGACTTTACTACAGGAAGAGGCGGTCGGAACAGACCGCGAATGAGCGAGTCCGCGAATTCATGGGGAAACACTGTATTCCATTTTAGTTTCATTTTCAAGGGAGAGGAAGGGGGCCAACGACCAGTGAGAGATTAAGGAGGCGTCATCAGTGGCGGAGCGAGGGTGAGCGGCACCCAGGGCGGTGGTGCCCCTCTCCCCCCCCCCACCCATTCGCATGCGCCCCTTCCCCGTATCTTTTTAACTTCTATGTAAGCAGCCACCAACTTGCTGCCTTGGCTTCGGCGCTCTCTCTCCAACATCACTTCCCGGGGGCAGGTCCCGAAAGGGACATCAGAGAGAGCAACGAAGCCGACCCGGGCAGCCGCTTCATGGTCGCTCGCACCGAAGTTGAAAAGGTACAGGGGAAAGGGCATGCACATGGCAGGGGGAGGAGTGGGAAGGGGGGCAGAGAGGAGGAGGGGTGCCAGCGCCCTGAGGAAGACCGCCCCCCTCGCCACCGACCTTACAACGCCACTGCCTTAATCCCTCCAGTGGTCAATCAGAGCACCTTTTTGTACCCAGGTCTAGTTGAGGATGTCCTTTTTAGGTTTGGATTCCCCCCCCTCCACCCCCATTTTTGGTGATCCCTATTGGACGTCCTGATTTAGGGTCCTCCCTAGTCCAACCCAAAACACACCCACAACTTGCCCCCTTGATATTTTGGACGTACCGCAGTGTTAGATGTCCCTTTGCAAAATTAGAATTTGGATACTTCAAGCACATGGACGTCAATTTGAGCATTTTAAGATATTTATTCGCTTTGAAAATATGCTCCATAGTAACATAGTACATTTTCCAGATTTGTCATCGCACGTACTCAGCGCAAATGTAGGATTCACGAAATCGTCACAGTTTAGCAAATCCTATGGAAACTAGCTTGTATTGTAATGGCCCATTGACCAACTACTCTAACACAGCCTTAGGAAGATTAAGGCTAATCCAAAATACAGCGATCCGTTTACTTTTCGGATTAAAAAAACAGGAACATGTCACCTGCACTGGTTGCCAATGGAAGCAAGAAAACTTTTCAAATCTGCTTGTATTTGCTATAAGATGTTCTTTGGACTAGCTCCGCTATATCTCCTCTCTCATTTTGAATGGTACCATTCGACTAGGCCTACTTGGCGTACTGGTTTATTTACTTTTCCTAATCCCCAAAATTGCCGTTCTAAAAAATATTTTGATCGATCTTTGGCTTATCAAGCAGGTAAAGTTCAAGTATGGTTAGACGATCTGATTCAACAATCTGCATCTTATTGCACCTTTAGAAAATTGGTTAAGACTTATTTGCTCAAAAAATTCATTACTTGATTGATGACTATGTCCTAGTTTCTTACTGTATTTTTCACTATTGAAATATCGTAGTGCTTTTCTGTGTGCTTTGTATCATCACTGGAATGTCTAGTCCTCTTTATTCTATGAACCGCCTAGAACTTTTTGGGTGATGGTGGTATAGAAAAATTAAGTTACTATTATTAGTTATTATGGTAATTATTCTTCGTACCTAAGTAAGAACACTTCTGTACACAAGCAGAGATGTCTCAGTGAAGCGCAGTAGTTCTACAGTGCATCCAGTAACATAGGGAAGAACGGGGGCACAAAATCGGCTCTTTTTTTCCTGATAGCACTATACCTTTAAGCTTCCCTTCTTGCAATACTGAGTGACGAGGCAGATGTTTGGCGGTTCGGTACAAACACCAAAGAAGGCCACCAGATTTTCGTGCTTCAGCTCCCGCATCTGAAAGCCAGAAATTTAGTCATGAACACACTTATTGTCCTCACAAGAAGGGCCAATACCTCATGACGAAATCCATCCCATTTAGAATAAGAATGCGGTGACCTACAACTCCAAAGAGGAGTGACTAGCAAATTCCATTTCGGCAAAAAAGGCAGACTCACTCCAGGTTTTGCTGGCTTTCAAGGAAGCTACATAGTAGGGGGAAGTACCAGGGTTAGAACTGTCAGTCCTGCAAAACTGGAGCAAACAGTGGTTGCCAGTTCACCCCACTGCCCCCATTGCATGCATGGAGTTGTAGTTCTGGTCATCTATGGTAGCTCAGTAGGACCATCAGAGCTACAACTCTAGGCAGGCAGCAGGGTAAACCGAGGACTGGATCAACCTATCCAGTTGGCATGGGATTAATTGGCAAACCTAGTTAGCTGGTCACACTAGCCAAAGGCAGTTTACTCACTGGTGCTACTTATTATAGGTCATTTCAATCTATAAGAAACGCTGAGCCAGTCCTAGTTTTTAAAATTTTGAATTGGTATAAGAATAGGGGAATTCACCCAGGGGATGAGAGGACAGAAAAACATTGAAAGGAAAGGGGCCAAAATAGATCCCTGGGGAACCCCAGAAAGAGTGTAATATACAGTTTGGAGTAGGGTTACCAGACATCTGGGTAAAATCTTTTAGACTTTCCAAAAACTGGCATTTGTCCGGGTTTCGGAAAGCCCCGATGAGCTCCGACTGCATCTGCAGGGCTTCTGAGCATGCACGGATGACATTACACATATCCGCGCATGCTCTCTAGGCCCTCCAGAGGTTGATGGAGCTCATCCTGAAAAAGAGAGGAGGTTTTGTAGGGGTAGGGGCCTAGGCAGAATAGGGCAGGGACAGAGGCAGAACTGGGAAGGGCTTGGACAGAATGAGATTGGGCTGGAGGTGGAACGGGGCAGGGCAGGGTTATGCGTCCAGGGTTTCCCGGAGAAAAATATGGTAACGCTAATATGGAGGTAACAGAGAATTTAGTATATATATGAAACGATCTTCTGGAAAGATAAGACTGAAATCAAAAAAGAACAATATCTGAAACACCAAGAGTGTACAGACAAGAAACAAGAACATCATAATCCACTAGGTCAAGTGCTAAGGAACTGGTCCAACAAGCACTGGATCTCACTACAGAGAGCAATCAGCCTAGGAAACAGGACATTTTGACTCTGTTGGTCTGACCCCACTGGAATTAGGACCGAAAATCACAGCTTATGAAAATCAGATTTTTTATTCTCTTTCTAGATGGTTCTGCACCAGCTATGTGGCTCAGTCTAGAACAGGGGTGTCAAAGTCCCTCCTCGAGGGCCGCAATCCAGTCGGGTTTTCAGGATTTCCCCAATGAATATGCATGAGCTCTATTTGCATGCACTACTTTCATTGTATGCTAATAGATGTCAGGCATATTCATTAATGAAATCCTGAAAACCCGACTGGATTGCGGCCCTCGAGGAGGGACTGTGACACCCCTGGTCTAGAAGACAAAGTCCTACTAACAGTCCCTTCTTTAAAAGTTATATATTCTAGGAGAGAAATTATTTTTTCTGTTTCAGCTCCCCAAATCTAGAACTTACTCCCGCTTAACCTAAGAGAAGAAAAACTATTGAACAAATTTAAAAGTCTCCTAAAGAGATGACTATTTAAAGACGCTTTTTAATAGACCAATCTTATTATACTTTAGGTCAGGATGAGGAGATCTTAGAAATATGTGGGTATTTGTTTCCCAACCCTTATGTCCTAAACCTATTCCCGATTTTATTTCTGGTTTTATTTTTTTATTATTGTAATTAAACAACCTACCTCCCTAATGTTCTATTGTCAATTAGTAGTGTATGTCATGTATGTATGTCATGTATGTGGATTTTATTATTTTATTCAATTTTTAACTGATGTAAATCGCATTGAAATTGGATTATGCAAACAAATCAAAGAATCTATTAAACTTGAAACTCGAAACTTGGAAAATGTATTTACATTGGGCGATATTATAGGCCTCTTCAAACACTGAAGAAATGGGCAGAGATTTAACCGAAGACATTCATAACATAGCTGTGATAGGGAAGTACCACTAATAGGTAAATTGAATATGTCAGATGTTGATTGAGTTATCCCTTTTTAGGGTTTTCTAGGAGTAGGGAGATCCTACAGGAAGAATTGTTCCAGCAGTTGGTAATGAAACCCACATGGGATGGGGCCACAGGGCTTACCAATGGGGAGAGAGTTTCTGTTGTTATCTCAAACTGTGCGCCTCCTGAGATTTCAGGTGTGCCACACAGGGGAGGAAGAGAGGCACCGGCACCAGCTGACTGCCTACAAGACCTGTGTCTCGTGGCGAGAGGCACGTCCTGTGAACAATCAGCCGTCGCCGGCACTAGCGCCTCACCTTTCCGGCCCTCTTCCCTGCTGGCACCCCCTTCTGGCATCTCAGGGCCCGTCTGGAGGGCCTTCGTGCGTGTGCAGACATCATCAAGGTGACATTCGCGCACTTCCGGTTACCTCGAGCTGCAGCTGCTGCATTTAGGGTGCCCCGGCTCCTGAAAGTTTGCGGGACACTGTTATAGTGGATGATCATCTGGCATCCAGATATGGAGAGAGTTAATTCCAAAGTGAAGGTTCTAGACTATAAAAAAAAAAAAAAAAAAACCTAACGTTTTTTCAGATGGAGATTACCTCAAGGAGTTGTTGTCTTAATGAAAACATCTGGAAGGAGTGGGCAAAACTGAAATGAGTTGTAGTCTAATCCCTGAATACCATCTACAAAGCAACTACCTGGTCCTCCTCCCTTATATATTAACAACTGCTCTAGATGTTGGAGTGTTTTATGGAGCAGTCTTCACTAACTATCACGATACACTTTATTTTCCATCTTGGTCTCTTCTGAAGACCTAATATGGAGCCTAGAGCCTGTTTAGGTTTGTGCAACTCACAAATACTAGATTAGATTAAGAATCTAAGAACTGCCATACTGGGACAGACTGAAGGTCCATCAAGCCTAGCAACAGTGGCCAACCCAGGTCCCAAATACCAAGTTAGATCCCAAGTAGCAAAATAGATTTTATGTTGCTTATCCTAGGAATAAGCAATGGATTTCCCCAAGCCATTTCAATCATGGCCTATGGACTTCTCTTTTAGGATTTTATCCAAACCTTTTTTATTATTATTATTTCTTCCATCCTACACTTTTTTGGTTAAAGTTTTCATCTGGCTCCATATTTGCCCAAAAGGTTGAACCAATCCTGAGTTTACCTTGTTGCATGCCTGGACTTGTTTTTCTTAGGGAAACCAGAACTACATGTCTCTGCATGCAGTGGAATAGACACAAGACTGGATCAGTCTGTTGGGCAAATCTAGAGCCAACTGAGAACCTCCAGTGGACTGCTGGGCACGATGGACCACTGGTCTGACCCAGCAGTGGCAATTCTTATGTTCTTATGTGCTGCTACTTAAGGATCTTCCCTCTTTTTGATTTAATAATAATAATAACAGTTTATATACCGCAATACCGTTAAGTTCTATGCGGTTTACAGAAGATTAGTGGGGTACAAGTTGAGTTGACGTACAAGTTGAGTTAACTTAAGGGATGTGGGGAACAATGGGGAGAAAGGGCAAGAGAGGGGAAGGAGGGAAGTGGGTCAGCTGTCTAGGTCTTTCAGGAATAGGTGGGTTTTGAGGCGTTTCCTGAATATCTCATAAGTGGTGGGCAATAGGAGTTGTTCTAGGTCTTTATCCCATGTGAGAGAAGATGCTCATGGTGTTTTTTTAGTTTGCATCCTCTAACCGGGGGAGAAACGAAGTGCGAGTGGGAGCTTCTCTTGTGTTTGTTGGCTGAGAAGGAGAATAGGTCAGTGATGTATTTAGGGGTTAGACCGTAGAAAACTTTAAAACAGAGGCAGGCGAACTTAAACTTTGCACGAGCTTCCATCGGCAGCCAGTGTAGCTGTTTGAAGTATGGCGTCACGTGATCGAACTTCTTTAGACCGAAGATTAGTCTGACCGCAGTGTTTTGCATTAGTTGTAATCGTCGCATATTCTTTTGGGGGATTGCTAAGTAGGCGATGTTACAGTAGTCGAGTTGACTTAATACGAGGGATTGTACCAAGATTCTGAAGGCAGAGTTATCAAAGTATGCTTTAATGGATTTAAGTTTCCAGAGGGTGAAAAAACTCTTTTTGATTAGGGAGTCTACCTGATCTTTCATGGTGAGGCATTGGTCCAGAGTTACACCCAGTATTTTAATGGTGGGCTGTATGGGGTAGTTATGTTTGTTGATGTCTAGTGGGGTTTGGGTGTCAAGAGGGCACGGTGAAGCGACAAATAATTTTGTCTTCTCAGTATTGAGCTTGAGTTTGAAGTCTGTCATCCAATGTTCCATCAGGTTTATGGCTTCTGATGCTTTTGGAATTGTTTCCGAGATGGAGTTGGCAAATGGGATAATAATTGTGAAGTCATCAGCGTAACTGAATAATTTTATCCCCAGCTGGGTTAATTGAACGTTCAGTGAGGTCATGTAGATATTGAAAAGCAGAGGGGATAGTGGGGACCCTTGCGGAACGCCGGATGGGTTGCTCCAGGTGTTGGAGAGATCATTGTTGAAGCGAACCTGATAGGTTCGGGACGAAAGGAAGCCATGAAACCAGTTTAGCACTTCGCCTCTGATGCCAATAGCATCTAGACAATGTAGCAATTTTGCATGGTCTACAAGGTCAAAGGCAGAGCTCATGTCGAATTGCATGATCAGGGCACTGAGGCCTTTGCTTAAAAATAGGTGCAAGTAATCTAAGATGGCCGCAATTACCGTTTCTGTGCTGAAAAGCGGTCTAAAGCCGGATTGAGTCTCATGAAGGAGTGAGAACTGGTCTAGATATTCCATTAATTGGGAGTGTACCAGCCCCTCCATGATCTTTACAAAGAGTGGTATGGAAGCAATTGGTCTGTAGTTGGAAACTAGGGCTGACGATTCTTTGCTATTTTTTAGGATAGGGGTTATTATTATGTGGCCTTTGTTGGTGAGGAATTTTCCATTTTTCAGGTTATGGGCTAAGTAGTGCAGTAGAGATAGTTTAAAGTCAAGTGGTGCCGCTTTCATGATTTCCGGGGGACATGAGTCCAGGAAGCAGTATGATTTGGAGTATTTGTTGTATAATTTGGTATAGTTATTCCAATCTATGTCTTGAAATGAATCCCAGAACATGTCTGCAGGGGTTTCATTTCCCTGTGTGTTAGCTATATGGTGTTCATTAGGTTCTTCTGTTGAGCAATTGTTTCTTAGTTTTTTAATTTTTGAGTCAAAGTGCAGGGCTAGGTCGTTCGCCGAGGGTAATTTAAAGTTGTGTGTGGGTAGAGTGTAGCGGGTGGTGTCAAATAGGTTAGTAACCAGATTGAACAGCTCTTTTGTATTAACTCCCCGTGAGCTGTTGCAGGATGAATTGATTTTGTTTGAGTAAAATGCTTTGCGTTTATCTTTTATTAGTTGTTTGTAGGTTTTTATATTGGCTCTCCAATTGTTACGGTCTGATAATTCTCCTGTTTTTTTCCATTTTCTTTCTAGACGTCTGGCTAACTGTTTCATTTTTAGGAGATCAATGTCGAACCATTTGTTATATTTATTTGCATTACTTTTACTGGTATGTTTAGGTGCAATGTTGTCTAAAATGCAGGTGCTGGTAGTGGTCCAGTGATCCCAAAAATCAGCTACTTCCTTTACCTCTGCTTGTAGTTTATATTGCGCCCAGTAGTTATCTGGGTTGATGTGGCCTCTCGTGAGATGTTCTTTTTTTATTTTTGGTTGGGTAATTTGTTTTCGTTGGAACCAGATTAGCTTGAAATAGAAAGTGAAGTGATCGGACCAGATGTCGTGGCACCAGGTGCCTCCTGGTAATGAGATGGTGGGGTCTGGAAGTTCCTTTGTGGACATGGCTACTACGTCTAGATGGTGGCCTTTTTCATGAGTTTGTGCGGAGGGAGGGAGGTTGTAGTTAAGTAGGGATAGGAAGTTTTTGAATTCTTTTGTGTCTGTGTTGTCCTCTTCATCGAGATGTATGTTTATGTCTCCTGCGATAATATTGTAAGAGGAACTAAGAGAGTTGTGTAGGACGAATTCGCAAAAGTCCTCTTTGGCTTTTGACCAACTTTTTGGTGGGACGTAGAATAGTATACATGAGAGGAAATCTTCTAAGTGGATGTTACTGATTTTACAGGCTAGGATTTCTAGTTGGTTGGATGTTTTGGAGTCCATAAGTTCGAACTCGAATCCTTCTTTGAGAAGAATTGCTAATCCTCCTCCTTTTTTTCCCTCGCGGTTTAGGGTAAGGATTTTGAAATTGTCAGGAAGGAGATCGGTAATTATTGGGTCATCTTCAGACAGTAGCCAAGTTTCAGTTAGAAAGAGGCAGGCTATTTGCTTGCTGATGATCCAATCTTTGATTAGAAAGGCCTTGTTCCTGACTGATCTAGTGTTAAGATAAGCACAGGGGATAGTAGCGGATGTGATGGGATTGGTATAGGTAATGGTTCTTATGGGTTTTACTACCCTTGCTCTTTTTTTGAGGGTGCGTTGATGTGTTCTTGTGTTTGAGATAATGCTAATGTTATATGTATTGTCTTCTTGTGGAATGGGGATGTGCGTGGTCGATAAAGCGGGGAAATGGGTAAATTGTAGTTGAGGGTAGAGAGTGTGAATCTCTTTGATGCTAATACTTAGCATGTAGAGTAGTAATGTAGTAAGAGGTTCATGGTTGGATTGTAGATGGGTTAGGGTGGAAAAGGAGATAAGTTAAGTGGAGGTTGGTTTTGAGACGTCTCTGACCGTATAGCGTCTAACAGTGCATACCATTAAGTTCTTCATGCATCTAACAGTGCAAGCCATTAACATTAACAGTACTTGTCATTAACAGTTTTCATGCGACTATCAGTACCTGTTCCTAGCGACACATGCTTCTAACAGTACATGTCGTTAATATTAACTATGCATGAGCCTAACGGTTTTTCATGCGACTATCAATACCTGCTCCCAACAATACATGCGTCTAACAGTACATGCTACTAAGTTCTTCATGCGTCTAGCAGTGCATGCCATTAACAGATTAGCATGCAGTTTAACATGCCACTAGCAGTTTAACATGCGACTTTCAGTCTAAATTTTTTATTTATACTCGCACGCCCCGGTGGAGCAGGCTCCCGACGCGCCCCCTGGGCCCGCCGCTGCACCAACTAAAGAAGAACCCCGCTGGCTTGGGGGGGGGGGGGGGGCGGAGCGGTGCTCACACGCCTCGGCGGAGCAGGCTCCCGATGTGCTTCCTGGGCCCGCTGCTGCACTGACTGAAGAAGAATTTCCCCCCCAACTTGCTTTTTCTTGCCCATTCATCACAGCAAGTCCTAAACCAGGGTTCATCTAACAGGGCTCCTTCCAAAACACAGCAATGATAGGACCTAAATCTGGCCACTAGGTGTCACCCTTAAGCAGCCTGGCAATAAACCACACCCGTAAGATTCACTCACATTCTAAGAGCATCCCAGTTCACGCTTCATTCTTACCAAGCGTAGCTCTTGCAGTACCGAGGGCTTTTGAATCCTGCCCGCTGTCTGGTTGGTGAAATACCTAAGCGCAACATGATTTCCCTGAAACAAATAGGTGAAGAATTAGCAGGTAAACATCATTCACATTCTTAAGGCCTCCTTCACTGATAAAAACCCGGGTGTGTCTGCACCTCCATGATCCCCTGGTCATAACTCCCTTGGGTAGATCGCCGTAGGGCAGGACCATACTGATCATATAGTATCTTATACGAGTCGTTCTACTATGTAAGTAATGCATATTACTTGCACTGTAGTTATAGTATGACTCGGGCCTCCTTTCAGGGTCCCTATCTCCTACCTGTGCATCCTGATTGCTGCTTTGCCTTTTACTCTTTGCTGTAGCTTGCAAACTGTCCGCCTGTTCAGAACACCCCCGTGGCAGAAAGGAAACCAGAAGGCACACACAGAGTTAATAGCAGAAGAAGGCAGAGGGGTTTAAAGTCTGATGGAGGGGTATCAGGAGGAGCAGAGTACCTGGTAAAGTCCCAGGGTGATGTAAAAAACTTCCTTGCCCTGCTTTTCTTTGAAGCCACAGCTCTGATTGCTAGAAATGACAGCGCTGGACCCGTAGCTCTCTTTTCCTTTGGAGGTGGGCGTGTTTGCCGGTGACACGTCAAAGTGATTCTTGTGAGACAAAAAGGAATAGTTATCGGCAACAGAACAAAGCAGAAGGCTGGGGGGTAATTCTATAACAGGACGCCACCACATAGATGCCAAACTTACAAAGGTAGCGAACCTGTTCCTAAAACACCCCTCTTCTACGAAACTGCGCTAGCTGAATGGCCCGCGCTGCTCCTGACGCTCATAGGAACTCAATGAGCGTCGAGAGCGGCGCGGGCCTTTCGGCGCAGTTTCGTAGAAGAGGGGGGTTTGGCTCGTAAGTATTCTTACGGAATACTAGCAAAAGTTGGCATTAATTCGTTTATGGTTATTTAAAATCCCATAACCCGCCATTTCTATGCATAGCTCAAAGTGGCTTAAATGAAACATTTTAACAATAAAAATCCTAGAAAAGAACCCCGTTGTTTGATAGGACGGCCCAGCACGCATGAATTGAGACCCTGCAAACCAAACACAAGTCCATATTTATTTATTTAAAAAATTTCTATACCGTTTTTAAACCAAAACAGTTCGTAAAACTGTTACATACGTCCAGGGTGGGAGGGAGGGAGATGGGAAAACATTATAATTATTCTTCATTATATCTATTTTATTGAAATTATACATGTGGTTTTATTTTCATTAGTTAAGGGGAGGAGGGGGGGTGAAAATGTTTATTGTTGAAATATTTGTATATTTAAAGTGCTTTTGTTTGATTCGTTTATGTTCAAATTCACTGTATTGCATTGTTAATAATTGAAAACGAATAAAGATTTACAAAAAAAAAAACCTGTTTACATACATAAAATTTAAAACAAATTAAGACAACTTTCAAATACAAATTAAAACAAATAAGGGCAGAAGAATTAAATTCTTTCAGGAAATCAGCAGACAAAGAAAATCAAATACTTAAAGGGAAGGCATTGACAAATAATTGTGTTTTAAGGAACTTTCTAAATGCCCCCCTACCACGGCATTTCCGAATTTGCCCTACGAGGGAATTCCACAGTTTTACACCTGCGCATGAAAAGGGCATCGCGTTGGTTTCCACATATTCGGGGTTGACGTTTCTCTTCAGCAGCGCAGAATTTTCAGAACGCAATGCTCCTGCTGGCTGGTAACTAGACATTTTGGGCTCCTTTTACTAAGCCGTGTTAGGGCTTTAACGCGTGGAACAGTGCCCACTACATTGCCATGCGCGCTAGACCTTAACGCCAGCATTGAGCTGGTGTTAGTTCTAGAAGCGTAGCGTGCGGTAATTTCCTGCGTGCGTTAAAAACGCTAGCGCACCTTAGTTAAAGGAGCCCTTTATTCTTGAAGAACTCAGGGATCGTACAGTATAAAAACTGAAAGTTAAAGACAGAATGGTCTACAGGGCCTCACCCCGGGAGACTGGCACACGCACAGACAGTGGCAGGCAGTGAGGCCTTTCAGGGGATTCAGTGAATTCCCAGCTCTACAGCCATGCTTTTTTCTTTTGGTTGGGATAGAGAGAGAGAGGGATGCTTGATTAAGGAGGAGGATATAGGGGAGAGAGAGGTGTTTGCTCTGGATAGGGGGGATAGGGGACCGAGATGCTTGTTCTGGGGAGGGGGTGCAGTGAGAGAGGGGGGTTATAGGGGAGAACGTGATATGCATGGAGAATAGGGGATGCTTGATCAGGGAAGGATAGGGGAGTGAGAAAGGGATGCTTGATCAGAAGAAGGGGATATAAAGGAGAGAGAGATGCTTGCTCTGGGGGTGATAGTGTAGAGAGAAAGTTATGCTTGGGGAAGGTGGGATAGGGGACAGAGAGGGATGCTTAATTAGGGGAAGGAGATATAGGAGAGAGAGAAATACTTATTCTGGGGAGGGATGATAGTGGAGATAGAGAGGGATAGTGGGATGGGGATAGGGAGAGAGAGAAAGATAGGGATGTTTGATCAGGAGAGGAGGAGAGAGAGATGGATGCTTGATCAGGGGAGTGGGAGAGATAGATGGATGCTTGATCAGGGGAGGGGAAGAGAGAGATGGATGCTTGATCAGGGGAGGGGGAGAGAGAGAGATGGATGCTTGATTAGGGGAGGGAGAGAGAGAGATAGATGCTTGATCAGGGGAGGGGAAGAGAGAGAGATGGATGCTTGATCAGGGGAGGGGGAGAGAGAGATGGATGCTTGATCAGGGGAGGGGGGAGAGAGATGGATGCTTGATCAGGGGAGGGGGAGAGAGAGAGATAGTTGCTTGATCAGGGGAGAGGAAGAGAGAGAGATGGATGCTTGATCAGGGGAGGGGGAGAGAGAGAGATGGATGTCACTGACACGCTGGTCACCAGTGTTGCAGTCCCATGTGGGAAAATACTTGGCGCCTCTCCTTCAGCTCACGGGACGGGGGGTAGAGAGGGTGCAAGTATGGCAGGGGCGGGGATGGAATGGGGGGGGTGAAGAGGAGGGCACGGGTGGGTGCCAACTACTCTTGCTATGCCACTGCATGTAGGGCCTGATTCTATATAAGACGCCTACAGTTAGGTGCCAAGATTGGCGTGCTTAGTCAATCAAGGCCCCCTAACTTAATTTTTTAATTGGTTCAATCGGCACTGCTAATTGAATAGCGCCATTAAAAAATTTTTTTTAAAAAATTAATTGTACAGTAGTTGCCTAACTCAGTAGGCGTGATGTAGGCATCAACACTGAGGTGCCTACCCAAAAAGTAGGCGTGGTTGGGGGAGGGGAGAGTATAGGTGTGGAGTTAGGAACTGGCAGGTACCTACCTTAGGACGAGAAAACCCTGGCCTAATATTACCGCACCTAAGTTGCAGAGGCTTAGCAGTGCCTAACGAGGTTTCAGCACAGCTAGGTGCCATTCCATAAAGTGTCCAACTCTGAATGACGTTTCCCTAGGCACCTACCACTTATAGAATCAGTCCCGTAAGTTGTATAATAATACTGAGCATGCGGCAGTCAATTACACAGGTAACTTGAACAGTCACGCACATAAGTACTGGTATTCTATAAAGTTGTTTCTGTAGTCCATTAGACTGTTTACTATCAAACACCGTGGTATTTTCAGCAAGTGGTGCTCTATAAGCCTAATAGGTCCTTTATAATCTGAAAATCAAAGGCTACTAATTACAATAGCACAGGGAAATGATGCAGATACTAGAGCGATGATGTTCCATATTGCTGGTGTTAAGATGTGGCAGGCCAATTGCGCCTGTGTGTACAGTACTCCCCCGAAATTCGCAGGGGTTCTGTTCCAGGAACCCCTGCGAATTTTGAAAAACTGCAAAGACAGTTTTTAGGCAGGAGAGGGCAGCCGGAGCGCCGGCGAGTGAAGGAAATCACTTGCTGTATGCTCCGACCATCTCTTCCTGTGACACGCAGCTCCTGATTGGTGAGGCCCGACTTTAGTACAGGAAGAGGCTGTCGGAGCATACTGTGAGTGATTTCCTTCACTCGCCGGTGCTCCAGCTGCCCTCTCCTGCATCCCCTGCCCGGACATTCACGGTCGGAAAATACTGCGAATGATCGGAATTGCAAACCGCCAACCGCATTTTATCTACTCCATATAGCTCTACTGGATCCCATGATCAACAGGTAAAGTGTATCACAACCTGGAAGGCATGCCATTTTACTAGATAAAAAAATGGAGCCTTCCATTACCTTGTTATCCTGGATTATAATGATGTCATTATAGTTTATTCTCCACCAGGTGTCCTTGTTCATTTTTCTTTGCATTTTTCCTCTTTGAATGAATAAAAAAGTCACAAAGCCAACAGCTCCACACACTGTGACTACGAGAGTGACGAACAGCGCAATCACCGGTATACCTGAGACAGACAGGCATAAAGCATGACAATTATTATCAGATTAGGGTTGGCATATTTTTCTATGGGAAACCCCCGGACGCATGACCCCGCCCTGTTCTGCCCAGCCCCATCCAGTTTCACCTCCAGCCCCGCCCATTCTGCTTCAGCTCCGCCCCCACAAGGCCTCCTCTCTTCTTCTGGACAAGCTGCAGCCGCATCTGGAGGGCCTGGAGCAAGCGCGGATGTGGGTGATATCATCCGGGCGTGCTCAGAGGCCCTCCAGATGCATGCTAGAGCTCGTCGGATAAATGCTGGGTTTTGGAAAGCCTGTCCGGGAGCCTGGATAGTCCTCTAAAAGATCAATAGCAGGGGACGATAATAGGTGAAGCCATGACAAAAAAATATTTATTCTTTATTCAGTTTTCTATGCTGTTTACATGAGTTTATTCAGGCACTTGAGCATTTTTCCCTGCCTGTCCTGGTGGGCTCACAATCTACCTAATGTACTTGGGTCATTGGGGGGATTAAGTGACTTGGGGCAATGGGGGGATTTACTGCTTTCGCCCACTACCTACGGGGAATTCAGGAAGCGCCTAAAAACATACCTGTTCCTGAAATACCTAAACAATTGACCCGCTCTCCCCTCTCTCTCCCCTACCCCCTACCTTTATCCCCCCCCCCTCCTTAGTCCACTTGAATTTCACGATACTGTGATACATATAAACTGTTATCTTTATCTTATCGTAATTTTTCGTTGTTATTTTCTAAAACATGCGGCCCATCCCAAACAGGGCCTCTCGGACATCACCCACCAAAAATGTACATCTTATACTCTTACTCAGCAATTTGTATTTCTATTTTCTTGCTTTCTTAAAGTCTCTGCTCTCTGTATTTCCTCTGAATATCTGCTTATTGTATTTCGCTGAATGTCCAGCTATCTTGATTGTAAACCGCCTAGAAGTCGCAAGATTATGGCAGTATAGAAGAATAAAGTTATTATTATTATTATTGCCCAGGGTCACAAGGAGTAGCACGGGTTTGAACCCACAACCTCTGGGTGCTGAGGCTGTAGCTTTAACCACGGTGCCACACTCTCCCCTATGGGATTACAATGATTGTATTGGTACATATGGGATAAATTCTATCTATGACACCTAAAAAATTAGCTCCAATAAAGCACTATTCTATAAGCTGCTGAAATACAATTTAAACCACACGTGATACATTTGAATAAAAAAGAGAGAAACATTTGAAGAAAAGAACATTTTGCCAATTATATAATGCACAAAAGGTAATTCTATTTAGCTTTTGGGTTGTGTGAGCGGAAGGCTGGACTCAACAGAATATACCGGTTGATATTCAGCTCAAAGACCTGGATTCTCAAAACAGCACCGGAATTGGCCAGCACCTGAAAACACGGCACCGGTTGCATGTCATTCAAACTATGGTGCTTTTATGAGAATTGTGGCCTGCGTCGAAGCTAGGGTTTTACAGGCCTACATTTTCGATGTAGAATCACGATTCGGGGCGCCAAACATTAGCCACGCCTCTATTGCCATTCAGCACCAGTATTCATCTGCGTAGACGAGATTCGGGCACTTTTATTTTGTAGGTATCGCGCGGAACCTACTTTATTAAAATCGTAATTAGTTTTTAGTTGGTTTTCAATGGTGTGGTCAATTACCACAGCATTAATGGCCAATTAAAAGACTTAACTTAGGTATCGTGTGTAAACTTACTGGTGTCTTCTGAACGGCGCCATTTGGGAATCTGGGCCAAAGTGTTCAGCGGGTTTTAAGCTCCTGAGATCCGTGGGGAGAATTAAGCCAGGATATTTAATACTGGGCCATGTCCAGGCACTAGCATTAAATATCCGGGGTCAGGCAGCAATCCGGAAGTTCTTTCTTTCTTATTGGGACTGATTAACCACCTTTATGAAGAGATTCACCCAAGGTGGAGTACAGCAGGAACATGTTAACAAAAAAACGAGGGTGCCAACTGACATTCAGGGGGAAATTCTATAAGTCGTGCCTACATTAATAAAAATCAGTTTCAGAATTAAAGTTAATGGAACTCCGCTCGTATGAGGAAAGACTAAAACGGTTAGGGCTCTTCAGCTTGGAAAAGAGACGGCCGAGGGGGACATAGGATTGAAGTCTACCAAATCCTGAGTGGAGTAGAGCGGGTACAAGTGGATCGATTTTTCACTCCGTCAAATATTACAAAGACTAGGGGGACACTCGATGAGGTTACAGGGAAATACTTTTAAAACCAATAGAAGGAAATATTTTTTCACTCAGAGAATAGTTAAGCTCTGGAACGTGTTGCCAGAGGTTGTGGTAAGAGCGGTTAGTGGAGCTGGTTTTAAAAAAAGTTTGGACAAGTTCCTGGGGGAAAAATCCATAAATTGCTGTTGAGACAGACATGGGAGAAGCCACTACTTGCCCTGGAGCGGTGACATGGAATGCTGCTACTGTTTGGGTTCTTGCCAGATATTTGTGACCTGGATCGGCCTCCATGAAGACAGGATACAAGATGGACCATTGGTCTGACCCTGTAAGGCTAGTCTTATGTTCTTAATGAGCTTTAACAAGATCATAATGAGAAAAAATGATGGTTAATTGGATGGTAGGCGTCTAAGTCAGTAGGTGTCTACACCTAGGCTCTTACCACCATGTAGATGTTGTTAGGGGTGGATTGGGGCGTTTTTTAAAGTTAGGCACTGCTAGACATCGATAGATGCATGTGCCTAATTTAGGTACCTCAATATAGGTGAGGAAAACCCTGGATAGGAAGAATACAGGTTGAGCTCATTCATCTATTGTCATACAGTAGCTGCAAAGAAAATGAGACAGGACACAAAAACATAAGAGTTACCATCCTGGGACAGGTTGAAGGTCCATCAAGCCCAGTATCCTGTTTCCACAGTGACTAACCCAGGTCACAAGTACCTGGCACAAACCCAAATAGTAGCAACGTTCCAGAGCTGAGATTGTGACATAATAATGCCTCATTCCACCAAAGCCTAAGAGCCAACCTCGTCAGTGATGGCACAATGGGTTGATTGTCCTATTCTTGGCTAGCATAAGAGCTGCCATACTGGGACAGACTGAAGGTCCATCAAGCCCAGTATCCTGATTCCAACAGTGGCCAACGCAGGTCCCAAGTACCTGGCAGAAACCCAAAGAGTAGCAACGTTCCAGAGCTGAGATTGTGATGTCATAATGCCTCATTCCACCAATGCCTAAGAGCCAACCTCAGCAGTGATGTCACAATGGCTTGATTGTCCTATTCTTGGCTTAGATTGTTTTATATTGGCGGTACAGCAATTGTACTTGAACATAAGAGTTGCCATACTGGGACAGACCGAAGGTCCATCAAGCCCAGTATCCTGTTTCCAACAGTGGCCAGCCCACATCACAAGTACCTGACAAGATCCCAAGTAGTAAAATGGAATAAGCTGTGGATTTCCCCAGCCCATCTCAATAATGGCCTATGGACTTCTCTTTTAGGAAATTATCCAAAGCTTTTTAAAAATCCTGCTAAATTAACCAATTTACCACATTTTCCGGCAATGAATTCCAGAGTTTAATTACACATTGTGTGAAGAATTACTTTCTTCAGTTCATTTTAGTAACTTCATCATATGCCACCCCTAGTCCTAGTATTTTTGGAAAGTCCTTCTTACCAGAAAACAGAGTGAATATAACTGAGAATGCACAAAATAGTGGAATGGGTACCCCAAGGATTGTTCTCTTTTTGAGAGGAAATATTGGGGCTCTTTAAAGAGAACTGCAGAATTCCCTTGGGAAAGTAGGATTCCTTCTGTGTTAAACCTCAGTCCCCACCCCCCTGCTTTGAGGGGAAAATCTCCTCCTCTAGATAGGCTGGGACCCCGTCTCCAGTCCTGCCCTGTTCCACCCAAGTCAGGCCCCATTCTGCCCCAGTCTTCGAGCTCGAAGCCGCGTTTGGAGGGCCTCCGAGCATGTGCGGGGATGATGTCACACACATGCGCACATGTGTGTAATATCACCGTGTTGAATCCACGCATGTGCAGATGCCCTCTAGATGCAGCCCCAAGCTCAAAGCTTTTCAAAACCCGGACAAACAACTGGACAGTCCTCTAAAAGGAGTTCATGTCCAGGTAAATCCGAACGTCGGACACTGAGAGTTTGGCTGAGGTTGAGGCAGAGAATAAGGAAGGAAGTGTCAGTCCCTCTTTCCAGGTCCTGGGAGGGGAAGAGTAGACCGAACCCTTTGGAAAGCATAGTGGAAAGCAGCCAGGTTAGTTCAGGCATTATACCTCAGCGAAAAGGGACAGTGCTTGGGAGTTTTCGGGAAGCTGAGCTGAAACCTGGTTGAGAGTGTTTAGAGATGGCTGTGCCGCCGTGGAGTTCTGCAGGGGACTCTGTCCCAATGTGAGGCTGTCTGCTAAAGTGTTACATATATCTTCTTCTTGAAAAAGCTGGAAGGGAAACACGTATGATGTCAAAGAACTACCGGAGACTGCATACTGTGTTGAGGAAGTTTTGAGGTTTCTTGAATTATATTGACTTCCTGGATTTATGAATAAGATGCGTTGGACTGATGATTTTGGATTATGACTGTTTTAAAATTGAGCTTTTTTGAATGAACTTTTTTCACTTGTGGTTTTTTTTCATTTGCGATTTTGTGAGAGAGCACCGAGCACTTTGCAAGATGCAGCTGAGCCCAGGATGATCTGATGACTCCGGAAAATAAGAATTCTGGATAAGAACTTTTAAGAGATAAGTACTCTTTCATTGTGATGGACTCTTAGAACTCTTAGATGATTGCTCATTTCAACAGGAGCATTGCTGGAGAATTCTAGGCATCCTGTGTTTATGAGTGTGTATGGTATACTGACTGTAATGTTTTTTTAATCAATATTTAAATTAAAGCATTGTTTGAAAAATAATAATTCCTTTTTTGTAAAAAGTTTAGAAAGTTTTTGAAAGAATTAAGTATTATGAAGTAATACTCCCGTTATGGTGTGTGTGAAGGCAGAATGCGACACAGCTGCTGCCCATACTGATTAAGTAGCAGAGCGAAGGAGCAGCCTTTGCTGTGAACAGCCTGCTAACCTGGACAAGTGTGAGGAGTTTTTGCACACATCCCCATTAGGACAACTAGAAATGCCAAAATGCCAATCTTTTTGCCTATCCAAAGATCACTGATTGCAAATACAGGTCCTTTCTGGACAGAATCTTTAAGTTCCAAGCTAGTAAACAGCAGACCTGGCTAGGTAATTACATCTTCCCCACTTTAAACTCCACACTCAACCGAATACTTGTTGAATGGACCAATACTTTTTAAATGGACATTCAGAATCCACCTTTTCTAATAGAACTGGTGGTGTTAAGTGGTACTCTTCATCATTCCATCATTCTAATAGGATTATTAACATTGAGCGCACGCTAAATTTAAGGGAGCTCCGATGGATGATCCAGTTAAAAACTATGGCCCTCACCGGTCTGAATGAAGTTTCAGATTGGATGGCTCAAGTGGACTCTTAATGTGGTTTTTTAATTAGCTGGGACGCGAGGCTGTAAGAATGGTTGCTAGGGAGAGTGACGTCATGGCAGGGGCGGTATTTAACACTCAGGAAGAACACCGCGGCCATCTTTTGATAGCGAGCGGCAGTAGTGAAATGGAAAAAGTTTACTCTTAACTGTTGGTGAGTGGAGCTGTTTTCAATATATAATATATAAGGATATTGTAATACATAATGGCAGCTTGAATGTGGGTTTGTTTTGTCTTGCAGTTCCCCCGACCTTGAAAAAGAAATGCGAAACGCGTCGGGAAGGGGAACCGATAAGGAACTATAAAAGATAAAAGATAAGTTATTCTAATTTATAATAAATAACAAAAAGTTTTTAAAAAAAGGTTAATAACCCTATTAGAATGATGGAATGATGAAGAGTACCACTTAACACCACCAGTTTTATTAGAAAAGGTGGATTCTGAATGTCCATTTAAAAAGTATTGGTTCATTCAATAAGTATTCGGTTGAGTGTGGAGTTTAAAGTGGGGAAGATTTATTACTTGAATGGTGAGTCAGCTAAGTGTGGTAGAATAGGTAATTACATCAGCTGAGCCAGGTTGACCTACGGCGCCTTTTGGAAAGAAATTAAGACAGCATTGTTCGACAGATTTATATCCTAATCAGATACCATTTTAAAACTTTTAACTCCATGCTGATAACTTTGAGAAATATGTGTATTTTTTACTAATTGTATTCTGTAATTCGCTGACTGTTCATTGACATCTTCACTATTTGTACTCTAATTCGCTGATTGTCCAGCTCTCTTCACTGTAAACTGCCTAGAAATCGTAAGATTGTGGCGGTATAGAAAAAATAAAGTTATTGTTGTTATTATTATTATTAAAAGAGGTAATTTGTTTGGAGCGAACGTGGAAGATAACCTTTTGATGCAGCTAGAGAAGGAAGTTTGCTCCTCTGTTTTGAAGAATGAGAGCCTTTTTATTGTGCATCTAAATCTTGGGGCACTCAGCCCTGAGTCAGGCACCCAGAGTGGAGAGAATGTCTTGTGACCTCATATAGCCTGAGTAAAAGAGAGAACAGAAAGTTCAAGGAAGGACAGTTGCCTTTATCTTTCTCGGATGAAACTGACTTCTCAGCTTGAGGCTGGCTTTTTCTTTGGAACAGCTGTGTGAGGGGCTCTGCCCTTCTCCCAGTTTTCAGAGGGAGAGGGAAAAAGAAGTGCAATCCTCCAAAATAGGGGGCGCTGTTTGAACCATTGGGGCGAGTTGGTTTACCACAATAAGACCTACTTGGATCTCAACCTCAACCTTATTGTTGGGGTAATGACAATTGGGTTGTTATAAATTCATAAAATATAGTGTGATCAAAACCAAATTTAAGCTGGTGTTTCCCATAGGAAAATGAATCTAGGAAGATAGAAGACACATTTACATTTCCCTTATCTATCTATCTATCTATATATATATATAGGGCATGTCTATGTATGCATACTTACTGTGAACTGTAGCTTCGCACATCTCATTATAAAATCCGCAGTCTGGTCTGTCTTTGGGTAAAAAGCCCCCTATCCAATTGATGTATGCAAATTCTTTCGTAGGGCTACAAACACAGAGAATATGTTGTACATGTTATACATTTATAGTCCAGTTAAAGCACTTATATTTAAGTATTTTTATTGGTTTCAATATAATATCAAGTGAACTTGTACAGAAAGCAAATTTAACCAAAACATATTACAATCATATAAATCCATACTTAACAATGCTAAGCAGTTTACAAGAAAACCTGTTATGGTAAAATTAGCTCAAGTCCTCATTGGATCCAAGAATTAAGTGTGAGAAAACATAAAAAAGAAAACAATCAGAGAAGTAATGCTATTCCTATGGGTCGGGAAGGAGATTACTGTTTTCTTTTAGAGCTCAAGCTTGAATTTTCTCCTTGTCCAGGCGGGACATCACCAGAAAATTAGTCAAATGTTGGGGCTCAAAGAATACACATTTAATTGAGTGATAACGGACAATGCACTTACAAGGGTGTCTCAAATAAAATGTAGCCTCCAATGAGATGACCCCTGGTTTCAAAACAAGGAAGTCACGTCTACGTTTTTGTGTTTCCCTTGTAACATCAGGGAACAATTGAATTTTACAACCAAGGAATTCCTTTTGTTTATTCTTTAGAAATAGTCTCAATAACCAAGATTTATCAATAGAAAGAGCCAAAGTGGCTACTAATGTTGCAGGTGTTATCACTTCCTTAACTGACTTCTCCAGAATCTCAGTAATATTCAATACTTGTCGTTCAGTAGGTTCAGGTTACCTTCCGGAACTTCCAAAATTTCTAATAAATATCTCCTGAGCATATCTCTGGGTGTTACCATAGTTGTTCTTGGAAAATTTATCAATCTCAAATTATTGCAACATGCCTGATTCTCTAATGATTCCACTTTTCTTCTAAGATTCATGTTATCTTTTATTATAGTTTCCTAGAGTTGTTTTATTGAAACCATATCCTGCTGAGTCTTTTGAAGTAAATTATTAGAAGAAGTCATGTCGAATTTTAATTTTTCTAATTCTTCTGAATGGTGGATAAGTTTATTTTCAATCTGTTGGAAATTGGGACTAATTACCTTCCCAAAATTTGCTACCAGGTCCCAAAGGGCTTCTAAGGTCACCTCAGCAGGTCTTTCCCAAAAAGTAGCTTGTATTGTAGTACAAAGTCTCTCACCTTCCTTTGATTGTTCTGGTTTCTGTTCCTTCTGGTTCAATCCTCCTCCAGGTATTATGGATCCCACAGAGTCTTCACTGGAGGTTACCCGTACCGGGATCTCCATTTCCAAGCTTCCCGATGTTAAATTGTCTGCCTCTGGGGAAAGTATTGCCCCTTCTTCCGGGGTTTCCTGACCCCTAGGAGAGCTGGCCAACTGTGGTGGAGGAGGCAGTGCTCTAACATCCGGGCTAAGGGTGGTGTCTGGCCCATGAGGAATCCCTTCGGTCTCACTCACACCCGGGATCCTCAGCGGGCTAGCGACCAGACTCACAGAAGCAGCTTCCTGCATCCGAAGAAGTTCTTCAATGTTGCCGAGGGATGGCATCTTGGAGCGCCGCGAGGCACTCCGGCCTCTCCTCTTCAGCATCGCGCTGCAAAAACAGGCTGGAAACAGCAGTCTCCAGCCAAAAATCACAAAAGTAGAAGCGCTTCAATCGGAGGCATGTACCCGATCACCTAGGCAGTGGCCATCTTGGATCTCCCAGTTAAAGCACTTATTATTCCACACATTTTTTTCTTTCTCCACTTAAAAATGACTCCTACTATATAAATTCATTCATTATAAAACCGGAGAAACAGAGAAACATGACGGCAGATAAAGGCCAAATAGCCCATCCGCAGCATCCACTATCTCCTCCTCTCCCTATTGGCTAAGGCTCTTTACACCTGCATTGTGATGTCATAGAATTTTACTAACATAGAAACATGATGGCAGATAAAGGCCAAATGGCCCATCCACAGCATCCACTATCTCCTCCTCTCCCTATTGGCTAAGGCTCTTTACACCTGCATTGTGAGATCATAGAACTTTAGTAACATACAAATATAGAAACATGATGGCAGATAAAGGCCAAATGGCCCCTCCAGTCTGCCCATCCGCAGTAACCATTATCTCTTCCTCTCCCTAATCCCACGTGTCTGTCCCACGCTTTCTTAAATTCAGGCACTGAGAGACTGAAGGATCTTTCTGTATGACTGAAAGTACATTCTAATTGGGAATAAAAATCTTTATGTCCACAGTCTTAACTCTTCACCTCCCCTTACATGCATATATCCAGGAGTGAAGAAATAATTCTTCCACAAAGTCCCATTTCCATCACAATAACCTAAGTTGCACCACAAGATTTAAATTTAGCAGCCATCTTGGAAACCTTAGAGTGACATGAACGAAACATGTCATTATAGTTTATTTTCATTTTTTCCATGCTTCCACGGATACCGGATGAATACACTCTTCCCTCCCTCTGCGTACTGCGTTAATTTATAACGCTAAAAAATACGACCATGTCACTCCCCTGCTAATCAAATCTCATTGGCTCCCAATAAGTCATCGCATTACGTTTAAATTATTACTCTTAGTTTTTAAAACCATAAATTTTAGTGAGCCACAATTTGTTAATAGATGGCTGATCCCCTATACTACTACTCGACCGCTTCGTTCTTCCTCTTCTAACCTCCTTTCGGTCCCCTCACTGAAGATTATTGGTACTAGGCGTAATGACATGTTCTCCATTATGGCCCCTCAATCTTGGAATCTCTTACCTCAATATATCAGAGATTTAAAAGATCTTACCATATTCAAAAAAACTCTAAAAACATTTTTCTTTAAAGATGCCTATGATTCTTAAGATTTTATCTCTTTTTCATCTTTCCGGCATGCTTTTATCTCCCTTCCTCTTGTTTTTTTCCTTTGTTGTAATTCTTTCGTCTCTGCTCAAACATTGTAACTTCTCCCCTATCTATCCTCATGTCTCTTGTACGTTTTTTTTTTTTTTTTGTCCTAAACTAATATTTTTTTAATCATGTATGTATTATTGTATGTTAATTTTGTTTTTAAAGTACAACATAAGTTAATTTTATACATTACTACCCATGTTTTAATTATACGTTTAGTTGTATTGTACATCGCCTAGTAATTTAAAATAGGCGATTCATTAAGTATAAATAAACTTGAAACTTGAAAACTTGACTGAAACCCCTTGGGCAGTAAATAGGAGTGAGAAGCAAAGTGTTTGACAGGCTGAAATTCCTTGGGAAGTGAATATGGCTTGAAAGTAATGGATATACCAGAGAAGGCGTTTTTGGGCTGCAGGCCATAAGGGTGGCTGGACTCTTCCAACATGTAGAACCTCGTGTTTTATAACATCATTACCGAAGCTCATACAGTGGTGCCTCACACAACGAACTTAATTCGTTCCAGGAGCAAGTTTGTTATGCGAAAAGTTCGTTATGTGAAACGCGTTTTCCCATAACAATACATGTTAAAAAAAATAATTCGTTCTGCAGCATAAAATATGCTAAGATGACATAAAAAAAGATAAATTTTTTGTTATTATGTTTATTTAGATACATCTAAAAACATAATTGTTTTTTAAAACAACACACATTTTTTAAATTTAAAGACAGACTAAGTAGAGTCTAATTTTACAGTGAGAGAGGGCAGAGTCTCAGCGGCAAAAACTGGGACTTAACTGTTCATTTTTTAAATGCCTGCATGGTTGAAAATGTTGTCCATTTCCTTGGGCAGATCATTCTGTCTATAATACTAGTTTATACTTATTACAAAATGGTCTTAATGGATAAGCTTTTTTTTTCCTGTTTCTTTCAATATGTAAACAGAATGCCAATGGTGAGAGAGAACAAAGCTGTTATTTTTCTAGCATCGGGGAAGCGGCGAGAGTAGCTCCGCCCCCCCCAACGCATCAGCAGTAGGCGCCGGGCCCCTGCGAGCCGACGGTCCGCCACTGCACAGGGAGCCAGGCGGAGAGAGGGCAGTTAAGCGCAGTGCCTGCGCGGAAGGATGCAGCTCGGGCGACTTCGTTGTGTGAAACCAAGTTCGTTGTGGGAAGCAAGACCTGAAGTTCGTTGTGCGCAGCGTTCGCTGTGCGAGGCGTCCGTTATGCGAGGCACCACTGTATATTGTAACACCTGTTATCTTGTGACCGGCTCCCTCCTCCTCACAGCCGCAGTGTGCACGAAGCCAAGTGCAGTGGCTCCTCACGCGTCCTGCGCCTCATCCAGAAGCATTCCCTCTGATGCTGCGACGGCAGAGAGAAGGCTTCTGGTTCAGGCGCAGGACGCACAAGGAGCTGCGGCTTCATGCACCCAATTGTTTCTTTTTCTCTGGGGGTTGTACTGCATGCAGAGTCTCGAATCTTTGGGTTTCTTTTTTTATATATTAGTACTTTTAGAGGTTCTTTTATCAAGCTGCGGTAGGGGTTTAACGCGCATAATACCATGTGTTAAACTGCCTGCCACGCTAGCCGCTAACGCCTGCATTGAGCAAGCGTTAGTTTTTTAGCCATCCAAGGGGGTTAGCGCGTGATGAAATTTCCCACGCGCTTACCCCGCTAGCGCGGCTTGATAAAAAGGACCCCTTAGTTTTTGGACCCATATTTGCATAGGGGTTATCTGTGTTCTGGTAGGAATGAATGTTGAGAAGCAAATAATGTGCTTTGTGTAGTTTAATTTTGTGATTAACCATTATCTATAATAATAAATTGCTAGCCGTGCATGCGCACTCGCGCCGCGTGATCCCTGATCCCTGATCTGTCGGGGTGTGGCAGCACGAGTGCGCATGCGCGTACAACGTCACCAGCCGATGATCGCCTCCACAAGCCTGCTCCCAGCCAGCCAAAGATCGCCTCCACAAGTTTCCACAAAGAGCACCTCCTGCCCCCCCCCCCCCTCTTTGGGACGAAACGAGAAATGGAGCCGGGCCGCCCTCCGCAACAGACCAGAGGAGTCCGAGTCCTTTGCCGCCCCCCCCCCCCCTTCCCTTCCCGCAGACCCGACTAAGAACCCGGCGATTCAAGCTGCGTGTGCAGCAGTCTTCACACGCTGCTTCGGGACCTTCTACTGCCCTGATTTGCTCTGCCGCGTCTCTGATGATGTCATCAGGGACGTGCCAGAGTAAATCAGGGCAGTAGAAGGACCAGAAGCAGAGTATGAAGACTGCTGCACACACTGCTTGAATTGCCGGGTTCGTAGTCGGGTCCACGGGAAGGGAAGGGAAGGGAATGGGGGGGCAGCAAGGACTCTATCCGAGTAAATAAAAAACTCCGGGGAGAACGGCAGACACCGGCCCTGTACTAGCTCCCGTGGACAGGGGGAGCAGGAAGAGGTGCTGATGGACAGGGGGGGGGAGGAAATGAAGGGAGGCCTACTGCTGTACAGAGGGAACAGGAAGAGGTGATGATGGACAGGGGGGAAAAAAGGAAGGGAGGCCTATTGCTGGACAGGGGGAGCAGGAAGAGGTGATGATGGACAGGGGGGAAAAAAGGAAGGGAGGCCTACTGCTGGACAGAGGGAGCAGGAAGAGGTGCTGGACAGGGGGGAGGTAAAACAAAGGGAGAAGGGCTGTTGCTGGATAAGGGGAGCAGTGAAGGGGTGGTGGTGGACACAGGGGAGGTAAAAAGAAGGGAGAATGGACAGGGGGAGCACGCAAGGGGTGGTGGTGGACAGCCAAAAGAAAGACAGAAATACAGAAAGCGGCTAAGGAGACAGAGAGAGAAAGAAAGACAGACAGACATACACACATATATTCTAGCACCCGTTAATGTAACGGGCTATAAAGCTAGTGTGTTAATAAGATTATATTGTGTGGGTATATATGAAAAATGAATGGAAAAAATGGTGTTTTAATTAGTACTATTATGGGGGGCGGGGTCTGGGGTGGAGATTGAGCAGGGTCTGGCCCACGACTTAGCCTGCGTTTTGGATTTCGGCCCCTTAATGTGATTGACTTTGACACCCCTGTTCTATGCGGTGAACAATAAAGTTGTTACGATTGAATAGAATAACTTAGAGCTCCTTTCACTAAGCTGCATTAGGGCTTTAACGCGCAGAATAGCGCGTGCTACATTTCCCCCACACGCTCGACCTTAACGCCAGTATTGAGCTGGCATTAGTTCTAGCCGCGTAGCGTGCGGTAATTTCCTGTGTGCGCTAGAAACGCTAGCGCACCTTAGAAAAAGGAGCCCGTAGTTTCCGATACACTTGGTGAACAAATATGTTTACAAAGGCCTCCGAAAATCTAAATATGTGCTGAAAGTCGTGATTAAGAGATGTAGGCCTTTGTCCCAGAACGCTGCCTGATAGGATAAGAGGTGTTGGTGGAATTTTTTTTAACGTACCGTACATCCTTTTACTGATAGAAAAAAGAAAATGGCATATGAACGTCTAGTCCGTTTACTAGTTGCAAGTGGAAATGAACTCGTGAAGGTAACTCAGGATAAGGCCAAACAGGGTTTTATAACAAAAACACCCGAACTTGAACCTAATTCGAGCCTCCCCCTGGCAACCAGTGCAATGCGCACAAGAAGGCAGCGAGTGACACGGGCGGACGTCTGTAGCTTGAAAATGAGTCTCGCCGCTGCATTTTAGACAACGCGCAATCTCTGCAAGTTCTCCAGTAGTCCAATTGACTCAGGACCAGGGACTGAGCCAAGAGTCTGAATGAGACGACATCAAAGTATGCTCTGATTGAGCGGAGCTCGCATAAAGCGTGAAAACCCTTCCTCACCAGAGCATCCGCCTGATTCTTCACGGTCAGATTCTGGTCCAAGATTGCACCTAAGATCCGACGAAATGGACCTGGCAGGCGGGATGGGGGGGCGTAGAGCTGCGCTTGGCGCTTTGCTCTTCTAAACAGGCGCCAGACGCGGTTCCTCTCCCTTTTACTGAGGCCGCGCCACATGAATAGCACGCATATCATTTGACTGCTGTCGTGCTGAGCATCACCCTAGCGGTATTTATGGCTGTGTTGTTGGAGCACTGTGCGTCCCGCCCTGAGTATGGTGGGGTCTTGCTATACCTGATGTTTCGTTTGTAGCTGTCGTATTGCAGAACAGCAACAAATCTTGATATGTTTCCGGAACGCTGAAGATCATACACAGAAAAATCCAGGAACCTCTCTCCATTTTCTCCGATATTCACCAGCCCAGTGAGTCCTTGAAAAGAGCAGTTTGTATAAGGCAAATTACAGTTTTCTAAAATGATCAGCTAACAGATATATACTCTAGAGCAGTGGTTCCCAACCCTGTCCTGGAGG
Source organism: Geotrypetes seraphini (assembly GCF_902459505.1). NCBI lineage: Eukaryota > Metazoa > Chordata > Amphibia > Gymnophiona > Dermophiidae > Geotrypetes > Geotrypetes seraphini. The sequence continues at coordinate 308,142,796 of NC_047087.1, forward strand.
ACCACCAGGCCAATCGGGTTTTCACGATCGCCCTAATGAATATGCATGGAGCAGATTTGCATGCCTGTCACTTCCATTATATGCAAATCTCTCTCATGCATATTCATTAGGACGAGCCGGTTGATTAAATTCCGGGCAAGGAACAAAAAGCAAACAATGAAACTGAACTTACAATATAAATACATAAACTGCATTTGTCAGCATTACCAAATACTGTGTGCTGGCTGTGAGCAGAGTGCAAGCAGAGGATTCTGGGATATTATATTAAACACATCTGAGCCTGGGGCATGTCTGCAGATTGCCACTAAATGACTCCTAAAAGACCAGTACAGTACTTGAGATTTACAACTAACCTTTTTGCACAGTACTGGAGAGTATCTTGCAAAGCCCTGGAATTTCAAAAGATGTGATGACAGCTGCTTAAGGAATTCAGACACCAAATGGGTCCAGCTACCAGAGTCATTGTGTCAAACAGATACCAAATTATGGCAGAGGAAGATACTGGAAGCCCACATTGATAACCTTTCCCCTTAGTTGGACAGACGAGGCTCCTGCCCAATTCAACTACCCTTTGCTGGCTCTACCACTGATACCCTGCAATACTTAACCAGAGAGTACAATTGAATTATGAATAGTGATCACTGTGGCATTATCCCATTACTGCCGTAATGGTCCAGAGGCAGAGTAGAGCAAGGACTTATCTGGTTCATGACGATTTTCAGTATGCTAACGGGGTATGTGCCTGGATAAAGCTAATATCACAATAAAGGGTATCCGAAATATATCATCTTAGTCATTCAAGCATCGGTCTGAAAATCAGCTGGCACCCTGATAACACCGGTGGTCGCACTTGACACAGATATTCAATGCCATTCATGGATCAGGCCCAGCATTGAATATCTGAGTCTAATTCAGCCCGCACCTGTCAGCGGCTTTAAAACTTGTTGACCGCAACGGGCTGCATATCGGAGAGGTACATTTTTTTTGGTGTCAGGTGAAAAACGCGCCGGGACAAAGGCGCAAGCAGACAACTGAGCGCAGCGCGGAGGCGTGCACCGAAGAAAATGACTGTTTTTAGGGGCTACGACAGGGGGTGTGGGGGGTGTGGGGGGGAACCCCCCCACTTTACTTTATACAGATCGCACCGTGTTGTGGGGGCATTGGGGGGGTTTGGGGGGTTGTAACCCCCCACATTTTAGTGAAAACAACTTTTTCCCTGTTTTTAGGGAAAAAGTTACGTATTCACTAAAATGTGGGGGGTTACAACCCCCCCAAACCCCCCACAACGCCACCGCAATCTGTATTAAGTAAAGTGGGGGGGCTCCCCAACAAAAACCCCCATCGCAGCCCCTAAAAACAGTCTTTTTCTTCGGCGCGCGCCTCCGTCTTGCACTCAGTTGTCGGCGCGCGCCTTTGTCTTCCGCGTTACTGTCTATGAACCATTTTTTTTCATTCACCTCAGCAAAAGCCTGTATATGATCAAACAAATATCCTAGAGCAGTGGATCTTAAACCTGTCCTGGAACCAGTCGGGTTTTCAAGATATTCCTAATGAATATGCACACGGCAGATTTCTATGCCTATTACCTCACTTATATGCAAATCTGCCTCATGCATGTTCATTAGTGAAATCTTGAAAACCCAAGCTGGGAATCCCCCAAGGACAGGTTTAAGAACCACTGCTGTAGAGAACTGCTTACCAATGAATTGAGTCTTTTTGTAACCTCTCAGGCTACTGACAATGGATCTTCCATCATAGATATCTTTTCCTTCATGTAACAGCTGCTTTATCGACAAAGCATAAAGGATAACAGAATCGTGCAGATATGCAGCATATGGGCTCACCTAAAGAAGCATAAATGAGAAGTTTAGCATTTTGCACAGAAGCATATATTACAGTAGATAAAATCTAGTCTCATCTAAATTTTAGGCTTATATGCTTTTAAAACCAATAGGAGGAATTGTTTTTTTCACTCAGAGAATAATTAAGCTCTGGAACGCGTTGCCAGAGGTTGTGGTAAGAGCAGATAGCGTAGCTGGTGTTAAGAAAGGTTTGGACAAGTTCCTGGAGAAAAAGTCCATAGTCTGTTATTGAGAAAGACATGGAGGAAGCCACTGCTTGCCCTGGATCGGTAGCATGGAATGTTGCTACTCTTTGGGGTTCCGGAATCTTGCTATTCTTTGAGGATTCTGCATGGAATCTTGATACTCTTTGGGGTTCTATAATTTTTTGTCATTCTTTGGGATTCTGGAATGTTGCTACTCCTTGGGATTCTAGAATCTTACTACTCTTTGGGTTTTTGCCAGGTACTAGAGACCTGGATTGGCCACCGTGAGGACGGTAAATAGAAGAACCCGTGAGCTTGATGGACCATTGGTCTGACCCAGTAAGTTCTTATCATCTCTTAAGATTAAAGGCTCAATTCTGTTTACATAGTTAGATTACAAAAAAAAAATCCATTAACACTCATTGAAACTATTATCTATAAAGTGATGGAAGAGTGTAGTTTTTAAGGTTTTATGAAAAATCTGAAAAGATTTATATGGAGAGGTAATTCATTCCATATCGCAGTTAGTAAATATGAAAAGGATTGAGAAAGGTCACTAAGAGACTTTATTCCTTTTATGGAAGGGAAAGAGAGCTTTTACATATGAATTGTTCTGCTGCCTGAGGATCTCATAGTGTTTAAAGATAAAGAAGTCAAGGGAACAAGCACATTTAAACTGAACTCTCAATCGAACAGGAAGCCAATGTAGCTTCCTCGACAAAGGTGACTCATGATCAAACTTTTTCTTTCCAAAGATCAGTCTAGCAGCAGTGTTGTGAACCAACTGTAGTCGTCTCTCGTTTCCTTGACTTAATCCCTCACAGATAGAATTACAGTTGCTTATGGATTAGAATAGCCACCCCTCGCTGACGGCTACTATAAGATGAGAAATAGACCTCCCCAACCCAGCCCCTCTCTAGCTTCTCATGTTCTATAGTCGTGAGGTGGGTCTCCTGTAGAAAGGCAACATCGACATGCTCCTTACGAAACCAGGCCAGCACCATTTTTCTCTTAATCGGGGAGTGGATCCCATCCACATTAAGTGTGGAGATTTTCAGTTTAACCGTACTCTAACTGCCCATCAGTGAAAAGAATGTGAAGCTGCAGTCCTAGAATAAGGGAGAGGTGGACCCCCCCAGCCAGGTCCCTCCCCCCTAGATATACAAAGGGAACGCCACCCACAGAGCCCAGAGGATGGTCTGACTGTTGCCCTCTGCAAACTAGCACAACACACAGATCATGTCCTTGTACTCTCAAACGGCCATTCAAACTCCCCCCATGCACACCCCACCCAACACACTCCCTCCCTCTCCCGACCTCCGCACCCCCAATAAACCCACCATCTACTCAGCCCCAAACCTTCCCCAAAGACCAGAAACACCAAAGAACCCCGAGCCCTCCCTTCCCCACCATGTATTGTGCTCCTTGCTATCCATCTTGTATTGGCTGCTTTATCAATAAAACTTATTTAAAAAAAAAAAAAAGAATTACAGTAATCCAATTGCGCCAAAATGATAGATTGAACCAATACTGTACAATTCACTTCCAGGTGTGTACCTTTGACACAAGTTGATCTCTGAATTTCCCCTAACCTCTTGCAACTAGAAAACTTCTGAGCCTATTCCAAAACTTTCTTGAATTATGTTACCAATTGGGTCTCTACCACCACTTCCATGAATCCACAAATCTTTTTTGTGAAGAAACATCTTTTCTTACTCCTGAATCCATAATCTCTGAGCACTTCTTACAGAACTTCCTTTCTACGGAAAAACGTCGCTTTCTCATGCTTACTTTATACTTTGAGGTGTTTTCGTATTTTTATGCTATCTATTTAGTCTGACACTAGGGTTACCGTGTGGCTCTGTTTTGGAAGCAAAGAAAGTAAAACCTGGATATCTCAATCCATCCTCCTTTTTCTGGAGCCACATGGTAACTCTGATCAAATTTTTTAAAATCAACACTTCTAAGATCTCCTTGCTCCCTGTAATAATAATTGACGATGGATTACAAACAAGAACTAGAAGAGAGAATTGTTTTGTCTTGTCACAGTAGGTATGGTTAGCACTTAAGAGGCAGTTCTCATAAAGAGGCACTTAGGTGACCAGAACACTGGTATATAGATGAATGTATATTCGGGCAATGTATATTCTTAAAATACAAATGAATATTCACATATACTGTTTACATAGCTATTCTACTAAGGTTTACTTAAAGGAAAAAAGCTCAAAAGCTGAAGGACAAGGGTCTCAGAAATCCACACCAAAGATCATTTCAATCTCATAGGTTTCATTCATAGATCCAGAAAAACCTTCAGCATACCTGAAGAGCATATACAAATCGCTATCTTCTTCAAATTTTTCTTAGGGATTACACAACTTTATGATGCTGATATGTCCCCGATTTTTTTTCAGATATCTTCTATGGCAGCCCTTCTAATCTGTAACTAATGACTTTAATTCACCTTTGAGCACATTTGTCAGTATGCCACCACCAGCCATACGATATTGGAATCGGCTGCATGTATCACTCACGGCATATATTCATCATCTGATCTGGGGGGTTTTTTGTGTTTGTGATATGTAAAAAAAATTTGAACTTATTTTTAAAAATATTATTTATTATTTATTTTATATTTTAATTCATTCAATAAAATGTTATCTCTTCAGTTAGCTTTAGTAATGTCATATGAAAAGCAAAAATAACTTAGCTTAAAGCCGTTTCTCTGGCTTACACCATCAATGCCTTAATCTTTTTGATGCCGGCAAGGGACTGGCCGACATGTTTCGCCCTTAGCCCCCTCTTGAGAGTCAAAGCGTACCATCTTGACTCAGATTCAAGCATATATTAATGTGCAAAAAAATGCATGTGCAGAAAAGTAAATAGAAGAACCCGTAAGCTTTTATAAGACATGTGTTGTTTTTTGCCTGTTACGCGATTCTTCTATCGTGCATCGTATTTTTTCTCAGACCCACAGATCCAATCTGACGGGACCTATTTCGCCCTGCATATCAAGGAGATTACTACTTCCTTTAAGTATCGGTTTACTTCATTTTCGTCCTTTTGGTTTACATCGCTACCCAGAGTTCCTGCTTAAATGTAGAAGTTACCCACCTGCTCCTTCGAAGAGATTGAACTATTAAAGGGATGCTCTTTCAATTTTTCATAGGCCCGCTCCATAAATTCCATGTAGGTAGACCTTCCATAGTCACGAAGAGCAATCACGAACACACACTCATAGTCTTCCATTGTGCTGTCAGTCTTCCAAAAGTTATCCTGAGAGATGGAAGAATGGATACATTAAGGAATTCGTCGTCACTATTTAAAGTACCTTTTCTTTTTTTTTTATTGCTTCAGAATTTTCCTAAAATTATATTTCATTAGAAACATACAGGAACATAAGGATTGCCATATTGGGACAGACCAGAAATAGAAATGGAAATGCTTTAGAAATGATAAGTGGTAGTAATAGACTGAAGGTTCTTCAAGCCTAGTAGTGGCCAATCCAGGTCAGGAAGTTCCTTTTATACTTAAAATCAAAGTCCACAGCCCCAAATAAGAGAGAGAAACAACGAAGCAAAGTACAGCCAAAGAAAGGCAGCAATGAATTTTCATCTACTGACAGCAGACATTAAATATGCCTCAAAACAACCTTCCCCAACTCCACTAAACATGTTGACAGGTCACATTTGTATTCTACTCAAGAAGAAATTTCTCAAGATGTACCAGATCAGAATATGTACTTGTCTATTCCTCTGGAAGGCGATGCGACACTTCCAGGGGAAATGGTTTGATTTTTGTATTGCTTGATTGATGACTTTTTTTCTTTAGTTCTGTTTTCTGTTATATATAAACTCAATAAAACTTATTGAACTTAAAAAAAAAAAAAAAAAGTTCCTTCTAATACAAGTATCCCAGACCTCTGGGAAAGGAACAATTTGTAACATTGCAACACATCTGAAAAGGTTTGGACCCTTTGACCTGCAGAGCAAAAGGTCTTTTTCTGAAAGAAGTCCTTCATGCTCCTTATCTCCCTATGGCACTGAAAATTGTACAAGCAAATTTTGGCACATGCCCAATTTGTGTGTGTAATTCAATTGCTTAACAAGCCAGTGTCCATAATTGGGTACTGACAATCAATTATTATTGATGCTTATGGAAGAGTAAGGCGTTATCTTCTGCTAATGCTATCATTCCACCTCCATACAGCAGAGGCTGCCAGCTCAAGACTGAGCGGGCTACATGTCCCAGACTGCACTGGGCTTTACAGCTCAGTGTTGAGCTACCTTAACAATGTAACCCTGCTGAGTCAGGGAGCGGGGTTCAGCAGGGAGGTGTTTATCTGCCACAGAGGCGAATCATTTGGGAGTATACAGAGTAAGAGTATCCCAAAGGAGAGAAACCTTCCCTAGCTGTGGCTGCATTCAATCCCTGGGAAGGACTTGAGTGAGAAAGTTAGCTGAGAACCAATCCAGGAAAACATTAGAGAGCTTCTAATTCAAGACTTCTGTAAACTGAACCTGCTTGGAGTAAACTTCCTGTGCTTAGGGTGTGGCAACTGAGCTGAAACCAGTTGAGACTGTTGTTGGAGAAAAGGGGTTTCTTTCTCCTGCATGTTCTTCTGTTTGGACTATTTAACAAGTAAAGTAGGACTTATGGTGCTTTAAACCTGAGAGAACTGAGGAAATTGACCAAAAGCTGAGGTTGCTGGACTGAATGTGAATAGGCTAACTGCCTAAAGTGTACAGGCTGATGCACTAGACATGAGATATAAAAGTTGAAAGTATATCTCTGTCTTTACTGAGCTTATGAGGGAATAGGCTTAGATAAAACATTTTGTTGCACCTTCTAAAGTGGTTTATGTGTACTGACTGGGTGAATGTGCCAGGAATCTCTCACAGTGCTAATGGCAAATAATTAGAATTTAAGCATGCATCTTGATAGTCACTATTCTATACAGATGTGTGCATAAAAATATACCTGTGGATTCAAAAACTGTCATGGCCATAGGAGGGGCATGGGCGGGGTAGGCAGTGTTGTGGAATACAGTGGATCTGTAGCAGTGTCCCTACTGTGTCACCTCAGGTACAAAAGAGGCCAATGAACAAAACTCTGACTAGACCTGAACTAAACTGTCATGGCTGCCTGCCTGCTTCTTGCATCTACATTCGGACTGCCATCAAGGACACTGGCACACCAAGGAACATCTGCACTTCAACTCTGAGTGTGAAATTGCTAAGATTTGCAACAACACGAGTATGTGATAAGACATGTGGACCTCAGTGCCAGCACCTATAAGGAATTACATTACATTACATTACATTACATTAGGGATTTCTATTCCGCCTGTGCCTTGCGGTTCTAGGCGGATTACATTATGGAAGATATCTGGGCAGTTCCAGTAGAATTACATTTCAGGATAGGAGTATATTACAGTAACAGTAAAGAGTTATGATACTTCAAGTTCACAGAAGATAATACTTATCACAGAAGTTATTACATATAACAGAAGATAATGCATTTTGCAGAGGTAATACTTGGCAACTCGATTGTTTAAATCAGGTGTAATGTAGAAGAGTTACAGTACATTTTAGGTCACAGACAAAGAGATAGTATAAATGGGTGTTTCCGAAGTCGTTGGTTGGGAACTCATTGGGTGGTGGTTAGAGTGATGGGAGATATTTTTTGAACAGTAGTGTTTTTATTTCTTTGCGGAACTCTTTTATGTCTGTTGTTTTGGTCAGTAATTTTGAGATGTCAGAGTCTATTTTAGCTGCCTGTGTCCCCAGGAGGTTGTCGTAGAGTTTCTTTCGACAAGTACCGTTGAGTGGTGGATAGGTGAAAAGGTTCTGTGTTCTCCTTCTTCTTGGTGGGTGGTAGTGATGAAAACGGTTGTTTAGGTAACTGGGTGCCGTGCCATGGGTTACTTTGAAAATGAGACAGTAGAGTTTGAATTGTGTTCTTGCTTTTATTGGTAGCCAGTGAGATTCTAGGTATGCATTGGTGATGTGGTCGTATTTGCTGAGTGAGTATATGAGTCTGAGGGCTGTGTTCTGGATGGTCTGTAGTTTTTTTATTGTGTTGGTCGTGCAAGGTAAGTAGAGGCTGTTGCAATAGTCGACAATACTTAGCACAAGGGATTGGACAATGATCCTGAATTGGTCTTTGTTAAAGAATTTCCTGATTTTTCTTAAATTTCGCATTGTGAAGAATGCTTTTTGGGTGACCTTTAGGATTTGTGTTTGCATTGTGCAGCATCTGTCTAAATGTATTCCTAGGATTTTGAGGGAGTTCTGTATAGGGTACTTGATTGAGTTTACTTCCAGTTCTGTTAGGGTGTCTGAAACAACACCTACCTCCTCTGTTCCCCTTCCTACCCCAGTCTCAACTATCTTCTACTCTGACTCCCTTCTCCCCCCACCCCCATCCATTTCATATGTCTTCACTCTCCATGTTCATCATCCATTCCATCTGTATCTCTATCTGTTTTGGCCAACATTTCACATCTGTGTTCCTGTTCCTCTCCTCCCACAATGTTCAGCATCTGACCTCTCTGTATCCTCATCCTTCCCTCTGTATCCCCACAGCATTACCTCTATGTGTCCCTGTCTCTTACCATGTCTAATTTCTGCCTCTCTCTTCCCCTTATTTTGTAATTCCCCACCCCCATGCCAGCATCTCTTACTCTATCTTCTCTGCCCCCTCCCTGCAGTCTAGCATCTCTCTCTCTCTCTCTTTCCCTCCCTCACTGGATCTAGTGCCTATCTCTCCCCCTATCTTTCTCATCCTCTCATTCAAACTTCCCTCTGCCTCCCTCCCCAATCCAGCACTTCACTCACTCCATGGTCCCTTACTAAAGTCCAGCATGTCTCTCCCTCTTTGCCACCTACCCTCCTTCCCCCCAGCTGTCCAGCATCTATTCTCTCTTCCTTCCTCCTCCTGTAGCAGTTTTTCAAACGTGCCTGGGTCACGGGCAGCATTTCCAATGCAAACTCACTTCCTCTAGTTGGCTCTGAGAACCTTTCTGCAAATGTGTTCCACCCTCAAAGAAACAGGAATTTATATTCAGAGGAAGAGGGGCATGGCTGCAGGAAGGCTCTCAAGGCCAGCCAGAAGAAGTCTGTTTGCATTGCAGACACTGTTCCCTCTAAGCTGAGCGGGGGTCCTCCACTTTCAGTCCTTCCAGTAGGGGGTGCTGTTTTCCTGTCACAGTTTCAATACTGAGACACAGGCAAGCTCTGCAGCATTCCAGGGAATCTGCCTATCCCTAGTGACTGAAAACACAATATTTTGAAGCACTTCCCCTCCCCCCACTGGCATCAGTATAGTTGGAGGACTATAGCTCAGTATGGAGGGAACAGTGATTGCAGACACTAGCCATGATCCAGAAAAGTGTAGAAAACCCCCACAGGGAGAGGACTAGAGTTACTAGATGTCCAGGAAAACCCGGACATGTCCTTTTTTTTTTTTGAGGACTGTCTGGGTGCCCAGATGTTTGGTTTTTTTTTAAATGGGGGAGTCTGTCCGAGTTTAGCTGGCTCTCCTGACTCGTCCACCTACCTCCTCTCTGGCAGCAGCAATGGGGTCAACCTGCTACTGCCAGCCTGCCCAAGAAGCCACCTTTCTGCAGGTCCCACCTACACGGGAACACAAAATTGCAGCAGAGAGGCGGGATCAGGGGCAGGCTGGTGGCAGCATGATTACCTCGTTGCTGCTGCCAGCTGCCTGAAGATTAAATTAGAGTGGCCGGGCCCAGGGAGGAGGTAGGTAGGGGAGTCAGGAGCTAGAGAGGTCATGAGAGGAAGCAACATTGGAGGAGGGAGGGGATAGGGGCTGGAGAAAAAGCATGGAAGGAGGGAGGAAAGGAGGACTGAAGAAGCATTATGGAAAGGAGTGCTGAAGAAAAGAGCATGGAGTAGGTTAGTGCTGGACGGGAGAGGAGGTTGGAAGGAGAGAGACGGGCATCTGCCACGGGGGGATTAGAAGTTGGAAGGAGAGAGAGAAAGAAAGTAAGAAGCATCCATGGGAGAGGGGGGGTTGGAAGGAGACAGAGAGAGAGATACAACCATGGGTGAAGAGGGCTGGAGGAAGGAAGTGAGAGAGAAGCACTAAAAAGGTACGGAGGATGGGAAGGGGGACCAAGGAAATGGCTGTGGGTGGAGTGTGGATGGCGTCATGTGTCCTCATTTTGGTCTTCACAAATATGATAACCCTAGGGAGGACGGAAGGGAGAAGTAGATGCCAAATCACTTGGGAGAAAGGGGGGCGGCCTTGGAACAGAACAAGATGCAGTTCTGACCTGTAGGAGCTGGAAAAAGGAAGGAGAGAGTAGACCAGTGCAACCCAGGTAGGCCCTTTTTCTCCATCCAAAGAGATGGTCTTTATGTAAATAATCTAGGGGTTTTTTTGGGGGGGTAGATTTCATAGATACTCGTTGTATTTTTCTCTCCACTCTGGTTTTTGAAGTCTTTACACTTGCACCAATGTTCCTCCAAGGCCAAGCTTTAAGTTGTTTATTCGTTTCCTACGCCTAGTAGGTGTTAGCTGAAGAAATAAACTTTCCTTACCATATAACCAACAGTCTCAAATTGCTGCAGGACAAAGAACACATATTTCCCGTGCATCATTCCCAGCAGCTCAGCTTCCTGCAGCACAGAACGGACTTCTTCAGTGCTGCAGACGAGGATAACAACTGCCAATAAAGAAGTCAGAATTGCAGTCAAAATGTTGATATAAATATAACAGTAGATGGCATGATTAGGCAGACTAGATAGGCCATATGGTCTTAATCTGCCTTCATTTTTCCATTATTTCTGGTTCTATTTTTTCAGATTGTAGTTATAACTTTTACCACTAGGGGAGGCTCATTACAAGCAGTTGTGAAACTTTCCAATATTGTCAACTCAATGAAAGATAACCTTTTCTTCTATTCAACCTTGTTTGGTAACAGAGTATGAACAGAGCTGCTCTTATTAACAAAGTTATACAGCATTATAAGGTGATCGAAGGAGATGAGCAAAGCACAGAGTCAGTCAGCTACTTTCACTTTGAAAACGTTGAGGTGCTGACTTTGCTTATCCTTTGGCATAGGCCGGGTTACCAGATTTTTCAACCACCCCCAGGCCAGCCCCATTCTGTCCGGCCATGTCCCATTCCACCCCCAGGCCCCGCCCCCTCGACTTGCATGAGCAACAAGTGACGTCGGACAGCATTCGCGCATGCTCTCAGGTGACACGATGATGTCACATGCATGCACGTGACATCACCCTGTTGCATCCATGCATGTGTGAATGCTGTCCCAACATCACTTGTTGCCGGAAGCTTTTCAAAACCTGCACAATCTGAAACTGCTGCATTGGCTATTGCCATAGAGTTTTATTGATAGTATCGCCATGGGCGACATTTGATGTTATAGCTATATGTATGTTGATATTGAGTTTTTGTTCATTGTATTTGTATTTGATATTTTATGTATGTTAATGTTAATTTGTAAACCACTGAGTTTCATGCGGTATAAAATTTTTAAAAAATAAATAAATAAAGTGCTGGTTTTGAAAAGCCGTCCGGGTCCCCGTACATATCCTCAAAAGGACTGCATACTAGTGCTGCCCGATTCACGATTCGAATCGGTTCACCGATTCACTTTGGGAGAATCGATTCGAATTGATTTAAAATAACAAAAAATCGGCTTCGCGATTCGGCTGACCCTCCCCCCTCTTCCCCTAAAGCAGGAGCGGCAGCGCTGCTCTTGTTGGCCGGCTGCTAACGCATCTGCTTTAGAGGGGGAGGGGGGAGGGTCAATCGCGAAGTGCTGCTGTCCAGCCCCCCCCCCCCCCCGCCTGGCTTCTGGTACCCCCCGGCGTCCCTTCCCCCCCCTGGCTTCCCCGCACCCCTTTACCTTTGAAGAGTAGCCTGCACAGAAGATCGCAGCGTTAGCGATGTCTGCAAACAGCTTCGGAGATGTTTCCTCTGCCACGTTCCTGCCCCTACTCTGATACTCTTTAAAGGTAAATGGGTGCGGGAAAGCCAGGGGTGAAGCCGTACACCAGTGGGAGGCCAGGGAGAACTTGCAGGCCTTCTGGGGGAGGGGGGGGTGTGAGAAGTCCTTTGGTGTGGGGGGTGGGACAGGCCTTTAGGGGGAACAGGCAGGCAGGCCTTCAAGGGGGGAGACAGGCTTTCAAGGGGGGGAGACAGGTTTTCAAGGGGGGGGAGAAAGGCCTTTAAGGGGGAGAGACAGGCCTTCAAGAGGGGAAGACAGGCATTTAAGGGGGGGAGACATGCCTTCAAGGGGGGAGACAGGCCTTTAAGGGGGGAAGACAGGCCTTTAAGGGGGGGGGGAGACAGGCCTTTAAGGGGGGGGAGACAGGCCTTCAAGGGGGGGAGACAGGCCTTTAAGGGGGGGAGACAGGCCTTTAAGGGAGGGGGGACAAGCCTTCAAAGGGGGGGGACAAGCCTTTAAGGGGGGAGGCAGGCCTTCAAGGGGGGAGACAGGCCTTCAAGGGGGAAACAGACCTTCAGGGGGGACAGGTAGGCCTTCAGGGGTGGGGTGCAGGCCTTCAGGGGGGACAGACCTTCAAGGGAGGGGGCCCTGGTGAAGAAGTAAATGGAGGGAGGGAGGGAAGGGGGGTTCAAAGAGACATGCATATGCTGGACTTTGGGGGGAAGAAATAATGGGTCTAAAAATAGAGAAGAAGAGAGATGATGGACAATGGGATTTAGGGAGGGAAGGAACAGAAAGGGAGAGAAGTTGGACACAAGGGATGATGTGGAGGGGGATAGAGATACTGGATAGGAGGGTAGTTGAGAAAAGAAAGGGGGAGATGGTGGACCCTGGGGTGGTGGGGAAGGAGGGAGAGATGCTGGATGAAAAGGTAGTTAAGAAAAGGTGGATCTGTGGAGGGAGACGAAAAAAAGGAAAGATGCCAGAGGACAGAGATGGCAGATGGATGGTTAGCATGGAGAAAGAAGAAAGAAGGAGACCCTGGCAAGCAAGTTATCAGAAGACGACCAGAGCCTGGGACCAACAAGATTTGAATAATGACCAGACAACAAAAGATAGGAAAAATAATTTTATTTTCTGTTTTGTGCTTACAATTTGTCAGATTTAAAATGTGTATCCTGCCAGAGCTGGTGTTAGACTGCAAACGTGAGCTAGGATTTAACAGAGAGAGGAAGTCTTTTTTGTTTGTTTATTTTGTTTACACCACAGCGCCAGTGTGGTTAGGAGAAGGCAAAGGGGGTGAAGAGACTGTAAAATAAACCCACCAGGATGTTTGAAAAAAAACACCCAATTGGGAAGGAAAATCGAATCGAATTGAAAAACCAATTCAATAGGCTGAATCAAATCAAATCAAATCGAAATATTTTTTCCTGAATTGGGCAGCACTACTGCATACAGTATTACAATTTTAAAGAGATTGTGAACCACTGAAGCAGGCATTTACTGAAGTACGGTCTGTGTCAGGTTTGTATGAAGTGCGTTCTACGTGAGATACAAAGTTTTTGACAGCTTGGATAGGGTTACCATTTTTCAGGCCACAAAAAATCCGGATACTTGGCCCCGCCCTGATACACCTTCAGCTCTGCCCCTCATGATTCAACCTCCAGTCCCGCCCCCACAAGCCTCCTCTCTTCTTCCCTGACAAGCTCCGGCCTCGAGGGCCTGAAGCATGCGCAGATGTGTGTGACACCATCCATGCGTGTCAGTTGCCCTCCAGAAGCGTCCGGAGCTCGTTGGGGCTTTCCAAAACCCGGACAAACTGCTAGGTTTTGGAAAGTCTGTCCGGGACCCCGGACAGTCTTCTAAAAAGAAGACATGTCTGGGTTTTTCCGGATGTTTGGTAACCCTAAGCGCAGATACCTTGGGCATTAGAAGGTAGTCCCACTAGGAATGCCCTCTCCTCTTCAAATTTTGCCTAATAAGAGCCGTAGTCCCTCCTAGAGCTTATCAGAGGAAGGACCAAGCATAGAAATTTGGAAATAAATTTTATTTGCTTAATAGTTTTCAGCTAACACTACAATTAATATTATTACTATCCATTCAGTCGTGTCTGACCCTTGGATACTCTGTAGCTCAGTCCTTTGTGTCGGTTAGAAAACTGGGCGGAGAAATGGCAGATGAAGTTCAATGTGGAGAAATGCAAGGTAATGCATTTAGGCAGTAAAAATAAGGAATACGAGTACAGAATGTCAGGTGCAACTCTGGGAAAAAGTGAACAAGAAAGGGATCTGGGTGTACTGATAGATAGGACCCTGAAGCCGTCGGCACAATGCGCAGCAGCGGCAAATAAGGCAAATAGAATGTTGGGCATGATAAAGAAAGGAATCTCGAGTAGATCGGAGAAAGTTATAATGCCGCTTTATAGGGCAATGGTCAGACCACACTTGGAATACTGCGTCCAACATTGGTCTCCCTACCTAAAGAAGGATATAAAACTGCTGGAGAGGGTGCAGAGACGAGCAACCAAACTAGTGAAGGGTATGGAGAAACTGGTATATGAGGATCGACTTAAAACACTGGGATTGTTCTCCCTTGAGAAAAGGAGACTGCGTGGGGATATGATCGAGACCTTCAAAATACTGAAAGGAATCGACAAAATAGAGCAGAGAAGATTATTTACATTGTCCAATTTGACACGGACAAGAGGACATAAAATGAAGCTAAGGGGGGGCAAGTTCAGGACTAATATCAGGAAGTTCTGCTTCACACAGAGAGTGGTTGACATCTGGAATACTCTCCCAGGGGAGATTATTGCAGAATCGACAGTCCTAGGCTTCAAGGGCAAACTAGATGCATATCTCCTTGAGAGAGGCATATAGAGATATGGTTGGCTATAGGGTAAGCCAGGTGTATACCTGGCAGGGCCACCGCGTGTGCGGATCACCGGACTTGATGGACCGAAGGTCTGATCCGGAGATGGCGCTTCTTATGTTCTTATGTTCTTATGTTCTTGCCATTAGAGAATGACACAGTGACAAAATTCATCACCGTTCCCGTCCCCGCGGATAACCGCGGGAAACCATCTTCATGTCATTCTTTAAGGAGAGAGGAAAGAATCAGAGTATAATTGGGCACAACCACTGACCCGCAAGCTTTGCTTTGAAGAATGCTGGTATAGAAGGACCGAGGTTGAAATAGACACTACAGAATGACAGTCAGGGGTGTCAAAGTCCCTCTTCGAGGGCCGCAATCCAGTCGGGTTTTCAGGATTTCCCCAATTAATATGCATGAGATCTATTAGCATACAATGGAAGCAGTATATGCAAATAGATCTCATGCATATTCATTGGGGAAATCCTGAAAACCCGACTGGTTTGCAGCCCTCCAGGAGGGACTTTGACACCCCTGACATAGAAGAAAAATCGACGCCTTCAAGCTGTGGCGCTAGAGAAGACTTCTGCGAATCCCAGGGATAGCTAGAATCGCCAATAAATAAATAATTAAAATGCTTAAGCTACAGGATTTCTCCTTAATTAGTCTGCATGCTTCTGGAACAAGAAATGAGCAACAATTGCTTTTCTATCTGATCAGTTGTTTTTTTAAATTATGAGTGCTGGGTCTTTTCCCCCTTATAGTCAAGACCACTTTAAATTGGAGGTTGTGCAGTTTCTAAGTCCTATTTTCGCCTGTCCCAGACTGCATTATTGGTGTGTGACCTACTGGTAATACTGGGGACCTTTAGAGCAGTGTATCTCAAACTGTGTGCCTCCTGAGATTCCAAGTGTGCTGCGGTACACTGAGGAGGAAGAGAGGCGCCTACGCGGTACAGCGCCGGCGCTGCCCGATTCGCCGAAGGCCTGCATGTTTTCCCCTTCTCTCTAGCATCCTCCGGCTTCCACCCTGGCCTCCCAGTCTCACATTTAAAGCTAATTACAGCAGCCTGCAGAGGATCGCCGGTAGGTAAAATGATTTTATTTTCAATATAGTGATTGAAATGTGTCATTTTTGAGAATTTATATCTGCTGCGTATATGAAAAATGAATGGGAAAAAATTGCATTACAATTAGTAAAGGGGGTTGGGATCTGGGGCAGAGCTTGGGTGGGCCTGGGGAGTAGAGAATGACACGGGGAAAAGGTTCATCCCCATCCCTGCCCCGTGAGCTCAGGCCCCATCCCTGCCCCGATTCCATGAGTTCAGGCCCCGTCCCCGCGAGCTGTCCCCATGCCCACCCCACAAGCTCGGTCCCCGTCTCCACCCTGCAAATTGTCAGATCCCCTCCACACAAGCCTCGAATAGTTATGATTTTATACTGAACTTATTTTATTAAAGTATAAAAAGAGACAATATTCTGTACAAGGATCAACCAAACCCCTGTCTCCCCTCCCTTTTACAAATATTCCCCTCCACTATTGTGAAAACTGAACAAACCAAATTACTACAGAATGCTACATAGAAAAATCAAGCTAACAGAATACCTCAGTCACACATGGCAGGAATAGTGTTAGGGGATTGCAACTAGGGCAACTGCCCCCTGGTCAGAGAGAGAGACCTAAGCCAGCTGGAAGCTAAAGAAGCACAGCCTGGGCTTTGCGATCCCCAGTTATGTCTAATACCAGCTCTAGCAGGATACATATTTCAAATCTTTGAACCTCACGGTATAGCGGTATACAAGAAATAAAATTATTATTATTATTATTAAATCTGAAATATTCTAATCACAAAATATAAAATAATTTTATTTTTTTTTTACCTTTTGTTATCTGGTAATTTTATTCTTCAAATCACATTGGTCTCAGGCTGTGGTTTTGGGTTCCTTCTGTCTCATCGGGCATGGCTGACTCCTGAAGGTAAAATAGTTGCAAGAGGAGCTGAGGAGGAGATGCCAACTCTGACAAGGGTGCAATTTTTTTACCACAGGAGCAAGACTTTTCACCGCTTCCACGGAGCAGTGAAAGGTCTTGTCCCCATTTCCGCGGGGCGGTGAAAGGTCTTATCCCCATTCCTGCAGTAAACCAGTTGCAAATTTCTCCATTCCTGCAGCTTTACTGCGGTGACCACGGTTTACCTCGGTAAACGGTCCCCGTGTCATTCTCTACTAGGGAGATCTGTGGTTGGGGTACTCAGTTGATATTTGTTAGACTTAGGGGGTACTTAGCTTGAAGTGGTTGAGAAACACTGCTGTAAGCAATCTGCTGGCGCCAGTGCCTCTCCTTCTCTCCGGCCCTCTTCCCTGCTGGCACCCCCTACTGGCATCTCAGGGCCCCTTCTAGAGGGCATCTACACATGTGCGGACGTGAACGTGATGATGTCACACATATGCATGATGTCATCATGGCAACGTCCACACACCTCTGGGTGCCTCAAGCAATCCAAAACCCAAGTGTTCCAAAACCCTGAGGCCAGCGGGCTTGGTTGTATGTAAAAGGCGCTATATACCCCAGCACCTCAGGTAATAGCACCTAGGGGTATTAGGGAAGACCTTTTTCTGTAAGCAAAAGGGGATGGCTAGAAGGAAACTGGTATCCAAAGAGCCGCACTTGGGTCTTTTTTGTTTATTTCACAGATGGATCCAACACAGTTTGCAACTTGGTGGTTGGAGGAGAAGCAACGCAGACAGGACACGATGCACGGAGCCTCAAGCCGTGGCAACTACCTTTAGTGTGCCCCGGCTCGAGAAAGTTTGAGAGACACTGCTCTAGAGAGATGCAAGGTCACCAGCAAAAGGAGTGCCTTTTAGGAGTAACCTGGAATGAGGGAAGAGTTTGGTTAATCGGGCACAAACTGTGTGGCGTGGGATTATTCTGAGAGCTAGAGGGGCATTCCTTAACGCTCAGAAAATGAATTATCTTTGCTTTGGCAGTATGGATCAGACTGGAATTAGTTTAAAACCAAGGACTTACAACTGTAGTTTATTTAGGGCTAGATTCACTAAGCAACCCAACCGTGTACCAATTGGTTTGCAACCCCTTTGCGACCCGATTTTCCTCCGACCCGATTCACTAACTTCGGTGCCGATCTAATTCCGATCCATGCATGCAAATGAGGGGAAACAGCATGCAAAGTAGGCAGGGATAGGATTCACTAAACAAATCTGGGACACCGACTGGACTGGCCGATCAACAGAAGAAGCGACTGCTGGGGACCAGTCGCACACGTCCCTGCCAACTCTCCTGCTCCATTGCCGCCCTGCTCTCTGCCCCGATCTTCCAGCCCTTCTGTCTGCCCCGAGCTCTGCCCCAACTCTCCTGCCCCGACTCGAGCCAGTGGTTTTAACCCACGGGTTAAAACCATGGGCTCGCAAGTAAAAAGTAAAAACAAAACACGGACATCAAACGCATGCGCAGACCATCTACAGCAGCGGTCTCAAACACGTGGCCCGCAGGCCACATGTGGCTCTCCAAGTTTTATTTGTGGCCCGCAGTCTGGACTGGATCATTCCCTTCCTTTTGGAGCAGCAGCGGGTCTAGCCGGTTCGTTCAGTTCAAAGCCGCGGGTTGGCGGCTCCTTGCGCTATTCACTCCTTCATCGGAAGCCTCTCTGACATCACAACATCAGAGAGGCTTCAGACGCAGGCGCGGATCTCGCAAGGAGCCGCCACCCGTGGCTTTGAATGGAATGAGCCGGCCAGACACGCTGCTGCTCCAGCGGCGTACCAAGGGGGGGGCGGTCCGCACAGCTGGTCACCCTCCACTGTTCTTCCTAGAGTGCGGCTCGCGGCTCGTCTAGAGCAAGGGTGCCCAACTGCTTCCCTTCCCTTCTCACCGCTGCCATCGGGGAACAGGCCAGCACCATGCTCTTTGATCTCCCTGCTTCTCTCGCCGCCCAACCTCAATTCTGACGTCGAGAGGACGTTCTGGCTAGCCAATTGCTGCCTGGCTGCCCGGAACGTCCTTTCCGAAGTTAGAATTGACGTCGGGCGGCGAGAGTTGGTCGGCCATGTGGAGATCTCGGCCTGTTCCCGATGGCAGCAGCAGCAGCCTATTCCCCGGCGGCGGTGGCATGGGGGAGGGCAGGAAGGAAGAAAGAAAGAAGGGGGGGCAGGGAGCCAGAAGGAAAAAAGAAAGAAGGGGGGGGACAAGGAGTCAGAAACAAAGCAAAAAATGGAACAAGGAGTCAGAGAAAGACAGACATAGAAAAAGAAAGAAAAAGTTGGGGGAGGGAATGAGGTCTGGAGGAGAGGAAGCATACAGGAGGCTGAAAGAAGAGAAGAAATATTGGATGCACAGTCAGAAGAATAAAGTGCAACCAGAGACTGATGAAATTACCAAACAAAGGTAGGAAAATGATTTTATTTTCAATTTAGTAATAGAAATGTGTCAGTTTTGAGAAAGAAAAGATATTAAACTTTAAATGTGAGTGCTGCAGAAAAAATAGAGTACTTGGAGGGCCGCAGAAAAAATAGTTAATGTCTTATTAAAGAAATGACAATTTTGCATAAGGTAAAACTGTTAAAGGAAAGTTTTATAAACTATAAAGAGTTTAACCTCATGCAAAATTGTCATTTCTTTAATAAGACATTAACTGTTTTTTTCTGCGGCCCTCCAAGTACCTACAAATCCAAAATGTGGCCCCGCAAAGGGTTTGAGTTTGAGACCACTGATCTACAGGCATAGTAGATGGTCTGCGCATGCATCTGGATAACTGGAGAGCTATCCGTGAGGTCAGTGGGGGGGGCATTCCTCCGATCACCCCCATCTGAATACAGGCCCATTGGGATTCAGTCGGCCTGCGTCGGATAGGACACGGAGCAGACTGACTCGGCCAGGTTAGTGAATCTAGGCCAAAATCCAGTATATTGTTGGACTTCTGCTTGTAATAGCTTTCGAATTTATTAAAAAATTTGATAAAACGCTTATTTAAAAATTTCTAAACGAAGTACGGTACATAGAAATGGGAAATATCAAACAATTAAGATTAAAAACAGACTTAACGAAAAATGGACATTGTACAAACAGAAACCTGACGGGAAAAGGGGGGTAGAACTAGAATGTGTATAGGAGAGATAACACTAATGGAAAGAGGAAAGGGATCGGGGGCACGACAAAACCAAAAACTTTTGGGAAGATGTAATGTAGGGCCAAGGAATAAGCATTGTTCTCTATGGACAGGACTGAATGAAAGTGTTTAAATTTCGAGTGCGTCCTTAATTAGGAAAGTTTTCAAGGAACACTTGCATCTGTCTAGAGAAGTTTCTTCTCTAAGGGGGGTTCCACAATTGTGGGACAGCAATCGAGAAGATTTCATTGCGTCTAGTATTAATAATTTTTAATGATTAATTGAAATTGTTTCCCTTATATTTATCAGTTTAAGGGGTGGGGAGGGGGATATTTTATTATTGCATAATTTATATGATAATGGAATATATGGTTGGGAGGGATGGGAAAGGGGAAGGGATAAAATTTATGTAATGTACCAATGATTGTTTTTAAGTGATATATTTATTGTTAATGTGTATGATTATATTTAACACTTGATGTAATTTTGAAAATGAATAAAGAATTTAAAAAAAAAAAAATTTTTTTAATGAGGGCACTGAAAATAAATTTTGTTTCCTTGAACGTAATGTTCTTGGAGGGCAATGAGGCATTAATCGTCTGTCTAAGAAAGTGGTACAGTGTGATTGTTGAATTTTGAATGATAAAAGGTGGCACGTCAGGCATTGGCACGCCGACAGTCCCATGCCGCCATCTGCGCGCAGGACAAATGGAATTACCATAAATCTCTCACTGAGGAAAAAAAAAAAATGATAGAACACTTACTTCTGGCAACAGATGAGACGTGCTGGAGGTTTTCCCGAAGGGACGTGAGATTTTTGGGGTTAAACTTATTCTTGGTGGTGATGGTGAAATTCACATTTAGTTGATCATCCAGACTTCTCCAAAGCTCATCAATTTTGTCCCACGTGGAGCCCTCTGCGACTCCTCCAAGCATTGCAATGTGTCTCCAGCCAAAGAAATGAAGAGTTTGCTCTAGGGCTTCCACAATTCTATGCAGAGGGGACACCATCTTCACGTAGGTGTCGTAGATGAGAGCGTCGTCTAGTTTGGGAGTCTGACTGACGAAGCCAAACATGGGAATGTTCCACTGAGAAACTAATAAGCCTGTTACCTAGAAAGCAACAAAGTGCAAAGTTACTCATCTCTACAGATTTAACATAAGTAGTAAGAATATAAGGTTACTGGGTCAGACCAATGGTCCATCAAGCCCAGTAGTCTTTCCTCATACGATATTTAGAAGGGTTTAACTGGGCAAGAGAGGCTTCTGCCTGGGTAAACTCCACAGAGCAACCCGGCACACAATTTCCAGTGTCACTGAACTGGTTAGTGGAACTGACCACATAATCAAGTTTCAAGTTTCAAGTTTATTAGATGACTTGATAAATCGCTTAATCAAATATTCTAAGCGATGTACACTTTAAATTTAACAATTAGTAAATATAAAAAACAAAAACAAACAATACAGTACATACAATTATTAAATAATGGGTAAGAACTCATGATTATTAACATTGATAAACGGGAAAGAAGGGATGAACTACAATTCATAAAGTAAAGAAGAAACATTGATGGGAAACACAAAAGGAATAATTAACACAGGTTTCATAATAGAAAGGAAGGTACCAAGCCTCAGGGTGAGGCCAGAACAATAAAGGAAGAGGCACAGGAGATGTCTAAACCAACTTCCAGTTACATATTGTGGCAGGAAAAAGGGGCTAAGCCCTAAGACATACAGTATGCCAGTCAATAACAACCCTGCAACTGGTTGCAAATACTAACATTGCAAGCCTTGGTCATACAGAGGCAGTTCCTGTAAACTTAGAAAAGACAGGAACAAGGATGTATTTGCCTTTGAATAGGCAAGGCAGTGTGCAACAGGCAAGGGAAAGTTTTACACCCACTTACAAAGCTGCACCAGGCAGGAGGGGGAGGGGTGCAAATTTCACACAGAGTAAGGTCAGACCTCAGGGAACAATTGACTAGGCAGCCAATCAGAGAGCTGAATGGCTCAGCTCACCTGATTAAACAGAGAGCTGATTCACACAGCAGCAGGTCACCATGGAGGAGTTCACCACAGCAGCCACCTGAGAGTTCATCTCAGAGACCACCACCAGGGAAGAACAATCGGGAAAGACACTGGAGAAATCTCAAGCCAGACTCTGGACCAGACATACCTTAGCTGGGGGCAAGACAGGCAACCGAGAACTCCTAGATGCAGGCTTATCAGGCTGAAGGCAGTGATAAGATAGCTAGTTCTCAGTTAGAGATGGGAGTTAATGAGAGCAGCTGTGATTGCCAAACCCAGGAAGAAAAGGCAAGCCAAGATATTGAAATGTCTACAGAATTCGCAGGGCTTGAGAATATAAGTAACACTGCAGAGCCAGAATATGAGATGGTCTGGGAGGAAATATATCCCTTTGGCTAAAGTCTGCTGTGAGGCCAAAAGGGAATGCTAAGGTTTCTCTGCATTTCTGTGAAGGAGGGGCAGAGCACTTCCCTGACCTCCTAGTTCAGTCCTTCTAAAGAAACCAGTGTTTGTGTGAACCTCAAGGCCCTGGCAATACCCAGTGCACAGTATCAAAAGCTATAGAGGCTATAGTAAGTTTTGTGCATTTCACATAGGAATCAGAGAGCTGATTGAACAGCTGATGCATGGCAGATGCTCAGGACTGTGTAGGAAAATACTTTGGAAACATTTGGTTTTCTGAAAGCATTTTGTGGCATCATTTTTGGTTTGTTTTATGAATTTCTTTCTACCACAGGATATGGGACAATGTTTCTGTGTGCCACTTGATTTACCTGAAGTACCAGGATCAGAAGGAAAGTAAAAGAAACCTTTCGTTTGAATCACAAAGTTTGCAGTGCTTTATTGAGGGTGAGGCTTGCTTAGCCACTCCAGTGAACCCCTCGGCTAGGCGCTGTGTGTGAGTGGGTCAGGACAGCACCTTAGCACCCTACTCCCCAGCACACGTGTATATTTTGGCACCAGTTTTTGAATATAGCACCTCACGCTGGTCAAAGTGAGCATTACAACCCCCCCCAAAAATTTTTTTTTTTCTTTTTTTCCTGCTTTCTTTTGGAGTTTTGAGTATATATTGAACTGACAACAACTTATTGCTCGACACTTGAAGCTCATTTACTCAGGCTATTTGGGAAGCCGGCACTCCCAATGGGGAGAGGATTACAAAAAAAAATGTTTCTCTTCTCAAAACCTGGAAGTGGATTTAATTTCATATTGGTTTTTATGGTGGAACAATACAGCAACATCTAATGCAGCAGAGAGAAACAAAGAGCAGGTGAAACCAGTGTCCCAGCGTTCCAGTATTCCGGAGTTCTTGGGTTCCAGTGATCCAGAATCCTGAAGCCGGCGGGCTTGGTTGTACACAAAAGATGCTCTATACCCTAGCACCTCAGGTAATAGCACCTAGGGACATTAGGGGAGACCGTTTTCTGTAAGCAAAAGGGGGTGGCTGGAAGGAAACTGGTATCCAGAGAGCCGCACTTGGGTCTTGTTTGTTTATTTCACAGATGGATCCAACACAGTTTGCAACTTGGTTGTCAGAGGAGAAGCAGCGTATACAAGATGCGATGCACGGAGCAACAAGGAACAGGTGAAACCAACATCCCAGCGTTCTGGAGTTCCTGGGTTCCAGTGTTCCAAAACCCTGAGGCCGGCGGGCTTGGTTGTATGCAAAAGGCGCTATACCCTAGCACCTCAGGTAATAGCACCTAGGGGCATTAGGGGAGAACGTTTCTGTAAGCAAAAGGGGGTGGTTGGAAGAAAACTGGTATCCAAAGAGTCGCACTTGGGTCTTGTTTGTTTATTTCATAGATGGTCAACACTGTTTGCAACTTGGTGGTCGGAGAAGAAGCAACACATACAAGACGCGATGCACGGAGCAACAAGGAACAGGTGAAACCAGCATCCCAGCATTCTGGAGTTCCTGGGTTCCAGTGTTCCAAAACCCTGAGGCCGGCGGGCTTGGTTGTACGCAAAAGGCGCTATATACCCCAGCACCTCAGGTAATAGCACCTAGGGACATTAGGGGAGACCGTTTTCTGTAAGCAAAAGGGGGTGGTTGGAAGGAAACTGGTATCTAGAGAGCCGCACTTGGGTCTTGTTTGTTTATTTCACAGATGGATCCAACACAGTTTGCAACTTGGTTGTCGGAGGAGAAGCAGCGCATACAAGATGCGATTCACGGAGCAACAAGGAACAGGTGAAACCAGGGTTCCAGTGTTCCAAAACCCTGAGGCCGGCGGGCTTGGTTGTACGCAAAAGACGCTCTATACCCTAGCACCTCAGGTAATAGCACCTAGGGACATTAGGGGAGACCATTTTCTGTAAGCAAAAGGGGGTGGTTGGAAGGAAACTGGTATCCAAAGAGCCGCACTTGGGTCTTGTTTGTTTATTTCATAGATGGATCCAACACAGTTTGCAACTTGGTTGTCGGAGAAGAAGCAGCGCTTACAAGATGCGATGCACGGAGCAACAAGGAACAGGTGAAACCAGCATCCCAGCGTTCTGGAGTTCCTGGGTTCCAGGGTTCCAAAACCCTGAGGCCGGCGGGCTTGGTTGTACGCAAAAGGCGCTCTATACCCTAGCACCTCAGGTAATAGCACCTAGGGACATTAGGGGAGACCGTTTTCTGTAAGCAAAAGGGGGTGGTTGGAAGGAAACTGGTATCCAAAGGGCCGCACTTGGGTCTTGTTTGTTTATTTCATAGATGGATCCAACACAGTTTGCAACTTGGTGGTCAGAGAAGAAGCAGCGCTTACAAGATGCGATGCACGGAGCAACAAGGAACAGGTGAAACCAGGGTTCCAGTGTTCCAAAACCCTGAGGCCGGCGGGCTTGGTTGTACGCAAAAGGCGCTCTATACCCTAGCACCTCAGGTAATAGCACCTAGGGACATTAGGGGAGACCATTTTCTGTAAGCAAAAGGGGGTGGTTGGAAGGAAACTGGTATCCAAAGAGCCGCACTTGGGTCTTGTTTGTTTATTTCATAGATGGATCCAACACAGTTTGCAACTTGGTTGTCGGAGAAGAAGCAGCGCTTACAAGATGCGATGCACGGAGCAACAAGGAACAGGTGAAACCAGCATCCCAGCGTTCTGGAGTTCCTGGGTTCCAGGGTTCCAAAACCCTGAGGCCGGCGGGCTTGGTTGTACGCAAAATGCGATATATACCCTAGCACCTCAGGTAATAGCACCTAGGGACATTAGGGGAGACCGTTTTCTGTAAGCAAAAGGGGGTGGTTGGAAGGAAACTGGTATCCAGAGAGCCGCACTTGGGTCTTGTTTGTTTATTTCACAGATGGATCCAACACAGTTTGCAACTTGGTTGTCGGAGGAGAAGCAGCGCATACAAGACGCGATTCACGGAGCAACAAGGAACAGGTGAAACCAGGGTTCCAGTGTTCCAAAACCCTGAGGCCGGCGGGCTTGGTTGTACGCAAAAGGCGCCCTATACCCTAGCACCTCAGGTAATAGCACCTAGGGACATTAGGGGAGACCGTTTTCTATAAGCAAAAGGGGTGGCTGGAAGGAAACTGGTATCCAGAGAGCCGCACTTGGGTCTTGTTTGTTTATTTCACAGATGGATCCAACACAGTTTGCAACTTGGTTGTCAGAGGAGAAGCAGCGCATACAAGACGCGATGCACGGAGCAACAAGGAACAGGTGAAACCAGGGTTCCAGTGTTCCAAAACCCTGAGGCCGGCGGGCTTGGTTGTACGCAAAATGCGATATATACCCTAGCACCTCAGGTAATAGCACCTAGGGACATTAGGGGAGACCGTTTTCTGTAAGCAAAAGGGGGTGGTTGGAAGGAAACTGGTATCCAAAGAGCCGCACTTGGGTCTTGTTTGTTTATTTCTTAGATGGATCCAACACAGTTTGCAACTTGGTGGTCGGAGAAGAAGCAGCGCGTACAAGACGCGATGCACGGAGCAACAAGGAACAGGTGAAACTAGCATCCCAGCGTTCTGGAGTTCCTGGGTTCCAGGGTTCCAAAATCCTGAGGCCGGCGGGCTTGGTTGTACGCAAAAGGCTCTATATACCCCAGCACTTCAGGTAATAGCACCTAGGGACATTAGGGGAGACTGTTTTCTGTAAGCAAAAGGGGGTGGTTGGAAGGAAACTGGTATCCAGAGAACCGCACTTGGGTCTTGTTTGTTTATTTCACAGATGGATCCAACACAGTTTGCAACTTGGTTGTCGGAGGAGAAGCAGCGCATACAAGACGCGATTCACGGAGCAACAAGGAACAGGTGAAACCAGGGTTCCAGTGTTCCAAAACCCTGAGGCCGGCGGGCTTGGTTGTACGCAAAAGGCGCTCTATACCCTAGCACCTCAGGTAATAGCACCTAGGGACATTAGGGGAGACCATTTTCTGTAAGCAAAAGGGGGTGGTTGGAAGGAAACTGGTATCGAAAGAGCCGCACTTGGGTCTTGTTTGTTTATTTCACAGATGGATCCAACACAGTTTGCAACTTGGTGGTCGGAGAAGAAGCAGCGCATACAAGACGCGATGCACGGAGCAACAAGGAACAGGTGAAACCAGCATCCCAGCGTTCTGAAGTTCCTGGGTTCCAGTGTTCCAAAACCCTGAGGCCGACAGGCTTGGTTGTATGCATAAGGCGCTATATACCCTAGCACCTCAGGTAATAGCACCTAGGGGTATTAGGGAAGACCATTTTCTGTAAGCAAAAGGAGGTGGCTGGTAGGAAACTGGTATCCAGAGAGCCGTACTTGGGTCTTGTTTGTTTATTTCACAGATGGATCCAACACATTTTGCAACTTGGTGGTCGGAGGAGAAGCAGCGCACGCAAGACTCAACGCAACAGATCCTAACAGGTCAATCAGACTTGTGGAGAGCGGACCATCGTGCTCAACAAGAGACATGAACAATTGATTGGCTTGTTGCGTAATCAGGTTCAATCAGTGGTGAACCTTACGCAAAATTTGAGAATTGTGTCAGGAGCCCCAGACCCACCCAGCGTCAGTCTGGTAGGAGCTCCTGCCATGGAGCCTGTTAAACGGTATAAAATGTCTGAACAGGATGACCTAGAGCAGTGGTTCCCAACCCTGTCCTGGAGGAGCACCATGCCAATCGGGTTTTCAGGCTATCCATGCATGGAACAGATTTGCATGCCTATCACTTCCATTATATGCAAATCTCTCTCATGCATATTCATTAGGGCTAGTCTGAAAACCCGATTGGCCTGGTGGTCCTCCAGGACAGGGTTGAGAAACCACTGAGCTAGAGCATTTTTTGTTAACGTTTGAAAGAATAGCTAATGCATCTCAATGGCCTTCTAGTTTGTGGGCACTTAAAACATATACCCTGTCATACAGACAGAGCTTTGGAAACTTTTAGGACACTTGACCTTCAACAGGCAGCTGACTCTTCTGTCATTAAAGTCACACTGCCTAATTTATATGGGTTATACACCTGAATTTTACAGACTACAATTCAGGGGTGTCAAAGAGAGGCCAAAAGCTCTTGCCCTGAGACTGAAAAGGCGAGCAGAAACGTGGTTAAGAAATAGACAGAGAGCAGTTCCTGGAGGCTGTACCTACAGCATTCAAAGCGTGGCTGCTCAAACAAGGGGGATGACCTCTAGGGCGGGCTTGGACTGTGGCTGAGAATTTCCATGGGGCACAGCAGGTCTTACGGGCTCCAGAAGCATGCTCTGAGGAAAAGCCATGGCCGGGGAGGGAGGTGTGGGTTGGCACAGGGGCTAATCCTGAGGAAGAAGGGGTGTGCAGATTTCCGAGTCTTGGTTAAGATTGAGGGTATCCCGGTACAGGCCTTACAAGATAGTGGGGTGGAACAATCCATTATTGCAGCAGAAACCTAGAAGAATGTGATTGAGTAGGCAGGTACTCATAGTAACATAGTAGATGACGGCAGATAAAGACCCGAATGGTCCATCCAGTCTGCCCAACCTGATTCAATTTAAATTTTTTCTTCTTAGCTATTTCTGGGCAAGAATCCAAAGCTCTACCCGGTACTGTGCTTGGGTTCCTACTGCCGAAATCTCTGTTAAAACCTACTCCAGCCCATCTACACCCTCCCAGCCATTGAAGCCCTCCCCAGCCCATCCTCCACCAAACGGCCATACACAGACACAGACCGTACAAGTCTGCCCAGTACTGGCCTTAGTAAATATTTACTATTATTTTCTGATTCTAGATCCTCTCAGTGTATTAGACCCAGAGGGACGACTAAAGTCACATGCATACATGGAACTACCTCCCATCATCCACTACAGCAAATGAAGGTAGGCTTTCAGGGCAAAGATTCATGGCTCCCAAGAGCGGAACTCCCAAGGCCTCCCCACCCTTTAATTTTAGGGAGAGATTGGTCTTTTGGGGAGAATTCTTTAACTGGGGAAGCAAGTGTGTGCTAACAAAAAGGTGTCTCGGAAAAAGCAGAACACTCAAAAGGGAAAGGGGAGATGGTTCAAGCCCTGGATTCCGGGGCAGGTTATAGCAAAGTTCCCTACCTTGTGACCCTGGGCAAGTTACTTAGGGATAGATTCACAATGGGCACCGATCCGTGAGCAATCTGATCCGTGTCCGGGGGACTGATTCACGAATTGCCCTCATGCAAATGAGGACGATCGGAATCACGCCCCCAACCAACCACCTTGATTGCTCTACATCGATCCCGATGCATGTGCATGCGCCCAGCAGAGGAGGAAACCTACTTTTTTTTGTTCTTTTTTTTTCTTTGCAAGCCTGTGGTTTTAACACGCCTTAACCCTTTCAGGACCATAAGGATCGTAGGCCAATTTTTGTGGTTTTGACGACATTTTTATGGTAAAAAGGGCTTGCAGATGCCAAAAAATTGATTTTTTTTGTGAAATATCATTATTTTTATTTAAAAAATCACACTTCTGGCTTATGGACAGTGTGGCAAGTGAATCTTCTCGTCAATCTGGCAACGACGCTAATGAATGAATGTCGGAACCAGTTTGTTTACATAAAGGCAGTATCATATGGAATCCGTACATATCAAATTTAGAACTGTAGACTATCCCAATCAAAATTTATAGGATTTTAAAGTTATGGGACAAATATGTCCCTTGGTCCTGAAAGGGTTAAACCAGCAGGTTAAAACCATGGGCTTGCACTGCGGGGAAGGGCAGGAGAGTCGGGGGCGGCAGGAGAGATTCGGGGCGAGAACAGGAAATCGGGGCTGAGAGTAGATCGGAGCAAAGAGCAGGAGATCGGGGCAGAGAGCAGGGCGGCAGAAGGCAGGGCAGTCGGAAAGGACCTGAGTGACTGGTCCTCAGCAGTCACTTATTTTTGGATCGGTCAGCCCAGTCGGTGTCCCTCATTATTATTTTTTTTTTTTTTAACTGAATCGCTTCCTGTCTGCATTTGAATGCCGTTTCCCCTTCATTTGCATGCACGCATCGAAGGATGATCGGGACAGAGATTAGTGAATCGGGTCAGAGGGAAATCGGGTCGCTATGTGGTCAGAAGTTAATCGGTGAGCTTAGTGAATCCAGCCCTTAATCATTGCCCCAGGTACACTAGATAGAGTTTGAGCCCGCCGGGACAGATAGGAAAATTTGATAAAAGTACCTGAATGTAAACCATTTAGGATATAAACATTGACAGACTCTTGCGTACGTGAAGTACATGTCTTCTATTCTACTGTATATTTATAAAAGGGAATTTTTTTTTTTTTAAATAAAGTAAAATTCTGGAATCTCTCGTGGCACACCTGGAATCGATTTTGAGGCACACAGTTTGAGAGACACTGTCTTAGCATAAATCATAAGCTGATCGTTAATAAAAGGAGCTATTATTGAGGAGAAAGAATAGACATCTTCCCAGACGTCTCAAAATGGACGCAATCCGGGAGGAACGAATTTCTATTATTTCGTGCAAAAGTGATTTCTTGGGGGCCAGTCTTTCAATTAAGATTTCCTCGTAAATATTTTGTTTGGTAGAGCAGAGTACGATTTTGGGGTTCAAAACGGGATTGGACGAATTCCTGAAGAAAAGGGGGATTGAGGGGAATGGTTAGAGGGATACTATACAAGGCAAAATGTTTTAAGTGAAAGATCACTAACAGGTCTTTGACCTGGAGGGCCACCGCGGGAGCAGGCTGCTGGGCACGATGGACCTATGGTCTGACTCGGCAGAGGCGATGCTTATGTTCTTATGTTCTATCAAGGGAATAAATTTTTTTTTTAACCTGCCCAATTAGGTTTCTTCTTAGAGGGTAAAGGAGTCTTGAGGCAACCAGAATGAAACATGTTATTTAGTTTAATTAAATGAGTAGGTTAAACATCTAATTACTGCTCCGTTTCTTGATTTGTTACTTTTATCATTCTATTTGAATCCCCTTTTCCCGAGGGGGGTTTTCTTTACTTTTGCTTCCTTCTCCTCAGATAGTGGACTATATAGGTTTAATTGACCAAGTTATATTATATTTTGCATTTCTTTTATCATCTATGTATATCGGATGTATTGAAATGATAGATAAATAATTTTTTTTAGAAAGGAGCTATTTATTTATTTGTTGCTTTCATAAAACATTTACCCACCCCTCCCCCTTTTACAAAACCACGATAGCGGTTTTTAGCGTAGTCCAATGCGCCGAATGCTCTGCACTGCTGCCGACGCTCGTAGGATCTCTATGAGTCTTGGGAGCAGTACAGACCATTCAGCACGCTGGCCTGCGCTAAAAACCGCTATCACAGTTTTGTAAAAAGGGGGGTGGGGGTTATGCATAATAGATACAAGCTGCAACTGTAACATTCAAACATAACATCATAGAGACTCCTTCCCTCCAATTCCAGCTTCCCTCCACTCTCCGAGCTGCATGTTATATATTCTTTCCAAACCAACAGAATGTTTGGCCCCCTCTCCTTTCTGTTTTCCAAGTCAAAGATACACAGAAACAACAGATACACACTAGCCCGAAGGAGTCAGACAGAATTTCACGAGCCCTGCTCTACGTGCTTTACCTACTTGCTACAATTCATTCCAGCTATAAACAGCATACCCCCAGAGAGAAGACAGGCCAGCTTGTGAAATGTTTGTTTTAAGTTGTCACTGAGAGAAAACTGCAAAATTATATGTGGTCAAAACTGTCAGGCCGTTCGGCCTATGGGCAGATTTAAGCCTGGTCACTCACTGTTAGGACTATGTCCAAGCACTGCCATTGAATAATTGTTGTAGAGCTGCTGACTTGGATGATTGTGGGTCCTAACCGATATTCCGTGTCCGGGGGGCTGATTCACAAATCGCCCTCATGCAAATGAGGGCGATTGGAATCACGCCCCCAACCAACCACCCGGATTGCTCCACAGCGATTCCAACGCATGCGCAGATCTGCGCATGCGCTGGCCCTCTGCCCAGCAGAGGAGGAAACCTACTTTTTTTTTCTTTGCAAGCCCGTGGCTTTAACCCGCTTTAAACCCGCGGGTTAAAACCACAGGCTTGCACTGCGGGGAAGAACAGAAGAGATTTGGGACAAGAGCAGGGCGGCAGGAGAGATTCGGGGTGAAAGCTGGAGAGATTTGGGGCGAGAGCAGGAGATCGGGGCAGAGAGCATAGTTAAGAGGGCAAACATGGGACTGCTTTTTGCATGGTTCTACCTGCCTGCTTAGCTAAACAAGCACGAACACTGAATAATTGCTGAATGCTCCCCAACTCCGTCTCCAGATCCCTCCCCCCCCCCATCATTACCCAGGCAGTGCTGCAGCAGAAACAGTCAATATTCACTGGCACTGTCTGATTACGTGCCACTGGTGGCTGGCCAGGCTCAGCATGGACTTAGGGTTACCATATGGTTCCAAAAAATGGAGGACGGATTGAGATATCCGAGTTTTACTTCCATTGCTTTCAGTGGAAGAAAAACCAGATGTCCATATCTGTTCTCCTTACTAAAGAATGACATGGGGACAAATTTTTTCCTGTCCCCGCAGGAACTCATTTTCCCGTCCCATCCCAGTTCGTTCTTTTCCTGTCCCTGCCCCTTTCCTGCAAGCTCCGTCCTCATCTGCACAAGCCTCAAACACTTTAAAATCCTAAGTAGCAACATTCTAGAGCTCAGAGTGTGATGTCATAATACCTCATTCCATCAATGCCTAAGCTCTGTCTTCATCTGCACAAGCCTCAAACACTTTCAAATCCTAAGTAGCCACATTCTAGAGCTCAGATTATGATGTCATAATGCCTCATTCCACCAATGCCTAAGCTCTGTCCTCATCTGCACAAGCCTCAAACACTTTCAAATCCTAAGTAGCAACATTCTAGAGCTCAGATTGTGATGTCATAATGCCTCATTCCACCAATGGCTAAGCTCCGTTCTCATCTGCACGAGCATCAAACACTTGAAAATCATAAGTGTTTGAGGCTTGTGCAGTTAAGACAGAGCTTACAGGAATGGGGCAGGGACAGGAAAAGGGACAGGGACAAAACTCGAGGGGATGGGAAAATTCAATTCTTGTGGGGGACGGGGAAAACTATGTCCCTGTGTCATTCTCTACTCCTTACCTCCATTGCTTTGAATGGACATAAAAACCCGGATGTCTCTTATCTGCCCTCCATTTTCTGGAGCCACATGGCAACCCTAAGCATGGTTTAAGCAGCCAGAGTTCTGCCCACTTTTCTAACAGGTACCAACTGCTGAGCCATTGGTGGAAATGGCAGGTGTTGGATGAATGCACGGTCAAAAGAACTGAGGAACCTTTCCGTACCTCTGCGGAATCTGGGCACACGGGGCCAAAGAGCGCCGTGATCTGCTGTCGCTGGAACTGGTCAATGAAAGCAGCAAGAGACGTTTTGGCACTGCAGCCGCAGTCGGCGTAGACAAATTCCATTGTGTGGTTCCCCAAGAAGGAACCGTTGGCATTGATCGTGTCCACGGCAATCTGAATGCCAGCTCCCAGCCGCTGGAAGCTGAACGGGTGAGAGAGGTCCCAGGGAGCCTGAAGCCCCACGGTAATATTGGCGGCACCCAACCCACCAACCATCATCTGAGCGAAAAGCATTGGCATTAGCATGGTGGAAAGAATGGAAAGAAATTCCGGCTGGAATCAGGGTGTCTCTGCCGTCGTTATGTCCATTCAGAGTCCCAACTTGTCTTGCATCACCTTCAGAGCTGGAGCCTTCCTCCCGTCGGCACCACTTTATACCCCGTCTGACTGTTTGTGCTAGGTCTCCAGTGTCCTTGACGAGCTTTCTGTTATTAAGCACCACTAATTAGTAGAAATCTTCAGTCCCTGGTGCATTTCTCATTTTAACCCCTTCCAGGCAGCCCTTCATCGGGAATATTCTCCCGAGAGCTCCTCTCGCACCAAAAAGCTTGAAAACTTGTGAATGTATTTCATTGCCACCAGAAGAAAAATGTGTGTGGGGGGTGGAGAAGGGTGATTCTGTCTTCAAGTGGAACAGCCTCGTGTGATGAACGTGGCTATCCTGGATTAGGAGGGCCAGTGTTAGTCGTGCTGGAACCCAGGGCGGAAATTAGGCAGGAAGACCCCAAAGCCCACTGGCTGGTTATGTCTTCTTCAGGTTGTCATGGAGCCTTCCCCCTATCAAGGGGGCAATTCTTGCCCTGCTTGCATGCCCTGTGGATTAGGCTACTCTCCTGAGATTTAGATACACTGAGGTTACAGGAACTATTCAAAAAGAACAGGGGGAGCCATTCCTGTGATTGATTTTCTGCACAAATAGCCTAGAGGTGAAAGTAGGGTTACCATATTTAAGGACAGGAAAACCCAGACACGTGGCTCCGCCCTATTCTGCCCCAGCCCTGTCATGTTCTGCCTCAAACCCACTCTGTCCCACCTCCAGCCCGTTCCCCCCCCCCCTAAATGCCTCATCTCTTTTTTGCCGACCTCCAGCATGTGCGAATGCGTGTGACATCTGCTCATGCGTGTTGAAGGCCCTCCAGACGTGGCCGGAGCTCAGGGCTTTCCAAAATCCGGACAGACTGCCAGGTCTTGGAAAGTCCATCTGTGAACCCAGACAGTCCTCTATAACGAGGACATGTCCGGGTTTTCCCAGACATCTGGTAACCCCAGGTCAGGGATCTCAAAGTCCCTCCTTGAGGGCCGCAATCCAGTCGGGTTTTCAGGATTTCCCCAATGAATATGCATTGAAAGCAGTGCATGCCCACAGATCTCTTGCATATTCATTGGGGAAATCCTGAAAACCTGACTGGATTGCAGCCCTCAAGGAGGGACTTTGAGACCCTTGCCCTAGATGTAGGTAAATCAGTTCAGGGGGCTGAGGATCCAGCTTGCCCCAGGATAGAGAGCGAGAGACAGTTTATTGAGGCATGAGTTTTCAAGGTCCATGGCCTCAACAAATTGGTTAGTAAAATGACTGTTAATTTGTTTACACCAGACCATGTTATTATCAATGTTCCCTCTAAGCCAGGGGTGTCAAAGTCTCTCCTCGATGGCCGCAATCCAGTCGGGTTTTCAGGATTTCCCCCATGAATACGCATGAGATCTATTAGCATACAATAAAAGCAGTACATGCAAATAGATCTCATGCATATTCATGGAGGAAATCCTGAAAACCCGACTGGATTGTGACCCTCGAGGAGGGACTTTGACACCCCTGCTCTAAGCTGAAAGGGAGTCTGCCAACCGCATTGTGTTTTCAATCACTCGGGGCAGATAGATTCCATGGAGTCTTGCAGAGCAGTGGCATAGTCAGGGAACCAATTTTGGGTGGGCCCGAGCCCAAAGTGGACGAGCGCCTCTCTTTCCCTCCCTTTGCTACTGGTAACTAGACATAGGCAGCGCTGTACATCAAAACACGAGACAGTCCCTGCTCAGAAGAGCTTACAATCTAGTCAAGGCAGACTGTGCTCAGGTGGAGGAATTACAGAGGGAATGATAAGACAGATATTGGTGCTTAGCAGGTGGGTTGGAGTTTGGGACTTGAAAGCAGTTTCAAAGAAGTGGGCTTTGAGTCTGGACTTGAACACTGCCAGAGATGGAGCCTGATGTATCAAGTCAGGCAGTTTGTTCCAGGCAGATGGCACAGCAAAGTAGAAGGGACGGAGTCTGGAGTTGGCTCTAGAGTGGTACAGATAAGAGAGACATCTGAAGAGCGGTGTGCCGGGGGGGGGGGGGGGGGGGGAGAGTGGGGAGAGATGAGAGATACTGCCACGGAGTGAATACTCTTGGTTAGGAGCAGGAATTTGAACTGGATAGGGAGTTTGAAAACGGATAGGGAGCCAATGAAGTGACTTGAAGAAAGTGGTAATGTGGGCACAGTGGCACTGACAGAATATGAGGCGTGCACGAGAGAGATGATTTAGCGGAAGGCCAATGAGAAGCAGGGGTGAGGGAATGGATGAGGGTCTTGGCAGTGCGCTCCAAAAGACGGGGTCTGATTTTAGCGATATTGCAGAGAAAGAAAAGACAGCTTTTGGCAGTCTGTTGGATATATGAAGAGAAGGAGAGAGATGAGTCAAAAGTGGCAAACCGATGAGACGGGGAGGCCGGGGGAAGAGGAGAGACAGGCTTAGATGGTGAAATAAGGTGCTCAGTCTTGGTCTTGTTTAAATTTAGCTGGCAGCGAGTCATCCAGGTATTTGATCCAACTGCCACCAATAAGGGCTCGGCACCAGTCGCTAAACTAAAGACCTGCATGAGCTGCACCCAATAAATTTGGTCAAAATTGGGAGATTAAATATTGATTTAAATTTTACACACGCCGTCTCATCCAATGTAGTAGGAATCACATCCCGTTTCGAGGAAGCATTACCGGTAACTTCAAATAAGCAATTTCAATGGAACAGGGCCCAGTCTAACATAAGAACATAAGCAGTGCCTCTGCCGGGTCAGACCACAGGTCCATCCCGCCCAGCAGTCCGCCCCCGCGGCGGCCCAACAGGTCATGACCTGCCTGAATCACCAGAAGGGGCCCCCTTGCCCCCTAGGTTTCTCATCGAAGTCCTATCTTCCCATCAAAGTCCTAACCCTCCGGCCTTGCACCTGCACGACCTGGTGAGCTGTCTATACTTATGCAACACCCCAGCACCTCCCTCAGTACCCCACGATCCCCTTTTCCCTCAGGAATATGTCCAATCTCTGTTTGAATCCCTGTACTGTACTCTGCCGGATCACTTCCTCCGGGAGCACATTCCATATGTCCACGACCCTTTGGGTGAAGAAAAACTTCCTTGCATTTGATTTGAACCTATCCCCCTTCAGTTTCTCTGAGTGCCAACCTCGTACCTGTCGTCCCTTTTAGTCTGAAGAACCTGTCCCTGTCCACCCTCTCTATGCCCCTAAGTATTTTGAAGGTCTCTATCATATCCCCCCTGAGCCTCCTCTTTTCCAGAGAGAAGAGCCCCAGCTTATCCAGCCTCTCGGCGTATGGGCAGTTTTCCAGCCTTCTCACTAGTGTGAGCAAACTGAAATAATTCATTTTCTGCCCAGTTTCTGCTCCGCCAGTGCATTGAAACCCTAGTGCAGTGTCTCTCAAACGTTTTTAGCTCTAGCACAGTCAACAGAGCAAATGGTTTTCACGGCACATTATAATTGAAAATTGTAGAACCAATAAAAAATTAAATATGAGCAGGATTAATGAATTCATGTTTGAATCTTCTCGTTTCTCCATTTCTTACTATCAATTTTGAAAAGATCTTAAAACCCACTTATTTAAACAATATAATATACATTACTGATTTTCATCTTATCATGTAGTTATAATGTACTTTTAATCTTTTTATCTATACTTATTTTAGTTTATATTGCGTTTTCCTTATTCATTAGTTTTAATGCTTGTATCAGTTACTTAGAATTTTATTATGTATGATGTTATTATTATATTATATGCCGAGTACCTATTGTGTAAACCGCTATGAACTGCTGGTTAGGCGGTATATAAAAATAAATTATTACCGTATATACTCAAATATAAACCGGGATTTTGGGGCCAAAAAATTGGCCCAAAAATGGGAGTCCTGGTTTATATTCGGGTCATTGCCCCCTCCCAGAATTTTTTTTAAGGCCGCCGCAAGGCTCTGCCCCCCTTCTCCTCCCTGCCCTATCATACCTCTGCCGATCCGTGATGAAGGTGCAGGTGCAGCGGGTCCTCTGCCGATCCGTGGTGGAGGTGCAGTGGGCAGGAGAAAGCTTTTCAAACTCCTGCCCCGCTGCTAACCGGCTGCACGATCGAATTTCACCATCTGAGCGGCACGAGCAGCAGCGCGATTTGGCACTGCTTCTCAGCGCTCAGCGGCTTCCTTACTGGCTCCTGTGAATTCTCACGAGGAAACCGCTGAGCGCCGAGAAGCAGCACCAAATCACTCTGCTCGTGCCGCTCAGATGGTGAAATTCAATCGCGCAGCTGGTTAGCAGCGGGGCAGGAGCTTGAAAAGCTTGCTCCTGCCCGCTCCACCTCCACCACGGCTCGGCAGAGGACCCGCTGCACCTGCACCTCCACCACAGATCGGCAGAGATATGAAGATAGGGCCGTGAAGGGTGGGGGACAGAGGGCAGAGCCTGGGAAGAAGAGTGCAGAGTGACAGGGGAAGGAAGGAAGGGTGCTGGGTGCAAAGCCTGACAGGGGAGGGAAGGAAAGAAGGGTGCTGGGTGCAGTGCCTGACAGGGGAGGTATGGAGGGAAGGGGGCTGGGTGCAAAACTTGGCAGGGAGAGGCTGGGTAGGACACTTGAATATTAAGCCACCCAACTTATATTCGAGTCAACCATTTTTTCTCCTTTTGGGGGGGAATAGGGGGGTCTCAACTTATATTCGGATTGACTTATATTCGAGTATATACAGTATTATTATTATGTATTTAAACTTCTTTAAACTGTGTATGAGTAATTCCTCACAACGGTGAAAATAAACTAGATAGAATAGAATTACTAATCAATGCAATGGATGTGCTTGTTTTTGAGTGCAAATTAACTCAAAATACGGCTCGATAGTCGACAAGCAAACATGCATTTCATCATCCACCATCTTTTTTTATACCTTTTTGAAGGTGGGGGTCTCCAGAATTGTACACAATATTCTAAATGAGGTCTCACCAGAGTCTTATACATAGGCATCAATACCTCCTTTTTCCTACAGGCCATGCCTCTCCCTATGCACCCTAGCATCCTTCTAGCTTTTGCCGCCACCTTTTCAAGCTGTTTGGCCACTTTAAGATCATTCTTCTGAAAGCTTTATGGTGAAGTGATGAAATATCTTAGTGAATGAACTTTAAAGTTGTTTCCGTAAATAGTATGCATACCCCAGATCTGATAATGTTCCCTTTGAACTCTTGAAACTTTTATCTATGAATGGTTCCAAACTCCAAAGTGATTGAACAAGGAGATGGCACTGTGCTGTCACCTATGATTAAAGTGGCTGCCAACCAAGGTCTCATGGAAAAGAGATTTTTCTAGAGCACCTGGAAATGCTGTACAATGTTTAACAGGTGGACGCGTTTGAAATGTGTGTTCCAGCAGTTTGTGGATCTCTAGTGATCCATCATTGATCATTGTGGCTTCAGGCATTCTACAACAGTGGTTCCCAACCCTGTCCTGGAGGAGCACCAGGCCAATCGGGTTTTCAGGCTAGCCCTAATGAATATGCATGGAGCAGATTTGCATGCCTGTCACTTCCATTATTTGCAAATCTCTCTCATGCATATTCATTAGGGCTAGCCTGAAAACCTGATTGGCCTGGTGGTCCTCCGGGACAGGGTTGGGAACCACTGGTCTACAACATGAATCATGGATTGTCTGGCATGATTCAAAACAGAGTGCTGGGGTCTCTGATTGATATGGCACGATTTAAGCTGTTACGATTACATCTCTTTCACATGCTGAATGGACACAGCTGAGCTAATCTAATTTATGCATTCAAATTTGATAAAGTAGACAAACTGTAAAAAGGTAGGAATGAGGAGGAATACTTAAATCCAAGCTCATGCCACACATATTTCAGTCCTGGTTTTTAAACACCCATCATTAAGCATTCAAGGACTTTATTCTTGCAGGGGATAACAGCAGGAGGCTCCATTCACTCAAATTCAGGACTTTGAAAACTTTACAGCCTCTGCCCTGCAACCCTTTTTGTGCAGTGGAACGACGTTAGCTGTTTTCCAGTCTATGGGGACTCGAGACGTTTAAGTATATTACCGGCCGTATCGAGATGGAAGAAGAGATTCTCTTTCTCAAAGGACCCTCAGCCACAAGAGGGCATCCGCTCAAACTCAGGGGCGGGAAATTTCATGGCGACACCAGGAAATATTTCTTCACCGAGAGAGTGGTTGATCCTTGGAACGAGCTCCCGGTGCAGGTGATCGAGGCAAACAGCGTGCAAGAATTTAAGAGCAAATGGGATGCCCATGTGGGATCCCTTAGAGCAGTGGTTCCCAACCCTGTCCTGGAGGAACACCAGGCCAATTGGGTTTTCAGGCTAGCCCTAATGAATATGCATGAAGCAAATTTGCATGCCTATCACTTCCATCATATGCAAATCTCTCTCATGCATATTCATTAGGGCTAGCCTGAAAACCCGATTGGCCTGGTGTTCCTCCAGGACAGGGTTGGGAATCACTGCCTTAGAGCAGGGGTGTCCAATGTCGGTCCTCGAGGGCCGCAATCCAGTCGGGTTTTCGGGATTTCCCCAATGAATATGCATGAGATCTATGTGCATGCACTGCATGCATATTCATTGGGGAAATCCTGAAAACCCGACTGGATTGCGGCCCTCGAGGACCGACATTGGACACCCCTGCCTTAGAGGGTTAAGCCAAGGGAACCTGTCACCAGGAGTGGGATCCCTAGGATAGTAGACTTGGGGGTGGGTCAGTAGAGTGGGCAGACCTGATGGGCTATGGCCCTTATCTGCCGTCATCTTCTATGTTCCTATAAAAACTTATTTGCCATCTTAGGCCAAAAACAAAAATTAATATCATATTTAAACATGGATGCCGTATTAAAAATTCTAAATTTAAAATAAAAATACTTGGACCTTGTCTCTTCTACCCGGGTCCCTTTAAGCAATTGTTTGAATCTTTTGAAGTATTTTTGGGCTTAAATTGGGGTTATAGTTTTGTAATTCTATCAAAGGCACTGATCTTTTGGCACTGAAAAAAATAGCGGTTAGTGTTTATACGAGGCTGGTTTGAAAAGCTTGATAAAATTAAAGCAAGATTAACAACGTAGCCTCCATCGAGGGCTATACACCTAGGGCTCCTTTTTCTAAGGTGCGCCAGCGTTTTTAGCGCGCGCTACATGAAAAATACTAATGCCAGCTCAATGGAGGCGTTAGCGTTTAGCGCGTGCGGTATTGTAGCGTGCGTTAAAACCACTAGTGCACCTTAGTAAAAGGAGCCCTTCGTCCAGCAAGTTTCCAGTTTTTCTCGTATCGCAGGAAAAAATAGCTCGCGAAAAAAAAACCGGAAACTCGCTGGACTAAGTGTATAGCCCTCGATGGAGACTGCGCCGTTTAACTGGCTTTCTTACCACACTTTTCAAGCAACCCTCGTAAATGGTGCTCAAACTTTGGCGCTATTTATAAAATGGACGCACGACTACCTCTAGGCGTGAGCATTTATAACAAATGAACCCTGGTGTAAAATCCTCATGCCTATATTAGGTGCAGATCCCCCTTACTCTGTAACGGCGCACATATATTGCAGGAACGCCAAAATCCACCCATGACCCTCCTCCCAAGGTCATGTCCCTTCTTTGGACCTACATGTAATCCGAGCACGTAAATTTAAATCGAATCCAATTAGCACAGATAATGGAGTGTTAGGACTCAATTATAGCGCTAATTGATCGCTAATCAAATAAATTACATGTGCAAAATTTCCACCTGCAATTTATAGTATCATTTATATAATTGCGGGGAGGGGGGGAGGGTTGTGGAGTCCCTGATTGTCTAGGCAAGACTGAATAGATCTTCTTTACCAGGACAGGATTAAGGAATAAGACCAAAAAGATTTAGGGGGGGGGGGAGAAAGGGAAGGGTTTTCAGCAGGAAATATATGGCATCGGTTGAAGCTCCTGCATTGACCTATAATAGGACAATGGTTGGCATCATTGGCAGTGCATGATATCAGTACTCTTCTTGTCCCCTTCCCCTAGAGCAGGGGTGTCAAAGTCCCCTCCTCGAGGGCCGCAATCCAGTCGGGTTTTCAGGATTTCCCCCCTGAATATGCATGAGATCTATTTGCATGCACTGCTTTCATTGCATGCTAATGGATCTCGTGCATATTCATGGGGGAAATCCTGAAAACCTGACTGGATGTTCCTCTTTCAGACTTTGTCAAATAAGATCCATTCGTTCACTGATTTTTCCTCTCTGCACTTTCTAAGCCATTCATTGGTAATACAGCAGCTCATCACCGGCGTCAAGTGCAAAGATGCACATTGATTCCAGAACATCGCTATCCGACTAATATATAACTGGGAAATACGATCATGTTACTCCACTGTTAAAGGAATTCCACTGGCTGCCAATCACTAGGGTTCCCAGACTCCAGGAAAACCCAGACGTGGACTTTCCAAACCTGGCAGTTTGTCTGGGTTTTGGAAAGCCCTAAGCTCTGGCCATGTCTGGATTGTTGAGCCAATCAGGACCTTAGCTCCCCCCCCCTAGGGCTTGCCGGTGATGTACTAGGACAGGGATGTCAAAGTCCCTCCTCGAGGGCCACAATCCAGCCAGGTTTTCAGGATTTCCCCAATGAATATGCATGAGATCTATTAGCATACAATGAAAGCAGTGCATGCAAATAGATCTCTTGCATATTCATTGGGGAAATCCTGAAAACCTAACTGGATTGCGGCCCTCAAGGAGGGACTTTGACACCCCTGTACTAGGAGGAGCCTATGGCCCCAATTGGCTCAGGAGCCTAAGGCCCCTCCTCTAGGAAAGGGGCCTTAGGTGCCTGAGCCAATCAGGACCATAGGCCCCTCCCAATGCATCCAGAATGCACTGGGAGGGGGAAGGGCCACCATTTTGAAGAGGCTGCCCTTCAAGGAAGGAGGGGAGTGGGCATCCCTCCTGCCTGATTTTTGATGAAAGGTACAGGGAGGTGGTGTCAGGGGTTGAGGGTTCTTGAGCTGGAGGGTCTGATAACACCCCCCCCCCCCAAGCCCACTGGACCACCAGGATTTTGTGGGAGGGGAATGGGTGATCAGAAAGCGGGAGGCGCTTAAGTCTGGGGGGGATGTCAGGGGGTTCTGGTTTTGGTGGCAGGAGAGGGAGAGAGGGCACAGAAGTGCACCTTTGCCCCAGGCGCCCCTACCTACTTACGCATTCTCCCCCGCATATTAACCTCCTGCAACTATTACAGCACATCAATGAATGTACCACGAATTTAACCCTGTATCCTGTTATTTATTACATATGTAACTCTGTAACCCATATTATGTATTGTGGCAGGGAAGACACAGGGAGAGATGGGAAGGTAACAGAGAACACAGCAACTGAGGCTTTAACACATACATCTGTACAACCACAGCAGAGAAGTACACCTAAAGCTGTGCCCAAGAGGGAAAGAGTACCTGAAATCACTGTACAGCCTAGGATTAAACTGGCAGGTACCTTTTTGTTACTTCCCAGGTCCACAAACAAGCCTGTCACTGCTCAGGTAAAACTCCCTGGAGAAACAGTACATAAAGGGTTAAATCCCAAAAGCACCAGCAATATGACCTATGGCTAGGCAGAGAACTGTTTCAGTCCCGGAGCAGAGCTGTGCAGAGCTCTCAGCCGATAATCAGAGAGAGGAACACAGCTGGGGCTGATAGAAATCTGGTAGCTCTGGGAAAAGAAAAGGGAGGTACTTTTTCCGCTGGAGGAGAAGAGCAGAAACGACCAGTAGCAAAACCCCGAGGAAGCAGAGTGGAAAGTGCAGCGACGGAGAAACTGCAGAACCTCAGGTAGCCTCAGAAAATGAGGAAATGCTGTGGGATCAGTGGTCCCAGGGTCCTGAACCTGCTGAACTAATGGAAGTGCAGGAAGGTGGGGGTTGCTCTAGAGCAGTGTTTCCCAATCCCAACTCAAACCCTCTGCAGGGCCACATTTTGGATCTGTAGGTACTTGGAAGGCTGCAGAAAAAAATAATGTCTTATTAAAGAAATGATAACT
The DNA here is from genome assembly GCF_902459505.1 of Geotrypetes seraphini. Classification (NCBI taxonomy): domain Eukaryota; kingdom Metazoa; phylum Chordata; class Amphibia; order Gymnophiona; family Dermophiidae; genus Geotrypetes; species Geotrypetes seraphini. Next base: position 308,185,879 of record NC_047087.1, read on the forward strand.
TTGCATGAGATAAAACTCTTTAAAGTTTATAAATCTTTCCTTTTGGCTAAGTCTTAATAATAATATTGTCATTTACAGCTAGAGAGACATATGATCAAGAAACTGTTTACTTTTGTGATTATGATAAACATATCGAGGGCCTCAAAATAGTACCTGGCGGGCCGCGAGTTTGAGACCACTGGTTTACAGGCACTGTTAATGAAGAAAGCACTTTTGATATATCTGAAATGGCCACTGATACTGCTCTGCTCTATGAAATGAAACAGAAGATTGTGTGGAGAACTTATGCTGAGTAAAACAGCTCTAGAAGTTTGGTGACGAAAACTACTCAGAGTGTGCCTCTGGCAGGGCTTAGCAAGTCTGACCTTAGGAAATTGGAAAACTGGGCGACCAAGTGGCAGATGAAATTTAATGTGGACAAATGCAAGGTGATGCACATTGGGAAGCATAACGTGAATCACAGTTACCAGATGCTACGGTCCACCTTGAGGGTTAGCGCACAAGAAAGGGATCTGGGTTTCATTGTAGACAATACGATGAAACCTTCCACCCATTGTTTGGCGACGACAAAAAAAAAGCACAAGAGGCCATGAATTATTAAAAAAGGGATGGTTAATGAGACTAAAGATATTATAATGCCTCTGTATTGCTCCATGGTGCAACCTCACCTGGAGTATTGCGTTCAATTCTGGTCTCCTTATCTCAAGAAAGATATAGTGGCACTAGAAAAGGTTCAAAGAAGAGCGACCAAGACGGGATGGAACTCCTCTCGTATGAGGAAAGACTAAAACGGTTAGGGCTCTTCAGCTTGGAAAAGAGACGGTTGAGGGGAGATAGGACTGAAGTCTACAAAATTCTGAGTGGAGTAGAACGGGTACAAGTGAATCGATTTTTCACTCCGTCAAAAATTACAAAGACTAGGGGACACTTGATGAAGTTACAGGGAAATACTTTTTAAAACAATAGGAGGAAATATTTTTTCACTCAGACAATAGTTAAAAGCTCTGGAACGCGTTGCCAGAGGTTGTGGTAAAATCAGATAGCGTAGCTGGTTTTAAGAAAGGTTTGGACAAATTCCTGGAGGAAAAGTCCATAGTCTGTTATTAAGACATGGTGGAAGCCTTTTGCTTGCCCTGGATCGGTAGCATGGAATGTTGCTAATCTTTGGGTTTTAGTCAGGTACTAGTGACCTGGATTGGTCACTGTGAGAACGGGCTACTGGGCTTCATGGACCATTGGTCTGACCCAGTAAGGCTATTCTTATGTTCTTAACTGCTTGACAACAGGCAAACAGACTTACTGTGGTGAACATCCAGTGGGATAGTGCAATATTTTTGAGTGGGATCCATAGCAGGCCAAAGGGTGGAACGATCCCATAAGCTGGTTTTAAACCAGTGTTTAAACCAGTGCAGTGCTTCAATGTGTGGTTGAAGTTGTGTGAGCCAGCAGGCCTTGTGTGCTAAAGCATAGGCCAATGTGCCTAAAAGCAAGTTGGCAGAGCTAAAGCATGAGGCCTAGCTCTGGCCAGGACTTGTGGCAGGCAAGACCATAAACTGTTCGTGTGAAAGAAATATTTTACTGTTCTGAAGAGAAATTTAAAGTCAGATATGTTTTGCTATGAGCTGGGGGTTTTTATGTTGAATGCACAAGTCCTGTATGTTTGTTTTCCATTGAAACACCTTTGATGAACCTTATAGAAACATAGAAACATAGAAATAGACGGCAGATAAGGGCCCACGGCCCATCTAGTCTGCACACCTTAATGTCCCTCCCCTACCTTTGCCCTGTGAATAGATCCCATGTGCCGATCCCATTTGGCCTTAAAATCAGGCACGCTGCTGGCCTCAATCACCTGTAGTGGAAGACTATTCCAGCGATCAACCACTCTTTCAGTGAAAAAGAATTTCCTGGTGTCACCTCGTAGTTTCCCGCCCCTGATTTTCAACGGATGCCCTCTTGTTGTCGTGGGACCCTTGAAAAAGAAGATATCTTCCTCCGCCTCGATGCGGCCCGTAAGATACTTGAACGTCTCGATCATGTCCCCCCTCTCTCTGCGTTCCTCGAGCGAGTATAGCTGTAATTTGTCAAGCCGTTTTTTCGTATGGTAGATCCTTGAGTCCCGAGACCATCCGGGTGGCCATTCTTTGCACCGACTCCAGTCTCAGCACATCCTTGCGATAATGCGGCCTCCAGAATTGCACACAGTATTCCAGGTGGGGCCTCACCATGGATCTATACAATGGCATAATGACTTCCGCCTTACGACTGACGAAACCCCTTCGTATGAGCATATATTCAAAAGAGAGAGTGAATAAACTGCTTGTGGTCATTTATTTTGAGTCCTGTATCTTTCAAGTGGCCTGTTCCACCAACTCTATTATTGGACAAACCACTCAGTTCAGAATCATAGGCCAGGTCAAACCTACTAGGCATATGCCAAGGGCCAGGCCTCGGCCACCGTATGTAACTTCGCAACCTGTTCTGAGTTCTTCTCCTAGGACAGGCTATAAAACCCAAATAAATAAATAAATGGGCACATAAGAACATATTAAGAACATAAGAATAGTCTGACTGGGTCAGACCAACGGTCCATTTAGCCCAGTATCTTGTCTTTGCGGTGGCCAATCCAAGCCACAAGTTCCTGTCAAAAACCCAAATAGTAGCAGCATCCCGTGCTACCGACCCATGTCTGTGTCAACAGCAGACCGTGGACTTTTCCTCCGGGAACTTGTTGAAACCTTTTTTTTAAAACCAGCAACATTAACTATTCTTACCACATCCTTTGGCAATGTGTTCCAGAGTTTAACTGTTCTGAGTGAAAAGATATTTCCTCCTAATGGTTTTAAAAGTATTGCAGTGATACCTTGGAATCTGAACTTAATCCGTTCCAGAACTCAGTTCGAGTTCCAAAGCGTTCAAGTTCCAAGACAATTTTTCCCATTGAAAATAATAGAAACTGGATTAATCCATTCCTGGGTCCCACAAACTCAAATTTTAACAGGAAATACACTGGATTTTAAGGTAAAATATTAAGCAGCATTCAGATTCTGGGGCACAAACACACACATACAATGTGCAGGGCGTTTGGATTCCAAAGCAGAGTTTGGATTCCAAGACAAAATTTACTACAAAAAACGTTTGGATTCCAAAACGTTCGAGTTCTGGGGCGTTCGGATTCCAAGGTACCACTGTACTCTCTAACTTCATCAAGTGTGCCCTATTCTTTGTAAATCTTGACGTAGTAAAAAATCAATCCATTTGTACGCGCTCTACAGCACTCAAGATTGTATAGACTTCAATCATATCGCCCCCTCAGCTGTCTCTTTTCCAAGCTGAAGAGTCCTAACCTCTCTAGTCTTTCCTCATACGTAAGGAATTCCATCCCCTTTATCATCTTGGCCACCCTTCTTTGAACTTTTACTAGTGCCGCTATATCTTTCTTGAGATAAGGAGACCAGAACTGAACGCAATACTCAAGGTGAGGTAACACCTTTGAGTGATGCAGAGGCATTATAATATCCTTAGTCTTGTTAACCTCCCTTTTCTAATAATTGCTAGCATCCTATTTGCCATCTTGGCCATCAACGCTCATTGGGCAGAAGGCTGCAGCGTATTGTCTACGATGACACTCAAATCCTTTTCTTGAGCGCTGACTCTCAAGGTGGTCCCCATGCTTCAGATAATTATGATTTGGATTATTCTTCCCAATGTGCATCATTTTGCATTTGTCCACATTAAATTTCATCTGCCATTTGGACATCAATTCTTCTAATTTCCTAAGGTCTTCCTGCAGTTTTTCACAGTCCACATGCATTTTTTTTTTTTTTTTAAGTTCAAAATGTTTTATTGATTTTATAAGTAGAGAAAAAATACAAAGCCAACAATGTGAGTGCTCCAACAAGGAGCACATTATAACAATATCATTAACAAGTGTGAAGTGCATCCACAAAGGAATAATGATCACAGATTATTAAATGCATAACAAAATAAAGATGTGATGACATTAGTTCAAGAAAGGGGTAATGAAGAAAAGAAAAAACACAGTAGGTGAAATGCTCAAATAATGTACCAGAAAAATCAGAAGGACATGTCCAATCTAAAATAAAAGAATATGATATATATAAAATGTATACAACCTTGAACAGTTTAGTGTCATCTGCAAATTTAATCACCTCACTCGTTGTTCCAATTTCCAGATCATTTATAAATCAATTAAATAGCACTGGTCCCAGTACAGACCCCTGTGGCACACCACTATTTACCCTCCTCAGGGCAGGATTAACCAATAGGCCAAGTAGGCACGTACCTAGGGCCCGAAATGGTCAGGGGAGCCCGATGCAGGAGGGAATCAACATTTTTTTTTTTCCAAACGGTGATGGGCCCCTCCAGCATCATAGAAACATAGATCGGCAACGTGGGGCCCCCCTCCCCCACCAGGATCAGCAACGCGGGCCCCACCCCAATTGGCAATACAAGACACCCCCCCTCATCGATGGAAAGACAAGCAAACAACGAGGGTAAGAAAGGCAACGGGAACTGTAATTGTGCAAGCGGTGCTGCTTGCCCAAAGCTTCCCTCTGACACAGCTTCCTGTTTCTGCCTGGGCACATGGTGGGGTGGGGCGGGGCAGGGGGCCCAGTGTACTTGTGTGCCTAGGGGCCCTCGAAGAATTAATCCTGCCCTGACCCTCCTCCACTGAGAAAAATGGCCATTCAACCCTACCTTGTGTTTTCTATCCAATAACCAGTTCTTAATCCACAATTGAACACTGCCTCCTATCCCATGACTCTTTAATTTTCTCAGGAGCCTCTCATGAAGAACGTTGTCAAAAGCCTTCTGGAAATCTAGATACACTACATCAACCGGCTTTATTCACACCTTCAAAGAAGCCAAGCAAATTGGTGAGGCAAGACCACCCTCGGCTGAACCCATGCTGACTCTGTCTCCTTAAAAAATGTTTGTCTATATGTTCCACAATTCTATTTTTTTAATAATTGTTTCCACTATTTTGCCTGGCTCCAAGGTCAGTAAACTCTGCTCAGAGACATGAAGGCAGATACCTCCGCCTTTCCACCCAATCATTGCAGTGTTCAATATGAGTTACTACTAGAGCTGGTGGTAATTAATTGCATTTTGATGACTTTACGATGTACTAAAGTCCATGAGATTTAGGCTTTTAAGTTCACTGGTTCCGACGTGCCACGTTTCGGTACTGCTTCAGGGAACCGACACTAAACTTCAACTTAGTTTCAAACACAGGGTGTAGTCTCTGAAAAGAGCAATTAAAATATTTTAATAATTATTTTATTTAACAAAATACTCAAATCGCATTGTTATTACCATACTACAAACTATTCATGGCTGGATAAAGGAAGGGACTCGCCAAATACTATGCACGGGTTAACATTTTTACCTCAAGTTTGCTTTCTCCTTAATGCTCCAACAGCCGAATCTGCGCATGTGCTGGACCTTAGGGCCGGCAAAGATTTAAAAAAAAAAATAAAAAAATAGGCGATCATTTTATTGAAACCCGTGGTTTTTGGAGCCCATGGTTTTGACCTGCTTAAGCCCACGGGTTAAAACCAAGCCCTGAATATGTATACCCTAGAGGAAAGGAGAGACAGGGGAGATATGATTCAGACGTTCAAATACTTGAAGGGTATTAACGTAGAACAAAATCTTTTCCAGAGAAAGGAAAATGGTAAAACCAGAGGACATAATTTGAGGTTGAGGGGTGGTAGATTCAGGGGCAATGTTAGGAAATTCTACTTTACGGAGAGGGTGGTGGATGCCTGGAATGCGCTCCCGAGAGAGGTGGTGGAGAGTAAAACGGTGACTGAGTTCAAAGAAGCGTGGGATGAACACAGAAGATTTAGAATCAGAAAATAATATTAAAGATTGAACTAGGCCAGTTACTGGGCAGACTTGTACGGTCTGTGTCTGTGTATGGCCGTTTGGTGGAGGATGGGCAGGGGAGGGCTTCAGTGGCTTGGAGGGTGTAGATGGGCTGGAGTAGGTTTTGACGGAGATTTTGGCAGTTGGAACCCAAGCAGAGTACCGGGTAGAGCTTTGGATTCTTGCCCAGAAATAGCTAAGAAGAAAAAAAAAAAAATTTAAATTGAATCAGGTTGGGCAGACTGGATGGACCATTCGGGTCTTTATCTGCCGTCATCTACTATGTTACTATGAAGGGAGGCAGGCAGCATGTTCGGGGCAGGAAGGCAGGCGTGTTTGGGGCTGCAGGATAGGGGCTGACAGGGCAGAAAGCAGGGCGGCAGAAGGCAGGGCATCCGGAAAGGGCTATACCTCCCCCACTTACTAAGCCACTGGTTGCAAGTTCAATCCCAGTGCTGCTCCTTGTCACCCGGGGCAAGCCGCTTCACACTGTTGCCTCAGATACCACAGTTAGCTTGTGAGCCTGCTGGAACAGATAGGAACGATGCATGGAGTACCTGGTTACTCTTCAGTAATTTTAAACTACTTTGATGTATGTGGAGGAAAGGCAGTAAATCACATAACCTTAACTATTGATCTAACCCGGCCCTTTGTGCAAAAATGGGCGTGGAAGGTTCTAGAATTAGGGGGATAGTAACTACCCCCGCAAGCCTCTTATGTGTGCATTTTTTTTTTAATTTGTCATCTGCATGTCTCGTCACTCAGTCTCGTATCTTGACTAGGCTGTAAACGCTAATCTTGACTGGACTGCAGCCTCTAGACTGCAAAACACCGGATTGTAGATTGTGAAAAACAGAGCGGGAACTATCCATGAGGTTTTTGCAAATCATAGAGCATGCCTGGTAATAGAGTAGCAAGAATAACGAAAATATAGCTAGGGGGTTCAATAATCAAATGAGCTGACCCCGATTACTTCTGCTTTAGAGTTTGTCAGGATCGTACAAATACCTCATTAACTTGAAATCAAATAATTAACATATCTTTTTAAAATATTCTATAATGTGCTCAGATGTCGGTGCCTTAAACAGAAAAGGGGAAGCGTCAATCCATCACTGCACATTCAGTTCTTAGTCTTCTCCCTCCTCCCTCCTCTCCCCCAAGCCCTTTAAATCCCTATAGGCTTCAGGGTAGTTATCGCTGTGGCCCTCGCTATCAGGCTAGAGAGTTGTGCGGGGACAGAAATCCCACCCATCCCCGCCAGGATCCTCTCCGTCCCCACCCGTCCCCGCCAGGATCTTCTCCGTCCCCACCCATCCCCATCAGGATCCTCTCCGTCCCCACCCATCCCCGCAAGGAATTACCTTCATCCCCGCCCATCTCCGCCAGGAACCTCTCTGTCCCCACCCGTCCCCGTCAGGATCCTCTCTGTCCCCACCCGTCCCCGTCAGGATCCTCTCCATCCCCGTCAGGATCCTCTCCATCCCCACCCATCCCCGCAAGGAATTACCTCCATCCCCGCCCATCCCCATAAAAAGCAGCAATTACTTCTGATAGGATCATCAATTCCACAGTTTCTTTTGTATTTGTGCTGCTGTTTTCCTTGTGGAATTTCTTTGGTGGAACGAACTCTTTTTTTGTTTTCTGTTCAGGTAATTAATTTATAAACCCCCTCTTTTACTAAGGCTGACGTTACCATTATAGTATATGGACGAATCCTGCTTCCAAAGCCTTCCATCCTTGTGGGAGTCCCATTGGCTGGAGGGGGGTCCCCGTGGGAGTCCCATGGGTTAGGGGGGATTCCCGTGGGACCCCCCACGGGACCCGTGGGATTCCCGCGATCCCCGTTCCCGTGCAGACCTCTATATCAGGCTTTGTAAAAGACGGAGCTAATTTGCCGTCTAAATCCAAAACACTTATGTCTGTTTCTGGTACTCTGAACTGGGTGATTGGCTTCTTCCTAGGGTTACCAGACATCCGGAATTCCCTGGACATGTCCCCCTGGGGTCCAGACGGGACTGGGGGCAGATCTAGGGGTCCGGATTTTCCAGTTCATAGACAACAACACGGAAGACAAAGGCGCGCGCTGACAACTGAGCGCAAGACGGAGGCGCACGCCGAAGAAAATTACTGTTTTTAGGGGCTCCGACGGGGGGTTTTGTTGGGGAGCACCCCCAGTTTACTTAATACAAATCGCGCCGGCGTTGAGGGGGGTTTGGGGGGTTGTAACCCCCCACATTTTACTGTAAACTTAACTTTTTCCCTAAAAACAGAGAAAAAGATAAGTTTTCAGTAAAATGTGGGGGATTACAACCCCCCAAGCCCCCCACAATGCCCCCACAATGTGGCGCAATCTGTATTAAGTAAAGTGGGGGGGTTCCCCTCCCACGCCCCGCCCCCCCCCCCCCGTCGGAGCCCTAAAAACAGTAATTTTCTTCGACGCGTGCCTCTGCGCTGCGCTCAGTTGTCTGCTCGCGCCTTTGTCCCGGCGCACTTTTGACTGACACCGATTTTCCAGATGGAAAATCTGGTAACTCTGGGTTCCTCCGTCTTCCTTCTCCAACAACTGCCTTTAAAATTCCCAAACTTGCCCCCCCCCTCACCTCCTTTCACAGAGCTGTGCTAGCAGCTGCCATGCAGCAAAAGCCCTTTAAATCTCTAAGGGCGTGAGGGCAGTTACCGCGGCAGCAGCCGCTATAGCTCAGCTTTGAAAAAAAAAAAAAAAGGGGGGGGGGCTTCAAAGCTAAACTCCCCAACAACAACAAAGTAGTTCGGGTGAATATCGACAGAATGAAAATGAAAAAAACCTAGCTCCAGAAACGGAATCACTTGGCAGCTCGTGGGGGGGAGAGGGGAGGGGGGGAGTCTACGGTGACCAACTGTCAGCCGTGAATTTAAGGGAGATTTACTTGCGACACATTTTAAGCGGCGCGGCGTCACTGCAGTAAATGTTCATGGAATGGATAATATTAAACAAAACAATGAATTTTACATTTTATATAATATACTGGTCACACTATAGAATAAAAATGTACAGGTACATGTTTCTTAGTCCTAACCTATATGCATTTATCCGCTGCTGCTGCAGAACTAAGCCGGTCGGATCCCCCCAAAATTAGCTCATTGGCTCTCTAATAATGGAGTTCCCGGCAAATAAGGGAGAGTTAGTCATCCTAGAGCAGTGGGCTCAAAAGTTGCGGCTCAAGGGCCACATGCGGCCCGCCAGGTCCTATTCTGAGGCCCTCGGTATGTTTATCATAACCACAAAATTAAAACCGTTTCTTGATCATATAAATGACAATATTATTATTAAGACTTAGCCAAAAGGAAAGATTTATAAAGAGTTTTACCTCATGGAAAATTGTCATTTTTTGAATAAGACATGAACTATTTTTTCTGCAGCCCTCCAAGTACCTACAAATCCAAAATGTGGCCCTGCAAAGGGTTTGGGTTGGAGACCACTGGCCTATAGGAAGAGGAGATGCAAATGTTAAGAGCCTCAGCCAATAGGGAGAGGAGGAGATAGTGGATGCTCTGGATGAGCCATTTGGCCTTTATCTGCCATCATAAAGTTCTATGACATCACAATGCAGGTGTAAAGAGCCTTAGCCTATAGCAGTGGTCTCAAACTCACAGCTCGCCAGGTCCTATTTTGAGGTCCTCAGTATGTTTCTCATAATCACAGAAGTAAAATAAAACAGTTTCTTGATGATATGTTTCTTTAGCTATAAATGACAATATTATTATTAAGACTTAGCCAAAAGGAAAGATGTATAAAGAGTTTGACCTCGTGCAAAATTGTCATTTCTTGAATAAGACATGAACTATTTTTTCTGCAGCCCTCCAAGTACCTACAAATCCCAAAATGTGGCCCTGCAAAGGGTTTGGGTTGGAGACCACTGCCCTAGAGGAGTCATCCTAATTTCCCAATTTTTCTTTTCCCATATTTCATGGTGCACTCTGAGCTTTCGAAGCGACACTGCTGAAAATCCTGGTAGCGTTTGCATGCAACAGACTGCATGCGGCATGCCTTGCCTTGAAGTTTAACCCTGTATATAGTGTGCAACACCAACCGGAGCCCTGATAGTTGCACTGTGATGTGTCCTGCTCTTTGTGCAGTAAATCGCTCAAGGGCCTTTCATTTAACCTCTGGTGAAATCGAGATCTCCCCGAGCCTTAGATTGATAGCTCTTATTCTCTTAAAGGACTCTCACCTTTGAATCTGTTACAATGAGAGTTCAAAGATTCCTTCGGGGGAGGGGGGAGTTTATTAAAGCAGTACAGCGGAGGGATCTGGGCACAGTCCTGGGGCTGGAGCGGTTGGGAGAGGAGCAATTTCACCTGCCCCCTGGAGCAGCCGCAGCAGACAGACCCAGGCAGGAATCTCAGACCTCCCTCTGGAATATAAAGGTACGTCAAAGCTCCCAAGCTGGATTTTCTCTAGCTACCCCCGAATTCTATAAAAAGCGCTAAAACTTGCATGCACAATTTTGGTCGAGTAGCCAATTGCGCACACAAATGAACTGAATAGCAATCTAATTAGCGCCAAGAACTAGGCTTATTAACAAGCAATTATTGGTGGCAATTAGAATCAATTACACGTAGCAAAATGTTATGCACGAGTCAAAAAAAAGAGGCACGGAAATAGACGGGTCATGGCTGGATCAGGGCTGTTACTTTCAGTTATGCCCATAGTTTATAGATTTTGGGCATCTGTGTCTAAATTTAGATGTGGGTATTGGCATCATGTTTTCCTTAGTACAATATGGAGAGCTGACCAGTGTGGCACAGAGGTTAAAACCTTGAGGTTGTGGTTCAAACTCATGCTGCTCTTTGTGACCCTCGGCAAGTCACTGAGCTCCCCTGGGAGAAAAGTATAGAAAATGGAATAAATAAATAGTGTGAAAAGTTTCAGCCTCTGATAACCGGAGCTGAGATTGTGACATCATAATGCCTCATTCCACAAATAAGAGCCAACCTCATCAGTGATGTCACAATGGCTTCGTTGTTCTATACTTGGATCACATTCACTACATTTTGATTTCTATAGTGATGCAGTGGTTAAAGCCATAGCTTCAGCACCCTGAGGTTGTGGGTCCAAACCTACCCTGCTCCTTGTGACCCTGGGCAGGTCACTTAATCCCCTCATTGCCCCAAGTACATTAGATAGATAGATTTGTATTTCACTGATTGTCCAGTTTTTCTCTTTTGTGGAAACCGCCTAGAATTCTTTTGATTAAGGCGGTATAGAAAATAAAGTTATGTTACCTGAATAAATTCATGTAAAACTGATCTGAGCTCCCTTGGGAGAATGGTATAGAAAATTGAATAAATAAATATGGCTGTGGCTAAATTTGGTCACAGTTTCCAGGCTCAAGTGCTATTCTATAAACTGCACGTGGCCAAGTGCTTTGTATCGGCGCCAATATTTTGGGTACTGTATGCACAGTGGTGTAGCGAGGGAGGTTGGTGCCCGGGGCAGTGGCATCCGGCATCACCGCACCATGCACCTCCGACTCTTCCCTGCTGCTGGAGCTCCCCCCCCCACCCCCACATACCTCATGAAATGTTCACCGGCGCAAGCAGCATCTTCCGCCCACTGCTCACGCTGGCCTCAGTGACGTCGGAAGGGAGCCGAGGCCGGCGCAAGGAGCGAGTGGGCAATGCTGCTCACGCCGGTAAGCATTTAAAGAAGTACGTGGGGGAGGCAGAGAGCTGCCAGCGCCTCCCTCCCCCCACAAAGATGGCGCCTGGGGCGGTCCACCCCACCTGACCCCCTTACTATGCCACTGTGTATACAGAATTTAGCCCTAATATGTTGAGACGGTCTTTGTAACAAATCATTGACACATACAGGAAATGTTTTACCTAGATCAGGAGTGTCATCACATAGGGGCCGAAATCTGAAACACAGGCTAAGTTGCGGGTCGACTTTTACATTAAGATACTTAAGTCTTAGTAGAAGTATAGATCCTTCCTCACCCTGAGACACCTGTGGCACGGTCAGGCACGTGTGTGGAGCGCCCTGCTCCTACCTAGCTTTCTGGGACTGGGTCCTTCTGCCTGCAAATGGGTACTGAGGCAGCACGGTGAGGAGCTTGGAGCGCCGCTGGGTGTGGGGCAGTGCGTTCAAGTGCTTGGAGCGCCAGGGGGACTGGGGCTGCACAATCAGGCACTTAGATGCGGCCCAGTCACTGAGGGCCATATGAAATGGCCAGGTGGGCCTAATTCGGCCCCCAGGCCCTGCGTTTGACATGTGTGAGCTAGACAATTAAAGGTGCATGACAGACATTTGGCCATTGACACAGGGATATTGACATTTCAATTCTGGTGTCAAGGCAACAGCACTGGCAGCCATGATCTTAAACAAGGGCGGATTGAAAAGTAACGAGACTGCGGAACCAGACGACTCCGCAGGATCTGATCATTTTTCAAACTCAATACATTTTTTTTTTTTTTTGAAGCATTTAAAAAATGATTTAAAGATGCACAGTTGACTTTTGCAACATCACTTTTAGTGCTGCGGCTGTGGCATTTTTCACTTCATCATCTGAAGGGAACTTTTTCTCTGCCTTAACATATAAAGAGCTTCACTACCGCTGTTTCAAAGTTTAACACAAAATTCAATCCCACTCCTATAAGAACATGAGAATAGCCTTACTAGGTTAGACCAATGGTCCATCAAGCCCAGTAGCCACGGTGGCCAATCCAGGTCCCTAGTACCTAGCCAAAACCCAAAGAACAGCACCATTCCATTATCTCAGAGTAAACAAGATTCTAGAACTCCAAAGAGTAGCAACATTCCATGCAGAATCCCCAAAGAGCAGCAAGATTCTAGAACCCCAAAGAGTAGCAAAATTCCATGCAGAATCCCCAGAGTAGCAAGATTCTAGAACCCCAAAGAGTACTAAGATTCCATGCAAAATCCCCAAAGAGTAGCAAGATTCTAGAATCCCATAGAGTAGCAACATTCCATGCAGAATCCCCAAAAAGTAGCAAGATTCTAGAACCCGAAAGAATAGCAACATTCTAGAACTCCAAAGAGTAGCAACATTCCATGCAGAATCCCCAAAGAGTAACAAGATTCTAGAACCCCAAAGAGTAGCAACATTCCATGCAGAATCCCCAAAGAGTAGCAACATTCCATTCAGAATCCCCAAAGAGTAGCAAGATTCTAGAACCCCAAAGAGTAGCAAGATTCCATGCAGAATTCCCAAAGAGTAGCAAGATTCTAGAACCCCAAAGAGTAGCAAGATTCCATGCAGAATCCCCAAAGAGTAGCAAGATTCTAGAATCCCATAGAGTAGCAACATTCCATGCAGAATCCCCAAAAAGTAGCAAGATTCTAGAACCCGAAAGAATAGCAACATTCTAGAACTCCAAAGAATAGCAACATTCCATGCAGAATCCCCAAAGAGTAACAAGATTCTAGAACCCCAAAGAGTAGCAACATTCCATGCAGAATCCCCAAAGAGTAGCAAGATTCTAGAACCCCAAAGAGTAGCAAGATTCCATGCAGAATCCCCAAAGAGTAGCAAGATTCTAGAACCCCAAAGAGTAGCAAGATTCCATGCAGAATCCCCAAAGAGTAGCAAGATTCTAGAATCCCATAGAGTAGCAACATTCCATGCAGAATCCCCAAAAAGTAGCAAGATTCTAGAACCCGAAAGAATAGCAAGATTCTAGAACTCCAAAGAGTAGCAACATTCCATGCAGAATCCCCAAAGAGTAGCAAGATTCTAGAACCCCAAAGAGTAGCAACATTCCATGCAGAATCCCCAAAGAGTAGCAAGATTCTAGAACCCGAAATAGTAGCAACATTCTAGAACTCCAAAGAGTAGCAACATTCCATGCAGAATCCCCAAAGAGTAGCAAGATTCTAGAATCCCAAAGAGTAGCAACATTCCATGCAGAATCCCCAAAGAGTAGCAAGATTCTAGAACCCCAAAGAGTAGCAAGATTCCATGCAGAATCCCCAAAGAGTAGCAAGATTCTAGAATCCCAAAGAGTAGCAAGATTCCATTCAGAATCCCCAAAGAGTAGCAAGATTCTAGAACCCCAAAGAGTAGCAACATTCCATGCAGAATCCCCAAAGAGTAGCAAAATTCTAGAATCCCAAAGAGTAGCAAGATTCCATGCAGAATCCCCAAAGAGTAGCAAGATTCTAGAACTCCAAAGAGTAGCAACATTCCATGCTACCGATCCAGGGCAAGCAGTGGCTGCCCCCATGTCTCTCCTAATAACAGACATTTTTATAGGCAGAGCTGCACAGTATTTATTTCTTTATGGTGTGGTGGTTCAAGGCAAGTTACATTCAGATACAGTAGGTATTACCCAGTGGCATAGTAAGGGGAGTCCGTCATGGGCTCCATCTTGCTAAAGGCGCAGCATCCCCACCTCCTCTCTGCCCCCACTCCTCTCCTTACTGCGCACCCCTTGCCTTCCCTTATATCTTTTTTTTCTTTTCCGGTGCGAGGTTGCTACCCGCGTCAGCATTGACGCTCTCTCTGATGTCACTTCCGGGATCTGTGCCTAGGAAGTGACATCAAAGGGTGAGCCGACACCGATGTGGGCACACTTCTCACGCCGGAGCAGTTAAAAGGTACAAGGAAAGGGGGTGCGTTCGCGGCAGGGGTTGGGGAAGGGGTGCCTTCGCCCCGTGCATCGCCCACCCTTACTACAGCACTGGTATTACCTGTCTTCAAAGGGCTTACAATCTAAGGGGCTCTTTTATAGAGCTGAAGCACTAGCGCGTGTTTGCTACTCGAAAGGGTCCAGAGAAGAGCGACTAAAATGGTTAAGGGGCTGGAGGAGTTGCTGTACAGTGAGAGATTAGAGAAACTGGACCTCTTCTCCCTTGAAAAGAGGAGACTGAGAGGGGACATGATCGAAACATTCAGGATAATGAAGGGACTAGACTTAGTAGACAAAGACAGGTTGTTCACCCTCTCCAAGGTAGGGAGAACGAGAGGGCACTCCCTAAAGTTGAAAGGGGATAGATTCCGTACAAAAGTATGGAAATTCTTCTTCACCCAGAGAGTGGTAGAAATCTGGAACGCTCTTCTGGAGTCTTAGAGGGGAAAACACCCTCCAGGGATTCAAGATGAAGTTTGACAGGTTCCTACTGAATCAGAACGTACACTGGTAAGGCTAGTCTCAATTAGAGCACTGGTCTTTGACCTAAGGGTCACAGCGGGAGTGGACTGCTGGGTACGATGGACCACTGGTCTGATCCAGCAGCGGCATTTCTTATGTTCTTATGTGAAAATGGCATTCCGCAGGACATCCCATGGTAATTTTTGCATGTGTGCACAGAAATTGCACGCTAAAATATTTTTTACAATTTTTTTCATGGAGGAGGAATGGCGGGGGGAGGGGGGAATAGGCCCAGCTATGTAAATCAGCGCTTTGGCATTGCCACGCAATAACCAAATAGTGCATGTATAGCATGCGAGTTGATACTGCCAACAAGATTAGCATATGGCCATTCATGGAAAAAGCTGAAATTCGGCCATTTTACCTTTGTGGTCAAAATGGCCTCAGCGTGCGGGAAAGACCCGCATCAGAGCCTGCTAAGGCCACTTTTACCACAGTTTAATAAAGCAAAAGGGACCTGCAGGTTGTATCTCGGGCAACGACGGGTTAAGCGACTCATTGAGAATTATAAGGACCGCAATATTGGAGAAAACCTCTCCAAGTTAATGTATTCAGCTCATCAAAATCCAAAAACTTATTCAACTTGATAGGCTGAGTACACTATCTCGGAGAGGGGTATTTTCCCCCCCCAATATTATGGTCATTTTGACTCCTTCGAGTGAAAGGACATCAGAAGTTTTAGTCCATCTGAGAAAGAACAGAATTATAAGGAGGCGCAAGCAGCAAAACTCGACCACTCCATCTCCAACCTGCTGACAACAACGTGCGACCTCAAAACATTTCGAAAAGAAATCAAAACCCTGCTATTCAAAAAATTTATCCGGTCACCTTAACCCCACCCATCCTCCCTCCCCTCCCTGACAAAACCCCTCTCAATTCCACCGCTCCTCTGGTATTCTCTTCCACTCCAAAATATCAACCAAGAACACAGTACCCTAAAATGTGAAGCTCCTGGAAATATCCAGCTACCTCATCTCATTTGTAACCCAAAATTGTAACTTTCCTGGAAATGTCCAGTTAGCTCTTTTGTAATCCGCCTAGAACGGCAAGGTACAAGCGGAATAGAAGTCACTAATGTCATGTAATGTAATGCATTAGCAGAATTGGGACTTAACCCCTTAAACCACTACCCCACTTCCTCTCACCATTCATCCCTAAACTGTGCTTATATAGTACATGGTGTGAACAGCTGTATCATTGTACAATTGTGTTATTTATTTAAAATTTTACATACCGCGTACAACTATGCGGTTTCCATATCACATACATAAAATCTTGTTTCCCTACGACTGTCACATACAACATGGACGTGTCTAAACAACATCATTAATCGTCCCTGTTATAAACAGGGATAGAGCGTAAATTCAATCAATTGGAGAAATACAAGCAAGCTTTAAATCATACATTGCTGACATTTTTTCAACGATTGTCCACAGAACTGAGTGCTCTGTCGATGATAGCGTCAAGCTTCTATGAAATTAAGGGAGAATATTGCGGCATTGCTTGAATCGCTGCATTGGGGTACAGCAATTATACAAAAGATGTTGAACGAGCAGAAAATGGACAGCGGACAAAGAGCGTCTGAGGCAAGGGCCAAATAACATTCCTTCGTGGCACCAGAAAAAGGAAGACGGATTCAGTGGCGTAGCGAAGGTGAGAGGAGCCCGGGACGGTGGCACCCCCCTCCCTGGCCCTCATTTCTGCCCCCTGTTCCCTCCCCGATCCCTCCTGCCACGCGTTCCCCCTTCCCTTCCCCCGCACCTCTAGTTGAAGCTGTTGCTCGCGGCGGTCAACAGCGTGCTCCTCACGACCCCGTCGGCTCGCAAAGAGCATGTTGTTGACCGCCGCAAACAACTTCAACTAGAGCTTTGGGGGAGGGGCAGAGAGGAGGAGGCATGCCGGCGCTCCCACCAACATGGTGCCCGGGGCAGACCGTCCCCCCTCGCTCCCCCCCTTACTACACAACAGGACGGATTGAGCTATATGGCACCCCATAATCAGTACTCCAAGATTTAGTGTTCTTTTTGGATGCTTATTTTTATTAAAATGTTCTGTCCCGTAGTTAGCAGTCATGGAAGCCAAAATAGTGTCAGCTCTACTCCGCGGGGACTTCTCTTCGCATTAGTATTGACGAATGACGTAAGCAGGGTTGACAGTTGCCGTAGCGCAGCTGAAACAGGCAAGAGTTCATTCAGAAAACGGAGATAGGGAAAGTCAACAAACCCTCGGGAGATTGGTATATTTACGAGCGACATTTGTGTACCGGGGACGGCGGCACGCTTTCCTTCACCTCAACGGCACCAGTATCGAATGCTCCGAGCCTTGTCGCTGCTGAAACTGTAGCTTTTTCACAGAGCTGAAAGAGGTTTGGTTCTGAACCAAGAGATTCTCTTCTTGGTAACAGTCCTAGTCTCATGTTGAATAAACAGATAATGGGAATTAGCATTCCAAAGGTCACCTTTACTCCCCGGGGTTCCAGTGTTTGCCTTTCAAAAGGCTTCTAATCGTTGATGGCCTTCTGCTCTAGTGAATTTTTTTTTTTTTTTTTATTATCCATTTGTTACAAATTTAAGAAACATAAAAGTCTCGGTTTACCAAGAAAGGTAAGCAATAACAAGAAATAAAATCCTCCAATCATATGTTAGTCCACATTACAAAGGCTGAATCTGAACCTAAGAGGACAAAAAAAACTTTCCGAAGAAAGAGCCCTTACATTCCTTTCATTTGGAGCAGGCTGGCTTTATTCTATTTATCTTCACCCTTTTCCTCCACTTCCACATTAGTTGTCAAATCCTTCCCTGTCACAGGTTTATCTTTCAAAACTAAGTAACTGAAGACGATCCACAAATGTGTGTCTATTATTCCCGTAGGTTATTAAGCATTGACAGGGAAATCTCGGGTAGAAGGTTCAAGGTTCAAGGTTTATTAACATTTGATTTATCGCTAAATCTGTTTACAAAGCGATGTATATAAGTAAAACATAAAATATAGAGAGACAAAATTAAAACACAGCAACATAAGTTTAAGACAAGACAAACTTGAGATGGAGGGAAAGAAAGGGCAAAGATTACATCTGTTTTAGTTAGGAAAACAAATATGGGAAAAAACATAAGGGAAAGGGTTTGGTTAAAAAATTAAAATGCTAAGAAAAGATTATATAATATTAAGAATTAAAAGCGTCTTTAAAAAGGTGTGTTTTCAAAGATTTTTTAAAAGAATGTAAATCTCTTTCGATTGTAATATATTGTGGGAGAGAATTCCACCATTGTGGGCCCATGACAGAAAACATGTCTGCTCTTCTAGTTCCTATTGTTTTAAGGGAGGGTATGACTAATAAATTTTGGGAGGATGATCTTAGTGAGCGAATGGGATTGTAAGGAATTAACATTCTTGATATAAACTGAGGCTCATTATAAAGTAAAGTTTTAAATATAAGCAGCAATACCTTGTATAAAATACAGTGGCTTATAGGAAGCCAGTGAGCATCGATAAATAGGGGCGTAATGTGATCAAATTTCTTTGCATTATAAATTAATTTAATGGCGGTGTTTTGAATAATTTGAAGACGTTGTTTTTCTTTTTGAGAGATGTTAAGTAATAAAGAATTACAGTAATCAATCTTTGTGCAAGACGACCAGTGTTACCTGGCTTTTTGGCGGAGAGCCCTGTTTTTGTGTCCTGGTGTTGCTCCGGAGGCGGCAGATCCCATACTCTGATTCCTCTGCTTCCCATAGGGGCGGCTGCCGCTCTGTCGCTTCTCCCCTGGGTGGCTGCACATGTGTGTTTGGTTGTTTGGGGGGTATGACTGTTGGGGTATCTGATGTGTGACTGTGTTTGTTTGGGGGTCTTATATTACTCAAAATGTCAATTGTGTTGGGCATTCAGCCGAGGGGATCTTGCACTTTGTTTCCTTGTTGTCCTGCTCTTACGCTTGTTGACCTACCTGTCAGTTGTGCCTTGCTTTTCTCTGCCTCCCTTCTTGGTTGTATGTTCCCTTTGCAATTGCTAATAAAGATATTTTTAAAAAAAGAATGTAGCCCCAATAGCCAGAGCATTTGGCGTCAGCTGAAAGAACTGTTTCCTCCTGAGTTGGGTCTGTTTGGCCACGTCTGAGAAGACTTGAAGATGTTGGGCCACAAAAATTCTCTTCTCTTACCAAAATAAAGTTTAAAGGCTGTCTGTTTCTCTATCTTGGTTCTAAAGGTAACCAACGATGTAGCACGTTTTTCAATAACATCTTTAGAAGATTCCAAAAACTGCAAAATGTTTAAACCAGGGGTGTCCAACCTGCGGCCCCATGAAGTATTTTGTGCGGCCCCGGTCGAGGGTGATGCAGTGTTTTCCCCTGCTGCCCCCTGGTGTTTACCGTCTTGCCAGCTCCCTCCTCTGTCTTGCTGCAGTGTTTGCACGGCCACAGAAACATTTTTTTCGGCCAATGCGGCTCAGGGAAGCCAAAAGGTTGGATACCCCTGGTTTAAACCATCAGGAGACACCAATTGGTCCACCTGACCTTCTTCCGCTATATTCTTTGAGCCCCTGGGAATGTAATACCGTGCTTCCCTGAAAATAAGTCCTACCCCCAAAAATAAGCCCTAGTCGCCGGCTGCAGTAGCGCTTCCCCCGCAACCCTTCCGTCTCTCCCCCCCCCCATCCGTACCTCGACCGCGAGACTGAAATACAATACCTTATAACAAACTGCACCGTTGGCAGCACAGGCCCCATCATGCTTTTCTGATGCCCGGGCATTCCTCTGCTACGTTGCTGATGATGTCAGCAAAAGCAAAACACCTATTCAAAGCTAATTTAGTAAAGAGGCAACCATATGCCTGAGCTCCAGTCCTCAGCTCTCCTCTGGTCTCCGAAGGGGCTCATAAGGGACATGTTCTGCCCCTTTAGCCAGACCCCTTCGGACACGTGACCGCCTCGTGTCCGCGGGCCGCATTTTGCAGCAGGAAGATCTTTTAAATTGCCTGGGGGGAGGTCTTTCCCAACACAGCTGATGGTAGCAGAGAACTGGAGGGCTTCGGGGGTTTGAAGCAGGCAGTTCCGTGGACAACTGCTGCCATCAGCTGTGTTGGGAAAGGCCCCCCAGGCAATTTAAAAGATCTTCCTGCCATGGTACGCGGCTGCTGCAGAGAACAGGGGGACTTTGGGGTTTGAAGCAGGCACTCCTGCAGATGATTTTTTTTTGTTTTTTTTTAATTTTCATCTGTAAAGCTGGTTTTGTGCAGTACATGCAGGCTTATTACAATAGTAACATAGTAAATGACGGCAGATAAAGACCTGAACGGTCCATCCAGTCTGCCCATAAGTTATACCCATTAAAAAAATACATGATTAAATTAACTTGTCTCTTCTTTGATATTTCTGGGTCATAGACTGTAAAGTCCACCTGGTATTGTCCTAGGTTCCAAATGCTGAAGTTGCCATCTAATCAAGCCATTGTGACATCACTGCTGAGGTTGGCTGTTAGGCATTGGTGGAATGAGGCATTATGACATCACAATCTCAGCTCTGGAATGTTGCTACTGTTTGGGTTTCTGCCATGTAACATAGTAAATGACGGCAGATAAAGACCTGAACGGTCCATCCAGTCAGCCCATTAGTCATTCTAATTAAAAATACATGATTAAATTAACTTGTCTCTTCTGTGATGTTTCTGGGTCATAGACTATAAAGTCCACCTGATATTGTCCTAGGTTCCAAATGCTGAAGTTGCCGTCCAAACTCACTCCAACCTATCCAAGCATCCTGTTTGCAGGATATCTACCATAGAGTCTGGCCAGTAACATCCTCATGTTCCAAGTAGTGGAGTTCCCATTGATGCCCTCCCCAGCCCAATCCTACACCAAATCACCGTGTAAGTCTGTCCAGTACCGGCCTTAACTCTTTAATTTACATCCTTCATTCTCTAATTAGAGATCGTCTATGTTTATCCCACGCTTTTTTTGAATTCCATCAGCGTTTTCCTCTCCAATACTCATCAGATGTAAGCCTGCATGAGGACACTTTTTTCTGACTTGGAGGTACAAAATCCCCGCTCCACGTCCTCATGAGACACTGCTTTAGTCCTGGTTTTCAAATATCCCATTCCAGTTCATTCCGAGCCAGTCCTTTTGCACTCAGGACAGCTCAGAGCAGAACGCAGCGTTGTGGGAGGCACAAATCTGCCAACCTGTCTCCATCCCAATGCAGAAAATCAGGACTGGTCTCCATTAGGATTAGGATCCAGTCTCATAACATAGAAACACAGAAGCATAAGATATGTAATTAAACTCATAACATATGTACTTAAAGTTAGGGTTACCAGATTTTTGCCCTGCCCTGTTATACCCCCCCAGCCCCACCCCATTTAGCCCACAGCACTGCCTCATCCCACCCCCCCCCCACCCCCCATCCCTGGCCCCGCACAAACCTCATCTCTTCGGGGCTGCGTCTGGAGGGCATCTGTGGTGATGTCACACGCATGCACACATGCGTGTGACATCACCACGTCATATCCAGGCATGCGCAAGATGCCCTCCAGACGCAGCCCCGATCTCAATGCTTTTCAAAACCCGGACAAAGTGCCGGGTTTTGAAAAGCAATCCGGACGCCTGAACAGTCCTCTAAAAAGAGGACATGGTCGGATAAATCCAGATGTCTGGTAACCTTAAGTAAAATTCACCAGCCTGTGTTGAACACTTTGAGTTAGTAAACCCAGAGATGCCATGCTACTCAGTTTCAGAGATATTTTGGTCTGTCCTGGTGTTCACCTTGTATTGCAAAGCAGCATGGGATTTGTAGTACCTGACCTTATCCACTGATAGAAGTTCTTCAGGTCCCATAATGCACCAGGATGGGATGGTCATGGCCCCAAAAGCTCCAGCCTGGCACTGCTGAGGACCTGGAAGAAGAAATCACTTGTATTAAGATGATAAGGAGTTGGGTTCTTTTATTTCTCTCATTCACATTGTGGGTAGGGTTTTGCACTCATTTCAAATGACATTTCATTTTGCTTTTAGCTCAAAATGACAGGGAATAAACATCCCAAATTTCTGTTTCTTTTCTGTCCCATTAATAGTGCATACTTTTTGCAAATACAGTAGTGACGCTATTCATAACAATTCCCTGAAACAAAAATTAATAAATGAAAACATCCTGAAAAAATGAAAATGTTTAACCTTCATCTCTAATCCAGGGGTCTCAAAGTCCCTTCTTGAGGGCCGCAATCCAGTCGGGTTTTCAGGATTTCCCCAATGAATATGCATGAGATCTATGTGCATGCACTGCTTTCAATGCATATTCATTGGGGAAATCCTGAAAACCCGACTGGAATACGGCTCTTGAGGACCGGAGCTCCCTATCCCTGGTCTATACCAAAGGTAGGCAATTCCGGTCCTTGAGAGCCAGAGCCAGGTCAGGTTTTCAGGATATCCCCAATGAATATGCATGAGATCTATGTGCACGCACTGCTTTCAATGCATATTCATTGGGGAAATCCTGAAAACCCGACTGGATTGCAGCCCTCAAGGAGGGACTTTGAGATCCCTGGTTTAGACAGACATTTTTGGGGTCACGGAGGGCACCGGAATATATCTAATCATGTTCCATTTCACAACAGCAGCATTTCCCGATAAACGATAAGCCTTTGCACCTTGATTCCGATGACTTTAGATGTGACCCTTGATCGGATAAGATAGTCTCCAGTGGCCTTCGAGTAAGTTGGAGCCACAGCAGACGTTTTTCAGTACGTCTGTCATTTTCTCTTTCCTATACCCAGCTGGGACATACTTTGTCAGATAAACACACACAGGGCCTTTGCAATTTCACCGATCAAGCTATCTTTCCAGATAACACCTTGTACCCTCAGCTGGTAATTGGCTTTCATTTTAGTGTGCATTTAGACTAGAGGAAGGAGGTTGTGAGTTCAAACCTTGTGCTGCTTCTTGTGACCCTGGGCAAGTCACTTAATTTCCCCCCCCCCCCCCCTCCATTGCCCCAGGTGAGATTGTGAGCCCACTGGGACAGATAGGGAAAATGCTTGAGTACAGGCAGCAGGTTACGAATAAGTAAAGCGATTACCGGTAATCAAATTGAAATAAACTTGATACTTCTGGTTTTTTTAAACCGTTCTTAAGTTGAATTTGTATGTAACTTGGATCCTACACAGTACACAGTCTATAAAAAATAGTAAACATGAAAGAACATTACACATTAATCAGGGCTGCCCAATTCCGGTCCTCGAGATCTACTGGCAGGCTAGATTTTCTGGATATTGTGATATGCAAGGTATGCCTGCTAGGGCTGTTTCTAATATAAAGCTAGAGCAGATAGTGCCCATCCAGCTCTGCTAAAACCTCAGAGTAAACTTTTTTCCTGCCATTACTCCTGTGGCCAGTAGGGGGAGTACTAGTGCCAGACTGCAGGTTTCCCTTCCCCCACATAGTCAGGGAAGGAGAAACAGGATATCCTGCACACCTGAGAGTTTGGGGGTGGTTCTCATCTGCTTAATCTTAGGTCTGCCCTACTGGAAGGGGAGGAGGAAAAGGGAATTGGAGGAAGGCAGTCAAAAAGCTCAGGGCTGGGAGCTCTGCCTAGCTGTTCAGTTCCTGAGCCAATGGAACTTGTAGAGGCTGGGGCAGAGTCACCTGAAAGTCCGTTTGAAGAGTTCCAAGGCATGGAGCTGGATTTGGAGCCGGAGTCTCTCCCTGAGGTACCTGCCAGCCTACAGCCCATGGAAGTCTGCTAACCATTGCTGTATCATAGTGGATTACAAGTGTCCAGGTTTTCCTGGAAGGACTATTTTTGAACTGGTCAGACCGGGTTGGTTTGCAAGGTGTGTGGGGTTAGCCTCACATTATATGTGGTGGCATAGCGGGCCAGTGTTTGGCAAAATTTTATCACGTGAGGCACACCACCTTGTCCAGCACTGCAGAGGCTGGAGGAAACCAGTGCCTTAGCGCTGGTTCAGGCTCAAGTCTGCTTAGAAGAAAAATAAGGACTTGTGCTGCACCTATTTCTTAGTCAGACTAAAAGACACTTTACTGTGTGGAACTCTGTCTTAACAGAAAAGAACTCCTTTTGGACGTGGAGAGTTTGTTTTTCCTCTCTTCTGTTTTGGCTGTTTTTGGTTTTGAAACTCTCTGGTGGGAGAGATTATACATTACAATAAGACTAATGAGTTTGCCTCTTCTGAACATTCCAAGACTTACCTATTGAAGGTCATTTCCTGACAAGTTTAGTTTCTGATTACTTTGTTTTGAAGACTGGTATCAAGCTGATGTGTGAAGCAACCATTTTGTTTTTGGATATTGCACATTAAATCCAGTCCAGGTTTTGGTTTTCTTACTTACCTGTTTGCAGTGTGTTTTTCTTTTTGCTAAACCGGACTTATTCTTCCTTGTGTCGCAAGCCACAGCACACAAGAGCTAAAAATCCATGTCCCAGCGGCTCGGGACCCTTTGCCCTGACCCCGCTGGTGACAATATCCACAATGAATATGCATGAGAGAGATTTGCCTGAACTGCCTTCTTGGTATGCAAATCTCTCTCATGCATATTCATTGTGGATATCCTGAAAATCTGGCCTGCTAGTAGATCTCGAGGACCGGAATTGGGCAGCCCTGCATTAAAGAAACAGTCCTCAAAATAAAGTACTTTAGTTTAAATAGAAATAAAAGATAGGAGGTTTACACTTACTTTTGTTCTTCATCTGTTCCACTGTTCCCTCTCCACCACCACATCCAACATTTCTCCTTCTCGACTCTCTCTTCCCCATGCACCCGTACCTCACCCCTCTCCAACCACCATGTCCAATATTTCTCTCTCCCTCCCTATGCCTAACAATTCTCCTCTTTCTTCATTTCCCCATGTGCACCCTCTCTTTCCCTCTCACTCAGACTCACATGCCCAATAATTCTCCTTATTTCCTTCCCACCTCTCTTTCCATCACTCCCTCCATTCTTTCATCCTATGTCCCTCCCTCCATTCTGTGTCCCAAGTTCATGCAGATTCCCTCTTTTTCTCCTTCCTTCCATCCTATGATGTTTGTGCTCCCTCCCTTCTGACCCTGCTTCTCCCTCCCTATCCCAACGTGCCCCTCATTGTCCTTCCCTCTGTTCTGCGTCACAAATTCATGCTTCCCTCCCATGAGTGTTTACCTCCACTGGCTGGCTCCCTCCTCCCAGCCGCACTTCTCATCACAAATCCGTCGCCATAGTTCCTGCACATGGCCAACAGGTGACCTGGAAGTTATTTGGGGGGGCATTCTGGAGCAGAGTCAACACTTGGCGGTTAAGCGCCAATATTCAGCACCTAACTGGCCAAGTTAACTATCTGATGACAATAGAGTAGCAAAATAGGTAGAAAGGGCAATGGTCAAAGCCAGAAGGATGTTTGAGTACTTAGGGAGAGGAATGGCCAGTATGAAAAAAGAGATGATAGTGCTATTGTATGAGGGTCAATTGAAAAGTTTCCGGCCTGCCCAAGAAAGAGCAAGATTACCATCACAATTCTATAGCTGTTTGGCAGATGGCATTGACAAATATCTACGGCTAGATGTTCAAGTGAGTCTGATGTCTAGTTTTGTCATGTCAGCCTTTTAAAGTGAACAACTGCTCCACTTTATTAAAAAATGGACAAAATTGAGTATTGAGCCATGATACAATTCCTTCATTGGAAGGGAAAATCACCTACTGAAATTAAATTTGAGATAGACACCGTGTATGGTGATGCGTCTCCTGTATTTTCCATGGTGAAAGCTTAGGCTACAGAGTTTAAACATGACCAGACAAGCATTGTTGATGAACAATGCACTGGATGTCCAAAAACAACCAACAAAATGGTCGATGAAGTTCACTGAATCATGATGGAAGATCGCCAAGTGACCCTAAATGAGATAGCAGAGGCTGCTGGCATTTCATCAGAATGTATACACACAAATATTTAGGTATAAGGACGTTAAGTGCACGATGGGTGCAGCATTTGCTGTCCACCAAAACATGTCTTGAGTGTTTTAAGCTCAATGAGAATGGATTTTTATGGCATTTTGTGACTATGGATGACACTGGGGTTCATCTCTATTCTCTTGAGACAAAACAATCCAAACAATGGACTACAAGAGATGAACTAACGCAGAAGAAAGCAAAAATGGCTCCATTGGCTGGGAAGGTGAAGGTGACCATCTTTTGGGATTTCCATATGATACTTTTTATTGACTATCATGAAAAGGGAAAACCCGTTAATGGTGAATACTATGCTGGCTTATTGCAATGACTAGGTGCCAAAATCAAGACGAAACGTCCTCATTTGGCCAAGAAGAAAGTTCTCTTCCACCAGGACAATGCGCCGGCTCACACATCAACAATCATGATGGCAAAATTGCATGAATTACAGTTTGAATTAATTCCCCATCCACTGTACTCTTCGGATATAGCCATGTGTAACTTCTTTCCGAACATGAAAAAATAGCTGTCTGGGAAGAAATTTTCTTTGGATTCCATGGTTATAGATGCTTTACATATTATTGAAGGTATAAAATGTCTAGCAAAATGGAGCAAATGTTTTGAGTTTAAAGGAGACTAATCTAATCTGATGCTTGGTTTTATATACCAAGTCATCATTCTAGGAAAGCTCGATTCGGTTTACAATAGTTAATTTAAACAGATAACAACATTAAAAATAAAAATCAAATTTTGAGAGAATCAATTTTTAAAATGTTTGGCAAATAAAACGTTTTTTATGATAAAAGTAAATTTCATTTTCCTCCCCAAAGACGTTTTCTTGATTAAGCTGGAAACCTTTCAACTGACCCGCATATGTATCTAGTGAGGCCCCCATTTAGAATACTGTGTGCAATTCGGGAGACTGCGCCTTCAGAAAGATGTAAACAAGATGGAGTCAGTCCAGGGAGCAGCTGCAAAATTGGGCAGTGGTCTCTGTCATAAGGCATATGGGGACAGACTTATAGACTTCAATATGTATTCTCTGGAAGAAAGGCTGAAGAGAGGGGATTATAATTAAGACTTTTATATATCTCTATGGCATTAATGTACAGGTGAGACTTTTTCAAATGAAGGAAATGAAATGAGAGAGCACAGGATGAAGTTAAACAGGTTATACGCTCAGAAGTAATCTAAGAAAATACTTTTTTTTACTGAAAGAATGGTAGATGTGTGGAATAGCCTCCAGGTAAAGGTGGTAGAGACAAACGCCTGGATTCTGCAAAGCACGCCTAAAGTTAGGTGCAATTTAGACATCCAGGTTAGGCACCCTTTGTAGAATCATGCTGAGCAGGGCTCAGCGGTAGATAGGCTTCCAATTTTTTAGGTGCCCTTTACAGAATCATTTTTTAAGCGGCAATTAGACGTCCAAAAAATGTCCTTAATGTTATAATTATGACGTTATTAGAATGGCAATTTTATACTTTTTCATTATATTTGTAAAATGTTTTCACCCTTTTTTTTTTTTAATCTGTAATCTTTTTATGTATTTTTTTTTTTCTGTCTCAGGGAGTGAGTTGGATTCAAACTAGAAACGTCAGAGTACAAGGTTGTAGGGTATAACCAGTTCTTGCATTATTCAGCTAATAGTGTGTTATGAGTAGTACATGACAACTGGATAATGCAGGGACACTAAGGGGGGGAGAATTCATCAGTGGGTGCTAAAGCCCAGATTCTCTAAATGGCGGCACTGTTGGCAGACACCAATGGCACATCAATCACGCTACAGCGCCGTACAGAGAATAGCTCCTCCGGCAAAGATAGGCACCGGGAACGTAGGCCCGGGTTTTCAAGGCCTACATTTCCGACACCTACCTTTGATGCGAATTGCGCCTCTGGAGTCACCTACCGTCAATAACGCCACTTCTGGCGTTAGCCACACCTACAGTGGCGTTAGGCGCTAGTAGGAACCTCCAGAGGTACGATTATGGCGCCATTTGTTTAGATGCCAGCAGACACCTTGAAATCTTATTTAAGTATCGTTTGAAATGGTATTTTCCTCTTAGGCGCTTAACCTCACCCTACACCCCACCACCACCTTTTACAAAACCATGGAAGTGTTTTTTTGGACAGGTCGGCAAGCTGAATGCTCTGCACTGCTCCCGACGCTCATATGAGTGTCGGGAGCAGATCAGTGCATTCAGCGCACCGGCCTGTGCTAAAAAACGCTTTCATGGTTTTGTAACAGGGAGGATAAGTTAAGGTGCCTTTTATAGAATTTCCCCCTATGTGATTTAGCACATACTTGGCAAGCCCTAAACGCAAATACGCCCATAGGAATATAAATGGGCATCTTAGCGTTTATTGCAGTGCCTTGCATACTTTGCGAAGCCGCAGCACACGAAACGTGATGGCCGCGGCTCGAGGCTTCTGCAAGTGCGCGGACATCAACGCGATGACATCACGCACATGCATGACATCGTCACATCAATGTCCGCGCATGCGCGAAAGCCCTCCAGACGGGGCCCTGAGCCGCCAGCGGGGGGTGCCGGAAGGGGAGACACGTGGAGAGAGGCCCCAGCGCCAGCTGACTGCCTACAGGATGTGCCTCTCGCCGCGAGAGGCACGGTCCTGTAGGCAGTCAACCAACATCGGCACCTCTCCTCCTCCCCGGCATCTCGCAGCACACCTGGAATCTCGGGTGGCACGCTAGTGTGCCATGGCACACAGTCTGCGAGACACTGGTTTAGTGCATGCCGACGCAGTGTGCACCAAATCACCTAACGCCCATTGATGACTGGGGAGGAGTCGTCGATGGGTGTTAAGCGAGTCAGCAAGAGCTTCAGCGTTAATTTTCTGCAGGTGCCATGCACTATTGGGAACATTAGTGCATAAGCTGCAAATTTTTTTAAAAAAGCTTTTAAAATGTGCCACGCAAAATTAGGACTTTGTGTGTGGGAAAGTCCCCCGTTTAAACACATTAAGCCCAGAATTTAGTGAAAGGGCCCCTAAATGTTTTGAGGGTTTTTGTTTTCAGAAGTGGGTTTTTGTTTCCCCAAAAAAGAAAAAAAAAACAACTCTTTTTTTTTTTTTTGTTTAATTCTTTATTGATTTTCAGATTTTGAGAGTGCAATACAACAATATTAAACATGAGCATTCTACATAACGCACTGAAAAATACACAAAATTAATCCATTACCAATCCTTTTCTCCCTCCCTTCCTCACATAACTATTACACTGCATATGCATATATTATTGCAATATTATAGATAAATACCTTTAGCAACCCCAAAACCTTCCTCTCCCCCCACCCCACCCCCGTGGATATGTAAGGAATCTGTAAAAAGGGAGATACCTGACATTCATTGCAATTCAACATACGCAGTCAATGGGCTCCACACCTTATTGAATATCATACTAGGCCCACAAACACTCTGCATTCATTCTCTCAGATTTATACGTGGAACAAATATTTGCCCACCAAAATGTGTAATTCAGTCTGTCGTAACTCTTCCAGTTACGTGTAATCATCTGGATGGCTATTCTGGTCATAATCAAGAAGAGCCGGCTTTTATATCTATCTAAAGAAGGCTTAATATGCAATATTGTACCACAAATTATGGCTTCGTAGGTTAATGGGATTGATGACTCAAGAATAATATTTATTTGTCCCCAAATTAACTTCCAGAAATTAAGTATCATTGGACAATAATACAACAGATGATCCAAGGTCCCTATATCAATATGACAATGCTAGCTAGAGAATGACACGGGGAAAAAAAATCTGTCCCCATCACTGGACCACCATCCCCTTCACCGCCCCGTCCCAGCCGTCCCCTTCACCGCCCCGACCCCGAACCTGCCATCCCCTTCACCGCCTCGTCCCTGTCCCCGCTGTCCTCTTCACCGCCCCGTCCCCGCAGCATCCACCCTTCCCTCGCCACCTCACCGCCCTTCAGCGGCCCGAGGATCTCCCTCCCTCCCTCTTACCTTCGCGGCGTAAAGAAACTTAAGGGAGGGAAGGCACGTGGCCCCTTCACTCACTCCCTCCCTCCGGCCAAATCTATCTCCCTCTCTCCCTCCCCCTTACCTTCGCGGCGCTTTAGAAAAGAAACTGATGCCAGCAAAGCCTGTCTGTGCCACCCTGCAGTCGCATGTGTGTGGGCGGAAGCTTCTCCTCTGACAATTGTCATTTTATAAACACAAATAAAACAGAGCAAGGTTCAAGAAAACCCATCACCCCTCCCTTTCACAAATATCCCCTTCACTATTGTGAAAACTGAACAAACCAAATTACTACAGAATGCTACATAGAAAAATCAAGCTAACAGAATACGTTAGTCACACATGGCAAGAATAATGTTAGGGGAGTGCAACTAGGGCAACTGCCCCCTGGTCAGAGAAAGAGCCCTAAGGCAGCTGGAAGCTAAAGAAGCACAGCCTGGGCTTTGCGGTCCCCAGTTATGTCTAATACTAGTTCTAGCAGGATACATATTTCAAATCTGAAATATTCTAATCACAAAATATAAAATAAATTTTTTTTTTTCTTTTTGTTGTCTGGTAATTTTATTCTTTAAATCAGGCTTTGGTTTTAGGTTCTTCTGTCTTCATCGTGGCATGGCTGGCTCCTCAAGGTAAAATAGGCACAAGAGGATCTGGGCAGAAGATGTTGAGTCTGACACGGGCGCAATTCTTTTTACAACAGGAGTAAGATTTTTCACCGCTCCCACATGGCGGTAAAAGGTATTGTCCCCATTCCCGCGGGGCGGTGAAAGGTCTTGTCCCCATTCCTGCGGTAAACCAGTTGCAAATGTCTCCATTCCTGCGGATTTACTGCGGTGACCCGCGGTGTACCGCGGTAAACGGTCCCCGTGTAATTCTCTAATGCCAGCATCTATTAGACTAGGAACTATCTACCTTATTCAAACGAACTGGGGTCCAAAAAAATCTTTTGATATGCTGTGATTAGAAGACTCAAACACCTTGTTTGGCTCACACACAAGTATAGTTTCACCTTTCCACCTGTAAAAGTTCTATTAATTTATTCATGTCATCTTGTAACCTTACACGATGGAGCCGCCTTCAAATTCTTTTTTGCAGTGTTGTTGGCATGACTTTCAGGGTTTGATTATTACCCTTCTGGAATCTGAATTGGTAGACATCAGAGTTCCTTGAGTAGGATTACCATAAGTCCAGATTTACTTGTTCATGTCCTCTTTTTAGAAAACTGTTCAGGTGTTTGCATAGTTTTTCTAAAACCCAGCAGTTTATCCAGGTTTTGGACGCAATCTGAGTCAAGCCTAATTTTCTTTTTAACCTTCGCGGGGGCCTCAGAAGGACACAGGAGGCAGTGGGGGGTCACCAGTGGGTGGGAGCTGTATCAATCATAGTCCCCCCATGGTAGGGTTACCAGATTTCCAAATGGAAAATCTGGACCCCCTAGACCCACCCCCCAGTTCCACACATCCCTGCCCCATTATGCCACAGTCCCGCCCCCAATCATGCCCTGCCCTGTGCTGCCTGCATGTGAGGATGCCCTCCTGCCCGACGGCGATTTGTTGGAAGCTTTTCAAAACCCGGACAAAGTGCTGGGTTTTGAAAAGTTGTCTGGACTCCAGGATATGTCCTCAAAAGGAGGTCTGGGAGCA
The DNA here is from genome assembly GCF_902459505.1 of Geotrypetes seraphini. Lineage (NCBI taxonomy): Eukaryota > Metazoa > Chordata > Amphibia > Gymnophiona > Dermophiidae > Geotrypetes > Geotrypetes seraphini. Next base: position 308,217,497 of record NC_047087.1, read on the forward strand.
AGAGCTCCTGTTGCAAGCTGCTGGAGGCTTGTTTGGCACTAGAGGTGACAGGAAAGGCCCCAGCTCTTCCTGAGCTTGGGGCTGTGTCTGGAGTGGCCTCTGAGCATACACAAATGACATCACACACAGCCGTGCATGCTCCAGGCCCTCCAGATGCAGCTAGAGCTCGTTAGGGAAGAGAGGAGATTGTGAGGGGGCAGGGCGTGGGAAAAGGTGACAAGCGGTGTGTCCCAGGGCTAGGTTCTTGGGCCCATTTTGTTCAATATCTTCATAAATGACCTGGAAGAGGAAACAACAAGTAATATAATCAAGTTTGCAGATGACACGAAACTATGCCGGACAGTTGGGTCACTAATGGACATTGAAGAACTCCAAAGAGATTTGAACCAGCTAGAGAAATGGGCGGAAGAGTGGCAGATGAAGTTTAATATAGAGAAATGCACCTGGGAAGGAAAAACAAGGAACATGAATATAAAATGCTAGGTGTGACATTGGGCAAGAGCGAACAAGAAAGGGATCTGGGGATACTGAATGACAGGACCCTGAAGCTGTCGGCGCAGTGCACATCGGCGGCGAAGAAGGCAAATAGGATGTTGGGCATGATAAAGAAGGGAATCACGAGTAGATCGGTGGACGTCATAATGCCACTTTACAGAGCAATGGTCAGACCACACCTGGAGTACTGTGTCCAGCACTGGTCTCCCTACCTAAAGAAGGATGTGACCCTGCTGGAGAGGGTGCAGAGCCGAGCTACGAAGCTAGTAGTAGGTATGGAAAATTTGAGCTACAAAGAACGCCTCAGAAAACTGGGCTTATTCACCCTTGAGAAGAGAAGACTACGAGGGGATATGATAGTGACTTATAAAATAACAAATGGATTCGACAAAATAGAGCGAGAAGCATCGTTATTCATGTTGTCAAATGTGAACCAGACAAGAGGTCATGGACTGAAGTTGAGAGGCGACAGGCTCAGGACAAATACCAGGAAGTTCTGTTTCACACAGCGAGTGGTGGACGCTTGGAATGCTCTTCCGGAGGAGGTTGTGACGGAGGCCACCATTCTAGGTTTCAAGGGCAAGTTGGATGCACACCTTCTTGCAAATCACATCGATGGATACGGGTAAACAGGTCTTCATCAGGGAACACCTGGCTTGGCCTCTGCGTGTGCGGGTCACCGGACTGGATGGACCAAAGGTCTGATTCGGTGAAGGCGTTTCTTATGTTCTTATGTGTCTAGGGTTTTGCAGAAAAAAAAATATGGTAACCCTAGGGATAAGTGACTATAAGTACCTGAATGTAAACCACTTAGACCATTAATAGGTGGTATATAGGTATATAAAAACTAAAATAAATATAAATATATATATATATATATATATATATATATATCTGTCCTTTTTTTTTTTTTTTCTGAAATGTGGTAACCCTAATCTTGAGTAAATGTGGCCTTGTTAGTTTCCAAAACCATGCTGCAAAATATGAAAGCATAATTTTCAGGACTCACCTTCCTTGTTTACGTTCTTGGACCATCATTTCCTCTGTAATCAAGGGACCAATTCAGATTGGGAATTAAAATAATTAAGAAGTCAGTGCTGAGACACTAGCCAGGGGGGGCTTGTGTTAATTAGTGTTGATTTTCACAATTGGATAGGTCTGAGCATGCAAAGCCAATCGACTGCACAATTAGCAACAAATACGACAACTTCCTCTCCTCCAGCTCATGTGCACATTGAAGTGGGTCAACATTAGTTTTTTTTATCAGGATTTATTACTGCCCTTTTGAAGAAATTTACCCAAGGTGGTGCACAGCAAGAACTATCTGGACATAGCCAAGCCGTAAGGGGGTGGGGGCACACCGCCCCATCTTGGTGGGGGCGCCAGCATATCTCTGCCCCCATGACACACTTGTGAACTCCCTTCCTTGACCCCCCTCCATACTTCTTTAAAATCACCAGCGTGAGCAACTACACTAGCCTGTGTGTGGGGTTTGAGGCGCCTGGGCCAATCAGGCCCTAAGGCTCACCATTCTGCGGATGGCAGACCTGTCGTACGGACGGGCTTGGGACCTGTCCATCCGGCCAACTTTTTAAGGTACATGGGGGTGTCGGGGGGGGGGGGGGGTGTCATGGGGTCAGCGGGGGTGTTGTGGGGTCAGGAGGGTGGGGGATCGGGGGGCCGATCAGGGGTTTGGGGTGGTGGTCATGGGGGGTACATCATGGGCAGGAGGGATCCCTCCTGCCCGTATGTTAGTGGGGGTGGGGAGTGGGGGTTTCACCAGGGCAGGAGGGGTTGGGCTCGCTTCTGCCTGGATGGTATCAGGGGGGTGGGGGTTTCACCAGGGCAGGAGAGGATGGGCTCCCTTTTACCTATATCATGTCCGGGGGAGTCGCTGAGGCAGGAGGGGTTGGGCTCCCTCCTGCCCATGTCGAGTTGGGGGTTCGGGGCTGCGTCGGGGCAGGAGGGGTTGAGCTTCCTCCTGCCCGATCTTGTCAGGGAGGGCTAATCTCAACTGTACCGATGAAGCTTGAAAATTGCTGATGATGCAATAGGCCTACAGAGAACTGCATATTCCAGCTCCGCCTCCTCACCCATAATAATTTAACATATGTAGCACATTATTGCATCATCATTACAATTAATACTTTAGCTTAAAAATCTAATTTGAGGTAAACTGTTTTAATATTTCAGAGCTTGTTATAACATTTACTCCAAGCATTAGAAAATATAGCAAAAATGTTCATTTTTGCATTTTGCCAAAAATCAGAGGGTTTTACTGAAATATTAAGGTCGGTTTTGAATTCAGTGACCTCAAAATCACTATAGAACGCCCACTACAATTCATGCCCCAAAACCTTTGTTGCACAGTATTATTAAGAAACAATAAGAACATTTAATTTGGGAGAATATTGCAGATATAATTAGATGTGTCTTCTCTCAAACCCTCTGCAGATACAGGATTGTTGTGTAGGTTAATGTATCCCCCGTTGCTTGTGTCTCTGTACAGGTTGGATGTCCACTCACTGACCCAGTGCCATGAATCTCCTTCTGGACCTCTTATTCTGCCCACTGCCAACACCTGCTCTGATTGGATTCCTCGCTCTTGGAATCTCCGCCTTCCTATGGATGATCGCCAGGCCCAAACCTCTCAGGTCTCTAATAGACCTGAACCAGCAATCCGTAGGGATTCAAGTAAGTCTATGATACCACCTTTCAAATGAAGTGTTCTCCAGTAGTATCGTGACTTTGTACAGTGCTGCGTACGTCTGATAGCGCTCTAGAAATAATTAGTAGTAGTAGTCATGCTCATGAAAGACCAAGGCCCAAGTACATATTGCTGAATCTATAGAGGGGTATAATCAAAACAATCATCTAAGTCCGTTGTGGGCCTAGGGCGCTAGTTGGCCAAAGTCGGCAATATCCAAAGTCCATTCTCAAAAAATACGTCCAACTATTATTTTTTTTTTTGTCGAAAGTCGTCTACTTCCAAGTCCAGTCGTTTGATCGTCCAGACTGCTAGTACATCTATCTTTCTACTACATTCTTGTCCCAAAAATTGTCCAAGTCCCAAACACCTAGAACCAAACCTGTGGGACATGGGAGGGGCCAGCAAAGTGATGGAATGGTCACCCAGACATGGCAACAAAGTAATGGGGCACCTTACAGGGCACTGCTGTGAACTTCACAAAAAGGTGCCACATAAACATCTCACCATAACTCCCTTGCAGGTCATGGTGAGCCCCCCCCAAAACACCCGCAAAACCTACTATAGCCACCTGCCTACAATCCCAATAGCCCTTATGGCCTCAGGTGCCACTTATATGGCAATACAGTAGATTTTTGGTTTTTTTTTGGTGGACTCACATTTTCCATCATGAATGCAGTGGTTAGAGTGGCTTATGGGCCTAGGTCCTCCTCTCTATGGTTCACTAGCCCACCCCCCAGACTACTTAAGCCACCTCTGTGCAGCTCTACTTGGCTTTCCTATGCCAGGTGCTGATGTTCTGGAGGCAGATAAGTACATTTTTATTTCAATTTTTATGGCGGTGTGTGTGTGGGGGGAGGGGGTGTCAGTGATCACTCAGGGAGTGCGTGGTGGTCTGTACTTTGTGTTTGCAGTGGTTTTCTGGTCACTTTGGTTACCACGTAGACCTGTTTTTAGATCGCCTAAGTCACAACGTATAAGTTCCATCCAGGCAGCCTCGATTTTCTCTGTAGAACGACTAAGCCTAGGTCAGCCCACATCCCACCCTAAACACTCCTTCAAAAATGCCCCTTTCAACTCTGGGGCGCACAGCAGGATTCAGAGACCTAAAAAGTCTCTGGATACATCTAAAAACCCGTTTCGATTATTGGTACTTGGAAGACCTGTGTTTCAGGTCAGCCAAGTGCCAATGTGGGTGGGTTCTTTGGTGTATTTCTGTTTCGATTATGAGCCCCATAATGTTTCAGAATTCATTCTATTGTCCTTTTATGGCAGAGACGCTGAAAGCGATGCCCACTTGTTCCTGCCTTGCATCCTCAGATGTAAAAAAAATGGCTACTGGGATATTACTGCCAGAGGTTAGACTTCCAGTTATTACATCCTACCACTCCTACTACTTATCATTCTGTAGTGTTACTAGAGGCACGCAGCGCTGTACATTAAACACACAAGAGACAGTCCCTGCTCAAAGGAGCTTACAATCTAATTATGACAGACAAACGGTGAATCTATATATGCTGCTCAGATAGGGAATTACAGAGAGAATGATAAGGCGGGATAGAGGATCATAGAGGGAATGACCAACGGATAAGGGTGCTTTACAAGTAGGTTGGAATTAAGACTTAAAGACAGCTTCAAGAAAGTAGGCTTTTAGCGTGGATTTGAATACTGCCAGAGACAGAGCCTGACATACAAAGTCAGTCATTTTGTTCTAGGCCTCTCTCTGCTTCTCTTCACATATCCAACAGACCACTAAAACCTGTTGTTTCTTTCTCTACAACATCGCTGAAATCCAACCAGCAAAGTAGAATGGATGGAGTCAGGAGTTGGCAGGAGAGAAGAGTACAGCCAAGAGAGACTTACCCAATGAACGTAGTCCCCAGAGATGAGTATACGCAGAGACAAGAGAGGAGACATATTGAGGGGGCTGCAGAGTGAATACACTTGTAGGCCAATAAGAAGAGTTTGAACTGTATGCGAAAGCGGTCAGGGAGCCAATGATGTGATTTGAGGTGAGGGGTCATGTGAGCATAACGACACTGGCGGAAGGAATATGCAACAGCATTCTGAACAAACTGAAAGGGAGAGAGATGGTTTAGCAGAAGACCTGTGAGAAACAAGTTGTAGTATCTAGGCAAGATGTGATGAGAGTGTGGATGAATGTCTTAGTTGTGTGCTCAGAAAGGAAAGGTTGGATTTTAGCGATGTTGTAGATAGAGAATGAAGCAGGTTTTGATGGTCTGTTGGATATATGAAGAGAAGCAGAGAGACGAGTCAAAGATGACCCCCAAGTTTGCAAGCTGACAAGGCAAGAAGGATGATAGTCACTCAAAAGAGCGTGGTTTGGGACAAGGTATCTTTAAAAGATATCATGCATGGGTTCAGCTAAGGGACGTCTTGCCTCACCAATTTGCTTGACTTCTTTGAAGGTCCAGAGAAGAGCGACTAAAATGGTTAAGGGGCTGGAGGATTTGCCGTACAGTGAGAGATTGGAGAAACTGGGCCTCTTCTCCTGAAAAGAGGAGACTGAGAGGGGACATAATCAAAATATTCAAAATACTGAAGGGAATAGACTTAGCAGATAAAGACAGGTTGTTTACCCTCTCCAAGGTAGGGAGAATGAGAGGCTCTAAAGTTAAAAGGGGATAGATTCCGTACAAACATAAGGAAGTTCTTCTTTACCCAGAGAGTGGTAGAAAACTGGAAAGCTCTTCCGGAGTCTGTCATAGGGGAAAACACCCTGCAAGACTAAGCTGGAAAAGTTCCTGCTAAACTGGGACGTACGCAGGTGAGGCTGGACTCATTTAGGGCTCTGGTCCTTTACCTAAGGGCTGCCGCGGGAGCAGACTGCTGGGCACAATGGACCACTGGTCTGACCCAGCAGCGGCAGTTCTTATGTTCTTATGAATAAACACGTGTATCATCAGGGCATGCTAGGGAGATAAAATTCCTTGAGCAGCTGGTTCAGGAACCAACAAGAGGTGAAGCAATTCTAGATCTCGTTCTTCGTGGAGCACAGGATATGGTAAGGCAGGTCATGGTGCTGGGGCTGCTCGATAACAGTGATCATAACATATTCAGATATGATATAATCCCTGGGATATTTGCACAAGAAACCCAGTCCAAAAGCACTTAACTTGAAAACAGGAGCCTATGATAACATGAGGGAAATGGTAAAAAAGAAACTTAGGGCTCCTTTTACTAAGCTGCGATAGTGGTTTTGCGCTTGCTAAATTTCCGCGTGCACTAGACGCTAATGTCAACATTGAGCTGGTGTTAGTTCTAGCCACGTAGCGCGGGCTTAGAACGCGCTAAAATTCTGCGCGCGCTAGAAACGCTATCGCAGCTTAGTAAAAGGAGCCCTTAAAGGTGCAGCTGCAAAAGTCAAAACACGTGGCTAAAGGTGAACCGGCTGATATTGTGTGCAGTGCTTCCCCGATATTCGTGAGGGTTCCGTTCCAGGAACCCCCGCAAATCTCAAAAAACCCCGCGAATACGGTTTTTCATGGGGGAGCCTGAAGAGGGCAGCGGGAGAGCAGCCGGAGCGCCGCGAGTGCAGGAAATCACTGGCGGTACGCTCCGCCCGCCTCTTCCTGCACTAAGTCGGGCCTATTCCAATCAGGAGCTGCGCTCCGGCTGCTCTCCTGCCTCTCCCGCTGCCCTCTCCTTGTCGGAGGTTTGCAGTCAAAAAATACCGTGAATGACCGGGACCGTGAACCGCCGACCGCGAACGACCGGGGGAATACTGTGTTTGGATTTTCAAAAGGCATTTGACAAAGTACCTCACGAAAGACTTCTGAAGAAATTAGAAAGTCATGGGATAGGAGCTAATGTCCTTTTATGAACTGAGAACTGGTTGAAAGACAGAAAACAGAAAGTAGGTTTAAATGGTCAATATTCTCGGTGGAGAAGGGTAAATAGTGGGTTTCCTCAGGGGTCTGTGATGGGATCGCTGCTTTGTAACATATTTATCAATGAACTAAAGAGGGTAATAACTAGTGAGATAATTAAATTTGCTGATGACACAAAGTTGTTCAAAGTTGTTAAATTGCAAGAGGATTGTGAAAAATTGCTAGAGGACCTTGTGAGACTGGAAGACTGGGCGTCAAAATGGCAGATGACGTTTAATGTGAGCAAGTGCAAAGTGATGCATGCGGGAAAGAGGAACCCGAACTATAGCTAAGTGATGCTGGGTTCTGTGTTAGGAATCACTGCCCAGGAGAAGGATCTAGGGGTCATCGTTGAAGATACGTTGAAACCCTCAGCTCAATGTGCGGCGGCTGCTAAGAAAGCAAATAGAATGTTAGGAATTATCAGGAAAAGAATGGAAAACAAAGATGAAAAGGTTATTATGCCCTTGTATTGCTCTATAGTACGGCGGCACCTTGAATACTGTGTGCAGTTCTGGTCACCATATCTCAAAAAAGACATTGCAGAATTAGAAAAGGTACAGAAAAGGGTGACAGAAATGAAAAAAGGGATGGGATGAGCTCCCTATGAGGAAAGGCTAAAACAGCTAGGGCTCTTTAGCTTGACAGCTCAGGGGCTGATACGAGTGAAGTGGAAAGAGTAGATGTGAATCGCTTGTTCATTCTTTCCAAAAAATACTAGGACTAGGGGACATGCACTGAAGCTACTAAGTAGTAGATTTTAAACAGACCGGAGAAAATATTTCTTCACACAATGTGTAACTAAACTCTGGAATTCGTTGCTGGAGAATGTGGTGAAATCAGTTAGCTTAGCGGGGTTTAAAAAAGGTTTGGATAAAATCTTAAAACAGAACATAGGTCATTATTGAGATGGTTTGGGGAAATCCACTGCTTATTCCTAGGATAAGCAGCATAAAATCTGTTTTACTCTTGGGATCTGGCTAGGTAATTGGGAGCTGGGTTGGTCATTGATGGAAATAGGATACTGGGCTTTATGCACCTGTAGTTTGTCCCAGTAATAGCAACCCTTGTGTTTTTAAGTGAGCCAAGTATAGTATAATCAAGCCACTGTGACATCACTGAGTTTGGCCCTTAGGCATTGGTGGAATGAGGCATTATGACATCACAATCTCAGCTCTGGAATGTTGCTACTCTTTGGGTTTCTGCCTGGTACTTGAGACTTGGGTTGGCTACTGTTGGAAATAGGCTTGATGGACCTTTGGTCTGTCCCAATATGGCAATTCTTATGTTCTTATGACAGCATTATCTACAGAAATAGAGAATGGAGGAAGAGACAAGGTGTGTTTAGATGGTGGTGAGACATCTAGGTTGCAATGTCAGACAGGCAGGCTGAGATTTGGGCCTGGGTTCCTGTATAAATTTCAGGTGTACAATGGTAGATCTGTGAGTTGCCAGCATAGAGAGGGTACTGAAAGGCATGGAAGAAGATTAGAGCACCAAGGAAAGAAGTATAGATGGAGAAAAGAAAAAGTCCCAGGACAAAGCCCTAAGGAACACTGATTAATAGTAGGATGGTTGTGGAGGAGGTTCCACTAGAACAAATGCTAAAAGTGTGATGGGAAAGATAAGAAGAAATCCATGAGATCACAGAGCCCTGAAACCCAAGCGAGGACAGCGTATCAGTGAGCAGGCGGTGATCTACAGTATCAAGACAATGGCGGTGAATGGCACATTCAATTAGCTTGGATAGGAAAGGAAAGAGGGGGACAGAGTGATTGTTGGAGGGGCAGATAGGGTCCAGCAAGGGTTTTTTGAGGAGCAGTGTAACTACTGCATTTTGAAGGCAACGGGCACAATTGCAGTGGAGAGTGATAGGTTGAGGATATGGCAGATAGAAAGGATGACAGTAGGAGAAATGGTGATAACTAGATGGGTGGTGATGAGATCAAAGGAACAAGTAGCGAGTTTGGAGGAGGAAAGAAAAAGGTGTGGTTTCCTCTTCAGTGATTGTAGAGAAGCAAAAAAAAAGCAGCAGGGGTTAATGGAGGGTTGGCCGAGCAGGCCAGAGGAAGGAGAGGTAGAGGTGATTTTGTTGAGTACTCCAAGTTAATCTTGTGAACCTTGTTGTGGAAATGCTGAGCTATAATTTGGGGAGAAAGCGAACGGGGTGGGGTTTGGAGGTGAGGGAACTTTAGAAGAGGAGTATGTGGGGCAGTGATTAGATCTACAGTCTCAGCACCCTGGAGTTGTGGGTTCAAGCCCCGTGCTACTCTTGTGACTCTGGGAAAGTCACTCAGCCCTCCATAGCCCAAGGTACACTAGATAGATTGTGAGCCCACCGGTACAGATAGGGAAAATGCTTGAGTACCTGATTGTAAAACCGCTTAGATAACCTTAATAGGTGGTATATAAAAACCTAATAAACTTGAAAGAAAAAAAAAGAGTTGAGGGTGGCAAAGAGATGGCGAGAGTTAGATCCAAGAGAGTTAGTCAAGTGGGTGTAGTAGTCTTGCTTTGCAAGTGAAAGAGTAGACTGGAAAGAAGTCGGCAGGAATTTGAAATACACAAAGTTGGCAGGATAGAGTAGAGTATTGCTGAAGATTGAATGAGGATATTAGAGCAAGAAACTTTGAGGCATAGGAGTCAGAGGGGTCATTAACATGAATGTTAAGATCACCAAGAATGAGGAAAGAAGTTGAAGGTTTGAGAAAGACGGAGAAATAGGAGTCAAAGTCAGCGAGAAAGGAAGATAGGGATTTGTCAGGGGGTCAATAAATGACTGCTAGTCGGACAGGTAGAAGAGCGAATAGACTGATGGAGTGGACTTCGAAGGAAGAGAGGCAGTGAGACTGAGGTGGGAGAAGAGGTTGAAATCTACAGGAAGGTGAGAGTAACAGCCAAACCCCTCTTCCGCGACCAATTGGGCGAGGCATATGGGAGAAAAGGTAACCACCACGACACAGGGCAAGTCAAGCCTCAGTGCAAGTAGGTGGAAAGAATGAGAGAAAAAGAGGTCGTGGACGTAAGCGAGCTTGTTGGAGAAAGAGCAGGCATTCCATGATAAAGGTAGAGAAGGGGAAAGGGGAGGAACAGAAAATAAGGATGGAGACACTGTAGTGTGAGCTGCATGAGTAGGGCGAGACATGATTAGGAGGGCCAGGATTGGGATTGTTGCCCCCAGCAGAGAACAAAAAGATCAGCAGAAGAGTATGGCGAGGCGCGATGATGGCGATGCAGTCAGACTAGATGGAGAAGGTTGAATGAGAGTAAAAAACTGTAAGAGCTGTGAAGAGGGTGGGTGATGACAGGGATGGTGAGGTGGTGAATTCAAAAAGTAGGAAGTTCTTCTTCACCCAGAGAGTGGTAGAAAACTGGAACGCTCTTCCGGAGGCTGTTATAGGGGAAAACACCCTCCAGGGATTCAAGACAAAGTTAGACAAGTTCCTGCTGAACCAGAACCTTGGGATGATAGTGTCCGAAGATCTAAAGGCGAAAAAACAGTGTGACAAGGCAGTGGCTGCTGCCAGAAGGATGCTGGGCTGTATAAAGAGAGGCGTAGTCAGTAGAAGGAAGAAGGTGTTGATGCCCCTGTACAGGTCATTGGTAAGGCCCCACTTGGAGTATTGTGTTCAGTTTTGGAGACCGTATCTGGCGAAAGACGTAAGAAGACTTGAGGCGGTCCAGAGGAGGGTGACGAAAATGATAGGAGGCTTGCGCCAGAAGACGTATGAGGAGAGACTGGAAGCCCTGAATATGTATACTCTAGAGGAAAGGAGAGACAGGGGAGATATGATTCAGACGTTCAAATACTTGAAGGGTATTAACGTAGAACAAAATCTTTTCCAGAGAAAGGAAAATGGTAAAGCCAGAGGACATAATTTGAGCTTGAGGGGTGGTAGATTCAAGAGCAATGTTAGGAAGTTCTACTTTACGGAGAGAGTGGTGGATGCCTGGAATGCGCTCCCGAGAGAGGTGGTGGAGAGTAAAACTGTGACTGAGTTCAAAGAAGCGTGGGATGAACACAGAGGATCTAGAATCAGAAAATAATATTAAATATTGAACTAAGGTCAGTACTGGGCAGCCTTGCATGGTCTGTGTCTGTATATGGCCGTTTGGTGGAGGATGGGCTGGAGAGGGCTTTGACGGAGATTTCGGCAGTAGGAACCCAAGCACAGTACAGGGTAAAGCTTTGGATTCTTGCCCAGAAATAGCTAAGAAGAAAAAATTTAAAACATTTAAATTGAATCAGGTTGGGCAGACTGGATGGACCATTCGGGTCTTTATCTGCCGTCATCTACTATGTTACTATGTAACTATGTAGAACATACACAGGTAAGGCTAGACTCAGTTAGGGCACTGGACTTTGACCTAAGGGCCGCCGCGTGAGCAGACTGTTGGGCACGATGGACTACTGGTCTGACCCAGCAGCGGCAGTTCTTATGTTCTTATACAATGTGGTCTTAAAGTATGCAGTGGTTTGAGGTGAAGGGGACATGAGGAGGAGCGAGTGGGCAGCACTCCCACTCCACCACTAATCAAGGTCTCCTGATAAGGCCCAGGACTAGGGTTACCAGATTTTCCTTCAGGAAAATCCGGACCCATGGCCATGACCCCAGGACCGCCCAGTTCTGCCTCTGTCCCGCCCCCCAGCCCCGCCCCCAGACGGCATCCATACATGCGTGGCTACAACGCAATGACATCACTGTGTTGCATCCATGCATGCACGGATTCCCCTTCCCGACGTGATTATGGCGAGAAGCTTTTCAAGACCCGGAAAAAAAGCGCCGGGATTTGAAAAGCCATCCGGACCCCTCGGACATGTCCTCAAAAGGAACACCTGTCCGGGGAAATCCAGATGTCTGGCAACCCTACCCAGGACGGGGTTTGGGTGGGTGGGGATTGTTACACTTGGCAAGGCAATGGCGAGGGCCTCAGATCTGGAGGGTCTGGCCGAGGCTGCCACGTATAGGCTGCTGCCTCCTCAGTCATTCCTAACAGATCCACGATTGATGCCATTTTGAAATTTTCAAAAGTGATATTGGGGGTTTTTTTTGGGGGGGGAGGGTGAAGGGATTAGGCACTTTCGAAAAAGAAACAAATGAAGTTTTATTCATTATCATTTTGTTTTCAATATGAATTGAAATGAAACAAAACTTTTTTTTTTTTTTAAATTTCCCATTTTATTTCAAATGAAAGCACATCCCTAAAGTGCAACAAAATTGATACTTGAATGTTCATAGTAAAGGAATTTGGAAATACGGTATTTAAAATAGGGTTACACTTGAATCAGGCTACCATAAGATTTCACCGGAATGAATAGAAGATTTATATTTAATTAAATTGGAGGTATTTTTTTCTATTTCTTTTTATACCTGGATTTGCTTTGAAAAGCAGAAACTACATCTTTGTTCTACGCTTGTGTTTATGCTTTGCGTTTAGGACGGAGCTCGGAGATCTGCATTACTGAAAAATGACAAATTAATGGCTTATTATTACGAAGATGCCAGGACGTTGTATGAAGTCTTCCAAAGAGGCCTCCGGGTATCAGGTGAGCTGGATCCTAATCTGCTTGTGCTCGGGAAAAGCTAAAATTAAAAGAAACAGACTTGAAGCCCTAGATAAGAATATAAGAATAGCCTTACTGGGTCAGACCAATGGTCCATCAAGTCCAGTAGCCCGTTCTCACGGTGGCCAATCCAGGTCCCTAGTATCTGGCCAAAACCCAAAGAGTAGCAACATTCCATACTACCAATCCAGGGCAAGCAGTGACTTCCCCCAAAGACTTTCTCAATAACAGACTATGGACTTTTCCTCCAGGAACTTGGCCAAACCTTTCTTAAAACCAGCTACACTATCCCCTCTTACCACATCCTCTGGCAACGTGTTGCAGAGCTTAACTATTCTCTGAGTGAAAATATATTTCCTCCTATTGGTTTTAAGAGTATTTCCCTGTAACTTCATCGAGTGTTTGCTGGTCTTTGTAATTTTTAATGGAGTGAAAAATGGATCCACTTGTACCCGTTCTACTCCATTTAGGATTTTATAGACTTCAATCATATCTCCCCTCAGCCGTCTCTTTTCCGTGCTGAAGAGCCCTAACCATTTTAGTCTTTCCTCCTACGAGAGGAGTTCCATCCCATCTTGGTCGCTCTTCTTTGAACCTTTTCTAGCGTCACTATATCTTTCTTGAGATAAGGAGACCAGAATTGAATGCAATACTTCAGATGAGGTCGCACCATGGAGCGATACGGGGGCATTATTACATTCTTAGTCTTGTTAACCATCCCTTTTTTCATAATTCCCAGCATCCTGTTTGTTTTTTTGGGGGCACATTGGGGGCGGAAGGTTTCATTGTATTGTCCACAATGATACCCAGATCCTTTTCTTGAGCGCTAACCCCCAAGGTGGACCCTAGCATCCAGTAACTGTAATTCAATTTATTCTTTCCAATGTGCATCACTTTGCATTTGTCCACATTAAATTTCATCTGCCAGTAGAGAAATCCACCTATCAAGCCTTATGGTTGAACTCCAAGATTCAAATTGGACAGTCTGGAATCTTTTGGAAGGAATGGATGAAGGCAGGTATACGTACATTAGATGATGTTTTGTTGGATGGGAAAATGCTGGATTTTTCACAACTGCAACAAACGTTTGGTATTGCAAAATCTCAAAATTATAGATGGCTGCAGTTGAAGCAAGCCATTCAGAAGGGGTTCAAAGTCATTATAGTTTACAGATCCTTTGCTTCCAAACAGATTTTCTAGGACATCAGGCTGTCAGGTGGTATAAATTAATATATGTTTTCTTAAATAAAAAGCCAAAGTCTGGTCTTAGAGACATTTGGAGCATTGAGATAAAGCAGTATATTTCTGCGTCTCGATGGCATCTATGAGACAAACATGGGTTTTCTTGTTACGTAGATTGTTTTGAACCCCTGTTAAGTTACAAAAGCTAGACAGTTCTAAGTCCAATAGATGCTGGCACTGTCATCTAGACATAGGGACATTGGATCATCTGTTGTTCTATTGTCCGTTGATACTCAGTTTTTGGAAGTCGATATGGGGACAGATTAATGCAATACTTGAGTCATCATTTCCGTTAACATATGAGATAGTCATATGTGGTCCATTATTACATATTAAACCCCCGTAGATCGTTATAAATGTCGTCTTTTCATAATTATGACTCGGATGGCAATGCAGATGATAACACATAATTGGAAGAATTATGATCGCCTTATCTTCTCTTTTTGGTGGGCAAATTTATGCTCCACATACAGGAATGAGAAAATAAATGCGGATTTATTAGGGCATAGTAGTGTATTTAAATTGGTTTGGGGCCCGTTGACATTTTATATTACATCAGGATAGATATTTTTGGTCTTTAAGTTGGATAGTTCTATGCACATCCAGGGTGGGAGGGTGGGTTAAAATGTTTATTATTTATGATGATTATTTATTGGTAGGTGGGTGGTATAAAATGATTGTATATGGATACTTGTAAGTTGTATGTGATTTCATGCTTTATTATTTGTTTATTAATCTATACATTGCACTGTTAAATATTTTGAAACTTAATAAAATATATATTTTTTTAATTTCATCTGCCACTTGAACTCTCAGTCTTCCAATTTCCTAAGGTCCGCCTGCAATTTTTCACAATCCGCATGTGTTTTAAGAACTTTGAATAGTTTAGTGTCATCTGCAAAATTAATCACCTCACTTGTCATTCCAATTTCCAGATCATTTATAAATAAGTTAAATAGCACCTGTCCCATTACAGACCCCTGTGGCACTCCACTGTTTACTCTCCTCCATTGAGAAAAATGACCATTTAACCCTACCTCTGTATTCTATCTGATAGCCAATTCCTAATCCACAACTGAACTTTGCCTCCTATCCCATGACTCTTTAATTTTCTCAGGAGCCTCTCATGAGGAACTTTATCAAAATCTTTCTGAAAATCTAGATACACTATATCAACCGGCTCACCTTTATCCACATGTTAAACACACCTTCAAAGAAGTCAAGCAAATTTGTGAGGCAAGATCTCCCTCGGCTGAACCCATTCTGACTCTGTCTCATTAAATCATGTTTGTCTATGTGTTCCACGGTTTTATTTTTTATAATCATTTCTACCATTTTGCCCAGAACCGAAGTGAGGCTTACCGGTCTGTAATTTTCCGGATCTCCCATGGAGCCCTTTTTAAAAATCGGCGTAACATTGGCCACCCTCCAATCTTCAGGTACTACAGATGATTTTAGCAACAAGTTATAGATCACTAACAGCAGGTCAGCAATTTCATTTTTGAGTTCTTTTAGTACCCTGGGATGTATACCATCTGGTCCAGGTGATTTATCACTTTTCAACTTGTCGATTTGGCTTAGTACATCTTCCAGATTCACCGAGATTTCTTTCAGTTCCTCCGCATCATCACCCTTGAAAACCATTTCTGGTTCAGGTAGATCGCTTACATCTTCTTCCACGTCTCTGATTACAGCACAATAATCTAGGATTTAGGGGAAAATTCATCTAGGATTTAGGGGAAAATTCATCAAAGAGCGTTAACTCTGTTAGCATGTGCTGATTAACATACGCTAAACTCTAACACACCCATAGAAATATAATGGGTGTCTTAGCATTTAACGTTCACTATAACCATTGTTGCGTGATAATGGAGTTAGTGTCCCTCGATGAATTCTCCACCTTAGTCTAGACAAAGTCTAGTCAGTATAAGGGCATGACACCACATGACTAAAAGATGTGCATATAGGGCCTGATTGTGTATAGGATGCCTAAGAAGTAGCTGTGAATCACGCACCAGCTTCCTATGCAGAATCACGTCTATCTTAAAGAACAGACACCTTACCACCCCCACCTCATTTCAACTGGCGCCAGTTAGAGAATCACACCTGCCTGTTCGCAAAGATAGGAAGCTCATCCACCTATCTTTGCCGAGGGATCCCTTGCTCTTAGCTGATCACAGCACAGGAATCCCCAATCAGTTGAGCCAGAATGGCTCCCCGAAACTGTGGCTTTGGGGAGTCCTGCTGGCTCATTTGATTGGGGGGAAAATACCCCTGAGCCGGTTGTGGCAGAGGAACCCCTGATACCCCCCCCCCCCCAACAACATCTGCGATCAACAGGAGGGATGCCCACTGCCTCTTGCCTAACATTCTTGACACCACCACCCCACCTCATCCACAATCAGCAGAAGGGATGCTCACTTCCTCCTGCCTAACACCTCCCTACACCCCCACATCCATGATCCTGCCGATTGTGGATGTTGGGGGAGGGGTGTCATAAGGAGTTCTGTGCCGCAGCCAGCTCAGCTGATCACAGCAGGGGTATTTTCCCTCCTATCGGCTGAGTAGGCAGGACTCCCTGAAGCTGTGGTGTAAGGGAGTCCTACGCGCTCAGCTGATTGGGGATTCCCGTACCCCGATCAGCTTAGCCGGCCGCGTCTACTTTTCCGATTGAAATGTAGGCCAGCATTTTATAGGTCTACATTTCAGGCATCTATCGCGGCTCTAGGGAGATGCATAGAGAAGCTTAAACTCAACCAAGGCCACTTCCGGGTGAAACCACGCCCACCTAGACCTGTGACAAACGCCTACAGTGGAGGCATCCTTCCTGGCCCAAGTTTTTTCTAAAAACGTGTGTCCTGACTGGCTGCCTACAATCGGGTTGCCCGTTAGTAAAATCAGTGCCCAGTTATCTGCGCTAACTGGCTTGTTATGCAATCAAATTGCCTGTGGTTCTGAGTAGAGAATGACATGGGGAAAAAAATTTGTCCCCATCACCGTCCCGTCTCCGCAAGCTCAATCCCCGACCTGACCCCACGAGCTCGGTCCCTGTCACTGCCCCATCCCCGCAAACCTAGAGAGAAGATTGTTCTTTAAATAGAAGGAGTTAACCAAAGTGGATGGGATCGGGGAAGGGAGCTGGGGAGGTGGGAAGGGAGGTAGGGAGAAAAGGCAGGGGAGAATGATTGGGTAGAGTCAAAAGGGGAGAATGTTACCTAGTGATAGCGAGACAAAGGGTTGAGTTGGGGAAATAGATGTGACACACAGTGACAGTATTGGGTGAGGGAGAACTTTTAAGGAATGAGAGAGGTGAAAAGATGAAGGACAGCAAGAAAAAGAGATAGAGATGCAGAGACAGAAAGAAATGAAGAGGTGGGCAGGAAAGGGACAGACAGTTATAGCGGCACAGAAGAGAAAATGAGATGAAAGAGAAAAATATAAGTCAGAGACAAATTAAGGAAATAAGTAACAAAGACAGGAGGAACAGGAAGATAAGCAAAATGATGAGGAGAACCTGGAAAAAGAGTTACAAGGCAGACAAGAAGAAAGCAGAAAAACGATCAATATGATTAGATTTTTAAAACCTCCTGAACGGTAGAAGAGGCATTTTATTTTCAGTTTACTGACTGGAATATATTAGGCGTGCTTTGACACGCAGCTCCTGATTGGTAAGGCCCGACTTTAGTACAGGAAGAGGCGGTCGGAGCACACAGCGAGTGATTTCTTTCACTCGCTGGCGCTCCGGCTGCCCTCTCCTGCCCAGTGGTTGGAAAATACCGCGAACGACCAGGACCGCGAACCGCCGACTGCGAATGAGCGGGGGAGCACTGTATTGAAACCACTAAGAGTAAATCTCTTCATGAAAAGGGCAGTTAATAAATATTTGCGCACACATATCATATATATAATTAGGGGGAAGATGTCATTTCCCCAAGTATTAATGTACAGCTGGAACACATTTGAATAGCATTTAAGCATCATTTTATTAACTTTTCCAACCTAAATTCTATTTGTTCTTTCATCTTTCTATAAGATAATGGACCGTGTCTGGGCTACAGGAAACCAAATGAACCTTACCGGTGGCTGAGCTACAAACAGGTGTGCATTTCTAGAAATAAAAAACCTTCCTACTCTTCAGTCTCACTTCCCACGTTTCAGGCAGCAGAGAAATGAAACCTGTGCTTTTTCTCTTTGCAGGTGTCGGACAGAGCCGAGTTACTGGGCTCGGGGCTTATACACGTGGGATGTCAACCCTCGCCCAATCAGTTTGTGGGCATCTTTGCTCAGAATAGACCAGAGGTAAGTTGGTCCTAGTAAAAACAGAAATATAAGTAAATAGGGGAAGGGGTAAAACACGGACCTCACGGACCTGGTGGATCTAAACCCGCACGTCCTTAAAAATCTGAGGTCCGTGCCACTTGTAGTTAGCTTTCTCGCTCTGACAGACCTCGGTGACATTTTAGCGCTGACGGATCCTAATACTTTTCCCTCCCTATGCTGAGACGGATCCGTCAGAGCTAAATTGTCGCCAAGGTCTGTCAGAGCCAGAAACTAACTACAAGCGGCATGGACCTCAGATTTTTAAGGACGTGCGGGTTTAGATCCGTGAGGTCCGTCAGGTCCATGAGGTCCGTGCTATACCCCTTCCCAGTAAATAGCAAACTGTGAATCCCAGTGCTATAATCATTATAATTCTGATTCTGAGATTCGCAGTTTGCTATTTACTTATATTTTTGGTTTTTCCATTAAAGTTTGAGGGTTTTGCCTAGTGAAAACAGAGCATGTGGCCTTCTTGGAAAGCTCATGCATCCTGCTTCTTTTATGCGCACCAAATAAACAAGACAACAGCAGGAAAGGATATTTAATGAGGTGGTAATTGCCTTCAACAAGTAGGTCAGAAGAGCATGACAAAGCCATTTAAGATACCAACAAGGGTATTCGTAAGTTAACAAGGTTGTTTTGTCTGCTTTACTCTTGCAAGCCTTTGAAATGTGATATATATAGGATGGTAGCGCCCAGGTCTCTCAGTGGCTCCATCTCTATTCACGTATTTAGGAGAAAAAGACACGGGAAGGCTGGCAAGACAGGGTCCCAAATAAAGATGTGTAAATTAATTTTTGATTTTTGTGTAGGAGTTTTCTTATGAATGCATATGCTAAAAATATTCCAAAAACATAAGGGGATTTACTGAAAATATGTTACCAAGGGAGGGAAATTTCGAAAATCAATTACCCCCACAGGATATGAACGAATTATACATACTAACTAAGGGCCTGTTTTAAAAATCCGTGCGGCAACAGCCCCAAAGCCCTTTAAATCTCTATGGGCTTCAGGGCCGTTACTGTGCAGCAGCCTCTAGCGCGGCTTTGTAAAACAGGCCCTAAGTATTACTTCTCATGTGCTCATAAAATTTTCAATCACAGGGCAACCATGCGGTCCTTTACCAGTGGTGCAACCAATATTTTAATCACAGCACAAGGCTTCACTAGAATTTTAAAGAAGAGAATTTTAACACTTATCTTGGTGCAAAGAAATCCCGGCCTCAACAAGAGCCTTGTTTCGCAATAAACCTTTTCTTTCAGTGGGTCACAAATATTAATCAGACAAAAGGATATCTTAATTAACTTTATGCTTGCATCTGAAAAGAACCACATTATTAATTCATAATTTTATTTTTTGTGCAGTGGATTATAGCTGAGTTCGCTTGCTATACCTATTCCATGGTGTGCGTTCCACTGTACGACACGCTGGGGCCGGAAGCAATTGTATTTATTGTCAACCGAGGTAAAAAAAAAAAAAAAGGATCTTGTTTTCACGTTTGCAGCGTCTTGAATGTCATTAGAGCAGAAATTGGATGAAATCTCCAGATCATTTCAGGTTGAATACTTGGAATGTATTCAATATATGAACACATTTTTCCAGAGATGGGGAAGCAGTACAACTAGAGAGCATGAATTGAGATGAGGTTATATGATTCTTGGTACAACAGCTTTTGTTGTTCAACCAAAGCAAATTACCTATTGCACACAGGAAGTTTCTCTGACCCTAGTGGGCTCACAATCTAAGTTTCTATATCTGGGACAATAGAGGGTGTATTTTGGTCCATCAAATTCATTTCTTAAGTGCCTACAAACACTCCAAAACACAGCATTCAGAGTTCTGGAACACATCTGGAAATTCGACCATATTACCCCTCTCTATATACAATTTCCTTGGTTACCATTTCATATTAGAATAACGTTTAAAATCCTTTATATAGTATACTAGCTGATGCCCCGGCGTTGCACGGGTATTTAATTATAGCAATAACACTGTAAATGGATTCAAATAAAGATACTTTATAGTGGTGAATGAAATTATTTTTTTACAGCTTAATAAAAAGTACAATATTCAAATTATAATGTGAAATATTTGACAAAATGAATACAATACAACTAACGCAAAACGTGATTATAAACAACAATTTTAGTTTCACCTCCTGGAGCAAAAACATATAAATTCTTGGGTGAACCCACCCTTGAGCAAGCAACATAGAGTTGTGGGCCACGAGACCCCCAGAACATATCACCCCAGGTAGTGAGGGATCTGCATACCAAGTTTCGTTCAAATCGGTCAAGCCGTTTTTGAATTACTGTGAGAATGGCAGTTTTTTACATTTTTTCCATTGACATGAATGGGTGAAATCTGATTTTCTGTTTGTAGCTCCGCCCACGTGTGCAGGTGGGCCGCGAGACCCCCCAGAACATATCAGCCCAGGTAGTGAGGGATCTGCATACCAAGTTTCGTTCAAATCGGTCAAGCCGTTTTTGAATTACTGTGAGAATGGCAGCTTTTTACATTTTTTCCATTGACATGAATGGGTGAAATCTGATTTTCTGTTTGTAGCTCCGCCCACGTGTGCAGGTGGGCCGCGAGACCCCCAGAACATATCACCCCAGGTAGTGAGGGATCTGCATACCAAGTTTCGTTCAAATCGGTCAAGCCGCTTTTGAATTACTGTGAGAATGGCAGCTTTTTACATTTTTTCCATTGACATGAATGGGTGAAATCTGATTTTATGTTTGTAGCTCCGCCCACGTGTGCAGGTGGGCCGCGAGACCCCCAGAACATATCATCCCAGGTAGTGAGGGATCTGCATACCAAGTTTCGTTCAAATCGGTCAAGCCGTTTTTGCGTGATCGCGGCACATACACACATACATACACACATACATACCTCCGATTTTATATATATATAGATAAAGCATTACACGAACAACCACCATCTTCTCTGAGCTGTACGACTATCCCATATACTCCCGCTAGGTCCCTCCAGATGCTTTCAGGATTATAGAATGACTTGACCTCAGTTTTCAAGAGCTCACTGGAAGGCTACTCAAGAGAGAGCTATTTTGGGAGTACGCCAATCCTTTTGAATTCTCTCCCTAAAGAGATATGGGCTGAATTAAACTTTCAAGACGTTTAAAATTAAATTGAAAAACCTATTTTTAAAGCATGCTTTTGAAGTCCATCTAGAGAAGGGGTGGGCAACCTGGGGGTCACAACCCAGTCAGGTTTTCAGGACTTCTCCAATGAATAAGCATGAGATCTATTTTCATTCACTTCCTCCATTGTATATAATCAGATCTCTTGCATGTTCAGTGGTAAAATCCTAACAACCCGATCGAGTTGGGTCCTAGAAGAATCTTGTCCAAACCTGGTCTAGAGGGAGGAGTGGGATTGCACTAACAATCCTGGGAACACTAGACCAGTACTCTTCTAATCATTAGGATGTTTTTATGTTTTATAGGCAGTGGCGTAGTAGGTCCTCCTCTCCCCCCTCCCACTACCGTGCGAACACGCCCCTTCCCTTCCCCCATACCTCCTTTCATGTTCCTGGCACGAGCAGCAACCACAACCTGTAGCCCACACCAGCGCCAGCTCTTTCTCTGATGTCACTTCCTGGACCTGCATCTAGGAAGTGACATCAGAGGAAGAGCCAACGCTGGTGTGTTGGGATTGCTGCTTGCGCCAGGAACGTTAAAGAGGTATGAGGGAAGTGAAGTGGCACATGCATGCAGTAGGAAAGGGTGGGGAAGGAATGGATGGAGGGATGGAGAAGAGGACGGGGGAGCGGTAAATCCACGGACCCGACACTCATGCTATGTGGTCAAATTTGTAGTTTGCAAAATCTATTAAAAACTGCATTATGCCCACACTCAATCCAGATTCCTCCCTTGTGTATGCCCACCTTATAAGATAAGAACATAAGAATAGCCTTACTGTGTCAGACCAAAGGTCCATCAAACCCAGTAGCTCGTTCTCACGGTGGCCAATCCAGATCCCTAGTACCTGACCAAAACCCAAGGAGTAGCAACATTCCAGCATCTCAAAGAATAGCAAGATTCTGGAACCCCAATGAGAACAACATTCCAGAGCTGAGATTGTGATGTCCTAATGCCTCAGAGCCAACCTCATCAGTGATGTTACAATGGCTTGATTGTCCTATAAAAAACCATAAGAATAGCCTTACTAGGTCAGACCAATGGTCTGATAAACAGATAAACTAGGAAAGGAACTCCATTAGAGATAAAAAAGCTAGAGCTAAGATAAAGAGACTAGATATATATATATTATCATAAGTGGCTGGGGTCATATCCATTGGCTTGAACTATGGCCTAGATTCACAAAACTCACCTTTCTGATCTGATCCCTGGTCGAGTCTTCCCAGGCGATCGATTCACTATGAGTCATCATGCAAATTAATTTGATCGGAGGCACGCCTCACAGCGACAACAACATTTTGCTGTCCTTGAACAATCAATCATTCCTTCTAGACGGGACTATTGTTGTTCTATCTATCTAAGTCTAATTAAGAAAAATCTTCAAAGACTTCAGCGGATCCAGAACACTGCGGCTAGGTTGACCTTCGCAAAAAGCAAATTTGACCATGTTTCCCCACTTCTGTCAAAACTTCACTGGCTTTCGGTGATTTGTAGGATTCAATTTAAATGTACCTGCCTAATTTTCAAGATCCTATATGCCATTCTTCCTCCCCTAATCCCACTATCCTGGAATTCTTTGAGACCTGGCACTACCAGATCCGCCCACATACTCAAACTATCTTTCCCCTCGTTAAAAGGCATCATGTATGCAGGTTTGATCGCTTCTCACCACTCCTGTCTAAGCTCCATTGGCTTCCAGTAATCCCCAGGATCCACTTCAAATGTGCGTGTCTGGCCTACAAGATCCTACATGGCATCCTTCCTGCCGTTATCCCTCTATCCTGGAACTCCCCAACCCCTACTTCCTCCAGATCCTCCCAAATTTTTAAACTATCCTTCCCTTCCATAAAAGGTATTTCCCATACAGGCAAACTTGGGTCATCCCTCCCCTTTAGAATCACTGAGATCTGGAATAACCTCACCTCCCCACTCCGAACCTCAAGCTCCCTCCAACTCTTCCGCAAACACCTAAAAACCTGGCTATTCTCAAAACTGTAACACTTCCCCCCTCTTAGGCCTCTCACCTTCCCCTTTACACCTAACTCTTTAATCTCTCCACTGTAGTTCCTCTCTCATCCTTCTTCCTGTAAACCGTGCCGAGCTCCGCATTTGTGGAGATGGTGCGGTATATAAACCCAAGGTTTAGTTTAGTTTAGTAAATTAGGGAAATCCCTTTTCTTCAAATTCACTGAGCTTTGGAACAACCTCCCTGCCCCGCTGCAGAACCTAGGCTCATTCCAATTATTCCCAAAGCATCTGAAAACCTGGCTTTTCTCCAAAACGTAAAGCTATCTATTTAAAATGTAAAGCTATCCATCCTCTTCTTAACCTCTAATTTCTTATTATGTCTTTCCCTCATTTATTGAATTTACCTGTAAACCGTGCTGAGCTCTATCTTTATGGAGACGATGTGGTATACAAACTTAAGGTTTAGTTTAGCTTCTCTTCCTCTCTCTCTCTCTCTTCCTCTCTTTTTCTCTCTCTCTTTTCCTCTCTTTTTTCTCTCTTCCTCTCTCTCTTTTTCTCTCTCTCTTCGTCTCTGTTTTTTCTCTCTCTCTTTCTCTCTTTTTTCTCTCTCTCTTCCTCTCTCTTTTTTTTCTCTCTCTTCCTCTCTCTCTCCTTTTTTCTCTCTTCCTCTCTTTTTTTCTCTCTCTATTCCTCTCTCTTTTATTCTCTCTCTCTTCCCCTCTCTTTTTTCTCTCTCTCTCTCTTCCTCTCTCTCTCCTTTTTTCTCTCTCTCTTCCTCTCTTTTTTTCTCTCTCTATTCCTCTCTCATTAATTCTCTCTCTCTTCCTCTCTCTCTTTTTTTTCTCTCTCACTCTCTTCCTCTCTCTTGCTCTCCTTTTTTTCTCTCTTTTTTCTCTTCCTCATCCTCTCTCTTTTTTTCCTCTCTCTCTCACTCTTCCTCGCTCTCTCTTTTTTTTTCTCTCTCTCTCTTTCCCATTCTCATTAAAAGGCGTCATGTTTGCAGGTAAATTAGGGAAATTCCTTTTCTTCAAATTCACTGAGCTTTGGAATAACCTCCTTGCCCCGCTGCGGAACCTGGGCTTATTCCAATTATTCCGAAAGCATCTGAAAACCTGGCTTTTCTCCAAAACGTAAAGCTATCTATTTAAAATGTAAAGCTATCCATCCTCTTCTTAACCTCTAATTTCTTATTATGTCCTTCCCTCATTTATTGAATTTACCTGTAAACCGTGCCGAGCTCTATCTTTATGGAGATGATGTGGTATACAAACTTAAGGTTTAGTTTAGTTTCTCTTCCTCTCTCTCTTTTTTTCTCTCTCTTCCTCTCTTTTTTTTCTCTCTCTTCCTCTCTTTTTTCTCTCTCTCTTCCTCTCTCTTTTCTCTCTCTCTCCCTCTCTCTCTCCTCTTTTCTCTCCCTCTTCCTCTCTCTCTTTCTCTCTCTTCTTCTCTTTTTTTCTCTCTCTATTCCTCTCTCTTTTTTTCTCTCTCTTCCTCTCTCGCTCTCTTCCTTTCTCTTTATCTCCTTTTTTCTCTCTCTTCCTCTCTCTTTTTTCTCTCTCTCTCTCTTCCGCTCTATTTTTTTCTCTCTCTCACTCTTCCTCTCTCTTTTTTTATCTCTTTCTCTCTCTCTTCCCCTCTCTCTTTTTTTTTCTCTCTTTCCCATTCTCATTAAAAGGTGTCATGTATGCAGGTAAATTAGGGAAATCCCTATTCTTCAAATTCACTGAGCTTTGGAATAACCTCCCTGCCCCTATTCCGAAAGCATCTGAAAACCTGGCTTTTCTCCAAAACATAAAGCTCTCTATTTAAAATGTAAAGCTTGCTATCCTCTTCATAACCTCTAATTTCTTGTCCTTCCCTCATTTATTGAATTTACCTGTAAACTGTGCCGAGCTCTATCTTTATGGAGATGATGTGGTATACAAACTTAAGGTTTAGTTTAGTTTCTCTTCCTCTCTCTCTTTTTTTCTCTCTCTCTCTTTCTCTCTCTTTTCTCTCTCTCTCTCTTCCTCTCTCTCTCCTTTTTTCTCTCTCTCTTCCTCTCTTTTTTTCTCTCTCTATTCCTCTCTCTTTTATTCTCTCTCTCTTCCCCTCTCTTTTTTCTCTCTCTCTCTCTTCCTCTCTCTCTCCTTTTTTCTCTCTCTTCCTCTCTTTTTTTCTCTCTCTATTCCTCTCTCATTAATTCTCTCTCTCTTCCTCTCTCTCTTTTTTTTCTCTCTCACTCTCTTCCTCTCTCTTGCTCTCCTTTTTTTCTCTTCCTCATCCTCTCTCTTTTTTTCCTCTCTCTCTCACTCTTCCTCGCTCTCTCTTTTTTTTTTCTCTCTCTCTCTTTCCCATTCTCATTAAAAGGCGTCATGTTTGCAGGTAAATTAGGGAAATTCCTTTTCTTCAAATTCACTGAGCTTTGGAATAACCTCCTTGCCCCGCTGCGGAACCTGGGCTTATTCCAATTATTCCGAAAGCATCTGAAAACCTGGCTTTTCTCCAAAACGTAAAGCTATCTATTTAAAATGTAAAGCTAGCTATCCTCTTCATAACCTCTAATTTCTTATTATGTCCTTCCCTCATTTATTGAATTACCTGTAAACCGTGCCGAGTTCTATCTTTATGGAGATGATGCGCTATACAAACTTAAGGTTTAGTTTAGTTTAGAGTGATCCTGACGCATGCGCAGACCATCTTCTCCGCACAAGCGAGGTCAAAATAGAGGGGGGCTTTAATGGAACAGAACACGCTTTAGCCAGAGCTATATGCAGCCAGGAACAGAACACGCTTTTAACATGTGGGTTAAAACTACAGGTTCGCACTGCAAGGAAGGGCGGCAGAGAGCAGGAGAGTCGGCAGAGCTTGCCCTTCTTGTGCTTTTTGCACTAGGGAGATGCATTTAAATTGGTTTTATTTATGTTTTGATACTGGGATTTCAGGGCTGCAGGGCTGGGATTTCAGGGCGGCAGAGAGCAGGACAGTCAGCAAGGATGTGTCCTCAGCAGTCGCTTCTTTTTGGTTGGCGAGCCCAATAGGTGTCCCTTCGCTGGTATAGTGAATCGCTGCCTTCCTACTTTGCATACCAATTCCCCTCATTTGCATGTGCAGATCGGATCGGCCAGGTTAGTGAATCGGGTCGGATAAGTCTCGCAAAGCTTAGTGAATCTAGCCCTTTGTAACTAGATGCAGTTAAATAAAAATGAAATAAACAAGAGAAGAAGAAAATAAAAGTCTTTTGTAAAGTTCTTTACTCAGATGTGAATTATGCTTACGAGTGCGTTTGCCGTCCTAGCTGAGCTATCCACCGTGATCTGTGACAAACCTGAGAAAGCAGCAATCCTGCTCAACAACTGTGAGAAAGGCGAAACACCGGCGCTGAAGATCATCATTTTAATGGACCCCTTCGACAAAGAACTGAAAGAAAAGGGAACCGCACTGGGCGTTGAGATCCTATCATTGCAGGAACTCGAGGTATTTCATTCCACAGCAACCTGTTATGTTCACGATTGCTAGATAAGGGAGTTTCCGAGAACTTCGAAGCAATCAGGGACCAGCTTCTGACATGAATCATGTTCTGATAGCTCTACGTTAAGGAAGAAGGTCACAGTGGGGGATGGGGAATTTTTGTGCTGGGTTTGGGGAAGATTTTAATTCTGGGAATTATTACTCTGGAAAATAGTCCTCTACCATTTTGCTGGTATGTATTAGCATGTATGTGGCTTGATTTCATTGTTGCTTCTGCAGGGTATGGGGGTTATAGGGTTTCGGTTTTGAGTCTACATTTAGGGGTCCTTTTATTAAGGTGTACTAACTCAGTGTTTTCAACCTTTTTACACCTATGGACCGGCAGAAATAAAAAAATTATTCTGTGGACCGGCATCGGTCCGTGGACCGGCGGTTGAAGAACACTGGGCTAAGTTGTGGGCCAGACCCCGCCCATCTCTACCCCAGACCCCACCCCCATAATAGTACTAATTGCACCTTGCACGTCCCGTGCCTCATCTGGAAGCCTTCCCTCTGACGTTGCAACGTCAGAGAGAAGGCTTCCGGTTCAGGCGCAGGATGCCCGTAGGAGCCACTGCCCGTGGCTTTGTGCACTGAATCAGTTAGGAAGAGGGAGCTGGCTCGAAGATAACGCCGCATCGATTGCACCGTGAAGGACACTGTTTTGGGCCTGATGCACGTGCTGGCCCTGTGGACCGGCAGGAAATTTCTGTGGACCGGCACTGGTCCGTGGACCGGTGGTTGAAGAACACTGCGCTAACTGATTTAGCGCATGCTAGAGATTAGCGTGTGCTAAATGCTAAGGCGCCCTTAGAATATAATGGATGCCTAATCTTTAGCGCCTGCTAAGTCAATTATCGCGCCTTAATTAAGACAGCGGGGAATTGGGATCATGTTACGTTATTTTATTGCGAATTGCATTGGTTGCCTGTGGGAGCTCGGGTATTGTTTAAGTTGGGCTGTTTTTGTTACAAGGTTTTATAGGGCGCAGCCCCCACTTATCTGGCTAATAGTTTTTCCATAGCTACGCGCAAATGCAGTAGGAAAACTCATGCTCTGTTCAATTTCAAGTTTAATTATTCTTAATGAATCGCCTATTTTAACTCACTAAGCGATGTACAAAGCCTTAATACATACAAATTAAATATTAGTGACAATATAAAGTAAATTTTGTAAATAATAAACATACTTAATTACATACGTATATTAAAATGCTAGTTAGGGTATAGAGACATACTTGAATTGTGAGGATAAATAGGAAAGAAATTACAATAATTGGATAGGAAAGGAAGAGTAATAACAAAGGAAAAAACAAGTAGGAAGGGGAAGTAAATTTATAGAAAAATAAAAAAGCATAATAAAATATTAAGAATCATATGCATCTTTAAAAAAAAATGTTTTTAGTGTTTTTTTAAAAGTGGATAAATCTTTTAATTCCCTAATGTGTTGCGGTAAGAGATTCCAAGACTGAGGGGCAATAACAGAGAACATGTCATTACGCCTAGTTCCAATCACCTTCAACGAGGGGACCGACAGGAGGTTGGAAGAAGAAGAGCGAAGCGAACGAGTCGTGTTATAAGGGATTAACCATCTATTAATGAATTGTGGCTCATTGAAAGTGATGGTTTTAAAAACTAAAAGTAATAGTTTAAACGTAATACGGTGATTTACCGGTAACCAATGAGATCTGATAAGAAGGGGAGTAACATGATCGTATTTTTTTGCGTTGTAGAGTAAATTTCACAGCCGTATTCTGAATTAATTGTAGTCTTTTTTTTTCCTTTTGTGTAATGTTAATGAGAATTTCCCTTCTGTAAAAGGTTGTAAAAGCGAGAAATTCCTAAATCACTCTGTAGCATCTCAGGCAGCTTCTCATGAAAAAGAATTTCGATCGTTGTTGCTCACAGCTGTTTCTTACAGACATTTTAGAAATACCTGACTATCTGACTCATTCAAATAGACAATTATGTTTGTAAACCGCGTAGAACTTTTTGGTAACGCAGTCTATAAGTCTAATGTTATGTTATGTTGGGAGAAGATATTCGTTGTATGGGTGACCGTCCGTAGGGGTGTTATTACTTTAGCTGTTTATGAGCATATGCAGTCTTTGCTCTTTTAAAGTTATACTTCATCTCTGCCTTTATTCTTTCGAGATTGGTCTGTACACGTTTTGAGCCTTGTACAACTATTCCTTGTTTGCATTAACTCGTTACTTCAGTTTGAAGGGCATAAGGGGTGGGGATTAAATTTATTGTGTGGTTGGGATTACACTGCTAATATTATTTTTCTCTCCATTGTTTCACTTGGCTGGATGTGCTGTCTTGTGGTTTTTTGTTTTCCACCAATAAAAGTTATTTAGGATTTATTTATTCAATTTTCTATACCATTCTCCCAGAGGAACTCAGTTTACATAAATTTATTCAGGTACTCAAGCACGTTTCCTTGTCTATTCCGGTGGGCTCACAATCTATCTAATGTACCTGAGGCAATGGGGGGATTAAGTGACTTGCCCAGGGTCAAAGGAGCAGCATGGGTTTGAACCCACAACCTTAGGGTGCTGAGGCTGTAGCTTTAACCACTGCACCACTCTAGAAATCAAAATGCAGCAAAAGTGAGCCAAGTATAGAACAATGAAGCCATTGTGACATCACTGATGAGGTTGGCTCTTATTGGTGGGAGAAGGCATTATGATGTCACAATACCAGCTCTGGTTATCAGAGGCTGAAACTTTTCACACTATTTATTTATTCCATTTTTTATGCTGTTCTCTCAGGGGAGCTCAGAACAGTTTACATTAATTTATTCAGGTACTCAAGCACGTTTCCTTGTCACAAGGAGCAGCAGGGGATTTGAACCCACAACCTCAGAGTGCTGAGGCTGTAGCTTTAACCACTCTGCCACACTCTTAGGGCTCCTTTTACGAAGCCGCGTTAGCGGCTTTATCACACGCGCCTTTTTAGTGTGCGCTAACCCCCCGCGCTAGCTGAAAAACTACCGCCTGCTCAAGAGGAGGCGGTAGCGGCTAACGCGGCCGGCAAATTAGCGCACGCTATTACACGCGTTAAACCGTTAGCGCGGCTTCGTAAAAGGAGCCCTTAAATTTAAGATGTGGATTAATAAAATGTCTGGCACTAGTAAATGAGACCAAAGAGGATGCTGGCCTACATTTGCTGCTATGCTGCTATAGTTCATAGATGGGTTATACGGTAAATGAGATAATTAGCTATATAAAGAGGAGTTAGAAAATTTTGTATGTTTGATTGCCAAATTCAGTTTTTGGACTAGTTTATCAAGTTTACTTCCTTGTTTTATGGTTCTCAACTCAGTCAGGTCTTCAGTTTATCTACAATGCATGACGGAGACGGTGTAGTGTTGCTTTCGGAATCACCTTTGTGGGCCTGAGGCCCAGCTTAAGCTCTAAACTAGAGAATGACACGGGGAAAAAATCTGTCCCCGTCACCGCCCCGTCACCGGCCCACCATCCTCTGCACCGCCCCGTCACCGCCGTTCCCTTCACCGCCCCGTCACCGTCACCGCCATCCCTTTCACCGCCCCGTCACCGCCACTGCCATCCCATTCACCGCCCCGTCACCGTCCCCGCTGCATCCATATAAGCCTTAGTACTGTAATATTTAGCTTATTCCTTTCTTATAAATCAAAGTTCCTGCTGCTGAACTAGAGAAAGAGATGTTCAGCTGACAGGGCTTTGTTTATAAATTTTTATCAACACAACTAATATACTATTTTATCCTAAAGCAAAAAATAAATAAATAAATATAATTTTTTTTTCTACCTTTGTTGTCTGGTTTCTGCTTTCCACATCTTCTCATTGAATTCCTTCCATCCACTGTGTGTCTTCTCTCTGCGTCTTCCATTTGCTGTTACTGTGTCTCTCCCTTAACACCCCCCCCCCAATTGGTCTAGCACCCATCTTCTTCCCTCCGCTCCCGCATAGTCTGGCATCTGTCTTCTTCCCACTCTGTCTTCCACATTTCCCTTGGGGGTCTGTTCCTCTCCACCCTCCTTCAATGTCTGTTCTATTCCTTTCCACCACCACCCTTCCCTCCCTCCTTTACCATCTGTTCCTTTCTACTACCCTTCAGCTCCTCTCGCGTGGCCTATCTACCTTCCTTCCTCTTATTTTCATGGCACGTTACAATGTAATTTGTGCAAGCCACTGGAGCCTGCAAGCTCGGTCCTTGTCCCATCCCCACAAACCATCTCGCTTCTGTGCTCCTATTTTCTCCATTTCTAATATCTCCCCTATGTATCTGTCATTGCCCCCCCCTGTGTCCATATACCATCCCCATGGCATGTCCCCTTTATGTCTCTGTCCCTATGCCCCATGCACATAATTTCCCCTCTTTCTGTTACCTTCCTGTGTCCAGATTTCCCCTATCTTCCTCTTCCATACCAGTGTGTCTCTTCTTTTCAACCCCATCTAGCTTTTTTCCCTCTTTCTTCCCCCCCCCCCTGCTTCTAGCATCTGGCTCACCTGCCAGTCCTTCCCTTTCTTTCCTGCTGTGGGTTTTTCTTTCCGACTTCATCCCCTTGGCCCAGAATCCTTTTCCCTTTCACTCCCTCCTTCCAATTTGAGCCGGGAACACTAGCGATCGCACGGTCCCCGCAGCCACTACCTGCCTGCCCAATCGATCCTAGTGTTTAGCCAGCTCTCTCCCTTCTCCTCACCTTAGTTTATAGGTTTTCTTTTTCGGCGACCTGCACGCTTTCCCAAAGAGCCGCGCACGCGCGGCTGCTCAGTGTTCAATCTTCTGCTCTGCTGCAACTTCCTGTTTCCGGTTGCGTCAGAGCAGAAGATCAAAACTGAGCAGCAGCGGGTGCGCAGCTCTCTGATAGCGTGTGGGTCGCCGAAAAAGAAAATCTACAAACTAAGGTGAGGAGAAGGGAGAGAGCTGGCTAAACACTAGAATCGATTGGGCAGGCGGGTGTGAGCTGCGGGGACCGCGCGATCCTTCATGCCTCACTGCGGGGACAAGACCATTCACCGCCCCGCGGGCGGTGAATGGCCTTGTCCCCGTCGCCTCAGCGACTGCTAGTTTTCTTCCCCGTTTTCGGCGGGTGACCCGCGGCTAAAATGCGGTGGCCGCGGGTAAACCGCCACCGTGTCATTCTCTACTCTAAACTGCTGTGAGTCATGGAGGGAAAACAAAAAAAACTCTGTGGAGTGACGATGTTCCTAAATGGACTTTATTTGAAAGTGTCAAAGTTCCAAAGGTATACTGAAATCATCCACATAAGAGCCTTAAAGGCCCTTTTCATTGCAAATGCAAGCAGTGAGACACTTCTGGCTCACCACACAATTGTTTCCCACGTACTCACCTTTATAGGACCCCCAGGGACCCCTGAAGAAGACTTTTTGTCGAAACGCGGACCGTGTTGGGTCCTGTATCCCTAGCGGACTAGGTCCTTTAAGGCTCTTATGTGGATGATTTACTTTTATGTGGATGGAATTATTTTATGTGGATGATTTCAGTGTACCTTTGGAACTTTGACACTTTCAAATAAAGTCCATTTAGGAACATCGTCCCTCCACAGAGTTTTTTTGGTTTTCTCTGGATTTTCTTTGTGGATATTTTGGGGTCAATTCCTTTTGTGAGTCATGGAGGACATTTTTGAAAGAACATCCTAGCCAGAGTTGGGACATGCAAAAGAAAACCCCACCTCCATCCATCTCACAGCCATTCTAGAACAGAAAAAATGTTTGAACGGGAAAAACACCTGAGAATGCCCAAAATGAACAGCCGTTTCCCAAAATGTCAGAGACGAGGGCATCTGTCTGGCAGCCTTTGGCAAAAATAGCCACACAGATCTTTTTATTTAAACATTTATATTTCACCTGTATTTTATTCATTGATTTTTAGTATTGGATTTCTAATATGTTTATTGAAGTTTCAATAAGTACACAAAGCAAAATAGAACAACAACAAGGAGCATATAACAAGGCCATAGCAGGACAAGCAAAAAAGCACTACGATATATGATATATGACAAAACTAGCATTAGGTCAAAACATGGTACTAAACA